>NC_132922.1:29850714-30462797 GCF_047675955.1 Chlorocebus sabaeus
AAGCAGGTGGATCACATAAGGCCAGGAGTTTGAGACCAGCCTGGCCAACATGGTGAAACCCCATCTCTACTACAAACACAAAAATTAGCTAGGCATAGGGGTGCATGCCTGTAGTTCCAGCTACTCAGGAGGCTGAGGCATGGGAACCACTTGAACCAGTGGGGCAGAGGTTGCAGTGAGCCAAGATCGCATACTGCACTCCAACTCCAGCCTGGGCGACGGAGCGAGACTCTGTCAAAAAAAAAAAAAAAAAAAAAAGGCCAGGCATAGTGGTTCACACCTGTAACCCCAGCACTTTGGGAGGCTGAGGTGGGTGGATCACGAGGTCAGGAGATGGAGACAATCCTGGCTAACACAGTGAAACCCCATCTCCACTAAAAATACAAAAAATTAGCCAGGTGTGATGGCAGGCACCTGTAGTCCCAGCTACTCAAGAAGCTAAGGCAGGAAAATCACTTGAACCCAGGAGGCGGTGCTTGCAGTGAGCCAAGATGGCACCACTGTAGCCTGGGCAACAGAGTGAGACTCCATCTCAAAAAAAAAAAAAAAAAAAAGGCCGGCACAGTGGCTCACGCCTGTAATCCCAACACTTTGGGAAGTAAGGCGGGTGGATCACTTGTGGACAGGAGTTCGAGAGCAGGCTGGCCAACATGGTAAAACCCCGTCTCTATTAAAAATACAAAAATTAGCCAGGCATGGTGGCAGGTTCCTGTATTCCCAGCTACTTGGGAGGGTGAGGATGGAGAATCACTGGAACCCAGGAGGTGGAGGTTGTGGTGAGCTGCGATCATGCCACTGCACTTGAGCCTGGGTGACAGAGTGAGATTCCGTCTCAAAAAAAAAAAAGGCCAAGCGCAGTGGCTCAAGCCTGTAATCCCAACACTGTGGGAGGCCGAGGCAGGCGGATCACTTGAGGTCAGGAATTCGAGACCGGCCTGGTCAACATGGTGAAACCTTGTCTCTACTAAAAATACAAAAATTAGCTGGGCGTGGTGGCGCACACCTGCAGTCCCAGCTACTCGGGAGGCTGAGGCAGAAGAATCGCTTGAACGCAGGAGGTGGAGGTTGCAGTGAGCCGAGATCATGCCACTGCACTCCAGCCTGGGCAAAAGAGTGAGACTCCATCTCAAAAAAATAAAATAAATAAAATAAATCTAGGCCAAGAGCCAGGGGCGGTAGCTCACATCTGTAATCCCAACACTGGGAGGTCAAGGCAGGAGGATCACTTAAGCTCAGGAGCTCAAGACAAGCCTGGGCAATATAGCAAGACCCTATCTCTACAAAAATTAAAAACTTAGTCAGGTGTGGTGATGTATGCCTGTGGTCCCAGCTACTCAGGAGGCTGACTTGGGATGACCAGTTGAGCCCAAAAGGTTGAGGCTACAGTGAGCCATGATGGCGCCACTATACTTCAGCCTAATCAACAGAGCAAGACCCTGTCTCAAAAAAGAAAAAGAAACAAGAAAAGAAAAGAAATCCAACAGCACCAGACGACTCTTCCCCCTGCAAAATATGTAGGAATCCTGCCATCCAATATTTCCAACTAAAGCTCTTTGGTGCAACCCAAATGAGCAGTGTGCAGAATCCTACCAAGTCAGCCTGGTGATTTCCCCCCTCTATGTCTTTCCCCAGGATGTCTGCTGGAAGGATGTCCCCAACTGTCCTGCCTATCACCAGCCCCACATCCCCAACATGCTCATCACTGAAAGCCTCTCTCAAATGCCCGTTCCTCTAAGGAGCTCCCCAAGCCCTGGCTAAAAGTGATGCTCCTTTCTCTCAACAGCCACTACAATGTTTCTGTACAAAATAAAGAGAGGGTGGATCAAGAAGAGCTGAGGAGAATCGAATGGCTTTAGAAGCGGTGGCCTGAAGTCACCCTGGTGGGAAGTGGGCTGAGAGAGATGTAGTCAGGTACCACATATCAGGGAAGGAACGAGTATAGGCTTAAAGACTAAACCTCTAAGGGTCCTTGATAGCAAAACAACACCCCAAGCCACAGAATGAAATATTTTAGAGATCCAGTAAAGACCTGGACTTGGTTCCAAACACTTAATTTTTCACCTAGTACAAGGCATGAACCTTAGCAGCAGCGTGAAAAACTGACTGGTTTAGCTAACCAATCGTTTGTGCTGTGTTTAACATCCAGGCTACCCTAAACTATTCAGAGCCAAATGCTGTGTCCAGTTCTGGACATCGTACTTTAGAAGACCACATCAAATAACGGCTGCTCAGGACAAGAACAGCAAGGACCATGTCCTACCAGGAACAATCAAAAGAACCAGGAACCTATGGCCTAAAGAGATGTGAAGATGACACACATCTGTCTTCAAATGTTAAAAAGTTCACCTGCTGGCTAGATGAAGTGGCTTATGCCAGTAGTTTCACATTTTGTTGTTTTTTGTTTGTTTGAGATGGAGTCTCACTCTCCAGGCTGGAGTGTAGAGGCGTGATCTCAGCTCACTCCAACCTCCGCCTCCCAGGCTCAAGTGATTCTTATGCCTCAGCCTCCTGAGTAGCTGGGCCTACAGGCATGCACCACCACGCCCAGCTCATTTTTGTACTTTTAGTAGAGATGGGGTTTTGCCATGTTGGCCAGGCTGGTCTCCAACTCCTAACCTCAAATGATCTGCCCACCTTGACCTCCCAAAGTGCTCCTGTAATCCCAGCACTTTGGGATGCCGAAGCAGGAAAATCACTTGAGGTCAGGAGTTGAAGATCAGCCTGGGAAACACAGTAAGACCTCGTCTCTGCAAAAAAATCAAAAATGAAGTGGAAAGACTGCCTGAGCCCAGGATATCCAGGATGCAGTAAGCCATGATCATGACACTGCACTCCAGTCTGGGTGACAGAGCGAGACCTTGCCTCAAAAAATAAAAACAAAAATAAAAATAAAAATAAAATAAAATAAAATTTAGGCCAGGGCTGGGCACTGCGGCTCATGCCTGTAATCCCAGCACTTTGGGAGGCCGAGACGGGCGGATCACGAGGTCAGGAGATCAAGACCATCCTGGCTAACACGGTGAAACCCCATCTCTACTAAAAATACAGACAAAAAAAATTAGCTGGGCGTAGTGGCGGGCGCCTGTAGTCCCAGATATTCGGGAGGCTGAGGCAGGAGAATGGTGTGAACCCGGGAGGCGGAGCTTGCAGTGAGCCAAGATCGCACCACTGCACTCCAGCCTGGGGGACTGAGCAAGACTCTGTCTCAAAAATAAAATAAAATAAAATATTTAGGCCAGGGCTGGGCACTGTGGCTCACGCCTGTAATCCCAGCACTTTGGGAGGCCAAAGTGTGCGGATCACAAAGTCAGGAGTGCGATACCAGCCTGGTCAATATGGTGAAACCCCATCTCTACTAAAAATACAAAAATTAGCCAGGTATGGTGGTGCACGCCTGTAGTCCCAGCTATTCGGGAGGCTAAGGCAGAAGAATCGCTTGAACCCGGGAGGTGGAGGTTGCAGGGAGCTGAGATCACGCCACTGCACTCCAGCCTGGGTGACAGAGCAAGACTCTGTCTCAAAAAAAAAAAAAAATGTAGGCCAGGCACGGTGGCTCATGCCTGTAATCCCAGCACTTTGGGAGGCCGAGGCAGGCGGATCACCTGAGGTCGGGAGTTTGAGACCAGTCTGACCAACATGGAGAAACCCCATCTCTACTAAAAATACAAAATTAGCCAGGCATGGTGGCGCACACTTGTAATTCCAGCTACTCAGGAGGCTGAGGCAGGAGAATCGCTTGAACCCAGGAGGCAGGAGGTTGCGGTGATCCAAGATCGCACCATTGCACTCCAGCATGGGCAACAAGAGTGAAACTCCGCCTCAAAAGAAAAAAAAATTAATTTAAAAAGTTCACCTATAAAGGTTCAACTTTCTATAGGAGTAAAAAAGAAAGAATTGGGGCAAGTATTCACTATCACAGGCAGCTTTTGACTCAGTGCCAAACTCTTAAATGCCACCTCCGCGTGGTCCAACCCCCCTGACTTGGGGCAGCAGTCATCATGTCACTATAGATACTCAAATGGGTGGGGCAGACAGGGCTGCCAGTGGCCGGGGATGTCAGAAAGGAGCCACCTGCACTGGGCAGGACCGTACTATACACCCTCTTGAGCCTCCTCTGAAGTCAGTGCCAGGAGCAGGTGAACAGACGTGCAGAGCAATAACCAGGGGGGCCAGTCAGGGATGCTTCAGATGTCACTGCAGCGCTATGGGCAAAAAGTCTCAATGCAAGGACACTGGTGCAATGTAAACAAGCATATTCCATACTACTGTGTCATTTTGTATCTGTTAAATGGCAAAAGGCCTGTAATATCGCTAAAGGAAAGTAAAGGTTAAGGCAACTTTTCTTGGCTGTTGAGGGTGGGTTAAAAGAACTGAGAAACGCTGCTCTAGCAACCTTTAGGTCACAGTGAGGAAGTCTAGCAGACACCAGTGGAGGGAACAGCTTTATGGAAGACAGGCTCTGAGATGGGCCTTGAAAGACGGGGGAAGACAGAACTGCTAGAGAACAGGTGTCCATGTGTGGGAAATGTGTATGCAGAGACATGGAGGGCAGAAACCAGCAGGGGCGTTAGGGAAGCAGAAAGGAAGCCAGCTTAGCTGGAGTGTTTACCAACTCAGGGCAGTCATCATCAGGGCCAGAACTTTCAGCCAGGGTGCCTGGCCAAGCCCCTGGGGGCTGTTTAAAATACACATGCAGAGAGGTAGCAGAAAGGGTTAGAGGGGTACAGGGGAGAAGGAAGGAGAGCTGACTGTGCCTAGGCACCATCTAAGACTTGCTTATTGCATCATCCCCCAGTACAAGATGGGTACCTCTGTGTGGGGAGTGCTCCCAGATGACTGTGATGTGTAACCCCTGCTCTGCTTAAGAATCACCATATTGAGGGTGGGGCGCAGTGGCTCACACCTGTAATCCCAGCACTTTGGGAGGCTGAGGCAGGTGGAACCTGAGGTCAGGAGTTCGACAGCAGCCTGGCCAACATGGTGAAACCTCGTCCACTAAAAATAAAAAAATTAACTGGGCGTGGTGACGCACGCCTGTAATCCCAGCTACTCGGGTGGTTGAGGCAGGAGAATCACTTGAACCCGTGAGGCAGAGGCAGAGGTTGTGGTGAGCTGAAAAAGTGCCATTGCACTCCAGGCTGGGCAACAAGAGTGAAACTCTGTACAAAAAACCAAAAAAACTACAAAAATTAGCCAGGAATCCTGGTGCATGCCTGTAATCCCAGCTACTTGGGAGGCTGAGGTAGGAGAATAGCTTGAACCCGGGAAGCGGAGGTTGCAGTGAGCCGAGATCGTACCATTGCACTCCAGCCTAGGTGACACAGTGAGACTCCATCGCAAAAAAAAAAAAAAAAACCACCACATTCATATCACTCAGTCTCTTGGCAAGGAAAAAACTGGGGCCTTGATGAATGCAGTGTCGTTTCTACAGCTAGAAACAAGCTCCTAAAAGGACTAAAACCTCCCACTGAGCTAAGCACATGGAAAAAAACCTCTGACTACAACAAGTCTACAGGCACCGAAACCCAGACATTGTTCTGAACCTTTTGTTTGTTTGTTTGTTTTGAGATGAAGTCTCGCTCGTCACCCAGGCTGGAGTGCAGTGGTGTGATCTCAGCTCACTGCAACCTCCACCTCCCAGGTTCAAGCGATTCTCCTGCCTCAGCCTCCCAAGTAGCTGGGACTACAGGCAGGCACCACCACGCCTGGTTAATTTTTTCTTGCATTTTTTTTTTTCAGTAGAGATGGGGTTTTGCCATGTTGGCCAGGCTGGTCTCAAACTCCTGACCTCAGGTGATCTATCTGCCTCGGCCTCCCAAAGTGCTGGGATTATAGGCGTGAGCTACTGGGCACAGCTTGGTCTGAATTTTATTTTATTTTTTTTGGAGACAGTTTCACTCTTGTTGCCCAGGCTAGAGTATAATGGTGTGATCTCGGCTCACCGCAACCCCTGCCTCCCAGGTTCAAGTGATTCTCCTGTCTCAGACTCCCGAGTAGCTGGGATTACAGGCATGCACCACCACACCCGGCTAATTTTGTACTTTTAGTAGAGTCGGGGTTTCTTCATGTTGGTCAGGCTGGTCTCGAACTCCCGACTTCAGGTGATCCGCCCATCTTGGCCTCCCAAAGTGCTGGGATTACAAGCGTGAGCCACCGCGCCCAGTCCGAATTTTTTTTTCCTTTAAGTGAACACTGGCCAGCACAGTGGCTCACACCTATAATCCCAGCATTTTGGGAAGTCAAGGTAGGAGGAGCGCTTGAGGCCAGGAGTTCAAGACCAGCCTAGGCAACATAGCAAGATCTCATCTTGCTATGTTGAGAATGACAAAATTAGAATAACAAAATGGCCAGGCATGGTGGCTCACGCCTATAATCCCAGCACTTTGGGAAGCCAAGGCAGGTGGACTGCTTGAGCTCAGAGGTTCGAGACTAGCCTGGAAAACATGGCAAACCCCATCTCTACCAAAAAACACAAAAATTAGCTGTGCATGGTAGTGTTCACCTATAGTCTTACAGCTACTTGGGAGACGGAGGTGGGAGAATTGCTTGAGCCTGGGAGGCAGAGGTTGCAGTAAGCCAAGATCACATCACTGCACTCCAGCCTGGGTGACAGGGAGACTCCATCTCAAAAAAAAAGAAAAAAAATTAGCCGGCACGGTAGCACACACCTGTAGTCCCAGCTACCTAAGAGGCTGAGGCAGGAGCATCCTTTGAGCCCAGGAATTCAAGGTTATAATGAGCTATGATCATGCCACTACACTCCAGCCTGGGCAACAGTGCAAGACCTTGTCTCTTGAAGAAAAGAGGCCAGGCACGGTGGCTCATGTCTGCAATCCCAGCACTTTGGGAGGCTCAGGCAGGCAGATCATATGAGGTCAGGAGTTCGAGACCAGCCTGGCCAACATGGTGAAACCCCGTCTCTACTAAAAATACAAAAACTAGGTCGGATACGATGGCTCACACCTGTAATCCCAGCATTTTGGGAGGCTCAGGTGGGCGGATCACAAGGTCAGGAGTTTGAGACCAGCCTGAACAACATGGTGAAACCCTGTCTCTACTAAAAATACAAAAAAATTTGCCAGGCATGGTGGCGCATGCCTGTAGTCCCAGCCACTCGAGAGGCTGAGGCAGGAGAATTGCTTGAACCCAGGAGGTAGAGGATGCAGTAAGCCGGGATCGCGCCACTGCACTCCAGTCTGGGCAATAGAGAGTCTATCTCAAAGAAAAGAAAAAGAAAGAGAAGAAAAGAGTAATTCCAACAAAGAACAGAAAACAGAGAGATGCTGGGAAAGGGGCAGCCATGGCACGAGAGGAAGCGGTCAATTATGAGGCCATTCTGCACTGTTTACAGTTAACAGCCCTGAGATGGGCAAGTAGAGCACATTAGCCCCATTTCACAGACGGTAAAGCCAAGGCTCAGAGAGGTCCAAGTCAAACAACTTGTACAGAGCAGGCCCAGGACTAGAGCCAGCACTGAAACTGCTCTTTTTTGACCATCTTAGCCACCCTAAGCAGTGAGTTAATGCGCCCATTAGAAACTGACAGAGCAAGTGCTCCTATTTACTCTGTGGGATCCCAGGAGGGTTTAGCTTGCTCTGGAATAGTACTGACCAATATTTACATCAACAAAAACATGAACATATTCAGTATTTTCCCTAGTCCTGCACAGCTAGTCATTATGTGCCTGTGTTGTTGTGCAACGAATATTTCTAGGCTCCTACTGCCCAGGCAAAACAAAACCTGGCAGATGGAGCTGGACATCTGAGGAGAGTTACATAAACCTGCCTTAAATCTTCCAAATTCCAGCATAACTGGTCTATCAAAGTAAATACTTGTAACAGAAATGCAAACTTTCCAAGCTTGCATAAGGCAACTGCTGGCAATGACACTAAAATCATGACTTTTTTTTTCCCCCCGAGACAGGGTCTCGCTTTGTTGCCGAGGCTGGAGTGCAGTGGTATGATCATGGCTCACTGCAGTTTCAACCTACAGATCCCAAGCAATCCTCCCACCTCAGCCTTCTGAGAAGCTGCGACTACAGGCATGTGCCAATGTGCCCAACTAATCTTTTAATTTTTTTGTAGAGACAGGGTCTCACTCCGTTGGGCAGACTGGTCTCAAATTCCTAGGCTCAAGTGAGCCTCCCGCCTCAGCCTTCCTAAGTGCTGAGATTATAAGCATGAGCCACCGTGCCTGGCCACTAAATCATGACTTAAATGTAATCCAATATACTGAAAATCCAAACATAAGCCTCATGGCCTTCTAATGCAATTCTCTCATTTCACCTAATATTTAGCTAAGGGGGCAGGACCCATGCCAAGACATCATCACTTCTGTAGGTCAGCAGTATGATAGCTATCTTACATTTAGTTATCATCATAACTAATTACATCTGGGGTTGGGCACGGTGGCTCACACCTGTAATCCCAGCACTTTGGGAGGCCGAGGAAGGTGAATCATCTGAGGTCAGAAGTTCAAGACCATCCTGGCCAACATGGTGAAACCCTGTCTCTACTAAAAATACAAAAATTAGCCAGGTGTGGTGGTGAGCACGTGGAATCCCAGCTACTCGGGAGGCTGAGGCAGGAGAATTGCTTGAACCTGGGAGGCAGAGGTTGCAGTGAGCCAAGATCATGCCATTGCACTCCAGCCTAGATTACAAGAGTGAAACTCCATCTCAAATAAATAAACAAATAATACACTTGGCTATGATCACAACTTTATGAAGTCATCTCATCATCCGCTGTACAAATCAGGGCACTGAGGCTCAAAGGCACAACACCAAGGAGTCAAAGGCAGAAATCTACATCTGAACTCTGTTACTCTATCACAGCACAGTGCTTCTCGGAGGTTACAACACACACCTTCCCAGGTGGTCATTCTAACAGGACATGACAAAGAAAACACTCAACAGAGGCTTAGAGGAACGCACTGCCCACAACCTCCACAGTAAGCATGGGGGAAGCGTGGCCAAGGCTCCAACTCAGTAGGCCTTGACACCAGCTTCTGGCTGCCAGGCCTCATTCCTGGAAGGTGTTTCCGTGTCCATCTGTACATGGGTGTGCCTGGCATTCCTGACCTCCATTACATACTCCAGAGTCCAGCACCCCACTAACAGACTGATAGCTCCTTGAGGGCTGGGACACCGACCTCCTCAAGTCTGTCCACAACAGATTCAACCACACAAAGTCTGACACAGGACAAAGGGGCACAACGGGAACTGCCTGTGTAAAACTTGAGGAGAATCCTTCAGGAAACTTAGATTTTCTTATGCTGACTGTTCTTTTTTTTGAGACAGAGTCCTGCCCAGGCTGGAGTGCAGTGGCATGATCTCGGCTCACTACAAGCTCCGCCTCCCGGGTTCACGCCATTCCCCTGCCTCAGCCTCCCAAGTAGCTGGGACTACAGGCGCTCATCACCACGCCCGGCTAATTTTTTTTGTATTTTTAGTAGAGACGGGATTTCATCATGTTATCCAGGATGGTCTTGATCTCTTGACCTTGTGATCCGCCCGCCTCAGCTTCCCAAAGTGCTGGGATTACAGGTATGAGCCACCACGCCCGGCTGCTGACTGTTCTTAATGAGAGGTGTGCTGGTGTGAAACACTATTTTTTACAAGCCACATCAGATGGGTTTGGAGGCTATTCAACCTCTGAGTCATACCCTCTCCCTCACCATGAGCAGGTGGGTCCCCTCTTAGAAAGATGGAGCACCACATGAGCCCTGACATTAGCCCATGAGCCCTTTGACATTAGCACCTGCTTTGGTTGCAGATGTGCCTGCTGGGGTAGGGGCTGTCAAAAGAGAATGTTCCCCGCTCCGCCTACCTATGCTAGGAAAGTGGGGGCAAAATCTGACAAGAAAATGAAATACAGAAAACTGTCATCAACACAGTCCTGGAAGTGTTAAAAATCAAAACAAACAAAACCCAAACAGCCACCGGATCTGAAATGAACCCTCTTCCTCTCCATCTTGTCCCTTCCTCAAAACCAAAAGCAACCATCTAAAAAGCAGGAGCAAGGCCCGGAGAGCAGGGGACCTTGACGGTGGGCCTGGCTCTACCACTCACTCAGCCTCCTAATCTGTAAACTGAGGCCACT
This sequence comes from Chlorocebus sabaeus, assembly GCF_047675955.1. NCBI lineage: Eukaryota > Metazoa > Chordata > Mammalia > Primates > Cercopithecidae > Chlorocebus > Chlorocebus sabaeus. Next base: position 29,860,815 of record NC_132922.1, read on the forward strand.
GGTGTCTGCTTTCCAAGGTCCCTCACACAGCTCTGGAATTCTAGAGTGTGTGCAGCAAGGGTCAGAAGGAGAAACTACACAGCCACCAGAAGCAACTTTCTTAACTTTCTGCTTCAAGGTTGAAAGACAACGGCTGGGCACAATAGCTCACACCTGTAATCCCAGCTATTTGGGAGGCTGAGGCAGGCGGATCACCTGAGGTTAGGAGTTCACGACCAGCTGGGCCAATACAGTGAAACCCACCTCTACTAAAAAAAAAAATACAAAAATTAGGCTGGGCGCGGTGGCTCACGCCTGTAATCCCAGCACTTTGGGAGGCCAAGACGGGCAGATCAGGAGGTCAGGAGATCGAGACCATCCTGGCTAACACGGTGAAACCCTGTCTCTACTAAAAATACAAAAAAAAATTAGCCACGCATGGTGGCGGGTGCCTGTGGTCCCAGCTACATGGGAGGCTGAGGCAGGAGAATGGTGTGAATCCGGGGGATGGAGCTTGCAGTGAGCCAAGATCATGCCACTGCACTCCAGCCTGGGCGACAGAGCGAGACTCCGTGTCAAAAAAAAAAAAGGAAAAGAAGAGAAGACAAGAAGCAACGATATGACATCTGAGACATCAACTTCTCAATCAAGAGTGGCTTTCGGCCAGATGCGGTGGCTCACACCTGTAATCCTAGAACTTTAGGAGGCCGAGGTGGGTGGAACATGAGGTCAGGAGTTTGAAACCAGCCTAACCAACATGGCGAAACCCCATCTCTACTAAAAATACAAAAATTAGCCAGGCGTGGTGGCATGCGCCTGTAATCCCAGCTACTCAGGAGGCTGAAGCAGAATTGCTTGAACCCGGGAGGCGGAGGTTGCAGTGAACCGAGATTATGCATCGTACTCCAGTCTGGGTGAAAGAGCAAGACTCTACCTCAAAAAAAAAAAAAAAAAAAAAAAAAAAGAGTTGCTTTCAAACCTCCAACCCTGCCCCAATTCAGTGCCTGTGGGACCCTTCCATAGCACCTATGTTCATCTTTGGACACGGTGACTGTCACACTACACTAGATGTATACAATACGCCAGGTAAATTTCTGAGAGATTAGGAAGACAAATTTTGAGTTCAAGGGCTATTCAATTTTAAGCCGGGCTCATGCCTGTAATCCCAGCACTTTGGGAGGCTGAGGCGGATCGCCTGAGGGCAGGAGTTCGAGACCAGCCTGGGAAACGGCGAAACCCCGTCTCTACTAAAAATACAAAAATCAGCTGGGTATGGTGACACATGCTTATAGTTCCAGCTACTTGGGAGGCTGAGGCAAGAGAATCGCTTGAACCTGGGAGGCAGAGATTACAGTGAGCCGAGATGGTGCCACTGCGCTCTAGCCTGGGTGATAGAGACTCCGTTTCCAAAAAAAAAAAAAAAAAATTTTTTCCCAATTTTGTTCGGAAAAGTAAACTTTTCTTTTTTACTTTTTTTTTTTTTTTTTTTTTTTTTTGAGAGTCTCGCTCTATCACCCAGGCTGGAGCACAGCATCACCATCTTGGCTCACTGCAACCTCCGCCTCCCGGAATCAAGTGATTCTCCTGCCTTAGCCTCCTCAGTCTCCGGAGTAGCTAGGATTACAGGAAGGCACCACCACACTTGGCTGAGTTTTTTATATATATATATATATTTTTTTTTTTTTTTTTTTCTTTTTTTTTGAGACAGAGTCTCGCTCTGTCAGCCAGGCTGGAGTGCAGTGACCGGATCTCAGACCACTGCAAGCCCCGCCTCCCGGGTTTACGCCATTCTCCTGCCTCAGCCTTCCGAGTAGCTGGGACTACAGGCGCCCACTACCTCACCCGGCTAGTTTTTTGTATTTTTTAGTAGAGATGGGGTTTCACCGTGTTAGGCGAAACCCCATCTCTACTAAAGGATGTTAGGATGCTCTCGATCTCCTGACCTTGTGATCCGCCCGTCTCGGCCTCCCAAGAGTTTTATATATATTTTTTTTTTTTAGCAGAGACGGGGTTTCACCATGTTTCCCAGGCTGGTCTCCTCAAGTGATCCACCTGCCTTGACCTCCCAAAGTGTTGGGATTCAGGTGTGAGCCACCATGCCCAGCCAAGTAAACTTATTTTATTTTATTTTTATTTATTTATTTATTTATTTATTTATTTATTTATTTATTTATTTATTTTTGAGACGGAGTCTTGCTCTGTAGCCCGGGCTGGACTGCAGTGGCCGGATCTCAGCTCACTGCAAGCTCCGCCTCCCGGGTTTACGCCATTCTCCTGCCTCAGCCTCCCAAGTAGCTGGGACTACAGGCGCCCGCCACCTCGCCTGGCTAGTTTTTTGTATTTTTAGTAGAGACGGGGTTTCACCGTGTTAGCCAGGATGGTCTCGATCTCCTGACCTCGTGATCCGCCCGTCTCGGCCTCCCAAAGTGCTGGGATTACAGGCTTGAGCCACCGCGCCCGGCCTATTTTTATTTATTTTTTTAGACGAAGTCTCGCTCTGTCGCCCAGGCTGCAGTGCAGTGGCGCGATCTCGGCTCACTGCAAGCTCTGCCTCCCGGGTTCGCGCCATTCTCCTGCCTCAGCCTCCCCAGTAGCTGGGACTACAGGCGCCCGCCCCCATGCCCGGCTAATTTTTTTTTGTATTTTAGTAGAGACGGGGTTTCACCGTGTTAGCCAGGATGGTCTCGATCTCCTGACCTCGTGATCCGCCCATCTCGGCCTCCCAAAGTGCTGGGGTTACAGGCGTGAGCCACTGCGCCTGGCCTTTTTTTTTTTTTTTTTTTTTTTTTTGATATAGCGTATCACTCTGTTCCCCCGGCCAGAGTGCAGTGGCGTGATCTTGGCTCACTGCAACCTCTGCCTTGCAGGTTCAAGCGATTCTCCTGCCTCAGCCTCCCGAGTAGCTGAGATTACAAGCACATGCCACCACACCCAGCTAATTTTATTGTGATTCTAGTAGAGACCGGGTTTCACCATGTTGACCAAGCTGGTTTCGAACTCCTGACCTCAAGTGATCCACCTGCCTCGGCCTCCCAAAGTGCTGGGATTACAGGCCTGAGCCACGGTAACCTCTGCCTCTCATGAGGTTCAAGCAATTCTTGTGCCTCCCCCTCCCTAGTAGCTGAGATACAGGCATGTGCCACCAGACCCGGTTAATTTTTGTATTTTGGGTAGAGGTGGGGTTTCACCATGTTGGCCAGGATGGTCTCAATCTCCTGACCTTCATGATCCGCCCGCCTTGGCCTCCCAAAGTGCTGGGATTACAGGCGTGAGCCACTGCGCCCGGCCCCCAGCCAACATTTTTAAACAAACATTCACACAGCTGTCTCAGTAACTCTTTCTCCAAACTACAAAATAAGAGAGTACCACAGGTAAGAGAATGGGCTCTCAGTGATGAGGGTATGTCCAGGCAGGCTGGCCCCAACCTGGCCCAAAACCACTTTTACCATCTCCTATCACTCCTCCAAACCCTCCCCTCCTGACAGGCTGGTCACCTCACTGCCCTGGAACATGTCTTGGTTATTTTCAATAATAATATCTACAAGTAGCTCACATTTACTATATGCCCGGCACTCTTCTAAGCAGTTGGTATGTATTAACTCATTTAACCTTCACACACAGACGAACTAACTAAGGCACAGAGAGGTAAAGTAAGTAACTTGCCCAGGGTCACTCAGCTAAGATGTGGCAGGCCCAGGATTGAAACTCCAGAACCAGTGCTTTTAACTGCTATCCTGTAGTCTTTCTCTAAACAGCTTTGCTCTGAGCAAAAGCCCCTTCTTCCCTTTCTTATATGTGTGGGGGGCTTGGGGAGGTTAGGTTTATCTATGTCCCCCAAGAACACGCAGGATGAAGCTGGCCACAGGAGATACATGCAAAGCCCTTCTTGAGTGAGTGGCATGCCACTTCTCCTGGATAGCTGTAGCATCCAGGAGATACGTAGATCTGGCCCCTCAATCTAAAGGCTATGGCATCTCGGCCACCTGTCCTTAAATCCATCAGCACTGCCCTCAGTGACCCCTCTATAGAGAGGTAGCTCACCCTCCAAGGCTGGCCTGGCAGAGGGAGGGCTCCTAGCTCTGGAGGAACCAGGTGCACGGGACATGCCAATCCAGGGTAGAATCAAGCCAATGCCTCAACACTTCTGAAAAGTATCTCAGGGGCTGGCCTAACTAAAACCCAAAGCGGGATGGCACAAGGTCAGAGGCAAGCAGCACTGGAAAGTAGGCAGATGGTGTCTGGGGGCTACTCATGGCATTTCCCATAGGCACTGCCCACAGCCCTCCTGAGGGATGAGAGAGACTCAACCTCACTGGTCACCTGGTCCCTCTTCTTCAACTGCTGAAACCCTACTCGTGCTTAAAGGGTCAGGCCAAGTTCGACCTCCTCCTCAGTGTCAGAGGGGGTGTTTCCCTCCCCTGCAAGCCATTATTAAGGTGGCAGACATCCAACACACAGTGACCAGCCCAGGATTTCTTTGTTCCAGGTACACACCATTTTTCTCCTTTGCTGAGCTCCTCAAGGGCAGAGGAATTGCCCCTTGAGCTGAGTCTCAAAGGTCAAGAAGTTACCCCGGTACAGAGAAGAGACAGGGATGCCAATAACGAGATCCAGAGTGTGCAAAGCATGCTGTGTTTAGGGGACTCAACGGGCAAGTGGGGAGAGACAAGACTGGTAAGACAAGATCTTGAAGGAACAAGGAATGTGCACTTGTAATCCAGAGTCCCAGCCTCATCCTCACCCTACTAAATTCTGGTCCAATCTCTGTCAGCAGGGCCTGGTCATGTGTATTCTACTGCACAACACACCACACACTACTCTGATGCACTGCTGGTTAGGAATAGTGTGGGACAGAGGGGGTGCTGACCAGTAAGGAGTTCAGACGAACCATTTAGGAACTCGATGCAGGTGTCTACCATAAACAGGGATGGCCTGAACTGAGGCAGTGGCAGTGGGAGTAGGAGTGGGGATGGAGAGAAGACAGGCAGAGAACAGAGACTGAAGGCATAGTTCAGCAGAATCTGCCAGGTGACCAGACAAGGGAGGAAGAGCGTAGAAGGGGTCAGCTGGCGTTTTTTCCTTATTAATTAAGTAAGGTGGGATAGGAGGAGACACATGGGGCCAGAGCGAGAGAGTCACAGGAGGAGCTAAGACTTAAGATGCCTACAGATCTATGCGCCGTTCCCAGGAAAACTCTGGAAGTGGCTGGAGTCTGGGCTCAGGAGGAACGTCTCCGTGGCTCTCTAATGGGCACAGTGTGTGCAGTGTGAAGCTGCAAAGAAACGGGGCTCTCACATTTACTGCTGTAGCAAATAATATAGAAATATCTTAAACATAATAAATGTTCCAATAAAATGAGAATACTTTCAAGTGTCCTCTTATAATAAAATTTTAAAGCAACAGTCTCCTAATTTAGAGTTTTAACAGGATCAGAAAAGGCCCCAGTACCCTGAAACAAGAGTTTTTGTCTCAGGGTGTTTTTTTGTTTTTTTCTTTTTGAGACGGAGTCTCGCACTGGAGTGCAATGGCACAATCTTGGCTCACTGCAACCTCCACCTCCTGGGTTCAAGCAATTCTCCTGCCTCAGCCTCCAGAGTAGCTGGGATTACAGCCACCCGCCACCACGCCCAGCTAATTTTTTGTATTTTTAGTAGAGACGGGGTTTCACTATGTTGGCCAGGCTGGTCTGGAACGCCTGACCTCACGATCCGCCCGCCTGGGCCTCCCAAAGTGCTGGGATTACAGTCGTGAGCCACCGCGCCTGGCCTGTCTCAGAGTTTTCTAGTAAATACCTTAAAAGGCCCCAAATGTTGCAATAATTGAGTATACTCCTTCCCATCCCCTGTCCCAAACATTTACAAAGAATATCATTAAGGGAGGCTGCAACAGTCCCAACTTACTGGAATGCATGAATTTAGACTAAAAGATGCAACGTTTTTCTCAATTCACAAAGCCTCAGTGGATTCAGGACATTTACACTGGCATAACATCACATATAAAACTCCCCTCACCTCCTGACACATGTGACACAACTACTAGACACACTCATTGCTCTATCTTAATTACCCAACCTCAGAATCTAAACCTATACTCAAAAGCAAACTACTTCACTGCTTAATACAACAAAACCCAAGGAATGAACTTTTAGAGGCTCCTCCTCCTATGACTATGGACTGGGAGAAAGAATAACAATATGAAGTTCTGAGTGAACATTTTTAAATAGCATTAGGCCGGGCACAGTGGCTCACACCTATAATCCCAGCACTTCGAGAGGCCTTGGCAGGCAGATCACCTGAGGTTAGGAGTTCGAGACCAGTCTGGCCAACATGGTGAAACTCCCTCTCTAATACAAAATTAGCAGGGAGTGGTGGTGCACACCTATAGTCCCAGCTACTTGGGAGGCTGAGGCAGGAGAATCGCTTGAACCTGAGAGGCAGAGGTTGTAGCGCACAGAGATCATGCCATTGCACTCCAGCTTGGGTAACAAGAGCGAAACTCCTTAACTCAACAGTTACATCATGATAAGTAATAAGATGTTACACACACACCCCTCTAAATCCACAGATTTCCCTTCTGAGAAAAGCCCTTCTGGGAAGCTACTCAATGGGCCCTTGGGGGAAGTGTGTGCAGTGTGAAGCTGCAAAGAAATGATCAGATGGCAATCAGTTGCCTAAGCCACACATAAAGGTTTCACTTTTGGCTTTTGTAGCAATTTCCCCATCCTGATTGAAGCAATGGTTACAATCTGGTTGTGGCCAACAATGCTAAATTAGCTGCTTGCAAATTAAAATGTACTTAATGTTTTATTAACACTGTAATTCCTAAAAAGGGTTCTAAAAGAGGTTAATCGTCTTGGCAAATGCTTTTGAAATAAAAGACTATCATACTCACTTTGCCTAAAATAACTTCTCAGTGTAGTATATGCAAATCACTCTACTTTTAATAATGTGTTTTACACTATCTGCAGTCCATTGTTACAAAGAAATCTTTGCTGTGGAATGTCCTAGAAAACATTTTTAACAGAAATCTAAAGTTCTTTAAGATGTAATTAATTTGGCCGGGCGCGGTGGCTCAAGCCTGTAATCCCAGCACTTTGAGAGGCCGAGACGGGTGGATCACGAGGTCAGGAGATCGAGACCATCTTGGCTAACATGGTGAAACCCCGTCTCTACTAAGAAATACAAAAAACTAGCCGGGCGAGGTGGCGGGCGCCTGTAGTCCCAGCTACTTGGGAGGCTGAGGCCAGAGAATGGCGTGAACCCGGGAGGCGGAGCTTGCAGTGAGCTGAGATCTGGCCACTGCACTCCAGCCTGGGCTACAGAGCCAGACACCGTCTCAAAAAAAAAAAAAAAGATGTAATTATTTTGATCATTCAACATTTGCTAGATTGCTATGCCTAAGGCACTGTTCTATGCACTGAGTCCTAATTTTTCACCAACGAAAATCACTTTATTTCCACCCCATGTACTGAAAAGACTCTGTTGATGAACTTGTATCAATAATTTTTCTTCTTAAAAAAAAAAAAAAAAACTACCCAGTCTTAAACATTGACTCTCATAGCCAATGATCAGCATTACATAACTGGTGTTCCCCTAGTGAACTGAAAGCCTTTCCATCCTCAACTTAAGAAACAACACACCTGCCGGGCGCGGTGGCTCACGCCTGTAATCCCACCTCTCAGGGAGGCAGAGGCGGGAGGATAGCTTGAGCCCAGGAGTTCGAGACCTGCCTGGGTAATATAGCGAGACCCCGTTCTCCACAAAAAGGAAAAAAAAAAAAAAAAAAAAGAAACAACACACCGCTCCATGCAGCCTTTGAGTAAGAAAGACAGCCTGACAAGAGGCATGGAATTTGGGTCCTAAAGACAGGAAGAGTCAGCGTCTTCTCTCTCCCTACCACGTTCTACGATTCTACCTTAGGTAACTCCCTTAACCTAGTTAACCTCACAATGTCCTCATTTGTAAAAACATAAAAACGACAATACACTAACTTTGAGTGTTGAAAAGATAACTTATGTAAATAACCTAGTATTTAATAAATACTCAGTTAATGTTACAAATTCTTTTCCAAGGTCTATTTTTTTAGAAACACAGTAATAATTTTAAACCCATAATAAGTCCCCTCTTAGACCCCTGAGAGCCTGGGGATTCCAAACTGGGTCAACTGGGATAGGCTAGGGGGCTTCCAGGATGAATTAGGTCAAGATCCCTGCCCTTCGGGATCTCAGAACCCAGTATAGGAAAGACAAGTCTGTAACACAAAGAGATTGTGACAAGTGCTCAAAGAGAAACATAAAGTGCTGTGGTCACACAGAGGAGGAAACAACTCATTCTGAAGGGGGATGTGGGAGCAGGGGCTCACAGAGTAGTTGGCATTGGAGTTGAACCTGGGACTTCTCTGGAAGGGAGAAGTGAGGAGAAGGCAACTTTTTTGGGGCAGAGCAAACAACACGTGCAAAGAGACACCAGAGGGCAAGTTAAGAGCAGGAGACTTTGCTTTGGAGAAAGAACCCAGTTCGATCACAGTTCACTCTCCCTAGCTAGGTAACCCAGGGCAAGCCAAAGAATCTTTTCTCATACGACAAAATGGAAATCACAATGTCCACTTCACAGGAAGGATTAAACATGATCATGCATATAAAGCACGAAGTAAAAGCTGGAAAAATAGTAGCTACTGCGATTAGGTGCAAGAATGGTGGGAAACCAAAGGGCAGGAGGTGAGGCTCAACTGATTGCTTTCCGTCAGTCTCAGAAAGGTCTTGCATGCCAAGTAAGAGGTTAGGATTAACTGCTGAGGACAATAAGACTATAGACATTTTTAACAGGAGTGAAAAGAATTGAGTTATCTGCCTTAAAAGAACTCTGGTGTCCGTGAGGGGTAGTCTGGGGAGGAGAGCACTCCGGAGGGCATCTGAGAGATGAGGATACAGATTCAGAGTAATTTCAGTAAAATTAGAAAGCAAGTCATGCACTTCAGAAATCTTTTTTTTTGTTTGTTTTTGAGATGGAGTCTCACTCTGTCGCCCTGGCTGGAGTGCAGTGGCGCAAACTTGGCTCACTGCAACCTCCACCTGCCAGGTTCAAACGATTCTCCCACTTCAGCCTCCCGGGTAGCTGAGATTACAGGCGAATGCGACCACGCCCAGCTAATTTTTATATTTTTAGTAGAGACAGGATTTCACCATGTTGGCCGGGCTGGTCTTGAACTCCTAACCTCAAGTGATCCGCCCGCCTCGGCCTCCCAGAGTGCTGGGATTACAGGCGTGAGCCACCGCGCCCGGCCTGCACTCCAGAAAACTTTCTAAATTTAAACCCACAAGGGTTGAAGGACGACTGCACCTGGGAGTAGGGTAGGAAAGAAAGCCATTAACCGACCCCTTATCTGGTGAATGGTGGTGTCACTAGCTTAAGAGATGAGGAAAAGTCTGAAGTCCTCTGAGTTTTCTTTTGTGCCCACTTCCACTCCAGTTTTATAAAGTTAATGTCCTCTCTAGCCCTTAGGGAACAAAAGAAAGGAAACGTTCCCAGGGAGAGAGGGAGGGCTCAGAGACTGTGGCTCCAAGTTCAATGTCTAGCTCTACCAAACACTACTCTGCCCAGAACGAACCCCAGCTCTTTATCTCCCCTCAGGAAACCGGCTCCGGGGCCTTTTTTTAATTTCCGGCCCGTTGCAGGCCGGCTGCACTAGCCAATCGCCGACTCACAGATGCTGGCGGAGGGGACTCCGGAGGACGTTGGCAAATCCACTGGCAAAAGAACTAAGCCAATTTAGCTAATGTGCTCCTCACTAAAAGGTGCCAAGTAGCAAGAAAGTACCCTGCTGCATTCAAGATCCAAAGTACCAAGTTATTATAATAAACTTTGGCCCGTTTTGATTCGAACGACTGAAACCAACCGTTACCCCCCCCAAAAATGGCATTTTGCTTTATCAGGGAAGGGAGATCGAGATGACTGAGTGGAGGAGAGGGAAGGAGAACCGCGCCGCGATGGGGGCCGACCTCAGGCCTTCCTGGAGTTGGAACTTGCCCGCTGTGTCACTCTGCAGTCACAAGGCGACAGTTTGCTAGGACCCAGCGCAATTCCAAACGACCCACCAACAAACTGACCTAACTTTGGCCGCCTGGCCTCCTCCCCGCTTTCCTAGCCCGAGCTTTCCAGAGTTCCGAGCTGCGGCTGGGCCAAGTGGAGCTGCAAGCCCGGCTCGCTGCGGCCCAGGGCGGGGCGGTTCCGCGGCGCGGGCTCCGGGCAGGGGCTCCGGCGCTCGGGCCTTCCCCGAAGGCGCTCAGTTTGGAGCCTCCCAACCGGGCTCTCACATTAACGACGCCCTCGCGTCGGACCGCGGCCTCCGCGACAGGGGGACGCGGCCACGCTCCGGGCGGAGGGTGGCGTGAACGCCCCGGGCTGGGCTGAGGGGCCAACAGCGGCTCCCAGCGCGGCCTGGCGCTCCCGCCCAGGCTGCGGCCTAGGCCAGCCCCGTTAGCTCCTTGAGCCTGCGCGCGGCCCAGGGAATCGACGAGGCCGTGTTGGGCAGGAGGCCAGACGGCAGCGCCCTGAGAGGCCGCTGCCTGCCTTGGGGGTCCGGAGCCTGGGACGCCGCCCCACGCCCGACCGAGGCCAGAGAATGGCTTTTACCTTCATCAGCCTCCTGCTGGCCGCCATCTTGGATTTGGTGCTGCTCCTTCCCCAGAATGCATCGCGGCCGGCCGGGCGGCTGGAGCCCCCGCACTTCCTGGAGCGGGGGAGGGGCCGCGGGGCGGGGCACAGGAGCGGAGCAGAGCACCTACTGTATGCTTCCCACTGTGCTCGGAGGCTCGTGGAGGAACGCAAGTGAACCGCACAGGCTGGGCCGCGGCGTTTACGGATCGTCCAATCAGATGACAGTTACAACCAGTGCCTGGCACGTAGTAGGCAAATAATAAATATTGATTGCATAAAATAGTTGGCCGGGCGCGGTGGCTCACGCCTGTAATCTCAGCACTTTGGGAGACCGAGGCGGGTGGATCACAGGGTCAGCAGTTCCAGACCAGCCTGGCCAACGTGGTGAAACCCTGGCTCTACTAAAAATACAAAAAATTAGCCGGGCGTGGTGGCGGGCGTCTGTAATCTCAGCTACTCAGGAGGCTGAGGCAGGAGAATTGCTTGAACCTGGGAGGCAGAGGTTGCAGTGAGCCGAGACCACGCCACTGCACTCCAGCCTGGGCGACAGAGATGCCGCCTAAAAAAAAAAAAAAAAAAAGTACTCTGATTGGAGAATGGGGAATGGAGGTGGGTAAGAGGATAAGAAGGGAGCAGGGGCCACTTGGAAACCTGTTGCAATCGTTCAGGCAAAGAGGTGACACTGGTTTGGACCTCAGGTAGCAAAGAAGAGAGAAGAACATAGCTTCAGAATATACTCAGACCTTCTTAAGGAGTTCTCTCTCTTTTTTTTTTTTTTTTTTGAGACACAGTTTCACTTTGTCACCCAGAGTGGAGTGCAATGGCATGATCTCAGCTCACTGCAACCTCTGCCTCCCAGGTTCAAGTGATTCTCCTGCCTCAGCCTCTTGAGTAGCATAGATTACAGGCACCTGCCACCATGCCCAGCTAATTTTTGTATTTTCGGTAGAGACAGGGTTTTAGCATTTTTGGCCAGGCTGGTCTCAAACTGCTGACCTCAAGCAATCCACCCACCTTGGCCTCCCAAAGTGCTGGGATTATAGGTGTGAGTCACTGGGCTTGGACATTTTTCTCCATTTCTAAGAACAGTGGGTTTCCCCTGAAAGGAGAGAAGAAAAGGGAACTGGAAATAATATATCCTGGAATAAGGCTGGCCTCACACTCATCTTGGGAGCCCAGGCTTGACACAGGAAAGGAGGGAGAAACTAGATGACAAGCCTCATGTGATCAGCCATTCTGCCTGCCTTTTACCTCCCCCAAGGCCAGTACACTGGAAGTTCAGTATACATTCAGCGTATGTATGAGGGACTCCATCAGCTCCCTAGGGTCATGGTGGACTTAGAAGCCTGGGACTGACTCTGGGGTCTACTGTGAGCACCGGGCCTGCCCTTACTGGGCCCAGGACAAAGGAAAAACATAGCTTTATTGAGAACTGCTTTCCTTTGTGGAGAATTACAGAGGAAAGGGACCCTTACTCTGAGAAATTCCAAGCCAGATGAGGAAGCACAATTCATACCTTCGACCCGATGTGCTAAGCTGAGAATAGAGTGGGATCATCAGAGGCTCGATGTCAAGGACTAGCCTTTACCATGGCATCTTCTTGCATCCTCACCGCTGCCTGCAAGATGACTCCCTTGCACTTTGCAGGTGGGGAGCCAAGCTGCTGAGCTGCAAAATGCTTTTGCTAAACAAGCACTCAGGAAATGTACCCAGTCCCAGTGGAAGGGCTGCCTGGCCTTTGGGGCCCCCTCTTGTTCTAAAACCTTCATTGCTCCCTCTAGTAGGCGTGACTTCTAGTCATACCCGATCCCCTCCACTCAGCCAAACCTTGTTCATACACACCTATCCTTTCTGTGCCATCTCCCCAAGCCTCCCATCAGAAGTAACCTCATGGTGACTCATGCCTGTAACCCTAGCACTTGGGAAGGCCAAGGCAGGAGAATTGCTTGAGCCCAAGAGTTTGAGACCAGCCTGGGCAACACAGGGAGACCCTAGCTCTACAAAAAATAAAAATGAAAAAAAATTAGCCAGGTATGATGGCCAAGTAATTCTAGCTACTTGGGAGGCTGGGGTGAGAGGATCACTTGAGCCCGTGAGATTGACGCCACAGTGGGCTATGGTTGTGCCACTGCACTCAAGCCTGAGTCAGAGAGTAAGACCATGTCTCAAAAAAAAATAAATAAATAAAAGAAAATAAAAGAAAAAAAGAAGTGGACTCTTTTGGCTGGGCACAGTCTCACACCTATAATCCCAGCAATTTAGGAGGCTGAGGCGGGAGGATTACTTGAGGCCAGGAATTCAAGACTGGCCTGGGCAACATAGCAAGACCACCATATCTACAAAAATAAATAGGCCAGGCGCAGTGGCTCACGCCTGTAATCCCAGCACTTTGGGAAGCTGAGGTAGGCAGATCACAAGGTCAGGAGTTCAAGACCAGCCTGGCCAACATAGTGAAACCCCATCTCTACTAAAAATACAAAAATTAGCCGGGTGTGGTGGCACGCGCCTATAGTCCCAGCTACTTGGGAGGCTGAGGCGGGAGAATCGCTCAAACCCAGGAGGTGGAGGTTGCAGTGAGCCAAGATCATGCCATTGCACTTCAACCTGGGTGACAGAGTGAGACTCCATCTCAAAATAAAAAAAAAAAAGTAATAATTTTTTTTAAAAAGAAGTGACCACTTTTTCCTCCTGGACTACCAGGCCCTTCTGCTCACATTGACCACATGCTGTTCCTTCCTCCAGTCAGCATGGAGTCCTGGGCACTCATCTATTAGGCTTTAGGCCCAGGTCCAGAAAAAGAGATAACGCAGGACCGGGCGCGGTGGCTCACGCCTGTAATCTCAGCACTTTGGGAGGCCTAGGTGGGTGGATCACGAGCTCAGGAGATCAAGACCACGATAAACCCTGTCTCTACTAAAAATACAAAAAAAAAAAAAAAAAAAAAAAAAAAAAAAAAAGCCAGACGCAGTGGCGGGCCTCTGTAGTACCAGCTACTCCCGAGGCTGAGGCAGGAGAATGGCATGAACCCGGGAGGCAGAGCTTGCAATGAGCTGAGATTGCGCCACTGCACTCCAGCCTGGGCGACAGAGCGAGACTCCATCTCAAAAAAAAAAAAAAGAGAGATACACAGGCACCACCTGCCCCCAAGGAGCTTGCAGCATCCTGAGGAGGCACCAAGGAAAACACCAGAGGGTGTTGAGGGTTTGGTGAGGTATGGGGGCTCATAGGAGGGGGCTCACAGAAGCTGGTGGAGGAACCGGGGATGGAAGGAGTTCCCAGTAGGCAAGAGGACAAGGAAAAGCAAATGCCTCTGCTGGGGCAGGAAATGGCCAGCTGGGCACTGGACACTTATACCCTTCATTGGCACCACAGAGCAGTGCTGAGATGTTCTATTTGATAGGAGACAAAACTGTGGCCCTGAGAGAAGTGGCCCATCACTGGGCTAGGAAGCTGGGTACCAGGAGTTGGACCCTGTCTAGAGTATGCAGGTGAGGCTCTGCCTCAACCTCCCTCTGACAACCTGAAGCCTCATCTCCCACATCCCTCGCTTCCCACAATCAGTGCTGTGCCACATCACGCCCCCCACCATGCCCAGGCTGCTCCCTCTGCCTGTGGTGCCTTTGCCATTCCCTCCCCCTATACTCCCCATGTCCACATGGCAGGGACTCAATTTATCATGTTCCCTTGGGTAAGCTGACAGTAAGATGCATACTAGACTCCTTTGATTTTTTTTGTTTTTGTTTTGTTTTGTTTTGTTTTGTTTTGTTTTGTTTTGAGATAGGGTCTGGCTCTGTCACCCAGGCTGGAGTACAGTGGTGTGATCGTGGCTCAGTGCAGCCTCAACCTCCTGTACTCAAGTTATCCTCCCACTTCAGACTCCCAGAACTACAGGTGCACACCTCCATGCCTGGCTAATTTTTGGGAAAAAAAAAAAATTGTAGAGACAGATTGTCTCTATATTGCCCAGGCTGGTCTCTAACTCATGGACTCAAGAGATTCTCCCACCTCAAAGCACTGGGATTACAGGTGTGAGCCACCAGCTAGCCTGGACGCTTCTGAGTGCAAAGGCAACACCCAGCATCTCTGTGACTTCCCCAACAGCCCTCTGTTGGGGGGCTCTCTGGGTCAGAACTGCTATAGCCCTCTGGGTCAGAACTGCTATCAACCCCATTTACAGAGGAAAAAACTGAGGCTCAAGCTGTTCCTCAACTTCTCAGTCATCTGACTGGTCAGAGGCTGAAGCCCAAGTCTGTTCTTGGACTGTGAGGACTAGACCAAGTCCTGAGGGGCTTAGATAACCTAAAGGACTCCCTCTTTCTTTCCTTTCTCCCTCCCACCTTCCTTCCTTTCTATCCTCCTTCCTCTCTCTTTTCCTTCCTTCCTTCTCCTTTCCACCTTCCTTCTACTCCATTCTCTGCGCTTGGTGAATGAAGAAATTAGCACATTACTGGGCCCTTGTAATCCCCTGGCCAGATTGGATGCTCAATAAACATTTGATGAAGGACTGTCCTCTGACCTAGAGCTATGGCCAAATGACAGAACAAATGGTCATTGCTACTGGTGCCTTTGGGAAGTGGGCAAAGCCTCAAGCTTCAGACTGCAGAGGAAGGAGGGTGATTGAAATAGATCCAGGCTGGGATTGGTGGCTCATGCCTGTAATCTCAGCACTTTGGGAGGCCAAGGTGGGCGGATTGCCTGAGGTCAGGAGTTTGAGACCAGCCTGGCCAATGTGGTGAAACCCCGCCGCTGCCAAAATACAAAAATTAGCCAGGCGTGGTGGCACACACCTGTAATCCCAGCTACTTGGGAGGCTGAGGCGGAAGAATCGCTTGAATCCAGGAGACAGAGGTTACAGTGAGCCAAGATCGCTCTACTGCACTCCAGCCTGGATGACAGAACGAGACTCCATCTCAAAAAAAAAAAAAAAAAATAGATCCAAAGGGAAGAGAAATGCAGATGCTAGAAAACAGAAGATACGTCTGTCCTGGTAGCAGTGTGGAATTGGGAAACAGAGACGCTGCCAGCAGCAATGGGGATCTCAGGAAGCAGTGCCTGCTTGTCCAAAGGCTCAGGGATTACAGTAACACTCAGGCTGCCAGAGCCAGCGGGTAAGACCCTGCAAGCACCAGTTCAGAGCCCAGACTCAGGTCACACAGACCTGCACATAAGTCCCTGTGTGACCCTGGGCAGTTTCCTTCTCTGGAGAGGATAGTGCTAGGCTCCATGGCTATGGGGGGGATTCAGGGATGAAGTTTGTAAAGTGCAGATGGGAAGGGGCTGACCACTTGCTGCAGAGGCACATGAGCTGGGGAGCTGAGCCAGGGCCACCAAGGCAGTAGGCCAGCCCAGCAGGCCAGGGGGCCCCCACCAGAGAGCTAGAAGCTGGCACAATGCTGCCCTCCTGGCCCAGGAAGATGTGGATCAGCCGGGCAGGTTGCAGAGCCCAGGAAGAGCACCATGATACCTCTCCAGGTATCCAGCCCCACCCAGTGCTGGGGGATGGAAGGAACTCCACTGGAACTCAGCTGGTTAGAGTCTGGCCAGGTGACCCTCCCTCTCTGAGCTCCAGTCCTCCCTGCACCCTCAAATGAGGGTCATAATAGGATGGGCAAATATCAGTGCAAGAAGGGATGTGCCTGCCCTGAGGGTGGTGGGCATAAGTGAGGACCGGTACAGACAGCCAGACTGCAGGAGGCTGGGGGTTTACAGCTCCAGTTCCCACTGCCTGAAATCGCCTCTCAGCTCTTCTGGCAGCCCTCACTCCCTCTCCTTCAGCTCTCAGCCCCTATGTTTCCTCCTTGCCTCATCCAGGAATCCTGCTTTGATGCGGCTCTTCTCCCCCTCAGTGCCACATTCCTCACCCAGAGCACTTGCCCAAGCACCAATGTTACTACATTCCATTGTTATTTGTATTTGACGTTTGCATCCTCCCCCAGACTGAGCCCTGAGGAACCCGGTTTGAAAACCATTCAGGTAATCCATCACTTTCATTTATTGTTTGTTTGTTTGTTTGTTTGTTTGTTTGTTTTGAGACAGTCTTGCTCTGTCACCCAGGCTGTAGTGCAGTGGCACAACCTCAGCTCACTGTAACCTCCACTTCCCAGGTTAAAGCAATTATCCTGCCTCAGCCGCTGGAGTAGCTGGGATTACAGGCACCTGCCACCATGCCCAGCTAAGTTTTGTATTTTTTAGTAGAGATTTCACCATGTTAGCCAGGCTGGTCTCAATCTCCTGATCTCAAGTGATCCACTCACCTCAGCCTCCCAAAGTGCTGAGATTGCAGGCGTGGGCCACCATGTCCAGCTTCGCTTTCATTTAATATGTGAGAAAGCTGGACCAGGAGAGGGCAGGAGCATGGTGAGCTCATGCTGGGACACCTGCCTCCCAGTCTGCAGCTCATTCTCATAGATCATGGACTGTCAATTCCCTGAGGGCAGCAGCCACATCTGGCCTGTCTGCCTCTGTCTTCTTCAGTCATGTATTTACTGAGCACTTATCATGTGCCAGGCACTGTTCTAGACATGGAGGAGACAGCAAAGAACAGACAGAAAACACATAGAAACAAAAATAAAAAATATGCCGCTGGGTGTGGTGGCTCATGCCTGTAATTCCAGCACTTTGGGAGGCTGAGGTGGGAGGATCACTCGAGATTACGAGTTTGAGACCAGCCGAGGCAACATAGGGAGACCCTGTCTCTACAAAAAAAAAAAAAAAAAAAAATTTAGGTTTTTAGTAAATAAAAATAAAGGATATGGAATGAAAAGCTGGGGGAGCTACTGTAGCAATGGGGGATGGGAAGCTTAAACACTCCTGCATGCTCTCGGATGGTGCCCATTCGCCTCCTCAAGGCCAGGCAGGCTCTACAAAGCTTGGGGCTTTGGTAACCGAACTGAAACGGAGCCAGGCCAGGCCGGCAGGAGAAGGATGTGAACCAGGTTGCCCAGGAACCCAGATTCTATGGCCCAAAAGTCATAGACTGGGGCTGTAGAGAGAGGGAAAGTGGAATACAGGGCTGGCGATGTGGGGCCAACTGAGATGTAAAAGGGACATAACACCTTCTCTCCAGGTCAGAGAACTCATGATGTATTGGGATGGCGGGTGTGTGTGTCGTGTGTGTGTGTGTGTGTGTATGTGTGCACATAATAGGCAAGAGGTCCTCTAACCCAGGGGTTCTCAAACATATTTCAAGGAGCATAACCTTTTATTAAACCAAAGTGCTTCTTCGAATCTGATAAATGACACTTTTTTTTTGGAGACAGAGTCTCACTCTGTCGCCCAGGTTGGAGTGCAGTGGCCGGATCTCGGCTCATTGCAAGCTCAGCCTCCCAGGTTTACGCCATTCTCCTGCCTCAGCCTCCCGAGTAGCTGGGACTACAGGCACCCGCCACCTTGCCCGGCTAGTTTTTTGTATTTTTTAGTAGAGACGGGGTTTCACCAGGTTAGCCAGGATGGTCTCGATCTCCTGACCTCATGATCCGCCCGTCTCGGCCTCCCAAAGTGCTGAGATTACAGGCTTGAGCCACCGCGCCCGGCCAAATGACACTTAAGAGTAGATCTACCCACTGAAGCAAGTAGGGGCAGTGTCTCCCCATCCGCTTCCTGCAGGTCTCCTCCCAACAGGCCTATGGTATTTCTGTGTTGTATTTATTTTTATTTTTTATTATTGTTTTTATTTTGGGGGGTTGGGTTTTTTGTTTTTTTGGTTGTTTGAAACAGAGTCTGGCTCTTTCGTCCAGGTGGGAGTGCAGTGGCACAATCTCAGTCCACTGTAACCTCTGCTTCCCAGGCTCAAGCTATCCTTCCATCTCAGCCTCCCAAATAGCTGGGACTATAGGCGTGCACCACCATGTCTGGCTAAATTTTTATATATATATATATATATATATATATATATATATATATATATATATATATTTTTATACAGATGCAGCCTTGCCATGTTGCCCAGGCTGGTCTTGAACTCCTGAGCTCAAGTGATCTGCCTGTCTCAGCCTCCCAAAGTGCTGGGATTACGGGCATGAGCCATCACACCCGGCCTGTCGTTAATTTTTTTTTCTTTTTTTTTGAGTCGGACTCTCGCTCTGTTGCCCAGGCTAGAGTGCAATGGCGTGATCTCAGCTCACTGCAACCTCCGCCTCCCGGGTTCAAGCAATTCTGCTTCAGCCTCCTGAGTAGCTGGGATTACAGGCGCCTGCCAGCATGCCCAGCTAATTTTTGTATTTTTGGTAGAGACAGGGTTTCACCATATTGACCAGGCTGGTCTCGAACTCCTGACCTCATGATCCGCCCACCTCGGCCTCCCTGCTGGGATTACAGGCATGAGCCACTGCACCTGGCCTGTTAATTTTTTTTTATTGGCCAGGTGTGGTGGCTTTTGCCTATAATCTCAGTACTTTGGGAGGCTGAGGCAGGTGGATTGTTTGAGGTCAGGAGTTTAAGACCAGCCTAAGCAACATGGTAAGACTCTATCTCTACAAAAAATAAAGAAAAGAAAAGAAAGGGAAGGGGAAGGGGAAGGGGAAGGGGAAGGGGAAGGGGAAGGGGGAGGGGGAGGGGGAGGGGGAGCGGGAGGGGGAGGGGGAGGGGGAGGGGGAGGGGGAGGGGAGGGGGAGGGGGAGGGGGAGGGGGAGGGGGAGGGGGAGGGGGAGAAGAGAAATTAGCCGGGCATGGTAGTGTTAGCCTGAAGTCACAGCTACACGGGAGGCTAAAGTGGGAGGATTGCTTGAGTCCGGGAGGCAAACATTGCAGTATGCCGAGATCACGCCACTGCACTCCAGCCTGGATGACAGAGCAAGACCCTGTCTCCAAAAAATAAATAATAAAACAATTTTAAAATTTATTTTATTTTACTTTTTTTTTTAGAGATGGAGTCTCTCTCTGTAGCCCAGGCTGGAGTGCAGTGGCATGATCATTGCTTACTGCAGCTTTGAATTCTTGAGCTGAAACTATCCTCCGCTTCAGCCTCCCAAGTAGCTGGGGCTACAGGCGCATGCCACCATGCCTGACTTTTTTTGTTTATTTTAGAAACAGGGTGTCACTATGTCTTCCAGGCAGGACTGTGGTGGCTTACTCATGGCTCACTTCAGTGAGCTGAGATCATGCCACTGCACTCCAGGCTGCAGAACAGAGCAAGACATCGTCTCAAAAAAAAAAGTTGTAGAAAAAAACTAGCCAGGCGCCGTGGCGGGCGCCTGTAGTCCCAGCTACTCGGGAGGCTGAGGCAGGAGAATGGCGTGAACCCAGGAGGCGGAGCTTGCAGTGAGCTGAGATCCGGCCACAGCACTCCAACCTGGGCGACAGAGCGAGAGACTCCGTCTCAAAAAAAAAAAAAAAAAAAAAAAAAAAGTTGTAGAGATGAGGGTCTCTCTTTGTTGCCCAGACTGGTCTCAATCTCCTGGTTTCACATAAGCTTCCTGCCTTGACTTCTCAAAATGCTAGGATTACAAGTGTAAGCCACTGCACCCAGCTTATGTGTGTTTTTTTTAGGGATAGCATCTCATCACTATGTTGCCCAGGCTGGAGCGCAGTGGCTATTCATACAAGCACGATCCTACTACTGATTAGCACAGGAGTTTTGACCGGCTCCTTTTCTTTCTTTCTTCTTTCTTTCTTTCCTTCTTTCTTTCTCTTTTTTTTTTTTTTTTTTTTTTTTTTTGAGATGGAGTCTCATTCTGTTGCCTAGGCTGGAGTGCTGTTGCAGCCACTGCAACCTCCACCTCCCAGATTCAAATAATTCTCCTGCCTCAACCTCCCAAGTAGCTGGGATTATAGGCATGCATGCGCCACAATGCCAAGCTAATTTTTGCATTTTTAGTAGAGACGGGTTTTCACCATGTTGGCCAGGCGGGTCTCGAACTCCTGACCTCAGGTGACCTGCCCGCCTTGGCCTCCCAAAGTTCTCGGATTACAGGCATGAGCCACCAAGCCTGGCCAACCTGCTCCTTTTCTTTCTTCCTTCCTTCCTTCCTTTACTTCCTTCCTTCCTTCCTTCCTTTCTTTCTTTTTTTTTTTTTTTTTTTTTGATGGAGTCTCGCTCTGTCACCCAGGCTGCAGTGCAGTGGTGGGATCTCAGCTCACTGCAAGCCCCCCCTCCCGGGTTCGCGCCATTCTCCTGCCTCAGCCTCCAGAGTAGCTGGGACTACAGGCGCCGGCCACCTCGCCCGGCTAGCTTTTTGTGTTTTTTAGTAGAGACGGGGTTTCACCATGTTAGCCAGGATGGTCTCGATCTCCTGACCTCGTGATCCACCCATCTCGGCCTCCCAAAGAGCTGGGATTACAGGCTTGAGCCACTGCGCCCGGCCTTATTTTTGTATTTTTTAGTGGAGACAGTTTCAGCATGTTAGCCAGGATGGTCTCAATCTCCTGACGTTGTGATCTGCCCACCTCGGCCTCCCAAAGTGCTGGGATTACAGAAGTGAGCCACCACGCCCAGCACTTTTTTTTTTTTTTTTGAGACAGTCTTGCTCTGTTGCCCAGGCTGGAGTGCAGTGGTGCCATCACGGCTCATTGTAGACTTGACCTCACCTTGCAGGCTCAAGCAATCATTTCACCTCAGCTAGAACTATAGACTGGGTCTCGCTCACTCTGTTGCCCAGGCTAGTCTCAAACTCCCAGGCTCAAGTGACCCTCCCATGTCAGCCTCCTGGGTAGCTGGCACTACAGGCATGCACCAGCACGCCCAGCTAATTATTTTTTTGTAGAGATGGGGTCTCTCTATGATGCTCAGGCAGGTCTTGAGCTCCTGGGCTCAAGTGATCCTCCCACCCTGGTCACCCAAAGGGCTGGGATTACAGGCCTGTTCCACCATGCCTGGCCCAGCCTGCCCTCCTGACCTGACAGTTAAGGCCCTACCGGAGACTGCAGCAGGTCATCCAGGCTGTGGAGCCCCACCCACCAACTCTGCCTCAGTTTCCCATGTGCCCTGGCAAGCCAGTGGCTCCCACTGAGCCTCAGGTTCTCTTTGGTAAAACAGGGCTGTGATGATGATTCTCTGAAGATAGTCCTCCCTGTGGCTACCACGTCCAGGAGCCCAGCACCAGTTCAAGGCTAAGGGCATCCCTGCATCTCACCTCCTCTCCTTGTCACACACACACTACATCTGCTTCACCTCTCAAAAAGAACATCTGAGCTGGGCATGGTGGCTTACGCCTGTAATCCCAGCATTTTGGGAGGCCAAGGCAGGAGGATCACAAGGTCAGGAGATCGAGACCATCCTGGCCAACATGATGAAACCCTGTCTCTATTAAAAATACAAAAATTACCTGGGCGTGGTGGCGCATGCCTGTAATCCCAGCTACTCAGGAGGCTGAGGCAGGAGAATCACTTGAACCAGGGAGTCGGAGGTGGCAGTGAGCTGAAATCGTACCACTGCATGCCAGCCTGGTAACAGAGCGAGACTCCATCTCAAAAAAAAAAGAAAAAAAAGAAAAGAAAAAAGAACATTTGGAGCCATAATTCCCGATGTTCTTGTTACTTGACACTGCCTAAAGGCATTTTCTGTGGGTTCAGGGGAACTTGATTTGAAAAACTTGAGTGTTGTGAAGGAGTGGAGCCAGAGAGTCATAAGCTGAGTGAACACAGCAGTTGCAAGAGGTCCCAGGTGCTTCCTGGGGACAGGGAGACACGACAGACCGAGAAGTAAAGGGGCCTCTGATGTGACTTCAATATCAAGGTCTCATCGGGTTCAGTGGCTCACACCTGTAATCCCAGCACTTTGAGAGGCCCAGGCAGGTGGATCACTTGAGGTCAGAATTTCAAGAACATCCTGGCCAACATGCTGAAACCCTGTCTCTACTAAAAAGTACAAAAAATTATCTGGGCATGGTGGCACGAGTCTGTTATCCCAGCTACTTGGGAGGCTGAGGCAGAAGAATCATTTGAACCTGGAAGGCAGAAGTTGCAGTGAGCCGAGATTGCACCACTGTACTCCAGCCTGGGTGACAGAGTGAGGATCTGTCTCAAAAAATAATAATAATAATATTAATAATTTAAAAACCAATGTCTCGATGCAGATGGCCAGATATCAGGTGTCCATCCATGTTTCCCAAAAGCCACTTGGCACCAGGAACAGGCAGGAAGGGCAAAGAGGAGCCAGACTGAAGCAGGGCTCCTTAGCTCCCAAGCCACACAGGTGGCCACCAGTCAGAGACAGGCAGTGTGTGTGTGTGTGTATGTGTGTGTGTGTGTGTGTGTGTGTGTGTCTGTATGTTTCTTCTGCAGCTCATTTTGTGTGTGTGTATGTGTGTCTGTATGTTTCTTCTGCAGCTCATTGTGTGTGTGTGTATGTGTGTGTGTGTGTGTGTGTGTGTGTGTCTTCTGCGGCTCAGGATGCCTCCAGCATTTCTGCTGAAGCCTCACCCTCTCTCCTGGCGCATCCTGAGGCCTCTACCTAAAGTGCCGATGAGTAGCCCAGACACTGGGGCTCCAGTGTTTGTCACCAGGTGGTACCTGGATGTGGGAGGTAGGCAGGCCAGATGGCCAGTTTGGGCAGTGCCCCTCATGCCTATCTGGCCCTGGGTCCCTATGCCACCTTGCTGGGGAGGGTCTTTTTGTTTATACCTCCTCTGAGCCGACTCTGCACAGTAACACAAATGGGTATCAGGCACATCCTTTCCCCAAAAGGTGGATGACCAGTTGGATGATCAGGGCTGTTATGGGAGCTGAAGGATCCTGGGGAGTCCAGGTCTAGCCAAGATGAGGCATATCCTACTGCATTTTCCAGCCACCTGACCCAAATACACCACCTGAACCCACGACCAGGTATGCCCACACCCCATGGGTGGCCTTGACACACACACCCTGCCCCTTTCTCCAAGTCCAGGAGCAGCAGCCCAGACTTCCCTCAGGGCACCTCAGCCTGCTTGGGACTGCACAGTGCCTGGGAGGGTGCCTAAGGAGGGTCACAAGGGACATGGTGCTAGAAGCAGGAAAAGTGTAGGGACCAGAAGAACCCTCGTGCATCCTGGAAGGGACATGGGCCTGTTTGAGCAGGGGTGTCGGAGTGCAGCCCTGGCCTTGCCAGGTGGAGAGGCGCGTGGGCCAGACATCCGTGGCAGGAGGCGGGGGAACACTCCAAGAGACGGAAGGGGCGCGCGGAGACCCCCAGGGGGCGCCGGAAGGGGCACGCCGGGCGGTTGGCCGCTGCCGGGGCGGCGGCCGTTGGCGAGCTGCCGTCGGCCAGGCGAAGTCTGGAGTCCAGCCGGGCCGCGGCCGCAATGGCCAAGGACTCGCCCAGCCCCTTGGGCGCGTCGCCCAAGAAGCTGGGCTGCTCCAGCCCGGCAGCGGCAGTGTTGGAGAACCAGAGGCGGGAGCTGGAAAAGCTACGGGCCGAGCTGGAGGCGGAGCGGGCGGGCTGGCGGGCGGAACGGCGGCGCTTCGCTGCTCAGGCGCGCCAGCTGCGGGAGGAGGCCGAGAGGGAGCGGCGGCAGCTGGCTGACCATCTGCGCTCCAAGTGGGAGGCACAGCGCGGCCGGGAGCTGCGGCAGCTGCAAGAGGAGATGCAGCGGGAACGCGAGGCCGAGATCCGGCAGCTGCTGCGCTGGAAAGACGCCGAGCAGCGGCAGCTGCAGCAGCTGTTGCACCGTGAGCGCGATGGCGTGGTGCGCCAAGCCCGGGAACTGCAGCGCCAGCTGGCCGAGGAGCTGGTGAACCGCGGCCACTGTAGCCGCCCGGGGGCGTCCGAGGTCTCCGCGGGGCAGTGCCGCTGTCGCCTGCAGGAAGTGTTGGGGCAACTTCGCTGGCAGACTGACGGCGAGCAGGCGGCGCGCATCCGCTATCTGCAGGCGGCGCTGGAGGTGGAGCGCCAGCTCTTCCTCAGGTACATCCTGGAGCACTTCCGCAGGAACCCCGCTTTGTCGGAACCCGCGGACCCCCAAGCTATGCATTCCTTGGAAGAGCCGCTGCCCCAGACCTCGAGCGGCTCTTGCCACGCCCCTAAACCCGCCTGTCAACTCGGATCTCTAGACAGCCTGAGTGCCGACGTCGGTGTCCACTCCCGCCCGCTTGACCTGGTGTCCTCTGCGTGCTCCAGCTCCCTAGACGGACTGCTCTCCACGCGCGCCAGCTCCCTTGATTGCTTCGCACCAGCACGTTCCCGCTCGCTTGACAGCACCCGGAGTCTCCCCAAGGCCTCCAAATCCGAGGAGCGGTCCTCCTCACCAGACACCTCCATCCCTGGCTCCCAGAGTCTCCCGCCGCCACCATCGCCACTCCGGCCGCCACCATCGCCACGCCTGCCACCACTACCACCATCAGTCCACAGGAAACTCAGCAACCCGCAGGGAGGAGAAGGCTCTGAGAGCCAGCCCTGCAAAGTCCTGACTCCCTCACCCCCGGGCCTGGGCCACCAAGAGCTGATAAAGCTGAACTGGCTGCTGGCCAAGGCGTTGCGGGTGCTGGCGCGCCGCTGTTCTACCCTGCAAGAGGAGAACAAGCAGCTGCGGCGTGCAGGCTGCCCCTACCAGGCAGACGAGAAGGTGAAGCGGCTTAAGGTAAAGCGCGCGGAGCTGACCGGGCTCGCGCGTCGCCTAGCTGACCGCGCCCGCAAGCTGCAGGAGACCAACCTTCGGGCGGTGAGCGCGCCTGTGCCCGGCGAGAGTTGCGCCGGCCTGGAGCTATGCCAAGCCTTTGCCTGCCAGCGCGCCCGGGACCTGTCGGAGCAGGCGAGCGCGCTGCTGGCCAAGGACAAGCAGATTGAAGAGCTGCGGCAGGAGTGCCACCTCCTGCAGGCGCGTGTCGCCTCGGGCCCCTGCAGCGACCCGCATACTGGAAGGGGAGGCCCCTGCACCCAGTGGCTCAACGTCAGAGACTTAGACCGCTTGCAGCGCGAGTCCCAGCGGGAAGTGCTGCGCCTGCAGAGGCAGTTGACGCTTCAGCAGGGCAACGGTGGCGCCAGGCCCGAGGCGGGTGGCCAGAGCACAACCTGCGAGGAGGTGCGACGGCAGATGCTGGCGCTGGAGAGCGAGCTGGACCAGCGGCGGCGCGAGTGCGAGGAGCTGGGCGCGCAGGCGGCGGCGGCGCGGCGACGCGGCGAGGAGGCCGAAACACAGCTGCAGGCGGCGCTGCTCAAAAACGCCTGGCTGGCGGAGGAGAATGGGCGGCTGCAGGCCAAGACAGACTGGGTGCGGAAGGTGGAGGCGGAGAATAGCGAAGTGCGCGGCCACGTGGGCCGCGCGTGTCAAGAGCGCGATGCCGCCGGCTTGATGGTCGAACAGCTGCTGCAGCAGGCGGCGCGCGGGCAGGACAGGCAGCAGCAGCTGCAATGCGACCCGCAGAAGGCCCTGTGTGACCTTCATGCTTCCCAGAAGGAGATACAGGCGCTCCAGTGTCAGCCTGTTCACCCTCCCGAACAGCCCTGGGAGACCAGTCAAATGCCGGAGTCCCAAGTTAAGGGTAGCATAAGGCCCAAGTTCCAGGCACGGCCTGAAGACTACACAGTGTCACAGCCCAACAGAGACATACATGAGAAAAGGGAAGTCTCCCTCGAGGAGAGCCCAGTTGCTCTTGGGGAGCCAGCCAGTGTCCCCCAAGTTTCAGAGACAGTCCCTGCCAGCCAACCTCTGTCCAAGAAAACCAGCTCCCAGTCAAACTCCTCCTCTGAGGGGTCGATGTGGGCCACCGTGCCATCCTGCCCTACTCTGGATAGGGACACAGCCAGTGAAGTGGATGACCTGGAGCCTGACAGCGTGTCCCTGGCCCTGGAAGTGGGGGGCTCAGCGGCTCCTGCTGCCCCCAAGCTCAAGATCTTCATGGCTCAGTATAACTATGACCCATTCGAGGGGCCCAATGATCACCCGGAGGGTGAGCTGCCCCTCACGGCTGGGGACTACATATATATCTTTGGGGACACGGATGAAGATGGATTCTATGAGGGGGAGCTTGAGGATGGCCGGCGGGGGCTGGTGCCCTCCAACTTGGTGGAGCAGATTCCAGACAGCTACATCTCAGGCTGCCTACCTGCAAAATCCCCTGACCCACGCCCCCATCAACTCCCAGCTGGGCAGGATGAAGCTCTGGAGGAAGACAGCTTATTACCTGGGGAAGCCCAGGGAGTGGTGGACAGAGGGCTATACCAGATGGTAAGGGTGGGCTCCAAGACAGAAGTAGCAACAGAGATCCTGGATACCAAGATGGAAGCCTGCCAGCTGGGCTTGCTGCAGAGCATGGGGAAGCAGGGCCTTTCCAGATCCCTTCTGGGGACCAAAGGGGTGCTCCGTATGGCTCCCATGCAGCTACACCTGCAGAATGTCACAGCCACATCGGCCAAGATCACCTGGGTCTACAGCAGCCACCGCCACCCCCACGTGGTGTATCTTGATGACCGAGAGCATGCCCTGACCCCAGCGGGTGTGAGCTGCTACACCTTCCAGGGCCTGTGCCCTGGCATGCACTACCGGGCGCGGGTGGAGGTGCGGCTGCCATGGGACTTGCTGCAGGTGTATTGGGGAACTATGTCCTCCACCATCACCTTTGACACACTCTTGGCAGGACCTCCCCACCCACCACTGGATGTGCTGGTGGAGCGCCATGCCTCGCCAGGCGTCCTAGTGGTCAGCTGGCTCCCTGTGACCATTGACTCAGCTGGGTCTTCCAATGGAGTCCAGGTCACGGGTTATGCTGTGTATGCAGATGGGCTTAAGGTTTGTGAGGTCACCGATGCCACTGCTGGGAGCACCCTGTTGGAATTCTCCCAGCTACAGGTGCCCCTAACGTGGCAGAAGGTCTCAGTGAGAACCATGTCACTCTGTGGTGAGTCCCTGGATTCGGTGCCAGCTCAGATCCCCGAGGACTGCTTCATGTGTCACCAATGGCCAGAGACTCCACCCTTCAGCTACACTTGTGGCGACCCATCCACCTACAGAGTCACCTTCCCCATCTGCCCCCAGAAGCTGGCACTGGCTCCTCTGAATGCCCAGGCCAGCCCCCACAACCCTGGAAGCTGTGGGGAGCCCCAGGACAAGTTCCTAGAAGCATTCTTTGAAGAACCACCAAGGAGGCAATCCCCAGTGTCCAACCTGGGCTCAGAAGGAGAATGTCTGAGTTCAGGGACTGGCAGCCAAGCCCAGGAGCTTGCAGAGGCCTGGGAGGGCTGTAGAAAGGACCTGCTCTTTCAGAAGAGTCCCCAGCATCACAGACCACCTTTGCTCAGTGACCAGCCTGGGGAGAAGGAAAATTGCTACCAGCACATGGGCGCCAGCAAAAGCCCTGCTCCAGGATTCATCCAACTACACACCAAGTGTGGGTCCAGGAAAGAACCGTGTCAGGAAAAGGTTGCCCTTGAGAGGATACTTCGGCAAAAGCAAGATGCCCAAGGGTTCACACCTCCCGAGCTGGGCGCCAGCCAACAGTATGCATCTGACTTCCATAACATTTTGGAGGAGGAGCAGGAGGCACTGTGCTTGGATCCGTGGGGCACAGAGAGGCAAGAGGAGAGGTGGGAGCCCAAGCCCCAGAGCAGGCAAGGACAGGCTCTGGGGGCCAAGAGAGAGTGCCAGCTCCATGAGCCCAGCTCAGCACCGTGTCCAGCTCCATCTGCCAAAGTCATCAAGATGCCAAGGGGTGGCCCCCAACAGCTGGGGACAGGGGCCAACACTCCAGCCAGGGTCTTTGTGGCCCTCTCTGATTACAGCCCCCTGGTGATGTCTGCCAACCCCAAGGCTGCAAAGGAGGAGCTGGTCTTCCAGAAAAGGCAGTTGCTAAGAGTGTGGGGCTCCCAGAACACCCACAGCTTCTATCTCAGCGAGCGCAACAGGCAAGTGGGCAATATCCCTGGGCACCTAGTGGCTGAGATGGAGGTGGGCACAGAGCAGACTGACAGGACGCAGCGTTTGCCGGCCCAAGGGCACCTGCCTTCTGTGGCCCACCTTGAGGACTTTCAGGGGCTCACCATCCCCCGGGGTTCCTCCCTGGTGCTCCAAGGGAACTCCAAGAGGCCCCCACTGTGGACTCCAAAGACCATGATAGCAGCTCTGGACTATGATCCCATGGATGGGCAAACAGGGGGCCAAGCGAAGGGCAGGCTGGCGCTGAGGGCAGGAGACGTGGTCATGGTTTATGGGCCTATGGATGATCAAGGATTCTATTATGGAGAGTTGGGCGGCCACAGAGGCCTGGTTCCTGCCCACCTGCTGGATCACATGTCCCTCCATGGACACTGAGCAAGCATCCTTGCCCAGGTAGCGGCCTCTGGCTGCTCACACCCTGCCAGAGAAGAGGCAATCTTGCAGACCCTCACACCAGCACCCCTCCTCACCACCATAAGTAGCATGTGCTCCAAGTGCCACCATGTTAAACTGATGGTAGTCCTTAAACTGATGGTAGTCCTTAAGTGTTCCCTAGGCTCTGAAAGTAGCAGGACTTAAGCCTGAGTTATTTGCAAAAGCAAGCAAAACAAGCCAGCCCCTGAGAGTTTGACAGACCATTTCAAAAGTTGCTGATAACTATGGTAGGTATATGGAGAAGTGCCTTTTTTCTGTGGCCAATGTGTGTTTTCTCTAGGAGGTTAATGTTGTCTATCCATTGCCTTGTATGAAAGTCTCAAGAAAAGTCTATATCTTAAAAAAAAAAAATGCAATCTGAATGTTATTTTTGGGATGTGAGGGTGATCTGGCTGCGACATCTGTCACCCCATTGATCACCAGGGTTGATTCGGCTGATCTGGCTGACTGGGCGGGTATCCCCTTCCTCCCTCACTGCTCCGTGTGTGTCCCTCCAGAAGCTGTGCGCTCAGTGGAAGAGGATGAC
Source organism: Chlorocebus sabaeus (assembly GCF_047675955.1). Lineage (NCBI taxonomy): Eukaryota > Metazoa > Chordata > Mammalia > Primates > Cercopithecidae > Chlorocebus > Chlorocebus sabaeus. The sequence goes on from NC_132922.1 coordinate 29,890,190, forward strand.
CATCCCCGATAGAGGAGGATCGGTCTTCAGTCAAAGGTATAAGAGTAGCTGCGCTCCCCTGCTAGGACCTCCAAACAAGCTATCAGAATGTTATTTTTCTGTCTTATGTCCAACCCCTCATTAAAATGTTCATAGTAAAAACATATTTTAGATGTTGAAGCACAACCAAGGAAAACATGAGCCTGGCTTTCCTCCCTCTCACTACTGTGCAGTGGGTCTGCAAGGGCTACAGAAATGTTTTCCTGGCCAGGGAAGGGAGGGTGCACCCTTCTGCTTTTTTTTTTTCCTTGCTGCAGTCTATTCCCAGAACACACTTCACCATGTGGTTCTCAGAACTCAGATTGTGCAGTGGCCACACCATCATTGGCTGGGGCTCACAGTCACAGCAGCAGAGGCCTCCCTAAACTCCCTGTCCTCTAGCCCCCCCCCACCATCCCCTGCTCCTCACGCCCCCATGCTGGGTTCCCTGGCCTCACTTCCCTTGCCATGTTTTCATAATCCTCTCAGGCTCTGGGCATGCAGCACTGCCCACGGTGGGACCAGATCATATAAGGAAAATACTGCAGTCTTATCTAGGGGCTGCACTGGGGACCTGAGAACACCTTATTCTACCATACCTGCTGCACCTCATCTGACGCCAACTTCTCTGCTTTGCTCAAGGTCCCTAGGCCCTGAATTCTTACTTTTTAACGTCAGCCTGGCTCGGGCTGTGCTAGTTTGACTGCTGAGGGTCCTATTAAGAGCCAGGACTGAGGAGCAGGACCTAAAAGACTACTCTGGGCCACATCTTCCCCGAGGGCATCCCCACAGGGAGGCTGTGTGCTGCTGAGCCCTTTGCGAAGAGTGAGTAGTCAGTAGTGTCTCCCAGCTTCAGATAGCTATTGTAGCTCACTGCTTTTCTTTTCTTTATCTTTTTTTTTTTTTTTTTGAGACAGAGCCAGCCTGTCACCCAGGCTGGGGTGCAGTGGTGCGATCTCCGCTCACTGCGAGCTCTGCCGCCTCCCGGGTACACACCATTCTCCTGCCTCAGCCTCCCGAGAAGCTGGGACTACAGGCGCCCACCACCACGCCCGGCTAATTTTTTTTGTATTTTTAGCAGAGATGGGGTTTCACCATGTTTGCCAAGATGGTCTCGACCTCCTGACCTCGTGATCCACCCGCCTTGGCCTCCCAAAGTGCTGGGATTACAGGCGTGAGCCACCGCACCCAGCCAGCTCACTGCTTTTCTGAGTCCCTTCCTGTGAAGGACCACCTTGGGATGGCATTTCTTTTTCTTTCTTTTTTTTCTTTGGAGACAGAGTCTTGCACTGTTGCCCAGGCTGGAGTGCAATGGCACCATCTTGGCACACTGCAACCTCTGCCTCCCAGGTTCACACGAGTCTCCTGCCTTAGTCTCCCGAGTATCTGGGGTTACAGGTGCACACCACTACACCCGGTAATTTTTTGTATTTTTAGTAGAGACAGGGTTTCACTATGTTGGTCAGACTGGTCTTGAACTCCTGACCTCGTGATCCGCCCGCCTCGGCCTCCCAAAGTGCTGGGATTACAAGCATGAGCCACCACATCCAGCTTTCTTTTCCTTTTTTTTTTTTGTTTGAGATGGAGTCTCACTCTGTCACCCAGGCTGGAGTGCAGTGGCACAATCTCAGTTCACTGCAAGCTCAGCCTCCTGGCTTCATGCCATTCTCCTGCCTCAGCCTCCCGAATAGCTAGGACTACAGGTGCCCACCACCATGCCTGGCTAATTTTTTGTATTTTTAGTAGAGACGGGGTTTCACCATGTTAGCCAGGATGATCTCAGTCTCCTGACCTCGTGATCTGTCCACCTTAGCCTCCCAAAGTGCTGGGATTATAGGTGTGAGCCACCACACCCGGCCCTTTTCCTTTTTTTGAGGCAGAGTCTTGGTCTGTTGCCCAGGCTGGAGGGCAGTGGCAGAATCACAGCTCACTTGCAGTCTTGAGCTTCAGGACTCAAATGATTCTCTCGCCTCAGCCTCCCAAGTAGCTGAGACCACAGATGTGCACTATCACGCCTGGCAAATTTGGTGTGTGTGTAGAGACAGGGGTCTTACTATGTTGCCCGGGCTGGTCTGAAACTCCTGGGCTCAAGAATCCACCTGCCTCAGCCTACCAAAGTGCTGGGATTACAGGCCTGAGCCACCACACCTGGTGCCTGGCTAATTTTTTAATTTTTTGGTAGAGATGGGGTCCCGCTATGTTGCCCAGGCTGATCTGGAACTCCTGTGCTCAAGTGGTTCTCCTGCCTTGGCCTCCCGAAGTGCCGGGATTACAGGCCTCAGCCCCTGCACACAGTGGATATTTCTTTTCTTTTTTTTTTTTTTGAGACGGAGTTTCACTCTTGCTGCCCAGGCTGGAGTGCAATGGCACGATCTCGGCTCACCGCAACCTCTGCCTCCCAGGTTCAAGCAATTCTCCTGCCTCAGCCTCCGTAGTAGCTGGGATTATAGGCATGTGCCACCACGCCCGGCTAATTTTGTATTTTTAGTAGACAGGGTTTCTCCATGTTGGTCAGGCTGGTCTCAAACTCCCGACCTCAGGTGATCCACCTGCCTCGGCCTCCCAAAGTGCTGGGATTACAGGCATGAGCCACCGCGCCCGGTGACATTTCTTTATTTGTCCTATTTTGCAGAAGAGCCTCCTGAGGCTCAGAGGGGCCCTTTATCTAAGGTCATATCATGGCTCAAAGTCACCTCCTCCATAGACTTCCCAGGCTGCCCCTCTGGGAGGGCAGGAATGAGAGGTAGTCTTTATCCTTCTCTCCTTCTCTTTCATACCCTTTCGTTTCCCCATGTCCAGCAACCACTGTCAGAGGAAAGACACTTCCAGAATACCCAGGTAAAAAAAAAAAAAGAGAGAAAATAAGGAAAGGACACTGACTTCTCCAGTGTCATCAGAAATGACCAGAAGCACCTTGGGGCAGAAGGATCAGAGCCACCAACTGGTTCCATGGAAAGTTCATGAACTGGCACCACTGGGTTCTACCACGCTGTCCCTGTGGTTAAAGGTGGGGATAGGGAAGGCACAGGCCTGAGGGCTGTCTCAACCCAACACACTTACTGCTGCCTTATCCTCAAAGAACACACCAGATGGCTGGGTGCGGTGGCTCATGCCTGTAATCCCAGCACTTTGGGAGGCCGAGGCGGGTGGATCACCTGAGGTTAGGAGTTTGAGACCAGCCTGGGCAACATGGCGAAACCCCATCTCTACTAAAAATACAAAATTTAGCCGGACATGGTGGTGCATCCCTATCGTCCCAGCTACTCAGAAGGCTGAGGCAGGAGAATCACTTGCAGCAGTAAGCCAAGATAGCGCCACAGCACTCCAGTCTAGGCAACATAGTGAGACCCCATCTCTTTAAAAATAAATAAATAGGCTGGGCCCAGTGCAGTTGCTCATGCCTGTAATCTCAGCACTTTGGGAGGCCGAGGCAGGTGGATCATGAGGTCAGGAGATCAAGGCTATCCTGGCTAACACAGTGAAACCCCATCTCCACTTAAAAAAATACAAAACAATTAACCAGGCGTGGTCGTGGGCACTTGTAGTCCCAGCTACTCGGGAGGCTGAGACAGGAGAAGGGCATGAACCTGGGAGGCGGAGCCTGCAGTGAGCTGAGACCGCACCACTGCACTCCAGCCTGGGCAACAGAGCGAGACTCTGTCTCAAAATAAATAAATAAATAAATAAATAAATAAATAAATAAATAAGGCCGGGTGCCATGGCTCACACCTGTAATCCCAGCACTCTGGGAGGCTGAGGCAGGTGGATCACAAGGTCAGGAGTCGAAGACCAGCCTGACTAATACAGTGAAACCCTGTCTCTACTAAAAATACAAAAAAAATTGGCTGGGTGCGGTGGCTCACGCCTGTAATCCCAGCACTTTGGGAAGCTAAGGTGGGCGGATCATGAGGTCAGGAGATCGAGACCATCCTGGCTAACACGGTGAAACCCCATCTCTACTAAAAATACAAAAAATTAGCTGGGCATGGTGGTGGGTGCCTGTAGTCCCAGCTACTTGGGAGGCTAAGGCAGGAGAATGGCGTGAACCCGGGAGGCGGAGCTTGCAGTGAGCCAAAATCCAGCCACTGCACTCCAGCCTCAGAGATAGCGAGACTCCGTCTCAAAAAAAAAAAAAAAAAAATCCAAAAAAATTAGCCGGGCGTGGTGGCACACCTGTAGCCCCAGCTACTCGGGAGGCTGAGGCAGGAGAATCACTTGAACCCTGGAGGCAGAGGTTGCAGTGAGCCAAGATAGTACTACTGCACTCCAGCCTGGGCGACAGAGCAAGACTCCATCTCAAAAATAAATAAAAAATAACATTGGCCGGGCGCGGTGGCTCACGTCTGTAATCCCAGCACTTTGGGAGGCCGAGGCGGGTGGATCACGAGGTCAGGAGTTCGAGACCATCCTGGCTAACATGGTGAAACCCCATCTCTACTAAAATTACAAAAAATTAGCCGGGCGTGGTGGTGTGCACCTATAGTCCCAGCTACTTGGGAAGCTGAGGCAGGAGAATGGCGTGAACCCGGGAGGCGGAGCGGAGCTTGCAGTGAGCCGAGATTGTGCCACTGCACTCCAGCCTGGGCGACAGAGTGAGACTCTGTCTCAAAAAAAAAAAATAAATAAATAAATAAATAAATAATAACATTAAAAATAAACTTAATTTTTAAAATTTAATTTAAAAAAGTAGGCCAGGCACGGTGGCTCACGCCTGTAATGCCAGCACTTTGGGAGGCCCAAGCGGGTGGATCACAAGGTCAGGAGTTCGAGACCAGCCTGACTAACATGGTGAAACCCCATCTCTACTGAAAATACAAAAATTACCTGGGTGTGGTGGCAGGTGCCTGTAATCCCAGCTACTTGGGAGGCTGAGGCAGAGAATTGCTTGAACCCTGGAGGCGGAAGTTGCAGTGAGCCAAGACTGCACCACTGTACTCCAGCCTGGTGACAGAGCAAGACTCCGTCTCAAAAAAAAAAAAAAAAATTAGTTGGGCATGGTGGTACACACCTATAGTCCCAGCTACTTGGGAGGCTGAGGCAGGAGAAACTTTTTTTTTTTTTTTTTTTGAGACGGAGTCTTGCTGTGTCACCCAGGCTGGAGTGCAGTGGCCGGATCTCAGCTCACTGCAAGCTCCTCCTCTCGGGTTCACGCCATTCTCCTGCCTCAGCCTCCCGAGTAGCTGGGACTACAGGCACCCGCCACTTCGCCCGGCTAGTTTTTTGTATGTTTAGTAGAGACGGGGTTTCACAGTGTTAGCCAGGATGGTCTCGATCTCCTGACCTCATGATCCGCCCGTCTCGGCCTCCCAAAGTGCTGGGATTACAGGCTTGAGCCACCGCGCCCGGCCCCAGGAGAAACTCTTGAACCTGGGAGGTGAAGCTTGCAGTGAGCCGAGATCGTGCCAATGCACTCCAGCCTGGGCAACAGAGTGAGACCCTGTCTCAAACAAAAAAGAAAAGAAAGAATAAATATCAGTGCCTCATAGTTGTAATCTCAGCACTTTGGGAGGCGAGGCAAATGGATCGCTTGGGCACAGGAATTCAAGACCAGCCTGGGCAACATGGCGAAACCCCGTGTCTACTAAAAATACAAAAATTGTCCTGGTATGGTGGTTCACACCTGTGGTCCCAACTACTTGGGAAGCGGAGGTGCAAGAATTGCTTGAGCCTGGGAAGCAGTGATTTCAGTGAGCCAAGATCGAGCCACTGCACTCCAGCCTGGGTGACAGAGTGAGACCCTGTCTCAAAAGAAAAATAAAACAAAATAAACGACAATGTAGGCTGGGCGCGGTGGCTCAAGCCTGTAATCCTAGCACTTTGGGAGGCCGAGACCGGCGGATCACGAGGTCAGGAGATCGAGACCATCCTGGCTAACATGGTGAAACCCCGTCTCTACTAAAAAATACAAAAAACTAGCCAGGCGAGGTGGCGGGCGCCTGTAGTCCCAGCTACTTGGGAGGCTGAGGCAGGAGAATGGCGTGAACCTGGGAGGCGGAGCTTGCAGTGAGCTGAGATCCAGCCACTGTACTCCAGCCTGGGCCACAGAGCGAGACTCCGTCTCAAAAAAAAAAAAAAAAAAACGACAATGTAAAGGCAAATTTTGTCTATAGCAATATCATAATAGGACATTGAATTATTACAGTGCAGTTGTCATAATTAAGTTTACAATAGAATATTCTTGGCTGAAACCCAGACAAACTAAAATTACCAACTGCTTACAAACCATAAAGATCAGTAGTAGCAGTTGTTAGCTTACTAGTGAAAACTCAAATAGGTAAGGCTTTTTTTAACAATGAGTCTCTGCTCAGTGAGGACCTGGGCACCCTCATTTTGAGTCTTGGTGTTTCTTTCCATCTGAAAGGGTGGAGTGGATCCCCAACTTTTTCAGTTCTTCCACCTGGTCCCCATTCTGTCATGGCATGATCATAGCTCACTGCAGCCTCAACCTCCAGGGCTCAAACCATCCTCCCACGTCAGCCTCCTGAGTATCTGGAAGCACACACCACCACACTCAGCTAATTTATGTGTGTGTGTGTGTGTGTGTGTGTGTGTGTGTGTGTGTATGTAGAGATGAGGAGTTCTCGCCGTGTTGCCTAGTTTAGCTCCAACTCCTGGCCTGAAACCATCCTGCCTTTGCCTCCCATGGAATAGTCAATTTTTTTTTTTTGAGATGGAGTCTCACTCTGTCACTCAGGCTGGGGTGCAGTGGTTCGATCTTGGCTCACTGCAACCTCCTGGGTTCAAGCAATTCTCCTTCCTCAGCCTCCCGAGTAGCTGGGATTACAGATGCATGCCACCATGCTCGGCTAATTTTTTTGTTTTTTTTGAAACGGAGTCTCGCTCTGTTGCCCAGGCTAGAGTGCAGTGGCACCATCTCAGCTCACTGCAAGCTCCGCCTCCCAGGTTCACACCATTCTCCTGCCTCAGTCTCCCGAGTAGCTGGGACTACAGGCACCCGCCACCATGCCTGGCTAATTTTTTGTATTTTTAGTAGAGGCGGAGTTTCACCATATTAGCCAGGATGGTCTCGATCTCCTGACTTCGTGATCTGCTTGCCTCGGCCTCCCAAAGTGCTGGGATTACAGGCGTGAGCCACCGCACGTGGCCATGTCTGGCTAATTTTTTTTGAGACAGAGTCTCACTCTGTTACCCAGGCTGGAATGCAGTAGTGTGATTTCAGCTCATTGCAACCTCCGCCTCCTGGTGCAAGTGATTCTCATGTCTCAGCCTCCCGAGTAGCTGGGATTACAGGCATGCACCACCACACCCAGCTAATTTTTTGTATTTTAGTAGAGACAGGGTTTTGCTATGTTGGCCAGTCTGGTCTTGAACTCCTGACCTCAGATGATCTACCCTCCTCGCCTTGCTCCCAAATTTCTGGGATTACAGGTTGGAGCCACTGCACCCGGTCTATGGAATAGTTCTGAATGCCGTGCCTAGCTAGGGATCATTGAACATGTTGTATGCAGGGTAAACTGCAGCTGAAGGATCTATGGGTGTTGGTGAAGATGCAATGGGGTTGCCCCAGCGTCCTTGAGAAAGACCACCACCTTGTGGCTGAGCACAGTGGCTCACACCTATAATCCCGGCACTTTGGGAGGCCGAGGCGGGTGGATCATGATGTCAGGAGTTCAAGACCAGCCTGGCCAAGATGGTAAAACCCCATCTCTACCAAAAATACAAAAAAAATTTAGCTAGGCATGGTGGCTCGCACCTGTAATCCCAGCTACTTAGGAGGCTGAGGCAGAGAATTGCTTGAACCTGGGAGGCAGAGGTTGCAGTGAGTCAAGATCGTGCCACTGTACTCCAGCCTGGGAGACAGAATGAGACTCCGTCTCAGGAAAAAGAAAAAGCAAAAACCTACCACCTTGTACTTCGTTCAACAGAGTGTCCAGTTGCTCCATGGCGCCTGCACTCCACAGGCTGCCACCACCCATGCCACACTCTCACCAAAGCAGAGCCCCCACCGCTCAGCCCAGAGACCTGCTCAATCCTGCTCGTTCACTGGAGCCCTTGATGGCCTGCGACCTTGATTGGCAGGTCCTTGGCTTCCTTCCCTTGGCATAATGTCCTTTAGCTTCATCCATGTTGTAGTATGTGTCAGAATTTCCTTACTTTCATGAGTAATTGTTTAAGGCCAGGGTGGTGGCGCAAGCCTGTAGTTCTAGCACTTTGGAAGGCCAAGGTGGACGGATCACTAGAGCCGAGGAGTTGGAGACCAGCCTGGGTAACATGGCGAAACCTCATCTCTATTATTATTATTTTGAGACAGAGTCTTGCTCTGTCACCCAGGCTGGAGTACAGTGGCACCATCTTGGCTCACTGCGACACCCGTCTCCCAGGTTTAAGTGATTCTCCTGCCTCAGCCTCCTGAGTAGCCAGGATTATCGGCTGCCCGCCACAACGCCTGGTAATTTTTTTGTATTTTTAGTACAGACAGGGATTCACCATGTTGGCCAGGATGCTCTCTAATTCCTGACCTCAAGTGATCTACTTGCCTCAGCCTCCCAAAGTGTTGGGATTACAGGCATGAGCCAGTGCACCTGGCCTTCATCTCTTTTATTTTATTTTATTTTATTCTATTTTATTTTTTGAGACAGGGTCTTGTTTTCTCTCCCAGGCTGGAGTGCAGTGGCACAATCTTGGCTCTCTGCAGTCTCTGCCTCCTGGGTTCAAGCGATTCTCTTGCCTCAGCCTCTCAAGTAGCTGGGACTAGAGGCATGTGTCACCACGCCCAGCTACGTTTTGTATTTTCAGTAGAGACGGGGTTTCACCATGTTGCCCAGACTAGTCTCGAACTCCTGACCTCAACTGATCCACCCATCTCAGCCTCCCAAAGTGCTGAGATTACAGATGTGAGCCACCATACCCGGCCTCATCTCTATTATTTTAAAAAACTTATTTTTTGGCCAGGTGCCAAAAAGTGGAGATGGGGTTTCACCATGTTGGCCAGGCTGGTCTCGAACCTCTCACCTCAAGTGATCCACCCGCCTTGGCCTCCCAAAGTGCTGGGATTACAGGCATGAGCTACTGCACCCGGCCTCTTCCTTTTTTATTTTTATTTTTTTTTTTGAGACGGAGTTTCACTCTTGCTGCCCAGGCTGGGGTGCAATGGCACAATCTCAGCTCGCTGCAACCTCACCTTCCAGGTTCAAGCAATTCTCCTGCCTCAGCCTCCTGAGTAGCTGGGATTACAGGCACATACCACCATGCCCAGCTAATTTTGTATTTTTAGTAGAGATGGGGTTTCTCCATGTTGGCCAGACTGGTATCGAACTCCCGACCTCAGGTGATCTGCTCGCCTCGGCCTCCCAAAGTGCTGGGATTACAGGTGTGAGCCACTGCGCCCGGCCAATTATTATTTTTTAGGAGACTGGGGTCTCACTATATTTACCAGGCTGGTCTCAAACTCCTGGCCTCAAGAGTTCCTTCTGCTTCAGCCTCTCAAAGTACTGGGATTACAGGCATGAGCCATTGCGCCAGGTCTTTTTCTAGGTTTTTCTATTGCCTGTCTGTCTTCATCCAACCATCCCCTACCAGAGTGTGCCTGGCCAATTTTCTTCCCTTCTTCCACCCCACCTTTTTTTTTCTTTCTTTCTTTTTTTTTTTTTTTTTGAGACAGCATCTCACTCTGTCACCCAGGCTGGAGTGCAGTGGCATGATCTTGGCTCAGTGAAACTCCACCTCCTGGGTTCAAGCGATTCTCATGCCTTGGCCTCCAGAGTAGCTGGGATTATAGGCATGTGCTACCACACCTGGCTAATTTTTGTATTTTTAGTAGAGAGGGGGTTTCCCCATGCTGTCTATGCTGGTTTCCAACTCCTGGCTTCAAGTGATTCACCTGCCTCAGCCTCCCAAAGTGCTGGGATTATAGGGGTGAGCCACCACATCTGGCCTCCATCCTTTTTAAGACTGAATAAATAATAGTCCATTGTGTGTTATGTAACGCATTTTGTTTATCCATTCATCTGTCAATGGATACTTCAGTTGTTTCTACCTTTTAGCTATTGTGAATAATACTGCTGTTCTTCTTTACGTTTTTTCAAAGCACTAGATCCCTGTGAGCCCACAGCCTAGAAATGGAGTCTGAGCACAGTAAGCCACAAGACAGTTGCTTCTGCAGAGAGGACAGCCGGGGACCTCTCGGATCAGGGGCAACAGGCTTGGAGGTTGGCAGGCTGCTCTCTGACAGAGAAGCGGGGACAAGTATGGTTCCCACACACTAGGGAAGCAATGACAGACTAGCAAGAGAATAGAAACTTTAATTCATGCACTGTCAGGCCAGGCATGGTGGTGCAGACCTGTAATCCCAGCGCTTTGGAAGGCCGAGGTGAGCCACTGTGCCCTGTCTGTTTTGTTTTTTGAGACAGAATCTGGCTGTCACCCAGGCTGGAATGCAGTAGCACAATCGTAGCCTCAACTTCCTGGGCTCAAGTGATCCTCCCACCTCAGCCTCCTGAGTAGCTGGGACTACAGGTGCATGTCACCAGTCTAGCAATTTTTTTTTTTTTTTTTTGAGACAGCGTCTTGCTCTGTCAGACAGGCTGGAGTGCAGTAGCACGATCTAGGCTCACTGCAACCTCTGTCTCCCGGGCTCAAGCAATTTTCCTGCCTCAGCCTCCCTAGTAGTGAGATTACAGACATGCACCACCACACCCAGCTAATTTTTGTATTTTTAGTAGAGACGGGGTTTCACCATGTTGGCCAGGCTGGTCTCAAACTCCTGACCTCAGGTAATTCACCCATCTCGGCCACCCAAAGTGCTAGGATTATAGGATTATAGACGTGAGCTACCACAGCCGGCAATGTTTTTGCATTTTTTTTTTTTTTTTTTGTAGAGACGGAATTTTGTCATGTTGCCCAAGCTGGTCTCAAATTCCTGGGCTCCAGCAATCCACCTACCTTGGCCTCCCTACAGGCATCAGCCACTGCGCCTAGCCCCCAGCTAATTTTTACATTTTTTGTAAAGACAAGGTCTTGCTGTGTTGCCCAGGCTGGTCTCAAACACCTGGCCTCAAGTGATCCTCCTGCTTGGCCTTTCACAGCACTAGGATTATAGGTGTTAGCCACCACTTCCCACCTAGCCTGTTCTATCACTTTTTACTTAATTTCACAACTTTCCCTGACCATTGCCTCAAATCAGCTTTTTTTCTGACAGCTGCGTTGTAGTCTTTGTCGGAGTTATGAAGGGGCACCCCCATTCTTCACTCCAGCCCCCACCTATTTTATTTTCCTCCACAACCCTCATCACCCCCAAGCATGTTACCTAGGTTTTAATTTATTTATTTATTTATTTTTTTAAGACGAGGTCTCACTCTGTCACCGAGGCTGGAGTATGGAGTACAGTGGCGCAACCACAGCTCACTGCAGCATTGACTTTCTGGGCTGTTGATCCTCCCACCTCAACCTCCCAAGTAGCTGGGACTGTAGGCATGAGCCACCATGCCTGGCTAATTTTTGTATTTTCCGTAGAGACAGAGTTTTGTGCAAGCCACTGCACCTGGTCGATCGTGTGTTTTGGGCAACTCTGAGAGCAGTGGCACAGGAAAGAAGAAAGGGAGTGGGGACAGGTGCCAACCCATCAGCTGGTGTAGATCTCCTCCTCTGGGAGGGTTACAGGTCCTGGGAGGAGGACCTCATGCCGCCGCCAGGGGGCAGCCTAGATGCGCTTAAGGGTCATTCCCCCAGGGACTGCACACCTGGCAGAGCTGCCTGGGCCACACCTGCCTGCCCAGTGTAAGGGGGAACAGGAAATACTGTACCTTTTTGACTGAGCAGGCCTGGAATCCACACCCTACCCGACCAGCCCCATTCTCTCCCTCCCTTCTCCCCAGAGCACCCTAGGCAGCCCACTTCCCACATACCGAGAGGGGCTGTCCTTCCAGGGGAGCAGTGACTAGTGTCAGGCCCGGTCATTCTGATGCCCACCCACAGACAGGTCTCCTTCTTCACCCCTCTGGCAGCCCTGCTCCCCTAAATCCTCAACTTCAGAGGCCATGGGCAGTTTTAAAGAAGCATAAGGCTGGAGAGGCAGGGCCACAGAGTCACTGGGCTCCAGAACCCAGTCACTGGATCCAAATGCCGGCCTGCTCACGGACAGCTGCAAGGCCTCTCTGAGCCTCATTTTCCCAGACTGTGACAGAACTGATTTTGTTTTGAGCAGGTCAGGTGTGCAGAACACTTGGCCTGGTGTCAGAACCCAGAGAAAGACCCAGACAGCTGATGAGAAACTGGGCGTCATGGCTTGTGCCTGCAATCCCAGCTATGGGGGAGGCAGAGGGAGGAGGATTGCTTGAGACCAGGAGTTTGAGACAAGCCTCGGCAACATAGCAAGACTCTGTCTCTACAAAAAAATTTAAAAGAGTCTGGGCGCAGTGGCTCATGCCTGTAATCCCAGCATTTGGGGAGGCCGAGGTGGGTGGATCACAAGGTCAGGAGATTGAGACCATCCTGGCCAATATGGTGAAACCCCGTCTCTACTAAAAATACAAAAAATTAGCTGGGCGTGGTGGCACTCGCCTATAGTCCCAGCTACTCAGGAGGCTGAAGCAGGAGAATTGCTTGAACCCTGGAGGCGGAGGTTACAGTGAGCCAAGATCGCACCACTGCACTCCAGCCTGGGTGACAAAGTGATACTCTGTCTCAAAAAAAGAAAAAAAGAAAAAAAAAGAAAGCAGATGAGGGCACAGGTCGTGGGTGGGGGCAAGGGAGCATGGTTCTAAGCCCCAGCTTGGCTCCCCCTACAGAGCCCTGAGAATCTGGAGACTTTCATCAGAAGGGAAGGCCACACAGGTCTAGCAAGGTTGGCAGGCTGCTGGGGGATAGGGGTGGGCTGGGAAGGAGGTGGATGCCTGGCTGTGGCCTGCACCAGGCCCCTTTCCTGACTGACTGCAGGACCTGGGGGCCCAAAACCTGTCCAGTCCAGACCTGCCCAGGAGGGGACCGAGGGGGGATGGGCAGCCCAGCCAGCCTGAAGGCAGAGGAGCCTAACGAGTGGGCGAACGGGCGGCGTCCGGAGCGTTCTGGTGCAAGGGTCACTAAGCCTGTCCTGGCCCCATCCACCCCTGCCCAGGCACCTCTGGCCCATCTGCCCCCTCCACCTCTTGCTGACCTGCCCCCTCTCACTTGCTGCTGCTATGGATTTTGAAAGCATGAGGCTAACTGATCAGTTTCAGAGTCATCGTAAAAAATCTGGAGAAGATTTCACAAGAACGTGATATGAAAGATATGATTTTTTTAAAAAGCTCAGAGCTATCTCTGCAGCCTATTTTAAGCTCATTCCACCTTCTGGTCACACCCTCCTCTCCCTGTCTCACTCCTGGGGTGGTTGAATTTGGAGGCTGGGTGGGGTGTGCAGGAGGTCAGGTGTTCCATCTGAGGTGGAACACGATGGGCCAACTCTCGTCTTGTGAAACCAAGCACATTGCCAGGTGGAGCCAGCTCCAGGAACCTAGGCACAGAGGGTTCCACACACGGTGGCACTGCTGACACCCCAGCCGGCCCCACAGGTCCTGCCAGCCTCCAGGCTCAGCCCCACCTGTCCCTGTTTTAGGTGGTGGGTGGGGTCTATAATGGGTCTGTTCCCCCAGGCTGGAATGCTCTGTTTGGAAGATCTCCTAAACATCCCTGGCCCACAGGGCCCATCCACCCTCCCCATAAAGCGCTAGCCCTCACTATCTATATCTGATATCTACAGGCTTATGTGCCCTCTTTTTGCCCTCTCACAGGGTCCCCAGAAGCCCCAGTAAATCCTCCTGTCACTACCTGGCTGGCTGTACCTACCTTGGTGGATCTCCAGGACCTGGGCCTCAGTCTTAGGGTCACCACGGTGCACAGCCTCTTGGTCAGGGTGCTTTGGGTCGAAGGTGCCCTCCTGAGGGCGAGGTACCTTCCTGCCCAGCCTGTGAATGGAGTGGGGGCTGAATCTGAACCCTGGCCCACTCACTTCTCAGTTGAGAGACCTCAGGCAGTTCCTTTGTTTTTCGACTTTCAGCCTCAATTTCCTCTTCCCTAAAATTGGCCTTCCAGCTGCCCTGTGCCTACAGCCAACTCACTCCCCCAGGTGTCCTTCCAAAGCACCCTCCACCACTTCTTGCAGGCAGTGTTCCCCCATTCTCCCCTCCCTTACAGGATTTAGCTTCCCCTCCCACATGGTTGGACAGCCCTTAGGCATAATCCCAAAACGCACCCAGGAATTACTCATTCATCCTGCTACCTTTCCCTTCAGACTGTCTTACTCCACCCTGCACCCTGAATGCAGGCACGTGGACCTGGTGTGGACCAGGCATCGGGATTTGTGGACCAACCCATTTCCAACTTAGGAAAGGCACCAACCAGTGTGTGAATGAGAAGCATTGGACTGGGGCTCTCAGCGGCCATACTTCCCCTAGAAAACTGACCTTTCCTGAGCTCACATATTGCTCAGCACAATGTACCCAGATGGTTTCATTATTTGCCCCTTTTACATAGGGAATAACTCAGATTTGGAGAGGGGTGTGGTCATTTGTCATGGTCATTTAGCAGGTTGGGGACAGAGCTGAGGGCCTGAACCCAGGTGTGTCCCTTTGACCAATGCCCTTATCTGTAGGATTCCTTCCCCCACCCTGGGGCAGGGCCTGGGTCTAGGGAGGAGGCCAGAGAGAGATAGGAATTCAAATTGGTGGTGCTGGTGGTGGGGGAGGGCGAGGCCCTGGGAGTGGCCAGCACTCAGGGCTTGGGCAACAGGGTGCTCTGCAGAGCCACAGGGTGGGGGGAACAGCAGGGGCAGGCACAGACCTGCTGAGTCAGAGATGCCGCAGGGACTCCAGGGTGAGGCGTTTGGCAGATGGCTGTGGGCTGGGGCCTGGCAAAAGCACTCCAGGGTGGTGGGTCAAGGAGTAGAATTGGGTGCTGAGGCCCCATCCAGGACCAGGGGATGTAAGAAGGAGGAGGCCGTGGAGAGGGCAGGGGGCAACACTTTTCAGAAGGAGGGAGTGGTCAGTCTCCACAAGGTCAGGCGAGATAAGCGCTGCTGCACCCAACCTCCCTCGTGACTGTGACCAGAGGCTATTGCCCCAACTCAGGGGCTTCCTAGCATCTTGGCCATGAGGGATATGTGTTGCCCCCCTACCCCCTGCCATCTGAGGCCCTGTTGGGCCCTGGTGATGGAGGAAGGCTCCCCAAAGAAAACTAGGGAGCTAGAATTTGGAAATTCCATGCCATTAGGCCTTGGTCCACTCCCACTCTCTTTTTATTTTATTTATTTATTTATTTATTTATTTATTTATTTATTTATCTTGAGACGGAGTTTCGCTCTTATTGCCCAGGCTGGAGTGCAATGGTGTGATCTCAGCTCGCTGCAACCTCCACCTCCCGGGTTCAAGCAATTCTACCACCTCAGCCTCCCGAGTAGCTGGGATTACAGGCGCCCAACACCACGCCCCAACTAATTTTTGCACTTTTGTAGAGACAGGGTTTCACCATATTGGCCAGGCTGGTCTTGAACTCCCGACCTTGAGTGATCTGCCTGTCTCGGCCTCCTAAAGTGCTGGGATTACAGGCGTGAGCCACCACACCAGGCCCTCTTTTTATTTTAGACACAGGGTCTCACTCTGTTGCCCACACTGGAGTACAGTGGTGCCATCATAGCTCACTTCACCCTCAACCTCTCCAGGCTCAAGCAATCATCCCACCTCAGCCTCCCAAGTAGCTGGGAGTACAGGTGCCACCACTGCGCCTGGCTAATTTTTTAAGAAGTTTTTTGTAGAGACAGGGTCTTGCTGTGTTGCCTAGGCTGGTCTGGACCTCCTGACTCTGTCTCCCAAAGTGTTGGGATTACAGGTGTGAGTCATTGCACACAGCCCATCCCTTTGACTACAGGAGACAAGCCAGAGCCCCAAAGAGGTTCTTGGTGCCTCAAGAACCCTGTTTCTCAGCCCACATTGAGGAGGGGATGTGTTTTCTCCACTCCTGCCCCACCTCCAAACTGCTAGAGAGGAACCTCAGCAGGGAAATGAAATTGCTTCACCTTGCCTCTACGTCTGGCCCTCAGGACCCTCTCTGTCCACTCGACCCCCACTCCTCCAACCACTGAGGCTGTGCCGACCTTCTGTCTGCTCCATCCTGTAACTACCTCACATTTGCACAACCCAGTGAAGCAGATATGGCTCTGAGTTCCATTCCACAGGTATGAAACTGAGGTCCATAGAAGTCAGTTCTAGGGCATCTGGCCGGTGAGTGGCACAGCCAGGATTTCTTTATTTTTATTATGACTTTTTATTTTTATTTATTTATTTATTTTTGAGACCAAGTCTCACTCTGTTGCCACACTGGAGTGTAGTGGCACAGTCTCGGCTCACTGCAACCTCTGCCTCCCGGGTTCCAGTGATTCTTCTGCCTCAGCCTCCCGAGTAGCTGGAACTACAGGTGTGCACCACCATGCCTAGCTAATTTTTTTAGTAGAGACAGTGTTTCACCATGTTGTCCAGGATGGTCTCCATCTCTTGATCTCATGATCTGCCCACCTTGGCCTCCCAAAGCGGTAGGATTCCAGGCGTGAGCCACCACGCTCAGCTTTTTTTTTTTATTTTGAGACCGAGTCTCGCTCTGTCACCCAGGCTGGAGTGCAATGGAGCGATCTCGGCTCACTGTAATCTCCGCCTCCCGGTTTCAAGCAATTCTCCTGCCTCAGCCTCCCGAGTAGCTGGGATTACAGGCATGTGCCACCACGCCAGGTTAATTTTTTTTCTTTTTTTTTTTTTTTTTAGTAGAAACAGGGTTTCATCATATTGGTCAGGCTGATCTCCAACTCCTGAACTCAGGTGATCTGCCCACCTCGGCCTCCCAAAGTGTTGGGATTACAAGTTTGAGCCACCACGCCTGGCTGGATTTGGTTCCTGGTTTGACTGTCTCCCCATGGGCATCACCGAGAAACAGGCCTGCTGGCCCTTTTCTCCACCCATCACAGAAGAACACCTGGGTCCCCTCCTTTACCCATCCTGGGGCCATTGTATCCTACACACAGACCCCAGAAAACAGACCCTGCCAGTCTAATAGTGGAGACAACTCCGAGATCAAATGGCACGTGACAGATTGATCACAAGCAGGAGACCCAGGACCTGGGGGAGGCAGAGCAGTTAATTCACAAACTATCCCAAGCAGAGGGTAAGCAAAGCTCCCTAAGAAAGTGGAGCCAGGCCAGGCACAGTGGCTCACGCCTGTAATCCCAACACTTTGGGAGGCTGAGGCCGGTGGATCATGAGGTCAAGAGTTCAAGACCAGCCTGGCCAAGATGGTGAAACCCTGTCTCTACTAAAAATACAAAAATGAGCCAGGCACTGTGGTGGACGCCTGTAATCCCAGCTACTCGGGAGGCTGAGGCAGAGAATGGCTTGAACCCAGGAGGCGGAATTTGCAGTGAGCCCAGATTGCGCCACTGCATTGCAGCCTGGGGGCGACAGAATGAGACTCTGTCTCAAAAAAAAAAAAAAAAAAAAAAGAAAGAGGCCGGGCGCGGTGGCTCAAGCCTTTAATCCCACCACTTTGGGAGGCCGAGGCGGGCGGATCACGAGGCCAGGAGATCGACACCATCCTGGCTAACAGGGTGAAACTCCATCTCTAGGAAAAATACAAGAAATCAGGCGTGGTGGCGCGCGCCTGTAGTCCCAGCTACTCGGGAGGCTGAGGCAGAAGAATGGCATGAACCTGGGCGGCGGAGCTGGCAGTGAGCCGAGGTAGTGCCACTGCACTCCAGCCTGGGGAACAGAACGAGACTCTGTCTCCATAAAAAAAAATAATAATAAAAAATAAAAAAGCCGGGCGCGGTGGCTCACGCCTGTAATACCAGCACTTTGGGAGGCCGAGGCGGGCAGATTACGAGGTCAGGAGATCGAGACCACAGTGAAACCCCGTCTCTACTAAAAATACTAAAAAATTAGCCAGGCATCGTGGTGGGCGCCTGTAGTCCCAGCTTCTCGGGAGGCCTAGGCAGGAAAATGGCGCGAACCCGGGAGGCGGAGCTTGCAGTGAGCAGAGATCGCGCCACTGCACTCCAGCCTGGGCGACAGAGCAAGACTCTGTCTCAAAAAAAATAAATAAGTAAAAATTTAAAAATTTAAAAATTTAAAAAGGGCCGGGTGCAGTGGCTCACGCCTGTAATCCCAGCACTCTGGGAGGCTGAGGGGGGTGGATCCTGAGGTCAAGAGATGGAGACCATCTTGGCCAACCAACATGGTGAAACCCCATCTCTACTAAAAATGCAAAAATTAGCTGGGCGTAGTGGTGCATACCTGTAGTCTCAGCTACTCGGGAGGCTGAGGCAGGAGAATCGCTTGAACCCCAGAGGTGGAGGTGGCTGTGAGCTGAGATGGTGTCACTGCACTCCAGCCTAGGTGACAGAGTTTCTCTCTCTCAAAAAAAAAAAAAAAAAGGCAACCAGAGAAAACCACCCTAGGAGTGACCTTAGAGCAGGCACTGAAGAACAGCACGGCATGGCAGGCAGAGGGCATGGCAAGGGCACGGCCCCTTGCTTGGTTCCTCAGTCCAGGGAAGTCAGTTCCCCTTTTATGACCTGGCAAAGCAGCCTGCACCTTTTTGCCCAGCCCCAGCAACCTTGTGAGTATTCCATCATCTCTTGAGTCTGTGGGCTTCTGAGGCCAGGGAACACATCTGTGCTGTTCACTAGCCCAGTGTCCACCTCATCAATGCTGTCAGCATCTGTTGGTTGAATGACAGTCCCATGAGGGGCCTCCCTTGGGCTCAAGGTGAATGACTCTGCTAGGGGTGGAGGAGTGGTGGCTTGACAGGAAGGAGTGTGGTGAGGAGGGGGCACCCATCACAGGCCTGGCCTTTGCCATAGGGAATATGCTTGCTGGGGATGCATTCGTCACATGGTGTTTCTAAGACGGTGAACTGAGCTCATGTCAGTCTGAGGGGCTGGAGTCTGAGCTTAGCTAGGGACCTTGGGCAGGTGACTTAACCTCTCTAACCTTGGTTTTCTCATCTGTAAAGTGGGGTAGTACGAACACCCCCTCCTAGGTGGTGTCAAGAAACAGCTAGTGCCTGTGAGGAAAGTGCTTTGTCCACACAGAGTGAAAACTCAGTGTTGGGAGCCAAAATCAGCAACCAGAATTTGAGTGGGACTGTTGTTCTTATATAAGAGAGATTCTACCTCCTGGTTACGGGACCTGTGTATGCTGCCTGCATGGCATTCCCTGACACGAATGAATCTAAAAATGAACGAATGAGTTTATATGGCTCTGAAGCACCAGCAGGATGCATTGTGACAGGAAGGAAGGGGGAATTGGGAGGAAATTCATTCACTAGACTCTTTTTTTTTTTCTTTTTTTTTAAGACTGGGTCTTGCCCTGTCATCATGGCTAGGCCGCAGTGATGCAATCTCAGCTCACTGCAGCCTTGACCTCCTGGGCTCAAGCTATTCTCCCACCTCAGCCTCCTGAGTAGCTGGGACTTCAAGCACACACCACAACGCCTGGTTTTTTCTTTTTTGTATTTTTAGAGACAGGGTTTCGCCATGTTGCCCAGGCTGGTCCGTAACTCCAGGGCTCAGCTGACTCACCCACCTCAGCCTTCCAAAGTGCTAGGATTACAGGCATGAGCCACCACCCCGGCCTCATTCATTTGACTTTCATTTTCATTATTATTATTATTTTTTTTAGAGTCAGGGTCTCACGCAGTCTCCCAGGCTGGAGTGCAGTGGTGTGACCTTGGCTTAGTGCAGCATCAAATTCCTGGGCTCAAATGGTCCTCCTGCCTCAGCCTCCTGAGTAGCTGGAACTATAGGTGCATGCCACCATGCCTGGCTAATTTTTTTTTTTTTTGAGACAGAGTCTCACTCTGTCGCCCAGGCTGGAGTGGAGTGGCCAGATCTCAGCTCACTGCAAACTCCACCTCCCGGGTTTACGCCATTCTCCTGCCTCAGCCTCCTGAGTAGCTGGGACCACAGGCACCCGCCACCTCACCTGGCTAGTTTTTTGTGTTTTTTAGTAGAGACGGGGTTTCACTGTATTAGCCAGGATGGTCTCGATCTCCTGACCTCGTGATCCACCTGTCTCGGCCTCCCAAAGTGCTGGGATTACAGGCTTGAGCCATCGCGCCCGGCCAATTTTTTTTTTTTTTTGAAACAGCGTCTGGCTGTTGCCCAGTTATGGTACAATGGCTCAAGTATAGCTCACTGCAACCTTGAATTCTTGGGCTCAAGCAATTCTCTTACCTCAGCCTCCCAAGTAGTTAGGACTATAGATGAGTCCCACCACGCCCAGCTAATTTTTAAAATTTTTGGTAGAGATGAGATGTCACTATGTTGCCCAAGCTGGTATCAAACTCCTGGACTCAAGCAATCCTCCTGCTTTGACTTCCCAGAGTGCTGGGATTATAGGCGCCAGCTACCATGAGTGGCTTCATTTGACTTTTTTCTTTTTTTTTTGAGACAGAGTCTTGCTCTGTAGCCCAGGCTGGAGTGCAGTGGCATGATCTCACCTCACTGCTACCTCTGCCTCCCGGGTTCAAGTGATTCTCCTGCCTTGGCTTCCCAAATAGCTGGGATTACAGGCATGCGTCACCATACCCGGCTAATATTTTGTATTTTTAGTAGAAACCGGATTTCACATGTTGGCCAGACTGGTCTTGAACTCCTGACATCAGGTGATCCTCTTGCCTCAGTCTCCCAAAGTGCTGGGATTACAGGCATGAACCACTGTGCTCGACCTCATTTGACTTTTTTTTTTTTTTTTTTTTTTTTTTTTTTAGATGGAGTCTCGCTCTGTTGCCTAGGCTGGAGTGCAATGACACAATCTTGGCTCACTACAACCTCTCCCTCCCGGGTTCAAGTGATTCTCCTGCCTCAGCTTCCCCAGTAGCTGGAATTACAGGCGCCTGCCACCACGACTGGCTAATTTTTGAACTTTTAGTAGAGATGGGGCTTCACCATGCTGGCCAGGCTGGTCTCGAACTCCCAACCTCAGGTGATCTACCCGCCTCGGCCTCCCAAAGTGGTAGGATTACAGGTGTGAGTCACCGAGCCTGGCCCCTCATTTGACTTTTAATTGAGAACCTACTTGGTGCCATGTATAAGCTGGGTATGAGAGTGAACAAGACCAAGTCTTCCTGCCCTCATGCCAACTGCTCAGCAGTATTTCAACACTGTATCAGGGTGATTAGCCTGGGATCACAGGAGACTTCCTATAAGAGATGATGTCTGAACTGAGTCGTTCACCGGGCACAGGTGGGAGAAGGGAGAAGGGTGACCTGGACAGGAGGAGCCCTGGTGTGAATGCCCAGAGATGGCAGGAGAAATCATGGCATATATAAGGTGTCTTGAGTTTGAGATATGGGAAGATGAGAAGTCATATTGTATGGGACATACTTATACTAAAGAATTACTGGTTGTTGGCCGGGCGCGGTGGCTCAAGCCTGTAATCCCAGCACTTTGGGAGGCCGAGACGGGCGGATCACGAGGTCAGGAGATCGAGACCATCCTGGCTAACACGGTGAAACCCCGTCTCTACTAAAAAATACAAAAAACTAGCCGGGCGTGGTGGCGGCGCCTGTAGTCCCAGCTACTCGGGAGGCTGAGGCAGGAGAATGGCGTAAACCCGGGAGGCGGAGCTTGCAGTGAGCTGAGATCCGGCCACTGCACTCCACCCTGGGCGACAGAGCCAGACTCCGTCTCAAAAAAAAAAAAAAAAAAAAAAAGAATTACTGGTTGTTTTTCTGAAATTCAAATTTGGGAATACTGTTAAATGCTAAACCTAGCTGTCATGATAAAAAGCTGAAATTTACTGTTTGGGGATATTTTTTATATTTGTTTTCTTTCTGTTTTTATTGAAAACAGATAATGATAAAATAACAAATCAGCTCTAATTGATCCTTCCTATATGACACAAGAATCATAGTCACCACACCAGGGCTCACCAGAGACTGAGTTCTGTGCTCTGCCTGCTTAACCTCATGTCATTCAAGCCTCCCAAGGCGGTGGTGCCCTGATTCCCAAATGGATGAGGAAAGCAGATCATAGTGGTTAGATCCTGGACTAGACACACAGAGAATCCGGAGGGAGTCAGGACACAAAATGAACCCATTTCTGGCAGGTCCTCCCATCCCTGTTAATCTGTAGTTTTTATATTTCCATATTACCTTCCGCCCAGATGTAGCTTTACTGGGTTGCTGCCAGGGAGAACAACTTTTTGAAATCTGCTATTTATTTTTTCTTTCTTTCTTTCATTCGTTCGTTCTTTCTTTCTATTTCTTTAAGACGAGGTTTTGCTGTGTTGCCCAGCCTGGGGTGCAGTGGCACGATCTCAACTCACCGCAACCTCTGCCTCCCTAGTTCAAGTGATTCTCCCACCTCAGACTCTCTAGTAGCTGGGATTATAGGTATGTGACAGTGTGCCTGGCTAATATTTTAGTAGAGATGGGGTTTCTTCATGATAACCAGGCTGGTCTTAAACTGCTGGCCTCAAGTGATCCACTTGCCTCGGCCTCCCAAAGTGCTGGGATTAGAGGTGTGAGCCACTGTGCCCAGCCTAAAAAAAAAAAAAAAATATATATATATATATATATATATTTTTTTTTTTTGACAGAGTCTCACTTTGTCGCCCAGGCTGGAGTGCAGTGGTGCAATCTTGGCTCACTGCAAGCTCTGCCTCCCGGGTTCACGCCATTCTCCTGCCTCAGCCTCCCGAGTAGCTGGGACTACAGGGGCCCACCACCACGCCCGGCTAATTTTTTGTATTTTTTTAGTAGAGACGGGATTTCACCATGTTAGACAGGATAGTTTTGATCTCCTGACCCCATGATCCGTCTGCCTCAGCCTCCCAAAGTGCTGGGATTACAGGCATGAGCCACCGTGCCTGGCCAAAAATATTTTTTTAATAGCACCACACTGTAGGCTGGGTGCAGTGGCTCACACCTGTAATCCCAGCACTTAGGGAGGCCGAGGCGGGTGGATCACTTGAGGTCAGGAGTTCAAGGTTTTGGTCTCAAAAAAAAAAAAAAAAAAGAAAAGAAATGTTATTTTCATAAAATAAAAATAACACACTAAAGTATACATGTATAGAAAAAAAATTCCCAACTTCCAGGGAGAACGTCTGTAAATATTTTTGATTTATTTTCTTCAGTTACTTTTCCATATATCAATATTTTTGCATGCATTTATAAACTACAATTTTTTTTTTTTGAGACAGTCTCACTCTGTCGCCCAGGCTGGAGTGCAGTGGCAGGATCTCGGCTCACTGCAACGTCTGCCTCTGGAGTTCAAGCAATTCTCCTGCCTCAGCCTCCCAAGTAGCTGGGATTACAGGCCTGTGCCACCGTGCCAGGCTAATTTTGTATTTTTAGTACAGACGGGGTTTTACCATGTTGGCCAGGCTGGTCTCAAACTCCTGACCTTGGGTGATCCACCCGCCTCAGCCTCCCAAAGTGCTAGAATTACAGGAGTGAGCCACCGTGCCCGTCCTATTTATTTAATTAATTAATTAATTAATTTCTGAAACTGAGTCTTTGTCACCCAGGTTGGAGTGCACTGGTGTGATATGGGCTCACTGCAACCTCCACCTCCTGGGTTCAAGCAATTGTCTGCCTCAGCCTCCCGAGTAGCTGGGATTACAGGTGCCCGTCACCATGCCTGGCTAAATTTTGTATTTTTAGTAGAAATGGGGTTTCACCATCTTGGCCAGGCTGGTGTTGAACTCCTGACCTCGTGATCCACCCACCTGGGCCTCCCAAAGTGCTGGGATTACAGGTGTGAGCCACTGCTCCCGGCCTTATTTATTTACTTTTAACGGAGTCCCACTCTGTCGCCCAGGCTGGAGTGCAGCGGCGCCACCTCGGCTCACTGCAACCTCTGCCTCCCGTGTTCAAGCAATTCTCGTGCTGTGCCTTAGCCTGCTGAGTGGCTGGGACTACGGGCATGTGACACCATGCCCGGCTAATTTTTTTTTTTTTTTTGAGACGGAGTTTTGCTTTTGTTGCCCAGGCTGGAGTGCAATGGTGCGATCTTGGCTTACCGCAACCTCCGCCTCCAGGGTTCAAGCGATTCTCCTGCCTCAGTCTCCTGAGTAGCTGGGATTACAGGCATGCTCAATCATGCCCAGCTAACTTTTTGTATTTTTAGTAGGGATGGGGTTTCTCCATATTGGTCAGGCTGGTCTTGAACTCCCAGCCTCGGGTAATCCGCCCGCCTCAGCCTCCCAAAATGCTGGGATTACAGGCATGAGCCATTACTCCTGGCCTAATCCACATTCCATTATGTGGACTATTTAACCCCATTATGAGAAATTTGTTTATGCTTTCTTTCATTATCATACATGACACTTAAAAAATATTATTGTATATTAGTTATCTTTTGCACTGTTTTTTGAGACCGAGTCTCCCTCTGTTGCCCAGGCTGGAGTGTCATGGCATGATCTCAGCTCACTGCAACCTCAGCCTCCCAGATTCAAGTGATTCTCGTGTCTCATGTAGTAGTTGGGACTACGCGCATGCACCATGCACCATGACATCCGGCTAATTTTTGTATTTTTAGTAGAGACCGGGTTTCACCATGTTGGCCAGGGTGGTCTCAAAGTCCGGCCTTGGCCTCCGAAAGTGCTAGAATTACAGGTATGAGGCGGCCACATTAGTTTTCAAATGCAGACCAAACAAGGGACCGTTGAATGCCTGTTGTCTCAGGTGTGCTCCTAGGCACAGGTTCCAAACTTACAGGTACAAACTTACTTATGGGTAGAGAGATAAGTACGTGGTCTGTAAATGTGGTTAATTTCCCCAGAACAGAATCCTGGAATACTGGTCTGAGAGGGTATAATTATTTTAAAATATTTTTGGGGCCAGGTGCGTTGGCTTAGCCTGTAATTCCAGCATTTTGAGAGGCAGGAGGATCACTTGATCCCAGGAGTTTGAGGCTACACTCCAGCCTGGGCAACAGAGTGAGACTCCGAGTGTCAAGAAACAAAACAAAACAAAACAAAACAAACAAAAAAACTTTTGGCTTATATCGCCAAACTCATGTCCAGGAATTTTGAGGCGATTTATGTGCTTCCAACAGTATAAGACTGATAAGAGTGATTACCTACCAGATCCTGTGTTTGAAGGTTATCATTTGAAACTGATTTTTAATTTGTTTAGTAGAAAACCCAGCTTCTTATAGTTTTAATTTATATGTCTTGGGTTAGCAGAATGGTTGACTTTTTTTTTTTCAGTCGTTCCTTCAAATAGTGAGTCCTCTGCTGGGCTCTATTTGTGGAATATTCCTTTTCTTCTTCAAGGATGTTTGATATCTCTTTTTTTCTTCACAGATGTTTGATATTTCCTTTTTCATCTATTGTGTTCTTACCATTTCTAGGATGTTTCTAGGCTTTCTATTCTATTTCTTGTTCTGTACCACACTGAAATGCTTGCGGTAGCTTTACAATTTCTTTTGACATCTGTTAGGGCAAGTCTACCTTCATGCCTGCTTTTGTTTCCAAGGGGGGAAAACGATAGCTGTTTTCGACTATTTAGTTTTCCAGGTGAACTAAGAATTTTGTGAAGTCTAAGAAATGTTGTTAGCATGACACTAAACCTATACGTCGATTAGGAAAGAAAGGTTGCATAATCAGCTTGGCAAAGGGTTATTGGTACTGGCTTTTAATCTTGACTGGAGCTGGAGCACAACTTCCCTGTAAGGCAGACCTGTGCTCCTCTTGGACTTGGGCGACCTCGATAGTGGTGTGTTCCTTTGTTTGGTGTTCAAAGTAGAGAGAGGTCCATTAAGTAGCTCCCTAGAGAAGCAGTGGCGGCTCAGGCCAGCCCAGCCCCTGGGAAGGCCATCTGCATGGCGGCCGGGAGCCCGGGTCCTGGTGGGCCGGCTCGGGCAGGCGCTTGACCCCTGGGGCCTGCAAGGGGCTGCGGCCACCGGAAGGGGCTGGCTGAGCGCAGCGCGCTGGGTCCTCCGCGCCTTCGGAGCAGGTAAGGCACGCGGGGGTGCGCGCGCGGGGGCCGGAGGGGCGCTGGGGTCAGGGAAGGGGCGCCCCTTCTCTTTTGCACCCAACCAGCCCAGGCCTCCGCAGGAGTCCAGACCCCCGAGCTTGCAGTCACTGCTGGCTGCGCCTTTGAGCCTCGCGCAACCGCAGGGAGCGTCGAGCAGGGGTCGCAAGGGGGTCGGGGAGTAGACGCGTAGGCCGATAGAGGTCCCTAATTCGGGGCTCCTAGGGGTCAGAGTAGGGCTAAAAGGGAGTAAGTCCATCTGAGTTTGAGGGGGTGGGCGTCAGCCTGTGGGGGGGGCCAGGGTCCCTGTCCCGGTATGCGGTCCGGGTACTTCGGGGGCGAGGTCGCGGTCCTGCCCTGGCGCTTGAGGTCGGGATCCGGTTAGATGTCCGGGGTCTGGGTCCCCGGCTCCTCCCGCGCTCCCCTCCCCCACGGCGCCGGACCCCGGCAGCCCGCCCCGCCTAGTACTCGGACCGCTTGCCGGCGCCGGCGCCGGCCCCGCCCCCGCAGGCCCCGCCCCCTTCACAGGCCCCGCCCCCTAGCGCCCCCTGGCCCCGCCCCGCTGCTCGCCCATTCAGATGTGGGTCAGGGGTGAGCGGGCGGCGCCGACGTCACAAGCTTCCAAGATGGCGCTGGGCGGGCGGCTGTGAGCGGCGCTCGGGGCGCGCTGGGCGGGGAGCCGAGCCGGGCCGGCGGCAGACGGACGGGGCGGACGCGTGCGGCGCGAGCCGGGCGCTGAGGACAAGGGCCGCTGGTAGGGCCGGCCGGCCGGCGGGCGGAGCGCCGCCGCCGACGCACACGAGGTGAGGGGCGGCCTTGGGGGACGGGGGGCGCGGGGCGCGGGCGGGGGCCGCGGGCCGGGCGCGTCCCCGGAGAGAGGGGCGTGGGCGCGCGCGCGCCCGGGCGACGTGGGACTGCGCGCGTGGGGGACGCGCTCGCGTCTGGCGGGCCTGGGCGGGGGCGCACGCGGGACCCCTGGCAGGCCTGGGCTTTGTGGGCCAGATGCCCAGAGGGGCGCGGGCGGTGGGGCACCCGGGGCACAAAGCCCACGGGGCCGCGCCAGGCCCAGGAGGCGCGGGTCTGCGGAGCGGGGGTCGGCGGGCGAGCGGGCGCCGGCTCTTTGTGCCTTTTCATTAGCAATCTAATCCGAAGAGCGTCGGGCGAGCTGCGCTGCCTGACAGGCGGGAGGGCTCCCATTATGCAAACGGCCCTGCGCCCGCGGCCGCCCCCTCGCTGGAGGATTTTGCGATTTCCAGAACTGCGGTCTTGCACTGTCTGCGGTCTCCTCTCTTCTTGCCTCCTCCCCGCGGGAAGACTGGCCACGGCAGGGGCAGGGGCAGGGGCAGGGGCGGGCCTGGAGGGGCCGCTCCCAGAGGGCCAGGCTCTGCGCCTGGTGGGCTCGCTGCCCTGCCCCCAGACCTCTCCTGTAGGCAGCCGCTTGGCAGGAAGAGAGATGGGCTTGGGGGAGGGGGTCGGCTGGCAGGGGGAAGGGACCGGCTGGCTGAGGGAGGGGGCTGAGGGGCCCCAGCTTGTCACTCTCTGTTTATCTTCCAAGATGGTTCATATTCACACAGGCCTGGGTGTGTGCGTGGTGGGGGGAATGCCTCTCCCTGGGGGGCAGTGACTTGCGGAGAGGAGGGAATGAGGCCAGATAATGCTCCCAACGGCCCCACCCAGAACTGCCTGGGACTGCCTGTGTAAGGGAGCCCAGTGCTGAGCCGGATGGGTTGGAGCGGTGTTAAAGTTGTTTATCCATGTCTTCTATTCCCTGCACCCCTAGTCTTTTCTAGTAGGAGTTGCCAAGCACATCTGGAAAGCTATGTTCCCGGCCCCCCACTCCCCTAGCAGCAGGAGGGGTGTAACCCAGGGAAGCCACCCCTCTGACATATGTGCTGGGGGGAGGGGCAGAGCCTTGCCCATAGGAATCCTGTGGCGGTGGGTTGTTGACTGATGTGGGGATTGCTGTGTCTCTTGTGCTGTGGGAGAGCTGGCAGGTAGTGGAGGGGCCTTGGGAGCTCCTAGGGTGAACTCGAGGCTGTCCTCTAAGGATCCAGGATGGAGGGATGGAGCTGGGTCACTCAAACCTAAGGCCTTTCTGGGTCTAGCATTTATTGCTTCCTGGTTTCTGGCTTTGCTGCTTTTCCTCCATTCTCATCTGCCAGTGTCTGGACTCCCTGGGCCTTCAAGCAGACATTTTCAGGAGCACAGGCCATGTGGTTGGTCTGGAGCCCTGTGGCAAGGAGAGTGTGCATGCTTGGTGGAGCAGGGTTGCTGTAGTAGTCTGAAAAACAGATGAGCTGGCCTCTGGAGACAAAACTGTGTGGCGAGACTGCTGGTTTAGTGGGTTCTGAACACCAAGAACAGGGCTGGGAGTCTGATGCTTGGGGGCTGAACTGAGAGTCCTGTGGCCCAGAATTGTTGCCTGGAAGTGAACGTTCCGTCTTGTGCCATTGAGATTGTGAAGATCTCTAGGTCCCACAGGACGACCAATAGACTTGGAAGGCTGGGAAGAGGCTCCCCAGCTGCCTGCCTTCGGAGGTCAGAGCTCTCAGGTGGGTCGGCAGGCCAGTGTTGGGTTGGGGGAGGGAGGTTGTAGAGTGCCTGTAGCCCAGCTTTTCTGGCCAGTTGGCTCTGGGTGCTGGTGTGTGCCCAGCAACTTCTCCCTGCGGTGTTTTTCTGCCAGTTGTTGGAACTTGTAGATTAGTCACTGAGGTTTTACGACCGATTCCTGAAAAGAAAAATCTCTCTGGTTGCTGGCTCTGTGTAGAGGAAGAAGCAGCCCGAGGGAGTCAGGCCTTTAATTAAAGCAAAACCGAAATGATTGTGAAGTTGCTGGAAGGAGAAGAGAAGGCGCAGGTGGGGCAGGGGTGATGAGTCCTGATGAGTCCTGTTGTGCTGCATGATACCTGCTCTGGGGACAGGTAGGCACAATCCCATCCTCGATCCTCGATCTTGGCCAGCAGCCCAGCCTTCTCCACAAGCTGCAGTCTTGGATTAATCCTCACGTAGTGTTTTCTTTCCGTAGATCAGATTTCTCATTTTGTTAATAAGCGCAGCCTCCCGTCCACTTGAAGTCAGCTGTTGTGGACGAGGAGCAACAGGGTTTTGCATTATTGAGCTGATAGCCTGCTGCCTTCCTCAAGTCCTTATTGTTTGCGGGGTCAGATCTGAGGGGTAGGGGAAGTGCCATTTAATCAGCAGCTAGCCCCTGGAGAAGAGCTGGCGGGGCAGTTCTGGAGAGAGCGAGCCGTGAGGAAGGAATAAAGTTCAGTTTACCCAGGGGACTTGTGGTTCCAACCTTATTGCTTGGTCTGTTGGCCTTGAGCAGTCAGCCGCACCCCATACCTTGTCTTGCCTGCTGCCCCCAGTACCTGATCCCTGGGAGAGTGGGGTGCTTCTTCCTGGGCTGCTCTTGCTGGCCTGGGAGGCAGCTTTCACCATGGGAAGAAAGAACAAATTAAGTTCCTCCCCTCTTGTCTCCTCTGAGCCTGGCCGAGGAGGGACTCCTGTGGGGCAGTGAGAGGGGAACTGGACTTGGTCGCAAAGTCTGTAGTCCATTGCTGGTTCTGCCATTTACTCCCGTTGTGACCTTGGGCCGTGATTGACTCTCCTGCCTTGTTTCTACAATGGGAACAGAACTTGAGTTTACATTCATGTATCACTGTTTTCTGGAGCTCAGCCTAGGGAAGTTAGACACTCAACAAATGATTATAAGATGGGGTGATAAGGGCTGGCATCTAGCGGAGCGCAGAGGGCATAGCGGTGGTGTGGGAGGAGCCGGCCGTGGGCTGGCTGAGAGCCCTGGCTGCCATGTGGGTTGGGTTGGCCTGGAGGGGAGGGGTTTTAACCAGGAAGTGACTGCTGCTGGGTTTTAAAAGGCAGTGGTAGGGTAGAGGGTGGCAGGGGAGACAGCTGGAGAGCACTGAGGACGCGGACCCACAGATACTGTGTGAGCTGGGAAGCCCGCTTGGGAGACCCCACTGCCAGCCAGGCATGTATGCGGCTCTTTTTCGAGCTTTTTATTCATTCCGCCACATTTTCTGAGCACAAACTCAGTGCCTGGCCCCCTTGGTTTAGACCAAATCGTGTTGGCCCCTGCTTTCTGGCGCTCACAGACTTGCCTGGGTGGGGTGATAGAAGCGCTTGCAGTTCAGCACGCGGTCTGGTCTCGTCTAGAGGAGTGAAGGAGCTGCTTTTGGAAGTTCAGTAGCTTGCTTGGGGGCTGGAGGGTAAGTGCCGTTGACTCCACCGCCTGTGGAGGCCCATATAGTGTGGTGTCTGGAGAGATTTGAGATCCCACTAGGGAGGAGTGGGGCTGAATGCCCCCTCCCTTAGAGAGGTCCTGGCTCCCATTTAGGGGCTTCTGAACCAGCCCTTCCAGTTTGACTCTGCCTGGCACCGCCAGGGTTCCCTTCCTGCTGGGAGGGGCCTTGCCCTAAGGGTTAGGGACCTGGGCTGGGGGAGGGCTCTCAGGAGGGACTGGGCCCCGAGGGACTGAGGGACTGCAGGCTTGCTTGCCTTGAGCCCAGTTTTAGCTGGGAGTGGCAAAGCAAGAAAAGCTGGTGGGGGTGGGAGCTGTGTGTGGGCCCCCAGTGAGCTTGATAAGGGAGGGAAGGCTGGGAGCTGGTTCCAGCCCGCCACAGTTCAGGAGGGAAGGGCCAGACTGCCTGAGAGGGGTGTGGCAGCATTGAGTAGGGAGAGGAACTGTAAGAAACTGCTTGGGACCCTCGGGAAGGTGGCCAGGCTTTGGGGAGGCCCTCCTTCTGACTATTCTATTTTTCTTTCTTTTCTTTTCTTTCCTTTCTTTCCTTGTTGTGGTAATGTCAGTGGGTGGAGAGTGGGAGTGCAGCCTCGGTGTTAGAACAGGGGGACTTGGGGGTTCTTCTGATGGTGAGAGGGAACAGGGATGGGTCAGCCAGGTGCCTCTAACCTAGAGGCAGCTGTTTTTTGTGAGGTGGGCGGCGCATCGTAGGATCTTAGATGCATGTTCTCTGTTTAGGGGTGATCACACACACGGTGTGGTGAGGAGGGAGTGTGTGGAGTCCCCAGCCTTCCCGTGGCAGTTCCCAGTGTGACTAAAAGAAGGCAGGGATTGGGTTTGGTTAGGTGGGTGCTTCCAGGTGAGAGCTGGCCTGCTGTGGAAATGGAAGAGCTCCTGGCTCTGGCAGGGGTGTGGCTGCTGTACAGACTTGTCCCCTGCCGTCCTGGGCTGTTGCCCTGCGGCTTGGGCTTCGGCTTCGGCTTCGGCTTCATTCCTCTGGGTGGGTGGGTTCTCTCTGGCAAGTGTGGGAAGGGGCCGCTCCCATTACCACACTGAGGCCTGAGCCGCTTTGAGGGGGAGGATCTGTTGCATGGCCTTTGCAGCCCTTTCACCCCTGCTGCAGTGTGGGAGGTGAGGCTGCAGCACTCGGGAGATGGTAAGCTGTTGGTGACCTCTCATTCACAAAGTAAGGGAGAAGGGTGAGTGGGGCCTGGGACTTTGGTGACTTGTCCTTGTGTGGACACAGTGGGGCTTTTCTGGGTGATGAGTGCAGGCTGCACATTCACCCAGCACTTGCTGTTGCTCATGCTGCCTGGCAGAGGCCTGCCTGCTGGTGCCCTGGTTCTCACCTTGGGCTATACCTGTCTCTGGGGGTGGGCCCAAGGCACTAGCTTTTCCTGAAGCTTTTGAAGTGAACCTGATGTGCAGCAGAGTTTGAGAACCGCTTCTCTAGCAGGTGATGCATCTTTGTTGATAATAGAATCCACAGGCGGAAGGATGAGTAGCCCGAGCAGCCCGCGCTTTTACCTGCGGTGCTCACTAACTGCTTTACTCCGAGGACCTGGCGGGGTCAGCAGTTACCCAGTGAATGAATTGGTAGAATCAGTCATGCCGATTCTTGGGTAGTTACTGGGCACAAAGGGTGAACAGCAGGAAGAACCTAGACCTTGTGCACTGGGGGCTTCTCCTGGGAGGTCCTCTGGAGGTGGGTCCTACTAACCCTGTAGCATGGGCTTTTGGAGTCTGCCTGGCCTGCTTTCCTGGCTGCATTCTTGGGCTCTTGTTGGCCTGTATGTGGTCTGGTGGGGCCTCACATAGTGCAGTTTGGGTTGAGCAGAGGTGGCCAATATTGGGAGCCCCTGGGACTCCTGGGACCTCTGCCTCGTTCTCCCTGGAAGAGAAGAGATTTGTCCCTGAGGTTGGTTTCCTGGGCTGTGTTATATGAGGAAGGTATATGAGGCCACTAATAGGGGCAGAGAAGGAAGAGTGGGAGGGGACTGAAGGTGGGGGGGACAGGACAGGAGGCAGAGCTTCAGGTAGGGCCTGGCTGGGCCTGGCCCCCTTTGTTGGAACAGAACAATGGGTTGTTCTGGGGTTTTGTTTGTATTTGAGGGAGAGAGGCTATAAGACAGCTGCCAGCTAGGAGCAGCCTATCATGTGAGGGGGCAGGTAAGGCCCCTGGGTGTGGTTCTGATCAGCATCCTGGGTAGGAAGTCTTGCCCTTTAGAGAAGGGACAGCAACCTGGCCAGGGGCAATAGAGGAGATGGGAAAAGGAGCTGAGAAGGAAGGGGTGGTGCACATCTTGGTAGCTGGGCCTAGGTAGTCCTGTCTTGAGTGAGTGATCTGGGGATGGATTCCTGCCCTAGGTCTTGTGCCCCTTCACTCCAGCCCTCTCCGGAACCCCATGGCCCTTCTCCTTTGTGGAAGCAGCTGCTGTTATAGTTTCTGTCTGGCTGGTACCAGGGAACTTGGCTTGGAAGATGGGAGGAGGATGGTCCCCACGGAGTTCCGACAGAAGGCCAGGAAGGTAGTGGTGAAGAGGTAAGCACTCATCCTGGGCTCGTTCCTGGGCTCAGCCTGGCAGTGGGCATTTTACACCCAATTCAGTTATCAGAACACACCAGTGTGGTCCTCATTTTGTCAGTCCTCGTTGTACAAGTGGCTCAGAGAAGTTAAAGAGAGTCATGCGTCTAGAGAGTGAGTGGAGGAGCTCCAGGTGAAGTGTGTGAAAGCCTCGGACACATTTGTGAGTGAGGACTCCTTACTCTGCGCAGTGCTTGGGCTGGAGGGCAGCTGAGATTTTCATTTTGAGTGGGGTAGTGGGATGGCTGCTCTGGACAAAGCCAGGGAGTCGCTCCCAGAAGGTGGTCCCCTTCAGGTCCCCTGCTCCTCCCCAAGGACCAGGGGCCAGAGAGCATTCTCTGGGTCATCCTCATCCTTCCAGTTACACGCAGCTCCCTACTGTCTGGTATGTGGGAATCTTCTGCCCCACGGCATCCTGTGCCTTTGCTGAACACCTCCAGGAGAGCCATGTGGGGGATGGTCTGGATGTTGCAGGGACCAGAGCTGAGCTCTTGAGATTCTTTGAGTGTGGACAAACGAGGTGCCCTTGGTGGTGTGGGGACGCAGGCAGGGTAGCTCCTCTGGGTGATTCTTGGTAGGTTGTCTTCTGGTAGATGGACTGGGGGTGCGGGTTCTGGTGCTTCAAGGTGGTTGTCCTCTGACTGTGAACCAGATCCCAGGGACCAGGCGTCAGCCCCGTGCTGGCCGAAGGGAGAGGGTTGTTGCCAAAGTCTCACATTCCAGGCATGTGTTGATGCTGATAAGGCAGCAGGGCTGGCTTAGCCGCTTTGGGCAGGAGGGGACTTTGACTTCATGCCCCCAGCAGTCAGCATGCACATCTTGCTTCCTGGTAGCACCCCTCCCCCACCGACCCCCTCTGCTTCCAGGTGCAGGGCCCCAGCAGGGTCCTGGTCACACACCCTGCAGGGGCAGCGCCGCGCTCAGCAGCGTTGCTGGCTTAGTAGCAGGCCTCTGGAGGCCTATTGATGGATTCTGCCAGCACTGCCTCTTAGAGTATTCGAGGATGCCATTGGAAATGTCGCTTCCTTTTATTTGCTGAAATTTGTTACTCTCAGGTTTGGCAGTAGGCCCCTTGTCCAAGATTTCAGCTTTTGGGGAACTTCAGTTTTGTGGAAAGATGACTCCTGCTTCCTCTGTGGGCCAGTCTCTTAATCTCTCCAGGCCTCATTCTCCTTGCCTAGAAATGAGTTGTTAGACTCAAAGTTGTTTGCAGACCCCGGGGATCCCCAATACCTTTTTTAGTGTATTTAAAAGTTACGAGGTTGGACGGGGTGACTTACGCCTGTAGTCCCAGCACTTTGGAAGGCCAAGGCGGGTGGATCATCTGAGGTCGGGAGTTCCAGACCAGCCTGGCCAATATGGTGAAACCCTTCCTCTCCTAAAAACAAAAATTAGCCACGTGTGGTGGCACATGCCTGTAGTCCCAGGTACTCAGGAGGCTGAGGCAGGAGAATGACTTGAACCTGGGAGGCAGAGATTGCAGTGAGCCAAGATTTTGCCACTGCACTCCAGCCTGGGTGACAGAGCGAGACTCCCATCTCAAAAACAAAAAAAAAAGTCACTGGCCCCTGCCCTGGGTGGACACTTGCACTGCGAGAGTTGTGTTCCCCACTGTCAGCCAGCACTGGGGGCTGAGACCCACCAGTTCTATACATGTCCAGGGGAGGCAGTACAGATGACTGAGTATTAAATCTAGACCTTTAATTACACATCTTTTTACTTTTCTGTGTGATAAAATAGGAAGGATACATGAGGCATTTTTTTGAGATGGAGTCTCGCTGTTGCCTAGGCTGGAGTGCAGTGGTATGATCTCAGTTTGCTGCAACCTCCGCCTCCCGGGTTCAAGTCATGCTCGTGCCTCAGCCTCCCGAGTAGCCGGGATTACAGGCACCCACCACCGTGCCTGGTTAATTTTTTCTATTTTTTTTTTTTTTTTTTTTTTTTTGAGACGGAGTCTTGCTCTGTCGCCCAGGCTGGAGTGCAGTGGCCGGATCTCAGCTCACTGCAAGCTCCGCCTCCTGGGTTCATGCCATTCTCCTGCCTCAGCCTCCCGAGTAGCTGGGACTACAGGCGCCCGTCACCTCGCCCGGCTAGTTTTTTGTATTTTTTAGTGGAGATGGGGTTTCACCGTGTTAGCCAGGATGGTCTCGATCTCCTGACCTTGTGATCCACCCGTCTCGGCCTCCCAAAGTGCTGAGATTACAGGCTTGAGCCACCGCGCCCGGCCTAATTTTTTCTATTTTTAATAGAGTCTGGGTTTCCCCATGTTGGCCAGACTGGTGTTGAACTTATGATCTCAGGTGATCCACCCTCCCTGGCCTCCCAAAGTGCTGGGATTACAGGCTTTAGCCACTATGCCCGGCATGAGGCTTAAAAAATTTTTTTTTGTTTTTTCTGTTTTTTTTGGTGATAGGGTCTCCCTCAGCTGCCTAGGCTAGAGTGCAGTGATGATGTAATCACGGCTTAGTGCAGCCTCACCTTCTGGGCTCAAATGATCCTCCTGCATAAGCCTCCGACTGCAGTCATGCCCACACTCAGCTAATATTTTTTTTTTTTTTAGAGGCAGGGTCTCCCTAATCTTGAACTCCTAGGTTCAGCCAATCCTCCTGCCACGACCTCCTGAAGTGTTGGGATTACAGGTGTTGAGCCACTGCGCCCAGCCTATATAGCAACTTTGTTTTTTTTGAGATGGAGTCTCTCTCTTGCCCAGGCTGGAGTGCAGTGGCACAATCTTGGCTCACTGCAATCTCTGCTTCCCGGGTTCAAGCAATTCTACTGCCTCAGCCTCCGAAGTAGCTGAGATTATAGGTTCGTGCCACTATGCCTGGCTAATTTTTGTATTTTTAGTAGAGACTGGGCTTCTCCATATTGGTCAGGCTGGTCTCGAGCTCCTGACCTTGTGATTGCCCGCCTTGGCCTCCCAAAGTGCTGGGATTACAGACGTGAGCCACCGCACCTGGCCTACATAGCAACTTTTGTTTTTTCCTTGAAACGGAGTCTTGCTCTGTTGCCCAGGCTGGAGTACAGTGGCGCAGTTCTCCTGCCTCAGCCTCCCGAGTAGCTGGGATTACAGGCATCTGCCACCACACCTGGCTAATTGTTGTATTTTTAGTAGAGATGGGGTTTCACCACATTAGCCAGGCTGGTCTCAAACTCCTGACCTCAGGTGATCTGCCCGCCTCGGCCCCCCAAGGTGCTGGGATTACAGGTGGGAGCCACTGCACCTGGCCCATAGCAACTTTTAGGAAACTCATTTGTCAAGCTTTAGTGTAATATCAATGAAGAATAGACACACGGTTATCTGAAAAAGTTATTAAAATACTCCTTTCTTTTTTCTGTGTAAGGCAAATTTCTTTAAAGACTTTAATCAAAACCACATATCTTAACAGACTGAATGCAGGAGTTAGAATCCAGCTACTTCTGTTAGACCAGACATTAAAGAGATGTATAAAAGTGTAAAGCAACGCTATCTTTTTTTTTTTTTTTTTTGAGATGGAGTCTTGCTGTGTCGCCAAGCTATAGTGCAGTGGCACGATCTCTGCTCACTGCGACCCCCACCTCCTGGGTTCAAGTGATTCTCCTGCCTCAGCCTCCCAAGTAGCTACAGGTGCGTGCCACCACACCCAGCTAGTTTTTATATATGTATATATATATTTTTTTTAGTAGAGATGGGGGTTTCACCTGTTGACCAGGATGGTGTGGATCTCTTGACCTCGTGATCTGCCCTCCTTGGCCTCCCAGAGTGCTGAGATTGCAAGTGTGAACCACCATGCTCGGCCTTTTTTTTTTTTTTTTGAGCTAGAGTCTCACTCTATCACCCAGGCTGGAGTGCAATGGTGCAATCTCACCTCACTGCAACCTCTGCCTCCTGGGTTCAAAGGATTCTCCTGCCTCAGCCTCCTGAGTAGCTGGGATTACAGGCACCTGTTACCACGCCCAGCTAATTTTTGTATTTTTTAAAATTTTAATTTGTTTATTTATATATTTTTTGAGATGGAGTCTCTCTCTCGCGCCCAGGCTGGAGTGCAGTGGCGTGATCTTGGTTCACTGCAAGCTCCGCCTCCCAGGTTCACGCTGTTCTCCTGCCTCAGCCTCCTGAGTAGGACTGCAGGACTACAAGGGCGGGGACTACAGGCGCCTGCCACCACACCTGGCTAATTTTTTGTATTTTTAGTAGAGACATCTGTGTTAGCCAGGATGGTCTCGATCTCCTGACCTCGTGATCCGCCCGCCTCAGCCTCCCAGAGTGCTGGGATTACAAGCGTGAGCCACTGCGTCCGGCCAATTTTTTTTTTTTTTAGACAGAGTTTTGCTCTTGTTGCCTAGGTGGGAGTGCAATGGCACGATCTCGGCTCACTGCAGCCTCTACCCCCCGACCCTCCCCTGGGGTAAAGCCTTTCTCCTGCTTCAGCCTCCCAAGTTGCTGAGATTACAGGCACCCGTCACCACACCTGGCTAAATTTTTGTATTTTTTTTTTTTTTTTTTTTTTTTTTGAGACGGAGTCTCACGCTGTCGCCCAGGCTGGAGTGCAGTGGCTGGATCTCAGCTCACTGCAAGCTCCGCCTCCCGGGTTTGCGCCATTCTCCTGCCTCAGCCTCCCGAGTCGCAGGGACTACAGGCGCCCGCCACTTTGCCCGGCTATTTTTTGTATTTTTTAGTAGAGACGAGGTTTCACTGTGTTAGCCAGGATGGTCTCGATCTCCTGACCTCGTGATCCGCCCGTCTCGGCCTCCCAAAGTGCTGGGATTACAGGCTTGAGCCACCGCGCCCGGCCAATTTTTTGTATTTTTAGTAGAGATGGGGTTTCACCATGTTGGCCAGGCTGGTCTCGAACTCCTGACCTCAGGTATCCACCCACCTCGGCCTCCCAAAGTACTGGGATTATTTACAGGCATGAGCCACTGTGCTCAGCCTTTTAAAAAAAAATTTGCTTTTCTAATACAGTAAGTAGAACAGTGATGTGTAAAGTAGTCTCTCTTTACTTGTGGGGGTATGTTCCAAAACCTCCATCGGAGGCCTGGAACCATGGGTAGTGCTGAACCCTATATGTGATGTTTTTTTCTATACATACGTGCCTGTGCTAAAATTTAATTCATGAATTAAGCATAGTGAGGAAATAATAAAATAGGACAGTTATAACAATATGTTATAAAAGTTACGTGGATATGCTGTTTCCCTTTTTTCTTTTTGAGACGGAGCTTCACTGTTGTTGCCCAGGCTGGAGTGCAATGGCACGATCTCGGCTCACTGCAACCTCCGCTTCCCAGGTTCAAGCAATTCTCTTGCCTCAGCCTCCCTAGTAGCTGGGATTATAGGTTTGTGCCACCACGCCTGGCCAATTTTGTATTTTTAGTTGGTCAGGCTGGTCTTGAACTCCCGACCTCAGTCGATCCGCCCGCCTCGGCCTCCCAAAGTGCTGGGGGGTAACAGGTGTGAGCCACCGTGCCTGGCCGGATATGCTCTTTCCTTTAACATATTTAATACTCACCTATTTTCTACCTGCAGTTGACCAAGGATAACAAGCTGAGGAAAGTAAAACTGAATAAGGGGTCACTACTGTAATACATGGTAACATCAAATACTGCAACAGCCCGGATGCAGTGACTCACACCTGTAATCCCAGCACTTTGGGAGGCTGCAGAATGGCTTGAGGCCAGGAGCTCGAGTTTGCAGTGAGCTATGATTGTACCATTGCACTTCAGCCCGGGTGACAGAGCAGGACCCTGTCCCAGAAAAAACTCCACAAACCAGTAACATAGAAGCCACATAAGCAGATGCTCTTTATGAGTTCTGACTAATTTAAGAATGTAAACAACACAATTTTAGAACCAGTGGCAAGGAGGGTGCTAAGCATTTCCCTCTTCACTACGTGCCTCCATATCTTTCACATATTGTTTCACTCTATCTCCTCTCAGCCTTGGCTCTGACCAGCATTTGCTCACCTAATGAATGTTTATGAGTGCCTGCTACATGCCCGGTGCTGTGGCTGCTTGGGACAAAGGGTCTAACTTTGGGTACTGGTCTGTGGGGTGGTCGGGGGTAGACAGGAGGGAAGCGGCTTGGCAGCTGGTGCTGACGTTGGGAGCGGGGAGACAACAGGCAGTTCTGGCTTCACTGAGGAGGGAGTCGTGTGGGGGCAGGCTCCTCCCGGAGTAGGGCACAGCCTGCAGGAGCTCTCAGGTGTGTCTGTGGAAGGGGTGAGGTGGGCTTGATACCCCTATGGGAAGTGCTTTGCATGCCAGGCCTGAGCATGGACTTTATCCCAGGCATCAGAAATTTATTGAAAGCTTTTTTTTTTTTTTTGAGATAGTTTCGCTCTCATTGCCCAGGCTAGAGTGCAATGGCGCGATCTCGGCTCACTGCAACTTCCACTTCCCGGGTTCAAGCGATTCTCCTGCCTCAGCCTCCCGAGTAGCTGGGATTATGGGTGTGCGCCACCATGCTCAGCTAATTTTGTATTTTTAGTAGAGATGGGGTTTCTCCATGTTGGTCAGGCTGGGCTCGAACTCCAGACCTCAGGTGATCTGCCCGCCTCAGCTTCCCCAAGTGCTGGGATTACAGGCGTGAGATACCACACATGGCCCATTGAAAGCTTTAAGCTTTAAGTGGCTTGATGAGATGGGTGTTTGAGAAAGATAACTCAGGATTATTGGACTCTGAATTGGAGGGTACAGGGACTAGGCGAGGGTTGGCTGGAGGGGTTTCAGAGGGGTGATTGTGTTCTAGATGCTGATATTTTCACTTAGAGTGGCTCTGATTCTGCCCTTCTTTCCCCTGTAGACCTTGGGAGGTTTCCTGGGATTTCTCCCTCCTGGACACCTTCTGCTGAGTTGCCTGCCACCTCAGGTGTGGAGGCCCCAGGTTCTTTTGCTTTGTATGATTAGGACAGGGTGATATTTTCTGGGTTATCTCTTGTGGGAACTGAACCCGCCAAAGCCCTCAATTGTGCATTGTTATAGCTGCCCAAGTGTGTGGCCCTGCTGCGTTTGATGGCTGTGGACCAGGTGACCTCTCAGGCGGTGAAAGGGGGGTGCTCTGTGAGTGCACCTCAGCTTTAGCCTCTTGGCTTCTCTGTGGATTGGGATTTAGCTCCTCCCTATACCAGGAAGGTCTCTTTCCTCTTTTTTTTTTTTTTTTTTTTTTTGTTGAGACGGAGTCTCGCTCTGTAGCCCAGGCTGGAGTGCAGTGGCTGGATCTTAGCTCACTGCAAGCTCCGCCTCCCGGGTTCACGCCATTCTCCGACCTCAGCCTCCCGAGTAGCTGGGACTACAGGCGCCCGCCACCTCGCCCGGCTAGTTTTTTGTATTTTTAGTAGAGACGGGGTTTCACCGTGTTAGCCAGGATGGTCTCGATCTCCTGACCTCATGATCCGCCCGTCTCGGCCTCCCAAAGTGCTGGGATTACAGGCGTGAGCCACCGCGCCCGACCTCTTTTTTTTTTTTTTTTTTTTTTTTTTTTTTTTTTTTTTTTTTGAGACGGAGTCTCGCTCTGTCGCCCGGGCTGGAGTGCAGTGGCCGGATCTCAGCTCACTGCAAGCTCCGCCTCCCGGGTTTACGCCATTCTCCTGCCTCAGTCTCCCGAGTAGCTGGGACTACAGGCGCCCACCACCTCGCCCGGCTATTTTTTTTTTTGTATTTTTTAGTAGAGACGGGGTTTCACCGTGTTAGCCAGGATGGACTCGATCTCCTGACCTCGTGATCCGCCCGTCTCGGCCTCCCAAAGTGCTGGGATTACAGGCTTGAGCCACCGCGCCCGGCCTCTTTTTTTTTTTTTTTTCAATGAGACAGGGTCTCGCCCTGTTGCCCAGTCTGGTCTTGAACACCTGGACTTAAGCGAGCCTCCTGCCTCAGCCTCCCAGAGTGCTCAGATTAGAGGCATGAACCAACGCACCCGACGTTCCTTTCTTTTGAGACTTCTACACAGAGCAGGCTCAGCTTCGTTAGTAGACTTAGCCATTGAACTCTAAGAAGTTATTTACAGAGGTGGAAATAGGCCAGGCACGGTGGCTCATGCCTGTAATCCCAGCACTTTGGGAGGCCGAGGCAGGTGGATCATGATGTCAGGAGTTCAAGACCAGCCTGGCCAAGGTGGTGAAACCCCGTATCTACTACAAAAATTAGCTGGGTGTGGTGATGGGTGCCTGTAATCCCAGCTACTCAAGAGGCTGAGGCAGGACAATCGCTTGAACCCAGGCAGCAGAGGTCTCAGTGAGCTGAGATTGCGCCACTGCACTCCACCCTGGGCAACAGAGCAAGACTCAAAACAAACAAACAAACAAACTAAAAAGGGTAAATTACATGTATATCTCTGTGTGCACAGTCTTAAAGAATAGAGAGATAAGTAGTGGTAAACTCACTATTGGTTGAATTGTGGGTGTCCCACTGAGCGAGACACAGTTTTTCCCTCGTGGCCACATAGGAAATAGCCTCCCAAGTTCCTGGGACAGCCCATGCACTTCTCCCTGGCTTATCCTCACTTCCCTCTAGAAGCCAACAGTCTTCTGAATTGTGGGTCAGCCATCCACTGGGTTTTGTCAGTTTCCCACCTTTGTCTGGATCCTGAAACTGCGAATGATTTTGGCTGAGTTCGCTGGGAGCCGGGTGCCCTGCACTCTTGGGACACCAGGAGCAGCAGTTCCTGTGTTCCCATTCTCCATTTCAGTGTCCAAGGTGGCACTATCCACACATAATCACCTGTCCTACTGGCAGTGAGCATTTGGGTGGTTTTCTGGGTTTTGTTTTTTCTGCCTTCTAAGTAGCTGACTTTTCACCCCCAAGCTATGCTTCTTGAGGCAGAGAAGTGCCAGTTTATTTTGTTTTCTGTCTCTAAATCCAGTTCCTTAATGCACCACGAGACTCAGTTTAGAAGTGCAGTGAAACTTTGTGAGCATTTTTCTCCCCAAGTCTGAATGGATCCCTCTCTGATTCTTTGAGTTCTTGGGCACTTCTTTGCTAGACACTTTCAAGTTACCTACTGGACAGGATAGACCTTCTCTATAAAGTATTACACTTGGAGGCTTTTCAGGCACAGTGCCATAGATTGTAATATTTTCCATAGCAATTGCCCAATTTTATCTGTAAAAAATTGCTTAAGGCCTGGTACAGTGGCTCACACCTGTAATCCCAACATTTTGGAAGGCTGAGGCAGCAGGATCACTTGAGCCCAGGAGTTTGAGACCAGCTTGGAAAACATAGTGAGACCTCATGTCTACAGAAAATTTTAAAAATTGGCTAGGCATCGTGGCATGCACCTTTGGTTCCGGCTACTCAAAAGGCTGAGACGGGAGGATCCCTTGAGCCCAGAAATTAGAGGTTGCAGTGAGCTATGATCGTGCTACTGCACTCCAGCCTGGGTGACAGAGCAAGACCCTGTCTCCAAAAAATCACAAAACTTCCAATGGATACCAAATGTATAACTTTTTTTTTTTCTTATTTGGAGTAAAATAACTTGATCCTTGATCGTTGGCTGGCTGTAGCTCCTGAGCCATTTGAGGCAATGGGGGGTTTGTGTGTTGATTACCTATGAAGGAACAAGTGGGCTGTTTCCTTCTCCCCAGCAGCTTCCTTTGACCCTAAATCCCTGAGAGCCTCACCCATTTTCTTCTTGGCTTCCTCCCTTTGATATGCCCAACCGGCTCCTGCCCTAGCTGGCTGCCACCAGGACCTGCTGGAGGTTTTTGCTGGGAATTATTTGGTGTCCTGTTTGAACCTCGCTTGCCGTGCTCCCAAATTTCCTGTTTCTCCTGGGGTTGCCTTTCAGGATTTGCAGAACCCCTTCTCCTTTAGAAGTGTCAATTGGGGCTGGGTGTGGTGGCTCACGCCTGTAATCCCAACACTTTAGGAGGCCGAGGTGGGCGGATCACCTGAGGTTGGGAGTTCCAGGTCAGCCTGACCAACATGGAGATACCCGTCTCTACTAAAAATACAAAATTAGCCGGGTGTAGTGGTGCACGCTTGTAATCCCAGCTACTCAGGAGGCTGAGGCAGAAGAATTGCTTGAACCCGGGAGGTGGAGGTTGCGGTGAGCCGAGATTGCGCCATCGCACTCTAGCCTGGGCAACAAGAGGAAAACTGTCTCAAAAAAAAACAAGTCAATTGGACCTTAGGACAACTTAAAAACATTATCAGGTTTTTATCTTTTAGATAGCAGACATGAGTCTGCTCCTCATAAGGATTTACAGTAGTCTCTCTGTTTCCCGTGGGCTCCTGGCTGGCTTGTGTGAACTCCCTCCTCTAGGATGGGCACTCCATCCTGGACATTGTGGCGTTGCCAGCTGTCCTGCCAATGTTCTGCTTCCTGTGTTGCTGTTACTGGTTGGGGGTCCAGGAGAGGTTGCTGCCTGGACTGAGTCTGCTTGCTGATCAGGATGAAGTTGATCTCTGCTTCCCTTCTGAAGGTTTCTGTGCACTGTATTGAATTCAAGGACGTCCTATGTAAGAAGTGTGCATAGCTCCAAGAGTTCTTTACAAATGATATGCCCTTGTAACGAGCATCCAGAGTGAGAAACACAACCCTGGAAGCCCCTCATGTATCCTGAAGCTTTTAGTCACTCTCAGCCCCCACCCATATGA
The DNA here is from genome assembly GCF_047675955.1 of Chlorocebus sabaeus. Classification (NCBI taxonomy): domain Eukaryota; kingdom Metazoa; phylum Chordata; class Mammalia; order Primates; family Cercopithecidae; genus Chlorocebus; species Chlorocebus sabaeus. Next base: position 29,933,584 of record NC_132922.1, read on the forward strand.
TTAGTGCTCTCTGCTTTTTTTTGAATGTATGCAAATAGAACTGTAATTGTCTTTTTGGCTGTGGCATCTTTGCGCAAAAGTATATTTGAGAGATTCATTTGTGGTGTTTGTAAGTCAAATCATGTGAAATTATCAGCAATCAGCTGTGTTTTTACCCCTAAGAGGTAAATTCATACAGTTCAACCTAAATGTCTGTCCTGTTCACTGCTGGATCATAGTCTCTTCCACCTGCAGCTGCGCCTTCTCAGGGTGGCCATAGGAGTTGTTTTCCAGTGTTGGGCCTTCATGAGTGTGCCTGCCTGTTTGGTGCTCATACGTGTGCATTCTTGTTGGCGTATACCTTGGGTGAGTTTTTGGGCCCACAGCTGGCTGGCTGGCTTGCTTGCTTTATTTATTTATTTAGAGACGAAGTCTTGCTCTTGTCGCCAGGCTGGAGTGCAGTGGCGCAATCTCAGCTCACTGCAACCTCCGCCTCCTGGGTTCAAGTGATTCTCCTGCCTCAGCCTCCCAAATAGCTGGGATTACAGGAGCCTGCCATCACGCCCGACTAATTTTTGTATTTTTGGTAGAGACGGGGTTTCACCATGTTTGCTAGGCTAGTCTCAGACTCCTGACCTCAGGTGATCCATCCACCTTGGCCTCCCAAAGTGCTGAGATCATAGGCGTGGGCCACCACCCTGGACCTTGGGCCCACAGCTTTAGATTGTACCATCCAAGGGTTTTCTAAACCATGTGAGTTTTCTGGCCAGGTGCAGTGACTCATGCCTATAATCCCAGTACTTTGGGAGGCTGAGGTGGGCAGATCACTTGAGGCCAGGAGTTGGAGACCAGCCTGGCCAACATGGTGAAATGCCATCTCTATGAAAAATACAAAAGTTATCTGGGTGTGATGGCGCACTGCACTCCTCTGTAATCCCAGCTACTTGGGAGGCTCAGGCAGGAGAATTGCTTGAACCCCGGAGGCGGAGATTGCAGTGAGCCGAGATCTTGCCACTGCACTCCAGCCTGGGTGACAGAGCAAGACTCTCTCTTAAGAAAATAAAAAATTATAAAGCATGTGAGACTTCTGGTTGCCTTATTGCCTTTCCAACATTTGGTGTTACCTTTTTCCTGATAGGCTTTGACGTTCTTGTTCTTTCTGGAACAGTCCTGTTCTTGTTTAAAAACATCCCCGTTTCCCTTTCATCCCTGGGAGATACTATTTTAGCCTTTGTTTGGCTAATCAAAATCCCATCTTTAGTGTCTGTTGTTGAATTTTTGTGTTTTTGTTATTTTGGATTCCCTTTCAGCATGTCATCTCAGTCTTGTCCTAGCCCAGGGGGTCAGGCGGTATTGTGTACAGACAGTGCAGCAGCTTCTTAATGCCAGTTGCCGAGCCTTTGCCAGGCCTGGAGAACTGCATAGGTGCAGGACTGCCAGTAGTTCTTCCTGCTCTTCAGTCATTGAAATGTTTTCTTTTATGAAGTAATGATGATAGAAGATGATAGGGTTTCTGTTTGTTTCTAATTCTAGTCTTTACTTGGCATTAAGAAATTGTTAGCTGCTAGGGTTGATTTTGAAATTGTGAAGTTGGAGAGTCTCTCCTGGAGCCGTGGGCTGGATGGCTGCAGCTCTGTGACTCAGCTGTGCTGGGTGCTTCCCTTTGGGGCTCAGTTACCTCGTTTTAAGGTGTCCCTGGGGTGAGAGAGATGATCATGATAGTGCCTTCCACCTGGGCGGCCCAGGCTTTCCTCGCCCATTTAGTGCCTTGCATGTAGAATTTCCACCTCTTGTCTGCTGTGCTGCCATTGCTTGTCCTCCTTCCCTGCCACACAGAGCTGTGTTCTCTGCCATTCATGCCTGCTTCTCTGATCAGAGTTTGTGGAACCCCCTCTGGCATGGTCACCATTCTGGTACCTGTGGTAACAGGCTCAGCCTTGGTGTGTCACATTCTAGGTCTACCGTTTGTATTCACCAGCCTGTGAGCTTGTGTACATGGGACATGTATCTTCGTTTTGGGGGCCTTCTCCTTCCACTTGATGCCCATCCCTTAAGCATTTACTCCTTGCAGAGCACTTGGCTTTCAGGCCATGGAGAGCTTTCCAATCAGTGGTGTCCAGGTAAAAACAAAAGAAGGAAAAACAGCTTCTAACCTAGCCCTTCTCAGACTTGACTGTGTGTTTGAGCCCCCAGGGTTCTGGTGGTTAGAGCTGGATGGAGCCTGAGCGTCTGCATTTCTAACAAGATCCCTGGTGGTGCTGCTGCTGTTTCTTGGGTCATGGCCAATGAGCAAGAAGAGCAGGGAAGCGGGCTGGAGAGGACTGCAGAAACCAGCACAGGGCCCGTTTTGCCTCTTGACATACGTGGCTGCCAGATTCCTGCCTTTTCCTCACCTACTAGGAACAGCAGCTGCACATCCTCTAGTGGTCTTGTATGGGCTCCTGCTCTGTGGCTGCCAGCGAGCCTTTTACCCCCACACTCAGGTCCCTCTTGGGAGGCAGGGTGGTGTTGGGATGGAGTTTGGAGGTGAGCACAGCATTCGTAGTAACTATCACAATCTTAAATTGTTATTCTGCTTCTTTTTTTTGAGACAGAGTCTGACTCTGTCACCCAGGCTGGAGTGCAGTGGTGCGATCTAGGCTCACTGCAAGCTCCGCCTCCCAGGTTCAAGCAATTCTCCTGCCTCAGCCTCCGGAGTAGCTGGGACTACCGGTGTGTGCCACCACACCCAGCTAATTTTTTGTATTTTTAGTAGAGACAGGGTTTCACAGTGTTAGCCAGGATGGTCTTGATCTCCTGACCTCATGATCCGCCCGCCTCAGCCTCCCAAAGTGCTGAGATTACAGACCGTGCCTAGCTGTTATTGTGCTGCTTCTTTTTTTTTTTTTGAGACGGAGTCTCGCACTGTCGCCCAGGCTGGAGTGGAGTGGCTGGATCTCAGCTCACTGCAAGCTCCGCCTCCCAGGTTTACGCCATTCTCCTGCCTCAGCCTCCCGAGTAGCTGGGACTACAGGCGCCCACCACCTTGCCCGGCTAGTTTTTTGTATTTTTTTTAGTAGAGACGGGGTTTCACCATTGTAGCCAGGATGGTCTCGATCTCCTGACCTCGTGATCCGCCCGTCTCAGCCTCCCAAAGAGCTGGGATTACAGGCTTGAGCCACCGCGCCCGGCCTATTCTGCTTCTTAAAGCAGCGTTCCCCTGCCTCTCTCCAATATCCTGTCTCAGAACTCTCAGCCAGATGGTGCCAGGGCCCCAGGCCCTCCTTGGTGCCAGCCCTAGCAGGGGAAATCAGCTGCAGGCCTCCAAGGTCTTCCTGGCCTCACTCCTTGCTGGCTCCAAACCCGGAAGTGATGAGAGCGAGGGGACCGAGGCTGTAGCTTCTGGGGAAGCACAGTTTGGAGGCATCTTTGGTCCAGCTCTCCTCTCAGCAGCCCATTCTAGCCTTTTCCTTGTGCTGGAGTGTTTGTTAGCCTGTGCTTCTTACCTCTCAGAAGGGACAGTACACATGGGCGGGTGGCTCGGACCTTGCAGGGCTCGGCCCTGCTGTGGGCAGCACGGGGTTGTCAGTAGGACCCATGGGCATTCCAGAACAGGCTTGGGAAAGTCACTGGGCTGGGGTGGATGCTACCTTCCTCACTCTAGGCCACAGGGCTGGCCTGAGGAGCAGAGAAAGAGGAGGCCAGCCTCAGGTCCCAATTGCTGCATCACCAATGTGTTGAGTGGATCCCGAGTGTTTATTTTGTAGAAGCTGCATTGGAGAGAGCTGGGCTCCTGGCATTTGTGGAGCCTGTTGCTTTCCAGGAGGATGGTCTGGGAGAAGAGCCAGGAGCTGCTGGCCGGCATCCAGGTCTAGGCTGGATTGCATGGCTGGGCTTGCCCAGAGCAGTGAGCTCCACCCACCACCAGCCCATGCCTGGAGGGACAGGGAAGGAGGTCATGGAGGGTGGGGGTGTTCCCAGAGGAGCAGCAAGCTCCACCTGGGCCTCCAAAGCAGGCTGCGTGATTGGGGCCCCACCTTGTCACTTCTGATGAAGGAGCTGGGCAGACCCCATGCCCTCACAGTGAGTTTGGGAGAATGCACCCAGGTGAGGCCCTGCTGTGGATATGCAGGCGGTGCTGGGGGGTAGGGGTGGAGGTGCAGCCTGAGTCCCTCCTCCTGGCACACCAGTGCATGGAGGGCAGTGCCTCCTGTGACTCCCCCAAGCAGCTTGGCAGTTGGAAACCCTGTGTGAGTGGCATCCCTGGCCCTACCTGCATTAGGGTGGGGTCATCAGACTACAGCTCTGGCTCTGGAGTCAGGCTTTGAGTCCTCACTTTGCTACCAAATGCTCTTGTGACCCTGGGCAAGTTGCTTAACCCCCAAGAACCTTTAATTTCTTATCTGAAACTGCAGAGATAACGACCCACTCAATGGGCCTGTGAGAAGATTGAGGAGATCAGACCTGCCCACACATGGGCTACCATGTCATACAGGGCTGTGGCGGTGGGCGACTTGCAGTCTTGGCCCCGTGGAGCTATCTCTTGTTTACCAAGTCTTCCTCAGGGAGGATTCCAGGCCATAGGGATAGGATGAACAAAGTCCTGGGCTTGTGACTGTGCAGGGTTGGTTGTTGTGTCCAGGGGCTGGGCCTTGGGGCGCTTCTAGATCCTGGCTGCCTCCTGCCTGGCTGCCTTGTGCCCTCCAGACAGTCTCTCCCATGGCTTAGGGGCCCCTGGGAAGAGGCTGAGCTCACACAGGGCCACCCCTTGCAGCTGCATCTGTCCCAGCCACACCTGAAGTATGAGGTGACTATAGTTGGGGGTTGGTCTGGGACCAGGGCCGATCTGACCTTAGACTTAAGTTTGGGAGGAATGGCAGCAAGTCTGGGGCTCTCTCTGATCCTGGTCAGATGTACTTAGACCTCTGGGATGTGGAAGTTGCCTGATGGCCCTGCCCTGCCCAGCATGGCTTCTCAGCCTGGTGGCCCTGCCCTGCCCAGCATGGCTTCTCAGCCTGGCATGCTTGTCCCTCCCACCTGACAGTGGAGCTTGGGCGGGCCGTGGGCGGCCCTGCTCACTCTCAGCTGTCTTGGCGTCAGCTGGAGGGTTCCCATTTCACTGTTACTTTTGTTTAGGCTGGGAGGTGGTTAAGGTGCTGCTCCTTGGGGATGGGCTGGGGGGAGCTTCTCCTCAGTCCTCCAGTATAGCTCCAGGCCTCATGCAGGAAGCCCCTTTCTGGGGAAGTTAGGGATGGCTTCCGGGGAGGAAGGTGGATGAGAAGGATCCTAGGAGGGCTAGGCGGAGTGGCCTGCTTGGGGCGGCGCCCTTTCCTGGTCTTCACCCTTCTCCCCCAGGCCTCCCTCCTGGCTGGGTGTGAGCCAGAAGTTTCAGTCTGGGTGCCTGTGCTGGCCTCCAGGAGGGCACGTTCTGCCTGTAGGAGCCAGACACTGAAGGCGGGTATCATGTAGCTGAGACCACACCCTGAGTTTGACCCCCACTTGTGGGCCTGGAGGTGGGTGTGAGATGTGTTCCTGTCTCCCAGAGGCAGGGCCTCCAGAAGGAGCCATGTGGGGGCCCAGCACCTGGAGCGATTCTGAATGCCTGGCTTCTTGGAGGCCAAGGCTCTAGGCAAGGTGGGTGTCCAGGCTGGGTTGGGGCAGTGCCTCTCAGATTAGGGGCTGGAGTTCTCTGCTTTCTGCCTCCGCAGGGATCATTTTTATCTGAAAACCTCCTCTCTTCTGGCCTTTGAAAGATGCTGACCAGAGCACACTCTCCTTCCTTTTACTGGATGCTTAGAAAAAAGGCCTTGAGGTGACCCTGTTCAGCCTCCCCATGGGCCCCTGCAGCCACGTGGACTGACCAGAGGCTCTACACGCGGGCAGGTGTGGCCTGACCTCGCATAGGATCATGGACTAGTGGGTCCCCCAATGGGGGGCTGCTTCGAGTGTCAGGAGGCAGTGAGGGGTGCACAGTGCCCTGCCCTCTGCTGTCTCCATTGGCTATTTGGCTGGTCTGCATTTGGGGAGCGAGTAGAGGGATCCAGAGTGCAGGGTGGTCTTGGCCTGGGGCTTTTGACTGCCCTCTGGAGATGCACTGAGGGCCACCCAGCTGGGGAGCAGCTGGGAGGGACAGGAACCTGTTCCCGCTGTGGCATCTTTGCCCTTCCAAGCTGTTTCCCCGTCGCCCTTGGTCTCTGTGCCAGTTGGAAAATTGAGAACTAATCCCCTGGGTGGTCTGGAAATCATTAGTGAGAAGGGGGTGTCCTGTGCCCAGGGCTGCAGATGACATGTCCCTCCACACTTTCAGCCCCAGGTTTTCCTACCTCATGGGGAGGTGAGGGGTCGGGGTGAGTGCTGGGTTTGAGGCTCAGCTGTGCTGTGTGAAGATGAGAGGGTCCCACCTCATCACATGGACAGAACACACAGGCTCCTGGGTGGCCCTGAGGGTCCAGTGACACAGCACATGGTAGGGCATACAACAGTGCCCAGTAAATGTTAGCTGGTGGTGTTTCCAGGAGGGAACAAGGTATTGTGCTGAGCTTCTGAGCTGGGAATGTCCTGTGAAAGCCTGTGTCTGAAGGTTTCATTGGAAGTATAGTTTACATGCAATTAAGTGCCTAAAATTGTATTTTCATTTACCTTAACCCAGACTCCCAGCAAGATAGAGAGCTGCCCTCACCCCAAAGAGTTCCTCATGCCCCATCCTGGATAGTCCTGTCAGGGCCAGGGAGTGGGCATTTGTCCCTCGCCCCATCCTGGGCAGTCCTCACCTGTCCCTCCTGCTGTGGTTTTTACCCTCAGTCCGTTTTGCCTATTCTAGAACTTAATGTAAATGGAGTCATGCAGTCTGTACTCACGCAGAAGGCTTCTTGCACTCAGTGCCATGACTGTGAGGTTCATCCATGTCTCTGCATCATTTCTGCCCTTTGTATTTTTGGCTGGGCACGATGGCTCACACCTGTAATCCCAACACTTGGGGAGGCCGAGGTGGGCTGATCATGAGGTCAGAAGATCGAGACCATCCTGACTAACACAGGGAAACCCCATCTCTACTAAAAATACAAAAAATTAGCCATGCATGGTGGCAGGCGCTTGGAGTCCCAGCTACTTGGGAGAATGGCATGAACCTGGAAGGCGGAGCTTGCAGTGAGCCAACATCACGCCACTGCACTCCAGCCTGGGGGACAGAACGAGACTCCATCTCAGAAAAAAAAAAAAAAGTAATACTTTTTAAAAACGTTGAGTATTACAGAAATGAACATAACATGCAGATACTATGGTTTTTTTATAATCGCAGTCCCACAGATAATCTTATTTAGCACTTGGATATGTGTGTCCCCAAGGTTTTTATTGCCACAGAATGGACTTGCTGGGCCGGGTAGGCTCTGACTGGGCCTTGGGCTGCCTTACTGTAAGTTCCTTGAGGGTGAACAGAGCGGGGGTGGGGCTGCTGTGGCTGGTCCAGCTCTGCAGGGCTTGGGCATGTGCCACCAGTGACTTGAGAGGCTGGAGTGTTCCAGCCCCCTAGCACCTGCCTGGGCCCTGGGCCTGCCCTCAGTGTTCGGGGACATGGCTTTCTGGCTTTTTAGTGGCAGGCACTGGGAGGGGAAGGAAAGGAGAGCAGTTACGTGTTGACAGTTCTGTAAACAGGGCTGTGCGTCTGCTCTAACAGAAGGCCTGGGAAGGTAACCCAGAGGCTTTGTGTTCCTTCCTGCAGACCTTCTGGGTTCCCCAGAGAGAGCTGGCCCTCCCTCCAGCTGCTGGGGTTCTTGCCCTTCCCAGCTGGGGCCAGTCCATCTACAGGGGGAATCCTGAAGCTGAGGGATCCTAACTGGGGAGATAGTTTCTGTGCTACCCTTCTTGCCTCTCCCCTGGACCCCTGAAGGATTTGTCCCAGGGAGGGGACGGGTCACAGCCTTAGGCGAATGCCCAGCTGGCCCCGGTAGCCCAGGCCTGCTGCCCCACTGCCCCAGATCCTGGGCGTCCTGGGAGCTAGCGTTCTGGCCGGGCAGTAGGCCAGGGCTGGGCGTGCTAGCCTTGGGGCTGATAGGCCTGCTGCCCGGGCCTGCTGCCAGGGGCTGCTGGGTGCCAGGCGGCATCCTCATCGCAGCCTGCAGTCAGCTGCTGCCAGGGCTGGGCACCAGCATCCGGGCCAGCGCCCGGAGCTGTGTTTCTAGTTACCTGGCACTCCCCAGGCGGGGTCCTCCAGGGTAGGCGCTTGCTGTTTCATGCCCAGCGGTGAGCGGGTAGGGCAGAGCTCTGGCTGAGAAGGAAAGAGCAGTGCTTAGTAGGGGTTTTGCAGCAGGATGGCGTGTGCCACCCCCCACCCCTCCATGGGGTGAGGCTGCATTGCTGCTTTCAGACACAGTGGTGGCCTAGACGTGGCCCAGACTCAGCCCAGCTGGTGTAGATGGCAGGCATGGTGGCATTGTGCTTGCTGTGAACTTTCTGCAGGTGGCTCTGACACCCTTGCCTCAAGTGGAGGGCGCAGGGAGGAGCCCTGCCCTGTTTTGTGTCACAGCTGACCCAGCCTGGGGCCATCCTTCCTTGGTGGAGAGACCTAGTCCTAGCCTGGGCTTGTGAAGTGCCTGTCAGGGCCAGGCAGTGGGCACTGATGGAGGGTGTCCCCACCCCCATGGCACTCAGGTGCCCCCCAGTCCTGTTCTACCACCCACTCCCTGCGCAGCATCCAGTAGCTGGCCTGGCCTCTGGCAAGGTCAGGTGACCCCTGGTTGTGGAGTTTGGCAGACACTCTGCCCAGCAGGGCTCTGGTTGACTAGGTCCTGAGGTGCAGTGGTTGGGGAGCAGGTAAAGTGGCACAGGGCTGGATGATGGTGTCTGATTGTCTCCAGTGTGCCACCGAGACCCTCTATCCAGTTTTCTGACTGCTCCCGCCAGTGTTTCAGTGGCCCCTGCCTGACTGGCCTCAGCCCAGCGTTAGCCCACCAAGTCCAACCCTCGCTAACTATCGACGCCCTTGGGCTTCCTGCCAACAGAGCTGGTTCTGCTGCCCTCTGGGCCTTTGGTGGGGTCCTGGACCAGCCATGCACCCCTCCCCTCACACCCTCCACCCAGAGGGGAGCTGCACTAGGGGCTGGAGAGACAGCTGGCCGGCTTCAGCCTAGGCCTCCCAACCCTGGGCCGGCACCCCGGGTCTGGTCACATTCCTGAGGGACCTGCTGAGCCTCCCTGGCCCTGGGGGTGGAGTGGGGGAAGGGGAAATGGAGACGGGCCACTGCACGCCCCCTCCCTGACCCCGGCTCTGTTCCATGGGGGCCCAGACTGGCAGGTGTGGGGTGCAAGGACCCACCACCTCAGGATCCCCCCTCCCTCAGGACCCAGAGCTCAGGGGGTGGGAGGGAGCCCGCCCTTTGCTAGTGGCAGCTGCCCAAGGGTTTGGTGGGCCGGTATTGAAAGCCCAGGCCTGCAGCTTGGGCGAGCCCTTAGGCAGCGAAACCTCTGGAGAGGGAAGGCCATGTGGTCTGGCTCGGGGGCTGGGCCCTCTGGGCAGGGAGGGGGTAAGAGTAGATCAGGAAGGGAAGGAACAGGGGAGCCAGAAGCGGTTGAGACTGGTTCTTATAAATAGCCCTTGCACAAGTGGCTCCAATTTTGACCTTTTGTTATGTAAATGTGACCAGCCTGGGAAAGGCCCTGCCCAGGCCTCCTGCCACCACACCCGCAGGCCAGGAATTGTGTGTCTGCCACCAGCGCCCCCTGGCCTAGATGACCCCTGGGTGTCCATAATCTCCTGTGTGTGTTAGAGGGGGAGGTATCACACCCTCTGAACTCCATAGACCTATTCCCTGGTCTTTACTTTTCCTGGTTGTCAGAAGGGACAACTGTGGCTCTGTGGCCACAGTCTCCTGCTGGGCTGCCCCTGGTGCCCCAGCCAGAGACCCCCAGGTGCTTCCCTTCATCGCCCTTCCCTCTCTTCTTAGCTGATGGCTGTCTGGGTGACTGTGTTCGTCTTCTCTTCCCCAGGTGACCAGGCATTGATGCGCCCCCAGGAAGGCCACGCGCTCAGGAGGCCCCCCCCCGCTGGCTGCTGCTCACATGGTGTCTGGGCCCTTGGCATTCCGGTGAGGCGCAGGGGAGGGAGGACCGCCACTGGCCCCTTTCCCCGGAGCTTTCTGGGTGGCACACAGCCCCACAGCTCAGCCTCTATCGCTGTCTGACCCATGGTCCTTTGTGTGCACACAGCACTGGGCAGTGTGGAGGGAGCCTGGGGGCTACTGCCCTCTGCAAGCCCCCTTGCCAGTCTCAGGGTACCAGGTGTCTGGGCGCTGGCAGAGCCGGCACTGGTGTTTTTTGGGAGCTAAGCGGTTACTGGGGCCCAGTGTGGAAGCCACACCTTGGGGGCTCTTTGTCCCTGCGTGGTGGATTGAGGGGCCAGGGAGCAGAGGAGGATTGGTTCATGAAGTCTTCAGCCTGTGAGCACCCTTCTGTGCTGCTGTGGGCTGGGCTGCTAGGCAGAGAGCCCCTGCAGGTGCTTGCTGCCTCTTGCTGTTAGGCTCTGAGTGCCAGTAGTGGTCCAGGCTGTATTGCACTCTTGCGTGTTCACATTGAGCTCCGGCACCTTCAGGGGCCTGTGAATGTTAGGGTTTTCCTTTGTCTTTGCAAACAAGGGCAGGCATGGTGCTGGGGAGAGTTTCTGTCATGGGAAGGTTGGGTAGGGTGGGACCCTTTCCAAGGCTCTGCTCTGGGAGGCAGGGCTGGACACTCTGGGAGGGGCAGTAGATCCCAGAGGGCAGCAGCTCAGAGTAGTTCAGCTGCTGAGAGTCTGGACCCTGAACTGTGAGGCTCAGAGCTGCCTGTGGGCCCCGCTGCTCAGTTGTCCAGCAGCCGTGAGTCAGTGAGGAAAGTTCCTGTCTCCACTGGCCCCCTGCCCTGTGGAAGCTTGTGAGCCTGTCCGGGGCACAGGTGGCCACCTGTACACTGGCATGCCTTCGCCAGAACCCTCCTGCTGAGCTGTTCTCTGAGGGGCTCTGGTAGGGGTGAGAGGATGGAGCTGAGGGTACTGTGTTGTGCACTGGGGAGTTCGGCTTAGGGCTGAGGATGGCTTTGAGTCATTCAAAACATTCCAGAGTCATTCTGTACACTGCCGGCCACAGTCCTTGCCTCTTCCCTCGGAGCAGCATTTCTCTCTTCCCCACTGGGGTCCATCTGGTGCCCACTGTGCACCCGTGTGCACTGCCCTTGCATTCCCACTGTGGGGTGCCTGGTCCATGGCAGAGGAAGCTGCTCAGTGGAGATGGGAAGCGTGGTGAGGAGCACCCGCTCTCGGAACCCCATGGCTTGCTGCCACACAAGAAGAAATACACCTGGGCTGGCAGGGTTCCTGCAGAGACCAGTGGCGTCGGTGTGTTTCTTGCTTACTGAACTCGGTTAGCACCTGTGCCAGTCTGTGTGATGGAGGCCAGCTGGCCAACTTTCCTAGGCCCAGATGGCGCTGCCCTTCCTAGAGAGGATGGAGGGTTCAGGTGGTGCCAGGTGTTTGGCCGAGACTGCCTTTCCTGCTTGGTACCTGGAAGCCCAGACTGGGGCAGCACTTGGCACCCGCCCAGAGTGCAAGGTGGCCCAGGGCCTTGGGGAGAGGCGGGGCTGCAGGCCGACTGCAGCATCTGGGAGGCAGCCACATGACTTCTGGCAAAGCCTGGTCAGCCTCTCAGGTGGCTTGGGAGGCATACCAACAGAGCCAAGGCTGCACACCAGAGGCTGCTGGCAGTTTGATTTGGGCCCTGCCGTATTTCAAAGGGAACATTTAGTTTTGGGGGATTTTTGCCAGCTTTCAAGACAAGCTCCTCTCAGGGAGGCCTCTGCTTTCCTAAGTTTAAAGCCATCTGCTGGTCATTTTTGGGTCCCCTTCTGGTGCCTGAGGGTGTGTCATCGACTTCATTTAGTGTAGAGACAGTAGCCCGGGCTGTGAAACCAAATGCAAATCCCTGTTTCTCTATTTGTCACCTCATCACCCTCCACCTCCGTTTTCTTATTAGTGCAAATGGGGCAGGGGCCTCTGTCCCTTCTCAGTTTGAGTCCTCAGTGAGGGGACACATATACTACGCCTGCCTGCAGGGGGCATTGTGGGCTTATGTGCCGTGTACTGTGCCACAGGGGCTGCTGCCCTGTGTGGGGTAAGTTCTGAGGCACTTTGCCTTGTCGAGCCCCACCCTGCCCCAGAGCCTTGGTCCGAGTGTCCCAGTCATCTGACGCGTGCATGCCTGTTCTTGCCCACAGGTGGTGTGCGTGGGCAGGGCGCGGGGACATGGGGCCCGACATGGAGCTGCCCAGCCACTCGAAGCAGCTCCTGCTGCAGCTGAACCAGCAGAGGACCAAGGGCTTCCTGTGTGATGTCATCATCATGGTGGAGAACTCCATCTTCCGGGCCCACAAGAACGTCCTGGCCGCCAGCAGCATCTACTTCAAGTCCCTGGTCCTGCACGACAACCTCATCAACCTGGACACAGACATGGTCAGCTCCACGGTGTTCCAGCAGATCTTGGACTTCATCTACACAGGCAAGCTGCTGCCCAGCGACCAGCCAGCTGAGCCCAACTTCAGCACCCTCCTCACTGCCGCCAGCTACCTCCAGCTGCCCGAGTTGGCAGCCCTCTGCCGCCGCAAACTCAAGCGAGCCGGCAAGCCCTTTGGCTCTGGGCGGGTGGGGGCTGCCGGCATAGGGCGACCCCCCCGCAGCCAGCGGCTGTCCACGGCCTCCGTCATCCAGGCTCGGTATCACGGGGTTGTGGATGGGCAGAAGGGGGCCCACGCCCCCCAGGAGCTCCCGCAAGCGAAAGGCTCAGACGATGAGCTCTTTCTTGGTGGCTCTAACCAGGATAGCGTGCAAGGTCTGGGCCGGGCCGTCTGTCCAGCTGGTGGGGAGGCGGGCCTGGGGGGCTGCAGCAGCAGCACCAACGGGAGCAGTGGGGGCTGTGAGCAGGAGCTGGGCTTGGACTTGTCCAAGAAAAGCCCACCCTTGCCTCCTGCCACGCCAGGACCCCACCTCACTCCCGATGACCCAGCCCAACTGAGCGACAGCCAACATGGGTCGCCCCCTGCGGCCTCTGCCCCTCCCGTTGCCAACAGTGCCTCTTATTCTGAGCTGGGGGGCACCCCCGATGAGCCCATGGATCTGGAGGGGGCCGAGGACAACCACCTGAGCCTGCTGGAGGCGCCTGGCGGGCAGCCTCGGAAGAGCCTCCGGCACTCCACTCGGAAGAAGGAGTGGGGCAAGAAGGAGCCTGTGGCTGGCTCCCCCTTTGAGCGGAGAGAAGCGGGGCCCAAGGGTCCCTGCCCGGGAGAGGAGGGCGAGGGGGTCGGGGACAGGGTTCCCAATGGTATCCTGGCTGGTGGGGCTGGCCCTAGCGGGCCCTATGGGGAGCCCCCTTACCCCTGCAAGGAGGAGGAGGAAAACGGCAAGGATGCAAGTGAAGATAGCGCACAGAGCGGGAGCGAGGGGGGCAGCGGCCACGCCAGCGCCCACTACATGTACCGGCAGGAGGGCTACGAGACAGTGTCCTATGGGGACAACTTGTACGTGTGCATCCCCTGCGCCAAGGGCTTCCCCAGCTCCGAGCAGCTCAATGCGCACGTGGAGACTCACACGGAGGAAGAGCTGTTCATCAAGGAAGAGGGGGCCTACGAGACAGGCAGTGGGGGTGCCGAGGAGGAGGCCGAGGACCTGTCAGCGCCCAGCGCGGCCTACGCGGCTGAGCCCCGGCCTTTCAAGTGTTCGGTCTGCGAGAAGACCTACAAGGACCCAGCCACGCTGCGGCAGCACGAGAAAACGCACTGGCTGACACGGCCCTTCCCCTGCAACATCTGTGGCAAGATGTTCACGCAGCGCGGTACCATGACACGCCACATGCGGAGCCACCTGGGCCTGAAGCCCTTCGCCTGCGATGAGTGTGGCATGCGCTTCACCCGCCAGTACCGCCTCACCGAGCACATGCGTGTGCACTCGGGCGAGAAGCCTTACGAGTGCCAGCTGTGCGGGGGCAAGTTCACCCAGCAGCGCAACCTCATCAGCCACCTGCGCATGCACACTTCCCCCTCCTAGAAGCCAAAGACCCGCGGGCGCCCTCTGCCACCTTGCTCCCCGGGAACCCATGGAAGGAGAAGTGAGGTGATGCAGCGGCAGGGGTGAGACCCTGGGTCCAGTGGAGGCTCCGGGTGGCCCCTCTGGCCCCCATTGCCCACACCCAGAGCTTTAATCGACAGTCTGTACCAAGCAGAGCCGAGAGGAGGGAAGCCAGGGGTCCCAGCCCGTCTACCTCCCCATCCCACCCAGGCCCCCAGCTCCCCGCGGGGGCCACCGCAGGGCCTGTGGGCTGGGTCACGTGGGTCTCGCTGGGACCTGGTCCCTTTGCTGCAGGCGGCTTGGAGAAAGAGGGCAGTGGGACGCTGGCCACGGCCAGGGTGGTGTCAGGAGCAGGCCCCACCCCGCTAGCCGTGTCTGTGTGTGTGCTTGTGTCTGTGCGGGCGCGTGCGACCCTGGTTCTGCAGGGAACAGGTGCTGGGGGTGCAGATCCCTCCCTCCTTGAGCCAGGGTGGCACTGCTCACTGGCGCTGGGACAGTCAGGGTGACCCCACCGCCTACCTCTCTACAACTAAAGAGCCCTCTGGGCCTGTGTTGCTGTTATTCCTACTGATCTGCTCCTCTATTTTTCTTTTTGATTTTTGTTCTTTAAACCAAAACAAACAATAGCTTATTTTCTTCCCGCCCCCTCCGGGGCTGAGCCTGGGTCTGAAGACTGAATGTAACAGGGGCTGCTGGCCCTCCTGCGCGTCCCCCGGCTCTGGCGCTGCAGGGGTGCTGGTGTGCCACCTCTCCAGGCCCCAGAAGCCCTTCTTGCCCAAAGGCTTCCCTGGTCCCTGAGCCCTGCCTCGGCTGCCTCAGGAGAGAGTGCTTTTCCTGTAGTTTCCAAGGAATATTCTTTGTTTAGAGGTACTTGTTTTTTATTAAGAGAAAAACCAGTGTAACGTTTATGTGACTGTTTGAACTGGAAGGTCTGGGGTTCCGGGGGGTGGGGGGAGGCTGGACTCGATGCCGGGGCCGTCGGTACTCGTTTTCATTTTTGTGTGTGTGTGTGCGTGTGTGTGTGTATCTGTGTGGTGTGTGCCGTACGCATGGGCAGACGTTTCGCTTTCCCTGCTTCCTCACTGAACAAGGTGGAGACTTCTGACCTTTTGCTACCTCTTGAATTCGTGACAACAATATGTTGGTGACTGGCAGTGGAAGCCCTTGACAAGCACCCAGGAAGTCGTGTGCAGGAGCCAGCAGGGTGCCGAGTGGCCCAGTGCCTGCAGCTCACCTGTGTTTTCCCTTTGAGCCTTGGGCCACGTCCACCCCAAGGGGACCCTGGCAACCCGGGAACACGAACCTCTGTTTGTGGCATAGGGGAGGGGTGTGAGGCCCCAGCCTGGAGCTAGGTACTGGGTGCTAATGGGAGCCATGAGGAGGGTGGCAGTTCTTTGCAGCTCCCGGCCAGGGTGAGGCAGAAGTGAGCCCTCATCCTGCCACTCCCACCCTCCATTCCTGCAAGAGTTTGAGCTTGAGAGAGCTGACCACATGGCCCTCCGGGGAACAGGGATTGCACTTCCCTGAGCAGTCCTGGCCCCCGGCCACCGTCTAGGGGCCAACCTCTCGCCCCTCATCTTGGGCTTCCTCAGCCAGCCTCAGATACTTCCATGGGCCCCGAAGTGGGCTCTCAAGGCCAGACCAAGGTTGCTGATCTCAGTCCCACTGTCTTCAGCCAGCTGGAGCTGTGGGGCTGGGCCGGCAGGCTTTATCATCATCTTGCTTCACCATTTTTTTTGTTGTTGTTGTTTTCTCTTTTCATTCTATTTTAAGTTTAGACCAAAAAAATACAGAGTCATCCCCTACCCCCACCCCTCTAGAGACCCTCCAGCTAAAAACAGAGCCTGAGTTCAGGGACCCAAGTGGGGAGCGGCATGTTTGGGGTGAGGGAGTCGGGCAGATGAGGCTCCTGGCTGAGCCCTCCCTGTGGTGATCCCAGCCTGAGACGGCCCCTCTTCCCTCCTGGTGGTGGGAAACAGAACTGGGCCCTGGGTCTCAGGTTCTAGCAAGTCAGGCTGGGGACCTGGGGGGAGGAGACCCATGGACTCCACCCTTACTCAGGGTGCCCCCGCTGTCCTGACCCCACCCCGCCCCATCAGCACTTAAGCCACGTGACACAAAGTCTGTACCGCACGGGAAATGTGCACACACCTGGCCGTGTGTGTGGCCTCCTGGGCTGTGGGCAGCCGCATCTGTGAGGTGACTTGTGAAAGTAGGTGATTTATTTGCAGAATTTCAGGGACTGGGAGCAGAGGCCCCTCACTCAACGACGTTTGTGCGACATAGTATTGTACCCACCTTAGTATTGTATCGAGCCTTTTCTGTATTTTAATGAGAAAGCAGAACACTAGTTTCCTATTTAAGACTTTAAGGGTTTTTGGGACAGGGCGGGATTAACACAACATTTGGCTTTGTTTTCTTTTTCCTTTGATTTCCACGTTGGGTGTGTGCGAGTGTGTGTGTGTGGAGATGTTAAGAGCCTCACAAGGAAACTGGGTTATTGGAGGCCAAGGCGGCTTACAGTTCTCTGCGTTCGTCACTTAATTCCTGAATGTTTCGGAGAAACAGGAATCAGAAAATAGCAGATATCATGTAGGAAAGAGAGGATAAACAAAGAAAAAAGAAAAAAAAATAAGCTCATACCCAAATTCACAAAGCCTATTTTTTAAACCAAAGCACATTTTGAATGAGTATGGAACCTCCATGGGCTCAGAAAAAAGATACTAATATATTTATCTCATTGTTTACATAAGCTTTTACAGTTTCAGACCTCAGCAGCTGTAAGGCCAGTCCAGGGAACCCTCCCCTGCTGCTGGAAATCCTTCTGAGTTGGCCCTGGAGTGGTTCACGAGCAGAGAAGGGCAGCCCTGGGACTGGGGAAGGGACTGGAAGCCTCCCTGGAGTCACCTGAACCCTCGTCCCCATTCCCAGGGCCCCTCCAAGCCCAGCTGGCACCAAAGAGCTTGGGCCCGTGCTGACCAACCCCCAAGGCCCTCTGGCCGGACCACGCTGGTCCTGACCAGCTAGCCTACACGGGGATGGCCGTCAGTTCTGGCCACAGGACCTGAGTCTGGGCTTGGGTCCCCTGCTACTCTGCCCGTGACCCTCGGGGATGGGTTGATGTGAGGGTCCCACTCAAGCCAAAAAGCCGGGACCTTTGCACGGCTCAGTCGACTCTGGTGGGTCTCCAGGAGTGGGGACCCCTAACCCCACCCCAGACAGCAGAGGGGGCTGACCGGGTCTGGTCCTTACCAACATAGACGGTGCAAACACTCTTAACAGTGTTGTTTTTGTATCAATATGTTTGTGCAGTGATGAATGTATTTATTTCTCAGACTTAGGGCGAGTGAGCGGGTGGCAGGCCGGGCTCCGCCACTGCACGCTCCCGCCGGACCGAGCCCCAGCAAGGGCTCCTCCAGGATTGCAAAAAAAAGGAAGAGAAAAGATGAACCTTTAAGCAAATAAGAATCTCAGAGACTTGCAGCATAGCCATACACCTCAGCCTGTGAAATGAGCAATCCGGACCCTCATCGACTTTCCCCACCTCAGGCAGCCATGTGTGTTTCCTGTTCGTCACCACTTGGGGGCGCCGGGCCGCCCACCCACTCCCCCAACCTGTCAGTATTCACTGGACCTCAGACCCCATGCAGGAGTGCGATCTGGGCTGGGCCGCTGGGCAGGCTGACCCCCTGCCCTGCCGCCATCCTGAGTTGGGGTGAGGCCTGGGCAGCCGGAGGGCAGGGCTCAGGGAGCAGGAGGCTGCATCCGTCCACCCCCCGGGCATGGGGGACAAAAGCCAAAGGCGCCAGGCCTTAGAGCAGACAAGGGCTCTCAGCCCTGGCATGCCCCCTAAAGGGACCAAGGTCCTCCTATTTCCCAGTACCCCATCGGGGCAGATGTTACTGAACCTGTGAATCAAGATGCCAGGAGTGAGGGGCTGGGGAGGGACCTAACTGGAGCCTCAGTCTGACATTCCACGCCGGGGTGGGGGTGGGCATGAGCGGTGGGAACTGAGGCTGCCCAGGACCCCCTTCCTAGGATGCCCCGGCTTCAGTCACCCCACTTTAACTCTACCAGGACCCCCTCCCCCTACCTCACCTTGCTATTTATTGCTGTAATTTATTGACCTCAAAAATGCTGCATAACAGACCTCACTGGGGTAGGGAGGATCCCCAGGGCTCCCACCCTCCACTTGGCGGGCCCCGTGGGGCCAGGTGCTGAGGGGAACCTCTCTACCCCACCCATCACTAGCTTCCCTCTGCCCTCCCCTACCCGGGGAGGGGGGGCCCAGGTTGGGCACTGGCTCATTTCTCACAAATACCTCGAAGGGGAGGGGGGAGGGATGGGGTTATAGCTGTTTTGTTTAATTGGAACTGGAAGAGGGATCATGTTTTGTTTTATGCCCTTCCCAGAAGGGGGGAGGGACACCGGGATCGCACTCCTGTACTGGCCACCGCCGCTGTCACTCGTCACATTGAGTTCATGTCCCTTGAGAGTTTGTATAAATTCAGGTCAGAACTGCAGCTACACAGCTGCCCAGTGTCATAGAAAGAAAAGCAATTCACCAACGACTGATCTCTCCATTCAGAAGTGTGCAGTCTTAATGTACAGCGATGAGAAACTGTTATTTTATGATCTTTTCATTAAAAGCTTGATTGAAAAATGGTGTGGGACCTCCAGTTTCTGCTTTGGCTGTTCTCTCTAGCAAAGTGACATGGCTTCTAAGTCTTAGGAGGGTGGGGTCTGGGATGGGCATCTGCCTGCCACCATTCAGTGGTGCTTGGTGGTGAGGTGCTTGGTGGGTCCTGGGGGTGTGCACTGGGCCAGTGGACTAGCACTTTGGTATCAGTATGCTCTTGGGCAGTGTTGGCCTGAGTTAGCTGAGGCTGTCTGGGAAGCAGCAATGTGTGCACAGTTACAGCAGCATGGACCTGGTGACTGGGAAGAGGAGGATGGCTGTCCAGTGCCCGGGACCCCTCATTGGAGCGGCAGAGTTGGGGCTGAGGAAGGGCTGGGGCAAGGAGAGGGCTGTTCCCTTCTGCTCACTGCTGCTTCCTGCTGCTTGGCCTGAGGGGAGGGGAGGGAGGAAGGAAAATGGTTAATAATCCCCAGGGACCACCCAGAATGGGGATCCTAGTGTGAAGACCCAGGAGGAGGAGCAGGGATGGAGGGGACTGCAGGCATCCGTGGTGGCTCCTGGCAGCCGGAGATGAACCCAGTGACCCCAGACTCCAGAAGAGCTTGAGCGCAGATACTGTAAGTCTTGGTGAGTTCTGTTCAGTGGATTTAAAATGATTTTTTGGCTTTATCAAAGTAATTCCTGAATAGAATTTAAGTAATTGGTTCTCAAAAAGGCTTAAAACGAAAACTAGTTTGTCTCCCCAACTCCATCCCATACTATATAATGTGAATCACTTTGAATTATTTTAGCACTTTCTCCTGCATTTATCTCTACGTGTCCAAATAGTAGTATTACACTGCTGTCTTATTCATTCTGTTTTGGAGTCTGGACTTACTATCAATAAGGATTTTAGTTGATTTGTACTCTCTTCTCCCTAATTTATATCCACCAAATAGTTGTCAAATGTGTAGTTTGATCTAGAGGTTGGCAAACTTTGTATTAAGTAGTCAGATTGTAAAAAAAAAAAAAAAAATTATATATGTATTCACATATATATATATTTACTCCAGCTTTTGTCTAGGCTGGAGTGCAGTGGATCATAGCTTACTGTAACCTCAAACTCCTGGGCTCAAGTGATCCTCCTACCACAGCCTCCCATGTGCTGGGACTGCAGGTGTGAGCTACCACATCCAGCTAATTTTTTTTTGTTTTTGTAGAGACAGGGTCTTGCCATCTTGTTAGGCTAGTGTTGAACTCTTGGCTTTAAGTGAGCCTCTTAACTTGGCCACTGCATCTGGCCTCATTGATGGCTACTTTTGCACTATGACAGAAGGCTAAGTGGTCACAACAGAGATGGTATGACCTGCAGAGCCTGAAATATTTACTATCTGGCAGCCAGATGCGGTGGCTCACGCCTGTACTCCCAGCACGTGGGGGGATTAGGCGGGTGGATCATGAGGTCAGTAGATCGAGGCCATCCTGGTTAACACGGTGAAACCCCGTCTCTACTAAAATACAAAAAATTAGGGGTGGTGGCAGGCGCCTGTAGTCTCAGCTCCTCAGGAGGCTGAGGCAGGGGAATTGCCTGAACCCAGAAGGCAGAGGCTGCAGTGAGCCGAGATCATGCCACTGCACTCCAGCCTGGTGACAGAGTGAGATTCCATCTCAAAAAAACAAACAAACAGCTGAGCATGGTGGAGTGCACCTGTGGTCCTAGCTACTTGGGAGGCTGTAGTGGGAAAATCACCTGAGCCTAGGAAGTTGAGGCTGCAGTGAGCTGTGATCGTGGCACAGTACTCTAGCTTGGGCAACAGAGGAGACTCTGTCTCAAAACAAAAAATCATAAAGAAACTTCATTTATAAAAACAGGTGCAGGAGGATGTGATTTGCCAATTTGTCCCTATTGTGATCACTATGTAAATTTGTTTACTTACTGCTAAGCTGAGTAAGATAATGGGTCTTCATCTCCTTTTTTGTATAATTTCTTTTCTTTTTTCTTCTTCTTCTTTTTTTTTTTTTTTTTTTTTTTGGGAGATGGAGTCTTGCTCTGTCACCTAGGCTGGAGTGCAATGGTGCGATCTTGGCTCACTACAACCTCCACCTCCTGGGTTCAAGCGATTCTCTTGCCTCAGCCTCCCAAGTAGTTGGGATTACAGATGCCCACCACCATGCCTAGCTAATTTTTATATTTTTAGTAGAGAGGGGATTTTGCCACGTTGGTCAGGCTGGTCTCGAACTCCTGCCTTCCAGAGATCTGCCCGCCTTGGCCCTCAAAGTGCTGGGATTACAGATGTGAGCCACCGTGCCCGGCCTTTTGTACAGTTTTTTGTTTTTCTTTTTTCTCTTTGGGACAGGATCTCACTCTGTCACCCAGACTTGAGTGCAGTGGCGCTATCACGGCTCACTGTAGCTTCAACCTGCTTGGCTTAAGTGATCCTTCTCTCTCAGACTTCGAGTAGCTGGGACTACAGGTGTGCATAACCACACTTGGCTAATTCTTTAAATTTTTGTAGAGATGGGGTTTCACTGTATTGTCCAGGCTGATCTCAAACTCCTGGGGTCAAGTGATTCACCCATCTTGGCCCCCAAAGTTTTGAAGT
Organism: Chlorocebus sabaeus; assembly: GCF_047675955.1. NCBI lineage: Eukaryota > Metazoa > Chordata > Mammalia > Primates > Cercopithecidae > Chlorocebus > Chlorocebus sabaeus. The sequence goes on from NC_132922.1 coordinate 29,954,840, forward strand.
TACAGGCCTGAGCCACTGGCCAATTTCTTGTTTATGTTTTTTCCCTCCCCCTACCCCTTCTCCCTCCCCCTGCTCCCCTCCCCTTCCCTCCCCTTTCTGACAGGGTCTCGCTTTTTTGCCCAGACTGGAGTGCACTGGTGCCATTTTGGCTCACTACAACCTCCACTTCCGGGTTCAGGTGATTCTCACGCCTCAGCCTCCTGAGAAACTGGGACTACAGGTGCACGCTGCTATGCCTGGCATGCATGCATGCATATATATATTTATTTATTTTGTATTTTTAGTAGAGATGGTGTTTCACCATGTTGCCTAGCCTGGTCTTGAACTCCCGGCCTCAAGTGATATGCCCGCCTTGGCCTTCTAAAGTTCTGGGATTACAGGTATCAGCTACTTTGCCTGGCCTGTTTTTTCTTAAAAATTATTTTATTATTTTGATTGCCCAGTTACCCCCTTTAACTCTGTGAAACACCTCCAGTACAGTTTTCCACACAGTGAGACACTATCTGTGCTGTTATTTCCAACCCTCTACCACCGCAGGGGGCATCCTGGAGTCCGCACAGATGTGGGCTAAGGTTCTTCCTGCCATTGTCCTGCATTAGCAGCCCTGTCTTGTGGATCTCATGTACTCTCTTGAATTACAAGCTTGTTTTGGTGGCACAGTTCCTCTGGTGCAATCCTGAGAAACACCTTATGGGGAAGTAGGATTTTTAAGACTTTGAAGTTTGAAAATGCTTGTAAACTATATGGAATTGATATTTTGGCTGGGTATAGAATTGTGGTTTGGATATCCTTTTCCCACTGAATTTTTAAGGTGTTGTTCCCATGGCTTCTACCTTCTAATGTGATGAAAAGTCTAACTCGTTTTGTATGTGCCCTGATTTCCTCCCTGGAAGCATTGAGGAACCTCTGTTTTACGTGGTTTGCCCATTCATTGGGCTAGGCACTTGATGGCTAAGTTTCACTCCAGAGACTCATTCCCTTCAGTAAAGTCCTACTGATTTTTAAAGTAGCTTAGCTGGGCACAGTGGCTCACACTGCAGTCCCAGCACATTGGGAGGCTGAGACAGGCGGATTGCTTGAGCCCAGGAGTTTGAGACCAGCCTGGGCAACATGGCAGAACCCTGTCTCTACCCCCCAAAATAGAAAAAATATTAGCCGGGCTTAGTGGTGCACACTTATAGTCCCAGCTACTCAGGAGGCTGAGGTGGGAGGATTGCTTGAATCTGGGAGGTGGAGGTTGCAGTGAGCCAAGAATCAGTGAGCCAAGACAGAGACTCTGTCTCAAAAAATAATAATAAAGCTGGGTGCGGTGACTCACACCTGTAATCCCAGCACTTTGGGAGGCCAAGGTGGGCGGATCACCTGAGGTCAGGAGTTCGAGACCAGCCTGACCAACATAGAGAAACCCCGTCTCTACTAAAAATACAAAATTAGCCAGGCATGGTGGCGCATGCCTGTAATCCCAGCTACTCGGGAGGCTGAGGCAGCAGAATCGCTTGATCCTGGAAGGTGGAGGTTGTGGTGAGCCGAGATCGTGCCACTGTACTCCAGCCTGGGCAACAACAGCAAAACTCCATCTCTAAATAAATAAATAAATAAAATAGCGATCATTTTTAATTGCTAAGAATCCTTTTGTCTGTTTCTTGATTTTATTTCATTTCATCCTTTTTTTTGTAATAGATGTAATCTCTTCCTTTTTTTTTTTTTTTTTTTTTTTTTTTTTTGAGAGAGAGTCTCACTCTGTCGCCCAAGCTGGAGTGCAGTGGCGTGATCTCGGCTCACTGCAAGCTCCACTTCCTGGGTTTACACCATTCTCCTCGGTTTATGCCTCAGCCTCCCAAGTAGCTGGGACTACAGGTGCCCATCACCACGCCAAGCTAATTTTTTGTATTTTTAGTAGAGACGGGGTTTCACCATGTTAGCCAGGATGGTCTCCATCTCCTGACCTCGTAATCTGCCTGCCTCCCAAAGTGCTGGGATTACAGGCGTGAGCCACCACGCCTAGCCAATCTCTTCCCTTTCTAAGGAGTGCTGATTTTTGACATCGTAATTTGTTTCTTACATTGTATATATAGTAGTTTCTTTTTAGATCCCCTTTTCAGTTTGGTTATACATATATTTGAGACAAAGTCTTGCTCTGTTGCCCAGGCTGAAGTGCAGTGGCACGATTTCGGCTCACTGCAACCTCTGCCTCCTGGGTTCAAGCGATTCTCCTGCCTTACCCTCCCAAGTAGCTGGAACTACAGGCGCTTGCCATCATGCCCAGCTAATTTTGGGGGTTTTTATTTGTGTTTGAGATGGAGTCTCACTCTGTCACCTAGGTTGGAGTGCGGTGGTACGATCTCAGCTATTGCAACCTCCGCCTCTCAAGTTCAAGTGATTCTCCTCCCTCAGCCTCCCGAGTAGCTGGGATTACAGGTGCTTGCCATCACACCTGGGTAATTTTTTGTGTTTCTAGTAGAGACAGGGTTTTACCAGGTTGGTCAGGCTGGTCTTGAATTCCTGACCTAAAGCGATCCGCCCGCCTTGGCCTCCCAAAGTGCCGGGATTATGGGCAGGAGCCACCGCACCTGACCTGATTTTTATATTTTTCAATAATTTTAAAGACTTTTCTCAAACGTTGGGTGGTGGTGACAGTTTGTTCATATTTAAGAATGAGACCCGAAAAACTTGCTTGGAACCAACCAAATGGCTCCTGAGATGTGTGCTTTTCCTCACACCTGTCCTTGCATGGTGGGGTGGAAGGGAAGCCCACGTCACGTGTGCTGAGTGGGCCATGGTGCTTCTAACAGAGAGGGGCCAGGACAGGCACCTTGTTAAGCCAAGTCAGTGCTTTTTCACCTTGAAGTCTTGAGAAACACTCCACATAAAGAGAAACGCAAGGTGGAATACTATATTGCAGCCTGAGCTGAAGTCAGGGCTTGGTTAGAGGGTACTTACTTGGTTACAGATCAACACCAGGTTTGGAGTCATAGGCAGTAACGTTTCCTTAGTAATGTGTCTTACTTGTTTAAAACTTGCTTCTTGGCCAGGCATGATAGCTCACGCCTGTAATCACAGCACTTTGGGAGGCCCAAGGTGGGCGGATCACCTGAAGTCAGGAGTTCAAGACCAGCGTGGCCAACATGGCAAAACCCTGTCTCTATTAAAAATACAAAAAGTAGTCAGGCATTGTGGTGGGCGCCTGTAATCCCAGCTACTTGGGAGGCTGAGGCAGGAGAATTGTTTGAACCTGGGAGGCGGAGGTTGCAGTGAGCAAGATCGTGCCACTGCACTCCAGCCTGGGCGACAGAGTGAGACTCTATCTTTAAAAGAAAAAAATAAGTCGTTTTCCAAAAGCTATTTGAGGTGGATTTCAGTAAAAGACTTCTATGGAGTGGAGAATGTTTGACACAGTAAAAGAACAGGAGTAGGAGAAAGCTGCCATGCTTCCCAGGGGGCTAAAATGTGTGGCTGAGCACCCTATGTGGCTCTGTGTGCCCAAGGTGTCCCTCCGCCCTGCTCCCAAAAAGAGGAGGGACGGGAAAAAAGCAAAGATGGGGAAGTGGGAATTGGAGGTGGTTTTCATCTTAGTACATAAGGAAGTGTCCCTATGCTAAATATTCCAAGAAATGTTTCCCACCAGACTTACTTTTTTTTCTTTCTTTTGAGACTGAATATCGCGCTGTCTCCCAGGCTGGAGTGCAGTGGCATCATCTCGGCTCACTGCTACCTCCGCCTCCCAGGTTCAAGCAATTCTCCTGCCTCAGCCTACCGAGTACCTGGGACTACAGGTGCGTGCCACCACGCCCAGCTAATTTTTGTATTTTTAGTAGACACGAGGTTTCACCATGTTGGCCAGTCTGGTCTCAAACTCCTGACTTAAGGATTTGCCCACCTTGGCTTCTGAAAGTGCTGAGATTACAGGCTTGAGCCACCGTGCCCAGCCTTCAATAGGACTTCGTAAAGGACATTCACTAAGTTGCACAGCAAATGTAGATGGAAGCTTGTGAATGGCTTTTTCTCAAAATGACCTGGGTAAAATCAGACTGTGTCATTAGAGGTCCCTGGTGTTGTGCTGTAAAATGTTACTTTTGCCAATGGCAGGATGCAACCCCTACCTCTACCGTGCTATGAGGTAGTGTGCAGCATCCATACTGATCACCTTTCCAGAATCGCATAAGAGTGTGGACATAGGCCGGGCGCGGTGGCTCAAGCCTGTAATCCCAGCACTTTGGGAGGCCGAGACGGGTGGATCACGAGGTCAGGAGATCGAGACCATCCTGGCTAACACGATGAAACCCCGTCTCTACTAAAAAATACAAAAAATTAGCCGGGCGATGTGGCGGACGCCTGTAGTCCCAGCTACTCGGGAGGCTGAGGCGGGAGAATGGCGTGAACCCGGGAGGCGGAGCTTGCAGTGAGCTGAGATCCGGCCACTGCACTCCAGCCTGGGCGACAGAGCGAGACTCCGTCTCAAAAAAAAAAAAAAAAGAGTGTGGACATGTGTAAGCCCTAGGCTTGGGTGGCTGGTACTTGGTCTTGTAGCCCCCTGTCCTGGGCCTCACTCATGCTGTCCACCCATGCGGCACAGGCTGGGCTTGGCCTTTCCACTGCTCCAGGCTGGGGTGGAAAGAGCCAACTGGGAGGTGGCAGGAAGCCCCCCACAGACCAGGAAGCTGCACGGACCCCATGCTGAAGGAAGAAGTCATCGAGGGGCCGAGCGGGACCAGGGTTGGGAAAGGCAGCCAGGGCTGCAGGCTCCCTGGGAGGCCAGAGCTGGCCAGGGGTGCAGCAGCCGAGGCCTCTCCCTGCAGTGCAGGCTGCGTCCTTTCCCATGCAAAGGCTTGCCTCTGTGCTGTGGAGACCAGATGGGAGGCTGGAGGGCCTTGGTGGCCGTGTAAGAGGCTGGGCCACCAGCAGGGCCCAGGTGTCTTTCTCAGTGTGCCTGGCGCTACTGAGAATACTGCCCTAGGTAGATGACTGAGGAGAGCTCACCTGTCCCTGTGCCCAGACTCTTTCTGAGCCAGGTGGCCTCCCCTAATGCCACTGAACAGTGGATTTAAGAAAATGTTGGCCCCCAGCTGGGTGCAGTGGCTCACGCCTGTAATCCCAGCACTTTGGGAGGCCGAGGCAGGCGGATCACAAGGTCAGGAGATCGAGACCATCCTGGGTAACACGGTGAAACCCCGTCTCTACTAAAAATACAAAAAATTAGCCAGGCGTGGTGGCGGGCGCCTGTAATCCCAGCTACTCGGGAGGCTGAGGCAGGAGAATGGCGTGAACCCGGGAGGTGGAGCTTGCAGTGAGCCCAGATGGCGCCACTGCACTCCAGCTGGGGGAGAGAGCGAGACTCCATCTTAAAAAAAAAAAAAGAAGAAAGTGTCGGCCCCCATGGCTGGGTGCGGTGGCTCACGTCTGTAATCCCAGCACTTTGGGAGGCTGAGTTGGGCAGATCACTTGAGGTCAGGAGTTCAAGACCAGCCTGGCCAACATGGCGAAACCCCATCTCTACTTAAAATACAAAAAATTAGCTGGGCATGGTGGTAGGCACCTGTAATCCCAGCCACTTGGGAGGCTGAGGTAGGAGAATTGCTTGAACCCAGGTGGCAGAAGTTGCAGTGAACCGAGATCGCACCACTGCACTCCACCCTGGGCGATAGAGTGAGACTCCATGTCAAAAAAAAAAAAAAAAAAAGTTCCCAGCGATTTTGGGATTTGGGATTTTTGCCTATTCATGTTCAGCTCCTCTTTCTGGAGGGTCCCTGCTGCCTCCTGCAGGGTCCCTGCTGTGAAATCAGGCCACCACTCAGGCCATCCCATGCTTCTTGAACAGCAGGCCACACCTCCAGGTCAGCTGAAAGGAGCCCAGAGCATTTGAATCCCAGCCCCCACCGGCCGTGGCCTTTGCCTTGGACAGATGCCATGTCTCTGAGGTGCAGATGGGCTGGCTGTCCATTCAGGGGTCAGAGCATTTAAGTGTGTGTGGTGTTCCGAGCCCTGGATTTGTCAATGGAGGGAACGGTGCACAAGATATGGTCCATGAGCTCTTGGATCCTGGAATGCTTGGGGAAGACAGACCAGCCTCGGAGGCTCAGCCTGTGGTCCCAGCTACCTGGGAGGCTGAAGTGGGAGGATTGCTTGAGCCTGGGAGGTGGACGCTGCAGTGAGCTAGGATTATGCTACTGCACTCCAGCCTGGATGACAGAGTGAGACCCTATCTCAAATAAATAAATTAATTAAATAAATAAAGCATCCTTGGTAGTGCGGAGTGCTGTGGGGATACAGTTGCAATTGGGGATGGGTGGCCTGAGAAGGCTTCCCAAGAAATGGCATTAGGGTGAGGCCACAGGAAGTGAGGGAGGGGCTGGGCAGAGGAATGAGCAGGCACAGAGGCCCTGTGGCAGCAGACTGCACAGCGGCAGGAACGGTCCTGGTGGCGCCGGGCCTAGGAGCCATGTTGGGACTTGGGCTTGTGCTCTCTGAGGGTCTGAGAGGCCCTGCTGGCTGCTGGAGGAAGGCAGGGTGGGGGCAGGCAGGCTCCTTAGGCGCTCTCGGAATGGTGCAGTCCAGAGCCATGGTGTTGAAGGTGGTAAGCAGGGGTCAGAACTTGGAGGTTCACGTTTAATTTAAAGCTGTTTAGTGAGCACTTGTGAGTCACTGACACTTTGTAAACATCAGCTCGTTTACTCTGTGTGGCAATCAGGCTGAGGTGGACAGCATCTCCTGAGGAAGTAAGGTGCAGATGGGCCAGCAGTTTGTAATGGAAGAGCCCCGAGGGCTTGGGGACAGGCTGGAGGAAGGGTGTGAGGTGGGATGGGAGGTAAGGACAGCGTCAGGGTTTCTATGCCTACATGAAAGAGTGAGAGAAGAGCAGGACTGACCCAGGGAGCCACGGGGGCGCCGCGCTGAAGAGGAATGGTTGTGAGGCTAGAGGGGACAGTGTCCAGGCGCACAAGGGTCACTCGGCTGAGTGTGGCAAGTGGGCAAGTCAGGGACAGCTGACCCCCAATAATGCTAAAACCAAAATCAATAAATGGGTAAATACAACACAGTTCATCCTGGCTGTGGTGGGAGGATGGCTGGAGTCCGTGAGGCTGGCAGGACCCAAAGGTTGGAGGACTTTGATTGCCCTAGGCAAGGATTTTGGATTTTATTATTTTTATTACTATTTCTTTTTTTTTTTTTTTTTGAGATGGAGTCTTGCTCCGTCGCCCAGGCTAAAGTGCAGTGACACCGTATCTGCTCACTGCAAGCTCTGCCTCCCGGGTTCACGCCATTCTCCTGCCTCAGCCTCCCGAGTAGCTGGGACTACAGGCGCCCGCCACCACACCCGGCTAATTTTTTTTTTTTTTTTTTTTTGTATTTTTAGTAGAGACGGGGTTTCACCGTGTTAGCCAGGATGGTCTCAATCTCCTGACCTCGTGATCCGCCTGCCTTGGCCTCCCAAAGTGCTGGGATTACAGGTGTGAGCGACAGCACCTGGCCTAAATTTTTTTTTTTTTTGTAGAGGTCTCACTATATTGCCTGAACTCAGGTTCAAGCAGTCCTCCCAACTCAGACACCCAAAGTGTTGGGATTACAATTGTGAGCAACCATGCCCACCAGATTTTATTTTTATCTTTATTTTTGAGACACGGTCTCACTCTATCACCCAGGCTAGAGTACAGTGGCGTGATCATGGTTCACTGAAGCGTTGACTTCCAGGGCTAAGTAATCCTCCCACTTTAGCCTCCCTAGTAGCTGGGACTATAGGCGCACGCCGCCATGCCCAGCGGTTTTTTGTTTTTTTTTTTTTTTTTTTGTATTTTTTGTAGAGATGAAGTTTCGCCATTTTGTTCACCGCCATTTTGTTCAGGCTGGTCTCAAACTCCTGGGCTCAAGCTATCTGCCTGCCTCAGCCTCCCAAAGTGTGGGGATTTCAAGGGTGAGTCACCACACCTGGCCCAGATTTTATTATTTAAGTTAATATTTTGTTTTTGTTGCTTAACTGATCCTTTTCATCAAACAGTTTCTTACAACCAGGCGCGGTGGCTCACGCCTGTAATCCCAGCACATTGGGAGGCTGAGACAGGCGAATTGCTTGAGCCCAGGAGTCTGAAACCAGCCTAGGCAATACAGTGAAACCCTGTCTTTACTAAAAATTTTTTTTTTTTTTTTTTTTTTTTGAGATGAAGTTTCACTCTTGTTGCCCAGGCTGAAATGCAATAGTGCAATCTAGGCTCACTGCAACCTCCGACTCCTGGGTTCAAGTCATTCTCCTGCCTCACCCTCCCGAGTAGCTGGGACTACAGGTGCCCACCACCAAGCCCGGCTAATTTTTATATTTTTAGTAGAGACGAGTTTTCACCATGTTGGCCAGACCTCAGGTGATCTGCTCTCCTCAGCCTGCCAAAGTGCTGGAATTATAGGCGTGACCCACCGCACCCAGCCTACTAAACATTTTTTTTATTTAGCTGGGTGTGATTGAGGCTGGACACTGTGGCTCATGCCTGTAATCCTAGCACTTTGGGAGGCAGGTGGTTTGCCCGAGCTCAGGAGTTCAAGACCAGCCTGGGCAACATGGCGAAACCCCTGAACACGTAAGACTCCAGAGGCAAACTGCCCGTCTAGACAGCTCTGGCCTGTGGAGCACACCACACTCCCAGGCCAGCGCCATGAGGTCCTGCTGAGCTACCCACCTCACTGTGCTCCTCCCTGGGTAAACCCTCAGATGTGGGCCTGGTGCCCTCCTTGCTGAGGCTGAGGCCACGTGGCCATGACAACCTGAGCACCACAAGCTACCCTCTGCATCTGTGGTGTGATCAGGGCCTTCTACCACAAGCCATGTGCCCAGGCTGATCGTAATGTGGAGAGGAGGCTGCACTGGAAAGGCCCCAGAAGAGCAGCTGGGTCCTTGCAGACAGTCATCAGGGTGTGGCCCTCGGGACTGGCCGCCGCACAGGTGTTCACATCACACGGCGGAGGCAGTGGAGGCCACGCTCGCCTGCAGGCTCTCAGCAAGGCTCCGAGGCTGGCCCCTTGTGCAGCTCCTGGTGACTCGTTGGCTTCTGGAGCAGAACTCCATCCTTCACACGGCACTCTCCTCGAGGGCCTGTGTGCGTGTCTGTGGCCAAGTTCCCACTTCATAGGGACATCAGTCATTTTGGCTGGGGGGCCCACCCTGCTCCAGTGAGACCCCATCTTAATCACACCTGCAATGACCCTATTTAGGGTCATTGTATAGGCCTATGTAAGGCCACATTCTGAGGTATTGAAAATTAGGACTCCAATATGAATTTGGGGGGACCCAATTTAACCTGTAATATGTATATACCAAATGCAATTTTCTCCTTTTCTCTTTGAGACAGTCGCTCTGTCACCCAGGCTGGAGTGCAGATCTCGCTCACTGCCTCTGCTTCCCAGGCTCCAGCAATGAGTAGCTGGGACCACAGGTGCACACACCACACCCAGCTCATTTTTGTATTTTTGACAGAGGTGAGATTTTGCCGTGTTGCCCAGACTGGTCTTGAACTCCTGAGCTCAAGAGATGCACTCGCCTCAGCCTCCCAAAGTGCTGGGATTACAGGTGTGAGCCACCGTGCCAGCCGCCAAATGACATTTTCAAAAAGGCCTTTTCATAATAGTAACAGGAAACAAGTGACATAGGCATGGCCTTGATAAATGTGCCAAAAGCCCATTTGAAAATAACACGTTTGTAGGAGACCTGAGGCAAGACTTGTGGGATTGGACGGAAATGCTCTGTTCCTGGGACCGGTACCTGATGATGGAGAGTGTTCATTCTTTCCTTTTAAATTTTTATTTTAATATTTTATTTTTGAAGATGGGGTCTTGCTATGTTGCCCCAGCTGGTCTGGAACTCCTGGGCTCAAGTGAGCCTCCCACTTTGACCTCCCAAAGTGCTGGGATTACAGGTGTGAGCCACTGTTCCCAGCCCATTCTTCCCTTTTAATATATACGCTTCACATACAGGCTTTTTTTTTTTTTTTTGCAACTCCTATCACATCCCAACAATGTATTTAGGAGAATTTGACAAGACAGTTCTATAGTTTATCTGAAAGAGAAGCAGCAGATCCTAAATGACTTTCCCCAGGCCCAGCACTGGTGGATAGCACCTTCCTAACCTTCGGTGTGAATCCAAGGCTGGTGGTGGAGCTTCAGGACACCTGCACCCTTGTGTCCCTTGTGTCCCTCCTCTATGTAAATGGAAGGCTTCAGTGCCAGCTCCTTTGGGTTGTAAGGATTGAACACACTCACACAAGTCGTGTGCACAGTAAGGTAGGGGCTGAAATGCAGCAGCTCCTCTCCCCATGTTCTGTCCCCGCCCCACCTCTCCCCCACCTCACCTTTGACAGCTAGGGGACCAATTATAACACGAGATGTCAAGAATAGCTCATGTAAAGCCACCCCACCCCAGTCACCTGGTTGCTGCATAGTGTCACATTCATAGGAGTACAATTTAGTCACTAGTAATCCTTTGCGGGTAATATGAACGTCCAGTAATTCTTTGCTGCGTAACAGGTCTTGTGCTCGAAAGGGTCTGCAGACCTTGCCTGGATGCTCTTGCCCAGCTGTGGTCATCCCAGGGCTGGTTGGTGGTTGGGGGTTTGCCGGCATGCCTGCTGGTTGTTGCTGCTGCCAGTCCCAGCTATTTGGGAGGCTGAGGTACGGGGACTGCTTGGTCCCAGGAGGTTAAGGCTGCAGTGAGCCATGATTGTGCTACTGCACTCTGGCCTGGGCAAGCAAGCAAGCCTCTGTCTCAGGGGGAAAAAAAAAAAAAAAAGGTAAGAGGGGCTAGAAAGACTCTGAGGTCCAGGCTCTGGAGGCACACAGAGTATTTTCTGCATCATCCTGTTTGTCAGAGCAATTTGACCCAAGGTTGAGCCTCGATTCCTGAGCTGGGGAAACAGGCTCCACCTACTGGTGGTGAGAACTGCAGACAATCTGTGGTCATTTTGAGTCCACTATAAGTAACCAAAATACCTTCAGTCTTGCTTGCATTTCTCAACATTAGTGAAAGGGGACCCAGTGCTTGGTTATAGCAGGCTTCCAAAACTCTCCTTCTGACCTGCAGAGTGTTCGTTTGCAGAATGTCCCCTCCTGGTGCACAGCATTCATGTCCCTTGTCCTCATTCCTGGTGGGTGCTCCCGCCGCCTCCTTTCTGATCCCATCCTCCTCCTCGTCCTACCAACCCCTGTACTCACCCTGTGTATTTAGTTTATATAAATGTTAATGCCTGGCCGGGCATGGTGGCTTATGCCTGTAATCCTAGCACTTTGGGAGGCTGAGGCGGGCAGATCACCTGACGTCAGGAGTTCGAGACCAGCCTGGCCAACATGGTGAAACCCTGTTTCTACTAAAAATACAAAAAAATAGCTGGGCGTGGTGGCGAGCGCCTGTAATTCCAACTACTTGGGAGACTGAGGCAGGAGAATTGTTTGAACCCTGGAGGTGGAGGTTGCGGTGAGCTGAGATAGTGCCATTGCACTCCAGCTTGGGCAACAAGAGTGAAACTGTCCTCAAAAAATATATAAATAGGCCGGGTGCGGTGGCTCAAGCCTGTAATCCCAGCACTTTGGGAGGCGGAGACGGGAGGATCACGAGGTCAGGAGATCGAGACCATCCTGGCTAACATGGTGAAACCCTGTCTCTACTAAAAAATACAAAAAACTAGCTGGGCGAGGTGGCGGGCACCTGTAGTCCCAGCTACTTGGGAGGCTGAGGCAGGAGAATGGCGGGAACCCGGGAGGCGGAGCTTGCAGTGAGCTGAGATCCGGCCACTGCACTCCAGCCTAGGCAATTGAGCGAGACTCTGTCTCAAAAAAAAAAAAAAAAAAATATATATATATATATAAAATAAATGTTAACATCTGTAGTCCCAGTGCTTTGGGAGGTTAAGGCAGGAAGATTGCGCTGAGCACAGGAGGTCAAGGCTGCAGTGAGCTTGGATGGCGCCACTGCTCCCCAACCTGGCAACAGAGTGAGACTTGATCTCGAAAAAAAAAAAAGGCCAGGCGCGGTGGCTTATGCCTGTAATTCCAACTCTTTGGGAGACCGAAGCAGGTGGATCACCTGAGGTCGGGAGATTGAGACCAGCCTGGCCAACATGGTAAAACCCTCTCTCTACTAAAAATACAAAATTAGCTGGGTGTGGTCGTGGGCGCCTATAGTCCCAGGTACTTGAGAGGCTGAGGCAGGAGAATCGCTTGAACCCAGGAGGTGGAGGTTGCAGTGAGCCAAGATCATGCAACTGCACTCCAGCCTGGGCAACAGAGCGAGACTCCGTCTGAAAAAAAAAAACATGGAGTAAACCTCATTTTCTATTTCTCACTGTCAACATTATTTTCAGGGCTTACTGTTGATTTTAGGAGATCCCAGCTTATTTTAAGTGGTCTACGGGACTCCTTTGTTTTCATCTGTCTCATTTCAGTTTTTTTTTTTCCCCCAACATTTCACTTCTCAATTCCCTAGAAATGAGTGAGGTGTTCAGGCTTCACTCACGGAGCCTAAACTATCCACTTGGGATGAAACATGGGTGACAGAATAAGAAAAGATCTTAGCAATCTTTAGAATCAATTGATTATTAATTAGAATACACAGGTACCAGGTGCGGTGGCACATGCCTGTAATCCCAGCATTTTGGGAGGCCAAGGTGGGTGGATCACTTGAGCCCAGGAGTTCCGAGACCAGCCTGTTCAACATAGTGAGACCTCATTTCTACAAAAAAAAATCAGCCATGCTGTAGTCCCAGCTACTGGGGGAGCTGAGTGGGAGGATTCCTTGAGCCCAGGATTTCAAGACCGTAGTGAGCTAGGTCAGCCTGGGTGACAGAGCAAGATCCCGTCTAACGAAAAATTAAAATTGAAAAATACTGGCCAGGTGCGGTGGCTCATGCCTGTAATCCCAGTACTTTGGGAGGCTGAGGCAGGTGGATCATTTGAAGTAAGGAGTTTGAGACCAGCCTGACCAACATAATGAAACCCTATCTCTATTGAAAATACAAAAATTAGGCCGGGCGCGGTGGCTCAAGCCTATAATCCCAGCACTTTGGGAGGCCGAGATGGGCGGATCACGAGGTCAGGAGATCGAGACCATCCTGGCTAACATGGTGAAACCCCGTCTCTACTAAAAAATACAAAAAACTAGCGGGGCGAGGTGGCGGGCGCCTGTAGTCCCAGCTACTCGGGAGGCTGAGGCAGGAGAATGGCGTAAACCCGGGAGGCGCAGCTTGCAGTAAGCTGAGATCCGGCCACTGCACTCCAGCCCGGGGGACAGAGCGAGACTCCGTCTCAAAAAAAAACAAAACAAAAAAAAGAAAATACAAAAATTAGCCAGAAGTGGTGGCAGGCATCTGTAGTCCCAACTACTTGGGAGGCTGAGGCAGGAGAATCGCTTGAACCACCACGCCCGGTCTAATTTTTTTGTTTGTTTGCTTTTTTAAGTAGAGACAGTGTTTCGCCATGTTGGCCAGGCTGATCTTGAACACCTGACCTCAAGTGATCCACGCGCCTCAGCCTCCCAAAGTGCTGGGATTATAGGCATGAGTCACCGCGCCCGATCTGAAGACATTTTTTATTGGTTGATTGAGTTGGGGTCTCACTGTTGCCCAGGCTGGAGTGTAGTGGCATTATAGCTCACTGCAGCCTTAAACTCCTGGGCCCAAGAAATCCTCCCAGCTCAGTCTTCTGAGTATCCAGGACTACAGGCACACACCGCCACACCCAACTCATTTTAAATTTTTTCTTTTTTTTTTTTGAGATGGAGTCTTGCTCTGTCACCCAGGCTGGAGTGCAGTGGTGTGATCTCGGCTCATTGCAAGCTCCGCCTCCCAGGTTCACGCCATTCTCCAACCTGCCACCACGCCTGGCTAATTTTTTCTATTTTTAGTAGAGACCAGGTTTCACTGTGTTAGCCAGGATGGTCTCGATCTCCTGACCTCGTGGTCCACCCACCTCGGCCTCCCAAAGTGCTGGGATTACAGGTGTGAGCCACCGCGCCCGGCCTAAATTTTTTTTTGTAGAGACAGGGTCTTGCTACATTGCCCAGGCTGGTCTGGAATGCCTGGCTTCAAACAGTCCTGCTGCCTCAGCTTCCTAAAGCGCTTGGGATTATAGGCATGAGCCACTGCACCCTGCCTGACTGAAGACCTTTGATGCCCAACCACAGTAAGGGTCCATTACCTCTGCCAGAGTAGCCAAAAGCTAGATGTTGGTTGACATCACATACAAGCAATGATCCAGTTTCAGGGTCCCTGGCACACTGCTAATGGCACTGTTAATGGGCCATTTGGGGGAGCACTTGGTGCAAATGGTGACCAAGTATGGGCACCTCCATGACCTGCAATCCACTGTGGGGTAAGTGCCATGGTAAAGTTTCTTACGTGTTCACAAACTTATAAGAGCAAAGCATTAAGAACTTTAAGAGGCCAATGCAGGAGGATCACTTGAATTTTGAGACCATCCTGTGCAACAAATGAGACTCTATCCCTACAAAAAAAAAAAAAAATTTTGTTTTGTTTTTTTGAGATGGAATCTCGCTCTGTCTCCCAGGCTGGAGTGCAATGGCATGATCTCGGCTCACTGCAACCTCCGCCACCTCCTTGAATTCCTGACCTTGTTCAAGTGATTCTCCTGCCTCAGCCTCCCTAGCAGCTGGGATTACAGGCACCCGCCACCACACCCAGCTAATTTTTGTATTTTTAGTAGAGACGGGGTTTGGCCATGTTGGCCAGGCTGGTCTCAAACTCCTGACCTCAGGTGATCCACCCGCCTTGGCCTCCCAAAGTGCTGGGATTACAGGTGTGTGCCACCATACCTGGCCAATTTTTAAAAATTGTATTATTTTAGAAATGGGGTCTCACTCTGTTTCTCAGGCTGGACTTGAACTCTGGACCTCAAGAGATCCTTCTGCTTTAACCTCCTGAGTCGCTAGGACTTAAGGCATGCACCACTGCACTCGGCAACATCTAATTTTATTTCTTCTCTTATCACGAGCCAGTTTTTTCAGCACAAGTTGTCATGTGGTCATGGGGGTGCCTACCTCAAATCCTCCTTGCCCCATAGTTTAGTCTTGGTTCTGTTCCCATGTGCTGTAGGTTGCCTTAGGAACCAGCGTAAGTCCTAGTTCTTGCCCATTAGAGGTGGGGGCTCCCAGCTCCCTAAAGAGACACACAAGATATAGCATATTGACTTGCTCTTTTAGGTCCTTCATGGTTACAAGGTGGCTAGAGCAGTTCCAGCCAGTAGGCAACAAAGATAATGTTGCTCCCATGTGTCCTTTTGCAGAAACTCAAACCTCTCAGAAGCCCACAGCCAACTTTCCCTAGTGTTTCAGAGGCAGAATTCTACAAGGGAAGTGAGACATCCATGGTTGGTTTAGACCAGTCCTGCTTTACACCTGGGGAGAGGATGGGCCTGGCTCCCCAGAAGAACAAATTTAGGGGCTTGTATCAGCAAGAAGGAAGAGAGAGAGAGCAGTTTTAAGAGGTTGCTAGGCGGCCAGGTGTGGTGGCTCCTGCCTGTAATGGGAGGCCGAGGCGAGTGGATCACTTGAGGTCAGGAGTTCAAGACCAGCCTGACCAAGGTGAAACCCCATCTGTACTAAAAATACAAAAGTTAGCTGGGCGTGGTGGCAGGTGCCTGTAATCCCAGCTACTCGGGAGGCTGAGACAGGAGAATCGCTTGAACCTGGGAGGTGGAGGTTGCAGTGAGTCAAGATCATGCCACTGCACTCCAGTCTGGGTGACACAGCAAGACTGCATTTCAAATAAATAAATAAATAAATAAATAAGGTTGGTAGGCAACCAACTGTGTGTGCAGATTCTTCAAGCTTTCCTACTAGATTTTTTTTGAGATGGAGTTTTGCTCTGTTGCCCAGGCTGGAATGCAATGGCGCGATCTTGGCTCACTGCAACCTTCGCCTCCCCGGTTCAAGTGATTCTCCTGCCTCTGCCTCCGGAGTAGCTGGGATTACAGGCACTCGCCACCATGCCCAGGTAATCTTGTATTTTTAGTAGAGATGGGGTTTTACCATGTTGGTCAGGCTGGTCTTGAATTCCTGACCTCGTGATCCACCCGCCTCGGCCTCCCAAAGTGCTGAGATTACAGGCATGAGCCACTGTGCCCAGCCTCTTCTACTACTTATTTTTATTTTTATCTTTTTTGAGATGGAGGCTCATACTGTTGCCCAGGCTGGAGTGCAGTGGCACGATCTCGGCTCACTGCAACCTCCGCCTCCTGGTTTTATGTGATTCTTCTGCCTCCTCCCGAGTAGCTGGGATTACAGGCCACCACGCCCAGCTAATTTTTTGTATTTTTAGTAGAGATGGGGTTTCACCATGTTGGCCAGGCTGGTCTCGAACTCCAGATCTCAGGTGATCCACCCACCTTGGCCTCCCAAAGTGCTGGGATTACAGGCGTGAGCCACCGCACTCGGCCTCTACTACTACTATTTTTTTGTTTTGGAGACGGAGCCTCGCTCTGTCACCAGGCTGGAGTGCAGTGGTGTAATCTCAGCTCACTGTAACCTCTGCCTCCCAGGTTCGATTCCCCTGCCTCAGCCTCCCGAGTAGCTGGGACTATAGGCATGCACCACCATATCTGGCTAATTTTTTTTTTTTTTGTATTTTAGTAGAGGTGGGGTTTCACCATGTAGGCCAGGATGGTCTTGATATCCTGACCTTGTGATCCACCTGCCTCAGCCTCCCAAAGTACTGGGATTACAGGCGTGAGCCACCACGCCCAGCTGTTTACTACTATTTCTTAAAGGGTGAGAGGAGGCGGGAGGATCCCTTGAGCCCTGAAGTTTGCAGCTGCAGTGAGCTTTTGATGGTGCCACTGCACTCCAACCAGGGTTACAACAGGACCCTGACTCTAAAAAAAAAAAAATACACTATTAATACTTCCTCCTTACTATCATGTTTACTGTGGCCTTTATCAGACTAGAGAGTCCTTTTATCTCTCCCTTTTGTAAGAGCTTTTAGAATTATCAATAGATGGTTGGGTGAGGTGGCTCAGGCCTGTAATCCCAGCACTATGGGAGGCCGAGGTGGGTGGATCACAAGGTCAGGAGTTCAAGACCAGCCTGGCCAAAGTGGTGAAACCCTGTCTCTACTAAAAATATAAAATAATTAGCCAGGCGTGGTGGTGAGCGCCTGTAATCCCAGCTACTCGGGAGGCTGGGGCAGAGAATTGCTTGCACCCGGTAGGCAGAGGTTGCAGTGAGCCGAGATTGTGTCACTACACCCCAGCCTGGGTGACAGAGTGAGATTCCGTCTCAGAAAAAAATAAAATAAAATTATCAATAGATGGTGACCCTCACCTTCATGTTTTCTGCATCTATTGAAGTGCACCATTGAGATCGTGGAGTTCTTCCCTGTTTGTCCAAATGGTGAACAACACTGATTTTCTGATGTTGAAGAATCCCTGGAATAAACTCTGCTTGGTGTCCATGGATTTCTGTTTCCCTTTAGATTTTGTTAGTAATTTATTTTGGATTTTTGCATCCAAGTTCATAATTGTACTTGACAAAGGCAGATTTTAAAAGGACAAGTTGGGAGGCTAAGGTGGAAGGATCACTTGGGCCTGGGAGATTGAGGCTACAGCGAGCCTTGATTGTGCCACTGTACTCCAGCCTGGTGACAGCAAGACCTTTGTCTCTAAAATAATAATAAATAAAAGGACGAGTTTACTTACAGTCTCACCAAGCAATGAAAGAGCTTATCTTCCTCCTGTTTCCTTTGCGGATCTTGCTCATGTATTTTATCTTAGTTACTTTAGCATAAATGCTAAATCAAATTCTTTTTCACTAGACATCATCATAGCTCTAGGCATGCCACATAATAAATACCCAAACACATATTAATCATTAAAATTGTTTCCTTTTTTTGTGGCTACTGTAACCACTTCAGCGAACCATTTAATCCATAGTGAGTTTAAATTATTTTTTCTCGGCTGGGCGCGGTGGCTCACGCCTGTAGCCCTTTGGGAGGCTGAGGCGGATGGATCACGAGGTCAGGAGATCGAGACCATCCTGGCTAACACAGTGAAACCCCGTCTCTACTAAAAGTACAAAAAAAAAAAAAAAAAAAAAAGCCGGGCGCAGTGGCGGGCGTCTGTAGTCCCAGCTACCCGGGAGGCTGAGGTAGGAGAATGGCGTGATTCCGGGCGGCAGGGCTTGCAGTGAGCCGAGATCGCGCCACTGCACTCCAGCCTGGGAGACACAGCGAGACTCTCTCAAAAAAAGAAAAAATATTTTTTCTCCTTCCTGGGATAAATTTCCCAGGAGAGGGATAATTGGGTCAAAAGATATGAACATATTTATGGGTTCTTTTCTACAAGAGATCGATCAGTTTCCGAGTGCCATCTGCAATGTGGGGGAACCAATCTTCAGCTTGCCTGCATTTGGTCTTAGTATTTTATTAATCTTTCATTGATCCAATTACGGCTCTTTGACACAATTTTCATCAGTAGTGGACTAAGTGTGACGGGCCTGACCTGTCTCCCGCCAGTGTGAGAAGAGGCATGTGTCAGGTTGCGCTCGGGCTCCCCCTGCCGCCCGTTGTGGTCCAGCCCGCTAGGCGCTCCCTGCCGCCCATTGTGACGCCCGCCAGCCGCAGGCTGGGTCCCCTAGGCGGGCGGCGTTTAGGCACGGTCTCCACAGCCATGGCCGCGACGCAGGAGCTGCTGCTGCAGTTGCAGAAGGATAACCGAGATGGTCGCCAGCGGAAGCAGGAGCTAGAGAAGCTGATGCGCGGGCTCGAGGCCGAGAGCGAGAGCCTCAACCGGCGCCTGCAGGACCTGAGTGAGCGGGAGCGAAGGTGCGCGGGGAACGCCGCTCCACCTGGCGGGCGCGCGAGGGTCCGTCCCGCAGGCAGCGCCGCGAGGGGCTTCGCAGAGTACCAGGCCGATCCGCCCGGGCCCGCACCTCTGTTCTAGGCCCTTGGGGAACGGGCGATCCACCCAGCGGACCCAGGTGGGGGACTCGGTCAGGACTTCCCCGTCTCCAATCATGAGCCTGCGGCTGGTCCTTCCCGGTGCCTGCGGGATCCTGAGCAACCCAGTCCGCCTTGTAGCTCCAACCTCAGTTTCCCTCTGCAGCCTGCTGCGGAGGCGAAGCCAGGCAGCACAGCCTCTGCAAGGGGAGGCGGGCGAGGCGGCGCGGGAGCGCGCGGAGCGGGTGCGCAGAAGGCTGGAGGAGGCGGAGCGCCACAAGGAGGACTTGGTGAGGAAGAGTCCTGGAATGGGGCTGGATCCACGGTGGAGTGGGGCAGGGCGGGCGGAAGGGGGCGGGATCCGGGGGTGGGGTGAGGCAGGACCGGCGGAAAGGCCGGCACCGCCCCAGGACCCTGTCCGCAGGAGCAGTACAACAGGCAGCTGCAGGAGCAGTGGGAGGAGCTGTCGAGTCAGGTACGTGCCGGAGATGGGAGGGCCTGTCTCGTGGTTCCTCTCGGAAGTCCTGCCCTGGTCCCCGCCCTTGTTGCCTCTCCGTCCCTGTCACCCATGACACCCGTTCCTCCAGAAGTCGGTAAACCCCGCCCTTACAAGCCCCGCCCCTAGCTCTTCTACTACGGAGGGGAACAGCAGAGCCAGAAGAGCACGGAGCAGCAACTCGCAGCCCAATTGGTGACGCTGCAGGTGCTTGAGCGGGACCCTGAGGTCTTTAGCAGAGGCGGAGCAGCAGCATGAGCGGGGCGTTGACCACCTGGGGGTGTGGCTTGCGGCAGGCCCGGACGGCGTGGAGTGGGCGGGGATGTGGGCGGAGCATAATCGCATGGGGGCGGGGCCCTGAGGGCTAGAATAGGGGCGGAGAGCGGAGGGGGCGGGGCCATGACTAACTGGGGCGTTGCTTACGACGGGTCCTGAGGACGTGGGCAGGGTCATGGTCGCCTGGGGGCGGGCGGTGAGGGCCACGGGCGGGGCCCGGAGGGGCAGCGGGGTGTCGGCCTGCGGACCTCCTGACATTCCCTGGGTCCTTCTCAAGAATGAACTGGAGCTGGCGGAGACCAAGTGCGCCTTGCAGGAGGAGAAACTGCAGCAGGTGAGGGCAGAAGTGGGTTTTGTTGGAGGGTCGGCTTTCGAGTGTGGGTGGGGAAGGGCGTGTCTCCCCGGAGTCTAACCCAGGTGTCCACACCCAGGGCGCGCTGCAGACAGCTGAGGCCTGGGCCATATTCCAGGAGCAGACCGTAGTCCTGCAGGTGCGGCCCCACTCGGACGCCACGGTGCCTCCCGCCTCTCCTCCCCCAGACCTGGGGCGGCAGGTCTCCCAACCCGCCGCCAGGACGCCTCCCCGAGGCCTCAGTCCGCACTCTCACCCGCTCCAGGAGGTGCAGGTGAAGGTGATGGAGGCTGCGGAGGAGCTGGACGCCTGGCAGAGTGGCCGGGAACCGTAAGGGAGTTGGGCCTGCGGGCGCGGCGGGGCACTGTGGGGCCGGGCCGGGCTCCCACCTGCATGCCTGTCCCCGCAGGTGTGACGGACAGCTTCGCGGAGTGCAGTATAGCACCGAGTCGCTCATGGAGGAGATGGCCAGGGCGGACCGAGTGAGCGCCTGCGCGGGTCCGGGTGGGGCGGGCTGAAGCGGGACACCCCTCCCCATCCCGGCGCCGGGCCGCCTCCCCCTCCTCCTGGAAACCCGGCCGGCTCCGCGGGCGCGGAGGTAGCTGGATGAGGCCCCCTCTCTCCGCAGGAGATGCGGCTGTTCAGCGGCCGGTGCGCGCTGGCCATCAGGTGAGCAGGACGGTGGGCGCGGCCGCGGTCCCCCAGGTACACGCCCGAGTCGCCGCCTACCTGCCCGCCTTTCGCCCCGCAGGCGGTGCGTGCTGGGCGCGCTGCAGGTGCTGCTGACGCTGCCGCTCCTCTTCCTGGGGCTGTTGCTGCTCTGGACTGTGCTGTTGGACCCCGGCACCATCTCCGCGTGGCTCCGGAGTCTCACCTCGGAGACGACGCTGCGCCGCCTGCGCTATACACTGTCCCCGCTGCTGGAGCTGCGCGCTAACGGGCTGCTGCCCACGTAAGTGCAGCGCCCCGCGCCTGGCTCCAGGTGGACTCCAGGGCACCTGGCTTTATTTCTGGTGCACTCCTCTCCTGAGAGTGTAGACCAAGGTCGCCTAATAAACTCCTCAAAGGATGAAGCTCGTGGGTTCGTCATCTGTCTCCCATGTCCTGTAGGAGCTTGGTTTTTTAGCCTCCCAAGATTCCTTCCTTTTTTACAGCTCATGGATTTAGATCCACTCCCCAGTATTATAAACAGCATTTTTTGTTTTTCAGGATATATAATTTGCCATATTGCCAGAAACTTGTACATAGCATTTGACACTTTTTTGCCAATTTGACAAGCTGCCTTTTTCAAGTATTGTGATTTGAAATTATTTCTACTATATTTGAATTTATTTCTACCATTTGTAATATGTTGATCCTGATTTTTCAATGCTCCCCTTTCCGTTTATTTGGGAAGTCACACTCTGTATTCTGGTGTTCTTACTACTTGAGCTCAGCTCATCGCTGTCATCTTCCCCTAAACTGCCTTAAAGCATCTTAATGCTTGTCTTTTCCCTCTGATGACATGTGCTTTTTTTTTTTGAGACAGAGTCTTGCTCTGTTGCCCAGGCTGGAGTGCAGTGGCGCGATCTCGGCTCACTGCAAGCTCTGCCTACTGGGTTCACACCATTCTCCTGCCTCAGCCTCCCAAGTAGCTGGGACTACAGGCACCCGCCACCACACCCAGCTAATTCTTTGTATTTTTAGTAGAGACAGAGTTTTACTGTGTTAGCCAGGATGGTCTCGATCTCCTGACCTCGTGATCCACCCACCTCAGCCTCCCCAAAGTGCTGTAATTACAGGCATGAGCCACCGTGCCTGGCCAACATTTTTTCCAGATACCTTACTGTTATTGATTCCTAATTTCCACTGTGGCCAGATAACATACTTTGCGTGATTTTAATTCTATCTCATTTACTGAGACTTGTTTTGTGGCCCAGCACAAAGCTTGTAATGAACATTGAGAAGAAAGTACTATTGACAGTGATTTTTTTTTTTTTGAGATGGAGTCTTGCTCTGTCGCCAGGCTGGAGTACAGTGGTGTGCAATCTCAGGTCACTCCAACCTCTGCCTCATGGGTTCAAGTGATTCTCCTGCCTCAGCCTCCCAAGTAGCTGGGACTACAGGTGCATGCCGCCATGCCCAGCTAATTTTTGTATTTTTCACCATGTTGGCCAGGATGGTCTCGACCTCTTGACCTCATGATCCGCCCAGCTTGGCCTCCCACAGTGTTGGGATTATAGGCGTTAGCCACCGTGCCAGGCTGACAGAGTGTTTTACAAATACCCAGCAGGTCCAGGTGGGTGACAGGCTTGTTCAGGGCTCCTGTGTTTACTTCCTTGTTGGTAGCTCATCAATTGCTTATTGTGAAATGTTCCATAAACACCCATACACATGATGATTATGGATGGCCAGTCTTTTTTCCATAGATCTATGTCTTCATATGTAAAGTGCTTTGGTTATAATCAGCACATAACTGGGTCTCACTTCTTGTTTATAATCTCTGACTTTTAAATTGGGGTGGTAAGTCTATTATGTTCTCCTTTCCTGCCTTCTTTTGGATTAATATCTTTTAAAAGTCCTTTTTTTTTTTTTTTTTTGGAGACAGAGTCTTGCTCTGTCGCCCAGGCTGGAGTGCAGTGGCGTGATCTCGGCTCACTGCAAGCTCTGCCTCCCGGGTTCATGCCATTCTCCTGCCTCAGCCTCCTGAGTAGCTGGGACTATAGGCGCCCGCCACCACGCCTGGCTAATTTTTTTTTTTGTATTTTTAGTAAAGGCGGGGTTTCACCGAGTTAGCCAGGATGGTCTCGATCTCCTGACCTCGTGATCCACCCACCTCGGCCTCCCAAAGTGCTGGGATTACAGGCATAAGCCACTGTGCCCAGCTTAAAAGTCCTTTTAACTTGTACACTGACTCATATTTTTTATTGAGACAGTCTCACTCTGTCACCCAGCTGGAGTGCAATGGCGTGATCTTGGCTCACTGCAACCTTCACCTCCTGGGCTCAAGAGATCCTCCTTCCTCAGCTTCCTTAGTAGCTGGGACCTGGGACTACAGGCCTGTACCACCATGCCAGGATAACTGTTGTATTTTTTGTAGAGATGGGGTCTTGCCATGTTGCTCAGGCTGGTCTCAAACTGCTGGATTCCAGCAATCCACTCACCTCAGCCTCCCAAAGTGCTGGGATTACACATGTGAGCCACTGTGCCCAGCCTCTATTTTTATTTGTACAGCTCGGGACTCAACTGTGCTTCCTAAAGCTGAATATTTGTGTTTTTCAACTCTGGAAATCCCATTAAAAGTTGACTGGAGCCAGGCACAGTGGCTCCAATCCCCGCACTTTGGGAGGCCGAGGCGGGCAGATCACCTGAAGCCAAGATCAGCCTGGCCAACATGACGAAACCCCTTCTCCACTAAAAGTATAAAAATTAGCTGGGTGTGGTGGCGGTCAGCTGAAATCCCAGCTACTTAGGAGGCTGAGGTAGGAGAATTGCTTGAACCTGGGAGACAGATTGCAGTGAGCAGAGATCGCACCATGCACTCCAGCCTGGGCGACAGTGAGACTCTTGTCTTAAAAAAAAAAAAGTTGATTGGAGCTTTTCATTCAACTCTTTTTTTTTTGGACCCTGTTACCCAGGCTGGAGTGCAGTGGTACGATCACAGCTCACTGGAGCCTTGCTCTTAGGCTCAAGTGATCTTACCTCCTGAGTAGCTGGGGCTACAGGCATGCACCACCACGTGGCTAATTAAAAATTTTTTTTTGTAGAGACAGGGTCTTGCCACGTTGCTTATGCTGGTCTTGAACTCCTGGGCTCAAGCAATCCTCCCGCTTTGGCCTGCCGAATGCTGGGATTGGGAGCCACCCCGCTTGGCTTTCCTTTCCTTTCCTTCACACTCCATTTTTGGTCATTTCACTGTTCTGATCACTGATTCTCTCTCTTACCTGCTGTCGAGCTGATCTTTTGGAGTTTCTAATTTGTTTCAGGTCTTCAGAAAGACCTATCTGCTTCAGATGCAGGGCCTCGGTAGGTGGGAGTAGATGCTTGCTGGGTCTAGTCACACAAAGATTTTGGAGTTCCAGAGCACAGCACTTGAAAATGAGTAAGTGCTCATTGTGGGACTCTCATGCTTGTTAAGCCACAACCTGTGCTCCTGGGCCCCAGCCTATGAGTGCAGGCAACCCTGGGCCCCCCTCTCTAGGGGCAAATCCAGGAACTGCCCCTTGGCTGAAGGTGGACTTAGGACTTGACACAAAACGTCACAGATTCCAACACAGCACTATTTTGGGTTTTTATTTTGTTGATGTTGGTTAAATCTTATATCTTTTTTTTATACACAAGAAAATACTTCATGTACCTATGAAATAAGACAGGTAGGGAATATGTCCAGTGCAAACAGAGGACTCACACCTGTGCATAGACAGCACCATCCAATGATTGTCACTGCAGTCCATGGCGTTACCAAGGCTGCGCCACCTACGTGCTGCCCCAGGAGGCGCTACCAGGCTCTTCCAGACACAGGTCTGTCCTCCACTGCATGTGGCGGCAGGGCGGGGAGGTCACAGGGCTCCATGATTGTGGGGCAGCTTCAAGGGCACATGGGGCGGAGGGCCTTGGAGGTCCCCTCCTCAGTAGGGGATGTCATTCTGATAGTACTGGATCATGTCGTAGGTCCGGCTCCTGAAAGGCCAAGGAAGAGTGAAGGGAGATGTGAGGCGTCAGCAGGGTCTGAGGTCCCTCCCCAGCAGGGAGCCCTCGCTGTCCAATCAGCCCCTCATGGCTGCCCAGCACCTGAAGGCACAAATGTCTCAGGCGTGCCCTCCCCCACCCAGTGACCACATCTCCTGCTCCAACCCGGGGGCCTCCAAGGCCACCTCATGCTCCTCAGCCAAACCGCTTCCATCTGTGGGAGCCACTGCTCTGCCACATGGGCCTCGGGCCCCTTGGCTCGTCCTGGCCAGATGCCCCCAAGGGGTCTGTATGCTCTCCTCGCACCTCTGGAGAGCCCCTTCTCGCCCTGCCCCAGCCCCTCTTGAAGTCCTGGCCGCCTGGTTTCTCTGCTTCCTCTCAGCAAGAGCTCCTTCCGTGCCCAGTCTCCACACTGCCCTTGTTAGGGCGCTGGACCCGGGCGCCACCTGGGGGCAGGTCTCAGCTTCCTCTCACACTCCTCCGGCCGGCAGTTCCCCACGCAGATGGCCACGCCTGGGCCCCTCATCCTAGTCTGGATGTGGCCTATCCCATGGCACAAGCTTGGGTCCCCACATGCCCCTCAGGGCCTTACTAACCCCACATGTGTAAGCGCTGCCCCCTTCGGGGATGGCTCACCTGCTGGGATCGCCATCTTCCCTTTGTTCAGGCTGGACCCCTCAAAGCCGCCTCTGATTCCCACAGCGGACAGCCTGTCAGCCTGGTGCTCTGCCTTTGGACCCTGAGCCAGCCCTCTTCAGGGCCCCCTGCACCCATCTCCTCCCACCACAGTAGTGACCAGCAGCCTGGCTTGCACCTCCAGTCACTGCCCACAAAGCAGCCTGAGGCAGGCACAGGGAAGGAGTGAGGTCTGACATCCTCAGCCCTCCTGGGAGGAGCGAGGCCTGACACCACATTCAGTTCTTCTACTCCTGGCCTTGTGCCTCCGCTGCTCCCTTGGCCTCACAAGCCCTGGCCAGTTGGGCCCAGCCTCTGGCCTCTGCCAGGTGTTCCCCTCAGCACACCACAGCCCCCAAACCAGTGCCCCACTGCTCCTCAAGAGCTCCTGTCAAGGCTTGGGTCTTCATGAGAGGGGCGGCTCGGGGACAGCAGAATCCTCATCTTCTGGTGCAGGAAAGGCCCTGCAGGTGCCCAGGGGCCACTGAGGCAGGGGGTGAAGGCAGGAGGGCGGGGGACTCACCTGTTGCTGAGGAAGCAGCTCTGGATGACCTTCATGATGAAATTTGCAGCCTCGCGCTCGGTCATGTTGGGGCTAAACCTGTGTCTGGGGGAGAGGCTGTGTCAGGGCTGCCATGGGTAGGGCTGTGCTGGCTCCCTGGCCCAGTGGGAGGAGGGTCTTCCATGGGGACGGACTTTAGCTGAGAGTCATGCCCTGGAAATGTACCTCTGGGGCCCACATGTTGGAAGACGGGGTGCTGTGAAGGCCACGCCTGGCTTACTGTGGGCCCTGTCCCCTTCCCAGCATAACCTGAGTGCTCCCATGGCATTAGGGGACTAAGCATTGGGGAGCTAAGCTACTGCAGCCCTAGACCTTAGGGTCAAGGTGGGGTGGGCGTAGCATCCGTGACACAATAGAGGCCCCTGGGTGGGTCCTTGGTGTGGCCAGCACAAGCAGGGGCCCCTCACAGGCGTGGTCTAGGGACAGAGCGTCACCCAGGAACCCTGTCTGCTCTGAGGTTCCAAGGAGATGACAACCACACTGACAATTACACAAAAGGTTCCTATCTTGGATGGAGCCTCAGCTAATGCACAACTGTCCCCCAGATGGCCTGCGTGTCCACCAAGGAACCTACTTCAAGAGCTTGATCGTCTGGCCGCGAAAACAGGGCAGGCCCGTGTCCAACATAAGAGTGACCAGGGAGACGACCGCGTCCATGTAGGGCCTGGGGAGAGATAGGAGGGAGTGGTGGGCTGAGGCCAGCCTAGGTGGTGGCCCTGCCTGTAGTCCTGCGGCCTGGCTGATGCCAACAGCCTCAGGTGTGGGCTCCTGTCACCCACCTCCCCTGCCACATCTTCTACATCTCTGAGGCAACTTTCAATCTGTTGCACTTGGCAACCCGTACCGCCCAGGCGAGGACTGCCCACGTGCACTCTGGACGGGCTGAGTGTCCTGCCCTGTCCCCCACATCAGGCTGCCGGTCATGGCTTCTGCACCTGGGTGGGACGCAGACACTCTGACCTGACTTCCCTGCAGGGCAGTGAGGACGAACCCAGGTTGGATTGTGGCCTTGGCCAAGTGACCTGTATATGAAACTGGGACGAAGCCCATCTCTGGCATGTAGCCTGTGAGGTGGCAGGTGCTCAGGCTTTGGTGACAGGGTGGATGGGATGCCCAGAAAGGGGGAGCCCATGGCTGAAGGCGTGGGCAGGATCCTGGGGAAGGTGGCTGGAATTAGATGCCCAGAGCAAGAATTTACTGGCACAGGTGGGCAGACAGAGGTGACCAAAGGACAGGCATAGGTCAGCAGGTGGCTGCTAGCAACTACCTCACTCTCTGGAACCTGATTCCCTTCTAAAGGGGACCTCAGAACGTTCCCCACACGCCCTCTGCCTCCACCCTGGCCCTCACCCAGGCTCACCGCACAGCCAGGTAGCCGCGCACACACATCTCCATGAACCACTTGAAGGGCGTGGCCTCCATCTTGCCCCCCATGATCATCACCATCTCATCCGTCAGCTTAATGTCGGGTTCCCAGCCAAGATTGCCGCCGGGCGAGCTTTCAAACATGAAGCCAAAGTCTGCAAAACCCCAAAGAGCTGCCTGTGACTGGGCTAGGAGCCAGGGTGGGCAGGGACGAGTGGTCTGTTTTGAGGAGGAGAAAAGGACTCCAACAGCAGCATTCCCTCCACCCCCAGTGGGCAGGTTGTGTTTTCTTGGGGACAGTGATGGGGTGGGTGGTGGAGCAGCAGGCAGAGGAAGAGAAGGGAGAAAGTGGAGGCAGGAATGAGCCAGGCTGGGGCATGAACTTGGATAAGCCCCACTCCGCCTAGCTCCAGCTTCTGATTCAGAGCAATGGCTGCTCTCGCCCCAGCTCCTTGGAGCCGGGGCCAGGCACCCTCCACAGCAGAACAGCTTGGTGGCTGACAGTTCGGACCTCAGAACTGGACCCTGACACTCCTGGCAGAATGGTCCTGGGCATGCTTCCCTCTGTGGGGTGGGGATCCCTAGCCTTCCCTGGGTGCCAGGGGTGAAGGGAGAGGACGGTGGCACTGTGGCTGGCTGACCGATGTGGATGATATGGCCCTTCTTGTCCAGCATAATGTTGCCGTTGTGTCTGTCCTTGATCTGCAGCAGGAACAGCAGGAGGCTGTAGGCGGCCATGCTTCGGATGAAGTTGTAGCGGGCCTGTGCAGAGAGCGCCCTGGGCTCACAGAGGCCCTGGGGCCTGTGGGCACCCTCCCTGGTCCCATACCCAGGATCCCTGGGCCTGTGGGCACTCTCCCTGGCTCTGTGACCCCACCGTGGAGGCAGAGCCCGAATCAGCAAGCCAGTCTTCGGCAGCAGGAATGACAAGGGTTGTCTGTGGATGTGGGGGTGTAGGTGCTTCCTCCCACACTCAGAACTTAACTTTCTTCTGAGGAGTCCAGCCCAGCTCTACATTCTTTTGACTCCCAAAGTGGCTTACAGATGCTCTGGTGTTTTTTTTTTTTTTTAAATGGAGTCTCACTCTGTCACCAGGCTGGAGTGCAGTGGGGCGATCTTGGCTCACTGCAATCTCTGCCTCCTGGGTTCAAGCGATTCTCCTGCTCCAGCCTCCCAAGTAGCTGGGACTACAGGTGCCCACCACCATGCCCAGCTAATTTTTTTATTTTTAGTAGAGATGGGGTTTCACCATCTTGGCCAGGATGGTTTCGATCTCTTGACCTCATGATCCGCCTGCCTTGGCCTCCCAAAGTACTGGGATTACAGGCATGAGCCACCACACCCGGCCCAGGTGCCCAGGTTTTAACCCTTAACAAAGGATGACTGAGGAGAGCAGGGTGTGAGTGGAGGCTGGGGTGGAGTGGAGCGCACACACACCCGCCCACCCCAGGCTGTGGCTGCCCTGGCTACCTGCTGGAAGGCCAGGGTGGATTCGTCCCCGTACTGGCGTGTGAAGTAGTCGTACATGCCGAAGTCTGTCTGGCGGCCCAGCTGGTCCCGGGAGGTGCAGTCGGGGATGCACTCAATCACCCCGCACTAGGGAGGAAAGGCCAGTTCTGAGCCCGCCGGGTGCGAGGTGCCCAGGGCTGCCCTACTGGCTCCACTCAGGGAACTTACCCCAGGGGCAGTGGCCACCACGCGGTAGGGAAAAACAAAGAGGTCCAGGCCGACCAGCTGGAAGATGTTCTTGAAGAGGTCGATGATCTGCAGGGCCAGCATGTCCTGGGAAGCCGGATGTGTGGGATGCGGTCAGCTGGCCATGCACCCCAGCAGCTCTTCTGGCTCATGCAGGGCAGAGGCCGAGCACCCAGAGATGGAGTGAGGTGGGGAAGCCACAGCTGAACAAGTCTGGAAGGCTTTGCCTTCTGACCATCAGGGGCTGGACTCACGCTGCTGGGACCACCAGGTCCTGGGCCGAGCATGAGGCAGAGCTGTCTGGCGGGGTGTGTGAGATAGGGCACCCAACCCCTGGGCAGTTCCCTCAGGTGGGCACTGGGGGAGACAGTGGGAGAAGGGCTGGAAGGAGAGGCCTCTGGGTTTTGCAGAAGCCCTAATTTACCCCATGGCACCTGAACCATATAAGAGGCGGCAAAGATTCACATTTCTACATATGAGATTGGACTCTGGCAGGCCTGGAGCCTTGGCGAGCAGCAAGCCCAGCCCCTAAGCCTACCCCAGGCCTGACCCTGCTTACCTGCCGGCAGTCGTCCCCCACTTTGAAGATGGCTGCCTGCCAGGAGATCTTCTGGCCGTCGGCCTCCTGCGCGCCGCACTCATCCTCGGAGTCTGAGCGGCACCGCAGACCTGCCCACAGGGAGAGAGGCCGTTGTTAGCCTGTAGGCAATGAGAAGCCCTCTAAGGGGGCCAGGGGTAAGTCCTCTCTCATGCCTGAAAGAAACCCCAGCAATCTTGGGGATCACTTCTTCAAAGCCCCAGGGAGGCCAAGAAGGAGTCCAACAGTGTGGGCAGCAAGCCACCCAGGTGCCGAAGCAAGAGACCGAGGGCACAAGCTGTTCCAATATATTATAAACAATAACAAGTTATAGAGATATAAATCATAGATACAATTATATATATCATTAATCACTAGTTTGTAGCAATGACTCTTTATTCCAATATTATAATAATCTTTGCTCTACAATTATAACCTAGGAGAAACCAGGCCATACAGAGATAGGAGCTGAAGGGGCACGGTGAGAAGTGACCAGAAGACAAGTGTGAGCCCTCTGTTAAGCCCGGACAGGGCCACTAGAGGGCTCCTTGGTCTAGTGGTAACATCAGCATCTGGGAAGGCACCCGTTACCTAGCGGACTGTGGTCTAGTAGTAGGAAAAGCACCCGCTACTTAGCAGACCGGGAATGGGAGTCTCCCTTTCCCCAGGGGAGTTAAAGAAGACACTGCTCCACCATCTCTTGTGGAGGATCTGACATCAGTCAGGCCCACTCGCGGTTATCCGGAGGCCTAACCGTCTCCCTGTGATGCTGTGCTTCAGCGGTCACGCTCCTAGTCTGCCTTCGTGTTCCACCCTGTACACCTGGCTCCGCCCTCTAGATAGCAGTAGCAAAATTAGTGAAAGTATTAAAGTCTTTGATCTTTCTGAAAAGAGCATAGAAAAAATAATGACGTAAGCTGTCCTGTCTCCACCTCGGCTACCTAACAGGGAAGGGCCCCCTGTCCGGTGGGCACGTGACTCACGCGACCTTATCAATCATTAGAGATGACTCACACTCTTTACCCTGCCCCTTTTGCCTTGTATACAATAAATAACAGCGCAGCCTGGCGCGCCACTACCGGTCTCCGCGTCTTGGTAGTAGTGGTCCCCCGGGCCCAGCTGTCCAGCTGTCTTTTTTTTTTTTTTTTTTTGAGACGGAGTCTCGCTCTGTCGCCCAGGCTGGAGTGCAGTGGCCGGATCTCAGCTCACTGCAAGCTCCGCCTCCCGGGTTCACGCCATTCTCCTGCCTCAGCCTCCCGAGTAGCTGGGACTACAGGCGCCCGCCACCTCGCCCCGCTAGTTTTTTGTATTTTTTAGTACAGACGGGGTTTCACCGTGTTAGCCAGGATGGTCTCAATCTCCTGACCTCGTGATCCACCCGTCTCGGCCTCCCAAAGTGCTGGGATTACAGGCTTGAGCCACCGCGCCCGGCCCCAGCTGTCTTTTATCTCTTTGTCTTATGTCTTTATTTCTATGATCTCTCGTTTCCGCACATGGGGAGAAAAACCCACGGACCCTGTGGGGCTGGTCCCTACACAACAGGGCTCAAGGAAAGCCTTGGAATAGCAAGTGGAATCCAGGGTGGGAGTCTAAGAACATTCAGGCTTAAATGGAACTAAAAACAGAGCCCCATTTCATCTGCAGTGAAGACCCAGGTATGCCTGGGTCAGTGTTGGGTGCTGTGAGCTGGGTGGCAGGAGGAATGTGTCTGTACACTGGGGTCCTGGGAGGGCTCAGGGCCAGTGTGCAGACATGGCCATGGGAGGCAGGTCCCTGCAAGGGGTGGTGGCCCCCTCTGCACAGCTGGCCACACCGTCTGTACTGGATTGAAGAGTGTCTCTAAAATTCATGTTCACCCCAAACCTTAGAATGTGTCCTTATTTGGAAACAGGGTCTTTGCAGATGTCATTAGGTTAAGACAAGGTCACAGTGGATTAGGATGGGCCCTAATCCAATGACTGATGTCCTTCAAGGGAGATCATCATGTGAAGAGGGAGGCGGAGATGGAAGTGGAGCATCTGCAGGCCAAAGTGTGCCCAGGACTGCCGGCAACCCCACCAGAAACTGAGGAGGCAAGGCAGGACCTGCCCAGAGCCTTCAGAGGGGGCACGGCCCTGATGACACCGCGATGGTGGACTCCAGCCTCCAGAACTGTCTGCACAGCAGCCCTCAGAAACTAACACCCCACAATGGCCCTGGGCCCCTCAGCCTCAGGCAGGAGCCTGTTGGAGTACGCCAGCTGACTCACGGCAGACAGACGTCTAGGGGTGGCACATCTGTCACTGCACTAGAGCTCCATGCCATCCCCCAATGAGGGGTCTGACTTGAGTGAGGGCAGACAGATGGACAGACATCATCTTTTATGGAGAGCTAGTACTAAATTAAACACATGCCGAAAGAAACTGGCATTAGCAAGGAAAAGCACTGAGCTCCCAAACAAAACCAGGGATCTTTACCGACCTTCTTTTTCAAGTTCGCTAACTCCACATCGCTTCACCTTGAACTTGGCCAGATATGGAGCTTTTGCAGCACTGAAAACAAAAAGAATGTGGCACCCATGATGTAGCCGAGAAAAACTGCATACGAGGACGCTGCGGAAGTGGGGGATGGGCAGGGCGAGGCGCCCACCTCTGCATCGGGGTCCCAGACTTGTAGTCGATGTCCAGCACGATGGCCTCGGGGTTGCTGGGCAGGTAGCAGCCTGTGCAGGGACAGAGGCAGTCACAGGGAGTCCATGTGTCACCAAGGTGAGGCCAGTGTCAGTTTCCAACACGGACGTTAGGTGCGAGTCCACCCTGCAGGCACACCCCACCCCTGTGGAGGGGCCTCTGGTCCTTGTCCAGGGCACCACTAACTTATTATTCTCCGGCCGCTAAGGGTCTGTCCTCCCTGACTCTTCGACTCTTCCAGCCATTGACCAAATGAGTCAGCACCTTCCGGGACACGCTCCTGCTGGAGGAGCACTGAGCCCCATCCTCACGGATGCAGCCCTACTGCTTCTGGGGGTGCGTGTGAAGCCTGTCCTGCCTCCACCTGCCTGAGCAACCCTCCGAACAGCCCTCCATTCTTGGAGTCCCTTTTTTTTGGATAGAGTCTCGCTCTGTCACCCAGGCTGGAGTGCAGTGGCGTGATCTTGGCTCACTGCAACCTCGGCCTCCTGGGTTCAAGCGATTCTCCTGCCTCAGCCTCCTGAGTAGCTAGGATTACAGGTGCCTGCCACCGTGCCCAGCTAATTTTTGTACTTTTAGTACAGACAGGGTTTCACCATGTTGGCCAGGCTGGTCTGGAACTCCTTACCTCAGGTGATCCACCCACCTCAGCTTCCCAAAGTGCTGGGATTAGGGCGTGAGCCACCACGCCCAGCCAACATTGTTTCTTTATGCTTATTTTATATCTTTGTGAGTTCAAGCTTCAGCTCAAGGTCCATGCCTTACTCATCTTTTTAACAGCCACAATACCTAATGTCATGCCTTTTCTTTTCTTGTTTTTGTTTTTTTGAGACAGTCTCACTCTTGTCACCCAGGCTGGAGTGCAGCGGCGCAATCTCGGCTCACTGCAAGCTCCGCCTCCCAGGTTCACGCCATTCTCCTGCCTCAGCCTCCCAAGTAGCTGGCGCTACAGGTGCCTACCACCATGCCCCGCTAATTTTTTGTATTATTAGTAGAGATGGGTTTCACCATGTTAGCCAGGATGGTCTCGATCTCCTGACCTCATGATCCACCTGCCTTGGCCTCCCAAAGTGTTAGGATTACAGGCGTGAGCCACTGCGCCTGGCTCAGGCTCCCCTTTCTCAGTGAGTGCTCAGTAAATGTGTGAAATAAGAGGACAAGGGAAAGGCCGTTTCTGGCCAAGGCACTGCCAGTCCCTAAAGGGAACATGTGCTCCTTGAGCCCTGAGAGGTGGGCTTTGAGGGGAGCCAAGCTTGGCCTTGCTGTGGGGTACAGGAAGAGTGGGGCAGGCCATCTCCTCCTCTTCCTCACCCGCCCTTCTGCCTGCTCCAGGCTGTGGCTCACACTCAGGCCCCTCTGTGGTCTCCTGCTAGAGCCCTGCTGGCTTCCCTGACCTCTGGGGCAAGACTCAGCCAACACGATCTAGAGCCAGGGGCTGGGGACTTCTGTGTATGCCCCATGCAGTACGATGCTTCCAGCTCTTTTTGCCCCTCCCCAGCAGTTGTGGCCTTCCTGGTGCGGGAACAAAGGCCCTGCATGCATGTCCTGCCCTCTCTGAGAAGCTGAGCTGTTGTGTGAGCTCAACACAATGTGTTGGGAAGAAATGGTTAAACTGGGGCGCTGCAGGGCACTGCACAGCTGAGACCAGCCGCTGTGAACCTCTGCGCAGGGTCCTGGCCAGAGTTTGGAAGACAAGTTTGTGCCAATAGTTGGAAATGGAGAGAGAGACCGGGCGTGGTGGCTCATGCCTGTAATCCCAGCACTTTGAGAGGCTGAGTCGGGCGGATCAGAAGGTCAGGAGATCGAGACCATCCTGACTGACACGGTGAAACCCTCTCTCTTCTAGAAATACAAAAAAATTAGCTGGGCGTGGTGGCACGTGCCTGTAGTCTCAGCTACTCGGGAGGCTGAGGCAGGAGAATGGCGTTAACCCGGGAGGTGGAGCTTGCAGTGAGCCGAGACCTCGCCACTCTGCACTCCAGTCTGGGCGAGACTCAGACTGGAGCGAGACTCCATCTCAAAAATAAATAAATAAATAAATAAATAGTAAGTAAAAATAAAATAAAATGGAGAGAGAGCTGCCCAGTGAAGTCTGGATTTCCATCTTCTCTTGAAAAGCTCAGCCTTAACCACACTGGGTTTGAATTCCCACGTGGCCATGGCCACAGGCACCCAGGAGCGGCTTCCTATGGGAGGCGGGGGGCGGTGCTGATGGGTCCCAGCACACATGAGTCGTCCCACACCGGCCCCGCCTGTGTGACCTGCTCCTGTAATGCTGGAGCCCAGGAACCCTCTTCTAGAGTAACAGCTACTGAGGTCAGTGTCAGCCTCCAGAAAAACAGCAGGCAGCAAGGAAGATGAAGGGCACCCATGGACGAGCAGCTCCCGCTCACTAGGGGCAGATTCTGGGGAGCAGCTGGGGTCTTGGGGCACCAGGCACCGTGGGCCCAAGCAGGTGTGGGGCTGGCCAAGCTGCTGTGTCCACAGCCTGCAGTGCCTGGAGAGGGCAGCAGCCTTCACGCCCCGCGGCCCACCCGCAGGAAGAGGTTGGTCTGAGCCTCCAGAAGCCACCTGCTCACCTGGCTGCACCTTCACTTCAGACAGGGCCGACAGACAAGCCTTCTTTCTCTCGTCGCCTTTAGGGTAGGGCCTGAGAAACAGGAAAGAAATGCTTGCTTTGTCTCCTGGAGGAACTGGCTGCTGGGGGACAGCCCAGGGCCCCTCCTGCCTGGATTACCCTCTCTGTCCCTCTCTTCCTGGCTCTAGCTGCTCCTAGGGCAGCCAGGCACCACTGGCAGCGATTCTTGCCTTGCGTTCCTCGTGGAGAATCCCCAACAGCCCCCAAGGGGCGGTTTTCTGGCAGGCTCTGCCCCTGCTGTGGGGGGGTGTGTGTGGCTGGGGGTGGTGGGGGTAATGCCTGCCACCTGCTGCCACCCAGGAAACGCTAGATCTGGTCCTTTATCTTGTGGGTTAGAAGCTGCCAGCACTGCTATTCTCAGCACCCAGCCCAGAAAAGGGTCTCAAACTGACCAAGGTCAGAGCAGCGTAAGCACTGGAGACAGCCCGGCTAGCGTGCCCAACATTGATGACTCCAGGGTTTCATCCCTTATGAATGGGCAAAGCCAACAACATCCAAGGATGGTGTCAGGTCCACACAAATGGAACATCCAGGAAAATGATCACAGGAGCTGCAAAGGCAGTCTGGTGTTCCTGACACCATGAGGATCGATCCTTCAGAGTGTAGAGAGGGCAAGGTGGCCTCACATTGTGGAGCTATGTGCTAAATTCTACAAACCTTAAGAACGAAACTAAGCTGTGTTTCCTGAAACTGGCGTGGTCATGCATTCTGCCATGCCTTCAAGAGCCTTGACTCACCCCAAGCAGTGCTTCCCCACCCACCCTGGCTGTCCATCAGAACCAGCAGGGGCCCCATTGCTAGAGACTACTCTCATTCATCTGGTTGGGGCCAGGCATGGGCATTTTTAAAGCTTCCCAGGCATTTCTGTTAAGCTGCAGGGACTGGAACGAGACATCCCAGAAGGCGGTTTCTGAAGCACTGTACTTACTTGATGATAGCCGACACATTCGTGATCTTGTTAAAGAAATCAAACTCCCGCTGGTAAAAGTCCTTCGCTGGGCCGGACAAGGAGCCTGTGATCTCCTCTACTAACTGCTCCAGGAGGTCGCCGATGTCAGCTGCCAAGAAAACAGAGGCTGAGTCTCTGAGAGGCCCCTCAGGAATACCAGCGCTGTTTCCCAGCCCCCAGACTGGCAGTGCCCACTGTGTGCTCTGCAGGCTTGGTGAGACCATAACACCTGCCATGCGCCCCTTCTGCTGTGTTGACACAGCTGACACTGGTGGGAAAAGCTGCTGGTACCTAAGCAGAGCTCAAGGGAGGGGCCAAGCATACAAGTGGGCGTGGATTCCTCACTGCTACACACACAGTAAGAAAAAAGCCTATATCATTTATGAATGTCACAGGTGAAGCAATGAGAATTAATTTTTATTAAACTCTACCTTGAATACATGTTTTTTTTTTTTTTTTGCTAAACAGAGGCACACAGTGGGCGGGGCTCTATTAAATAGTGCCTCTCACTATTCAAATCCCAGGCTGAATTTAAATTCCTGGGCTCAAGAGATCCTCCTGTCTCAACCACCTGAGTTGCTGGGACTACAGCTAGTAGGTGGGACTACAGGTACGCATCACCACACCCGGCTTTTAAAGTATCCTTTGTGATGAAATGGGATGTGCATCTAAGGCAGGCGCTGTCCTGAGCAGCACTTGGAGCTTGTCTGATTTTGGAGTCTGGACTAACCTTTTGCACAGACCTTGGTTTTTACTTGAAAAAATGACTGACAACATATAGTTATTCAGACTGAGGGATGTGGCAGATGTTTTCCTGAAAATGAACAAAAAATGATTCTTCCACTCAAAGGAACAACTGAAACATTTTTTGGAAAACTTGTATCTGCCACTGTGAGCTCAACAGCTTCCCTTAAAAACCCTTTCTGATAAGACAGGCAGCATGTGAACAAATGATTTTTCCACATTGTATAAAGAAATACATCAGCCTTTGAAAGATGTACATAACTCACTGGCCTATATTTTATAAATGCCCACTGTTTGATGTCATAAAAGCTGTCATGGGTCCAGGTGTGAAGTAGACCAATGGACTTGAACAAAACACAGCATGAGAAGTTTACTGCCAAATTTAAGATGCCACACTGCAATTAACCTTTTTTTTTTTTGGCGATCCTCCTGCCTTGGCGTCCCAAAGTGTTGGGATTACAAGCGTGAGCCACTGTGCCTGACCTGCAATTGGCTGAGCTACAAAAAATTAAAAATTAGCCAGTCGTGCTGGCATGCACCTACAGTCTCAGCTACTTGGGAGGATGAGGCAGGAGGACTGCTTAAGCCCGGGTGGTTAAGGCTGCAGTGAGCCGTGATTACACCACTGCATTCCTGCCTGGGAGAGGGACCCTGCCTCTAAAAAAAGAAAACAAAAACTACCACTTGTCAAGTGTGGTGCAGTATCAAAAAGGATCTCCACAATAACCTGAAAGATTACTAACATACAACTTCCTTTTTCAAGTACATTCACTTCAACTGAAACAACACTGCAATAGATCAACTGCAGAAGTGGAATGAAAATGAGAATCCAGCCATCTCCTACAAGGCAATGCCACTCTTTTGGCTCATTTTTGAGTTTTTGGGGGAAAGTTATTTTCCCAAAAATATGTTATTTATGTTAACATGTAATGAATGAGCTTACATTTTCTGAAATTCTGTGTTAATTTCTAATCCTCGTTAACACTGACAGCTAATGCTCACATGAACCAGCGCTCTTTGAGGACCTCAATACTCATTTCTGGCAGTGCAAGGGTCCCGAGGGTGTGCTATTTGGGAACCGCTGCCCCGGGCTGGCGGCCCCTTCCTCACACGCAGTCACAGTTGTGTTGAGCATGGAGACTCTGGAGAAGCAGCCATGGGAGCAGAAGGGTCTCACTTGCACTTGGGAGTACAGGCTGGCACTGGACAGCAGGTTAGCAAAGGCAACATGAAGGAAGAGTCCTGCTCCCGTGTGTGCTGAAAGGTGAGAAGTGCCCTAGCAAAGGGTGGGAGTGGAGGGGTTGGTGAGCTGCGGCAGTGCAGGCTGGGGAGAGCCCTGTGGGCTGCAGAAGGTGCTTGGCAGTGCACTGAAGACAGGAAGTGAGGCCCGTGGGAGGACAAAATACTCACGGTCTTTCTGGTGGCCTTCCTCGTCTAGATAAATGTTAGTCTTCATGTTCCAGATGAACTGGTGCGCCAGAAGCTGGGATTTAGATGCTGCCCACAGAATATACTCCCGCACATAGCCCATCTGCAGGAGAGCAAGGTCCCTGTCAGCCAGGCTCGGAGGGCCCTCTCCACGAGGAGGGCCTTTTCAGTAGCTGCTGACTCCCGGCATTTGGAAGGCCAGGAAAGAGTGAGGCCCAGTGGTTCTAGTGGTGTGGCCAAGCTCTCCAGGATTGGTGGTGAGTCCAGCCGGTGGCCAGGTCAAGTTCCAGCCAGCTGGTGGCTGGGACCTGAGGGGCAGAGGTGCAAAACGGGCTTCAGTCAACCTTTGTCTCCTCTTGTGTCTTCCCATGGGTTTAAGAAGCACAACTCTCAAACCAATTTCTGGGGTTGTCAAGTACGAGAAAAAGCAGGCTGGGTACTAAAAACTCACTTGTTAGCTGGTTGTTTAGAACAATGTTCCAAAGTGACAGACAGGTTCCAGAAACATGCAGATACACCTACTTCACAAGTTGACACATTGATATGATTAGGCTTTGTGTCCCCACCCAAATCTCATCTTGAATTGTAATCCTCAGGTGTTAGGGAAGAGACCTGGTGGGAGGTGACTGGATCAGGGGGATGGTTCCCCCATGCTGATCTCATGACAGTGAGTGAGTTCTCAGAAGATCTGACGGTTTTATAAATGTTTGACAGTTCCTCCTACACACACACTTTCTTTCTCTTGCTGCCAGGTAAGATGGACCTACTTCCCTTTCTACCATGATTCTGTTTCCTGAGGCCTCCCTAGCCATGTGGAACTGTGAGTCCATTAAGCCTCCTTTCTTTATAAATAAACCAGTCTCAGGAAGTTCTTTTTTTTGAGACATAGTCACCCTGTCACCCAGGCTGGAGTGCAGTGGCGCCATCTCAGCTCACTGCAACCTCCACCTCCCAGGTTCAAGCGATTCTCCGGCCTCAGCCTCCTGAGTAGCTGGGATTACAGACGCACGCCACCATGTCTGGCTAATTTTTGTATTTTTAGTAGAGAGAGGGTTTCACCATGTTGGTCGGGCTGGTCTTGAACTCCTCACTTCAGGTGATCACCCGCCTTGGCCTCCCAAAGTGTGGGAATTACAGGCGTGAGCCACTGCACTCGGCCAGGAAGTTCCTTTTTTTTTTTTTTTTTTTTGAGACTGAGTCTCGCTCTGTCGCCCAGGCTGGAGTGCAATGGCCGGATCTCAGCTCACTGCAAGCTCCGCCTCCCAGGTTCATGCCATTCTCCTGCCTTAGCCTCCCTTGGTAGCTAGGACTACCGGTGCTCACCATCACGCCCAGCTAATATTTTCTATTTTTAGTAGAGACGGGGTTTCACCCTGTTAGCCAGGATGGTCTCGATCTCCTGAGCTCGTGATCTGCCCACCTCGGCCTCCTAAAGTGCTGGGATTATAGGAGTGAGCCACCATGCCTGGCCATTAATTAATTAATTAAAAAAATTAACCGGGTGTGGTGGCACACGCCTGTAATCCCAGCTACTTGGGAGGCTGAGGTAGGAGAATTGCTTGAACCCAGGAGGTGGAGGTTACAGTGAGCTGAGATCATGCCACTGCACTCCAGCCTGGGCAACAAGAGTGAAATTCTGTCTTAAAGAAAAAAAAAATACCGGCTGAGTGCAGTGGCTCATGCCTGTAATCCCAGCACTATAGGAGGCCAAGGCAGGTGAATCACCTGAGGTCAGGAGTTTGAGACCAGCATGGCCAACATGGTGAGACCTCATCTCTACTAAGAATACAAAAAATAAGCCAGGCATGGTGGCATGCACCTTCAATCCCAGCTACTTGGGAGGCTGAGGCAGGAGAACTGCTTGAATCTGGGAGGCAGAGGCTGCAATGAGCCGAGAGTGCCACTGCACTCCAGCCTGGGCAACAGAGCAAGACTCTGTCTCAAAAAAAAAAAGAAAATACCTAAAAATGGACAGCAAGAAAGAAACCAGGGAAACTCGCTGAGTCCTGAGTTGGTACAACCAGACACAGAATAATTGTTTCAGGCAGCCTTTCTCTGGTAGCCACCACCAAGAGTTCACATAGAGGCCCTGGGCACTGGCTCCCCTCCCCACTGCCTCTGGAGCTAACCCTTATGCTAGGCCTGTATGGTAGCAGAGAGCCAAGCAGTCAAGGGAAAATAATGTGGGAGGGGAGCCAGAGGAAAGGAAACAGGTCCCTGAAGAGAAGGTGCCTCATGACAATCCTGTAAGTTCCCACTAGTGTGAAGGCTCCAGCTTGGTGTGTGGCTCCACACATATCACTGCTCAGAGGTGCAGAGAGCGTGGCACCACCTAGTGAGGGCAGTGAATGATTTCACAGGACTCAGTCTTTCAATAGAGGCTGGCTGCTGTTCTAGAAGCACTTTGGTCTACAGACTCTAGGGCTAGCCCCTGGGACACCCAGTCATGGCACTCAGCCAGCCCACAGGTGGGCCACAGTGGTGAGGGCTCAGCCAGGACACATGGAGTCTGCTGCCCAATTCAGTCAGGGAAACAAGGCCAGCTCTGGGGTTGGGGAAGAGGGCAGACAAGTTGCACTCAGACACACAGTGCAGTGGGCGGGCTGGCACGAGGGCACAGGAGGCTCAGGCTCCTGGCTGTGGTCACTCTCATGGATATTTTCTGTGCCATGACCTGTGCTGAGTACTTATGTCCACAGACACTGTTATGGGCTGAATTGTGTCCCTTCAAATTCATATGTTATAGGAGCTCAGAATGGTACTATATTTGGAGATAGGTACTTTATAGAGATGATTAAGGTAACATGAGGTCAATAGGGTGGGTCCTAATCTAGTATGACGGGTGTTCTTATAAGGGGAGATTAGGACACAGACACACAAAAGGATGACCCTGTAAGGACTCAGAGAGAAGACGGCTATCAATAAGCCAGGGAGATGGGCATGGTGGCTCAGACCTATAATGGTGGCTCACACACTTTTGGAGGAGGAGGTGGGCAGACTGCCCGAGCTCAGGAGTTTCAGACCAGCCTGGGAAAACATAGCGAAACTCCATCTCTACAAAAAATACAAAAATTAGCTGGGCGTGGTGGCGCACACCTGCCATCCCAGTTACTTGGGAGGGGTAGCAGGTGAGGTGCTGAGGTGGGAGGATAGCTGGAGCCCGGGAGGTTGAGGCTGCGGTGAGCTGAGATCATGCCACTGCACTCTAGTCTGAGTGACACAGCGAGACCCTGTCTCTTTAAAAAAAAAAAAAAAAGCCAGGGAGACAGGCCTCAGAAGTAAGCAACCCTGCTCACACCTTGACCTCGGACTTCTGGCCTCCAGAATTCATGGTTTCTTTGTTTGTTTGTTTGTTTTGTTTTTTGGCCTCCACAATGCTGAGAATAGACATTTCTGTCATTTAAGCTGCCCAG
Organism: Chlorocebus sabaeus; assembly: GCF_047675955.1. Classification (NCBI taxonomy): domain Eukaryota; kingdom Metazoa; phylum Chordata; class Mammalia; order Primates; family Cercopithecidae; genus Chlorocebus; species Chlorocebus sabaeus. The sequence goes on from NC_132922.1 coordinate 29,996,258, forward strand.
TCTGCGGTGCTTCACTACGCAGCCCTGGCAGACTAATGCATACGTCACCTCGTTAATCTTCCTCACTACTTCCAGCTGAAGAGAGCAGGATTCAGGGATTTGAGGTGACCCCACCAACGAGAGGGAAGCCTGGCCAGGCTGGCGACAGCCCCAGAACCGGTTCACTCCGCAGAGCATGCCTGGGCCTCAGAGTGAGGCAGTGGGTGAACATGGCTTCCCCTGGCACGGCACTGGGTATCAAGGGACAATCACAGAGGCTCGGGTAGGGGGAGCAAGGGGACTGCTGGGCAGCCCTGTCCCTGAGGAGGCTCTAAGGAGCCTGTGAGGGCCGGGGATAGACCAGGTACAGGCTGGGTGTGGAGCACACTCTGCAAGTGAAGAGGACGGCCATGCAGGTGCAAGCTTACCTTGTCGTACCTGAGGGCCTGCACGATCTGGGGGATGTAGAAGAGGATGGCGTCCTGTGGAGGAGGAGCAGAGTTGGCCATGACTTCTGAGAGCAGAGCCACCCAACCCTATGGCCCAGGTCCTGCCTCTGCTTCTGCTCTGCCCACAGCAGGGCTGAAAACTGGGGAAAGCCCGGAGGATGGCGGGCAAAATGACTGATGGCTCAGAACACAGGAATGGAGGAAACAGGTAAAAGGAGCAAGGCTCCTGCTCTACAGTGGGTGGGAGGGCCTCACGCTTCTCACTGGGGAGCCTGCCTCAGGGAAATGGTCTGCTGTGGGTCAGACTCTAGAATATTCCAGAGGCCTTTCTCCACCATCATCATAGCTGTCTCGTGGGCTCCCTGGGCTCCCACAAGGAGTGAGGGACCCTCCATGGGCGAGGTCACTGTGGGGTTCCAAGACACAGCTGCACTGCCATGTGGGTTGTGCACAGCAGTCGCGCTGCCTCATAATCAAACTCAAGTAAACTGTATGTCTTTAACTCGAACACCTCACTCAGGTTAAAAAACAAATGTAACTAGAAAACACATTTGAATTAGAACTAAATCCATCTTCTACAACTACTTGAACAAAAACAGGGAAAGGAACAGTATGTAATGGGGCGACCTTATGGCCAGTGGTGGGGCCTGTGCCTCTTTCCAGGTAAGACCCCTCCCAACAGTCCCACCAGAGGCCAGCTCAGCAGGGCCCTGGGCTCACCGGAGGGAAGGACCGCAGGACTTTCACCCCGTACTGCGCTGTGAGAGGGTGCGGCGGGTACATGCTGGAGAAGTAGGAGAGGCCCGTGGGTGGGTCCGTGGGTGCCCAGCACAGCACATGGCTGAGCTCCGGAGCGTCGGCGTCGATGGTGTGCCAGGTGACCAGGAACTGCGGAGGAGGGGGAGATGCTGTGGCGTGGGCAGTCCCGGGACCTCTGGAGATACCTGGCCCACTAGCCACACCACAAGGATGGCCATGAGAAGTGATGTTTCTAAGCATCTGTAACCATGTGGAAGATGCTTCTGATGTGTTACGGAAAACAGTGTAACTGCAATTAGGGTGAAGTGCATTACATTTTTTTCTACTGTAAACAAATAAATGCTACAGACAAGGAATAGACAACACAGGAAATCAGAAAAATCATGAATAGTACTGAAGTTGCCACGTAGCTATTTTTGTCTCCTTTCCAGTTTCAGGCATTTTTGTCTCATTTCTAGTTTTGTCTCATTTCTAGTTTCAGTGCTGTTTTGTGCAGTTTGAACTCAGGCCCTGGCACATGGGCTACACTACCTTGATCGCTTCAGGCACGTCACTAACGGCTCCTGGGTCCAACCGAACGAGACGGGTCACTTCGTTCCCGATGGCTTCTGTGTTCTTAAACCTACAGGGCACAGAGGGTATGGGTGGTGCTGCCTCGCCAGGGAACCCGCGCTCTCCCACACACTAGAGGGAGGGGAGCCAGAGGGAAACGCTGAACTGGAGGGATTCACATCAATACCAAGTGACGGCTTGGGTACAAACAAATAGAAAGAACGAAGACCTGCTATTTGATAGCCAACTGGGGGACTACAGCCAATAATAATTGTACATTGAAAAATAACTTTAAAAGAGTGTAGGCCAGGTGCGGTGGCTCATGCCTGTAATCCCAACACTTTGGGAGGCCGAGGCGGGCGAATCACAAGGTCAGATTGAGACCATCCTGGCTAACACAGTGAAACCTCGTCTCTACTAAAAATACAAAAAGTTAGCCGGGTATGGTGGCGGGTGCCTGTAGTCTCAGCTACTCGGGAGGCTGAGGCAGGAGAATGGTGTGAAGCCAGGAGGCGGAGCTTGCAGTGAGCCCAGATCGTACCACCACAGTCCAGCCTGGGTGACAGAGTGAGACTCCGTCTCAAAAAAATAAAAAAGAGTGTAACTAGATTGTTTGTAACTCCAAGGATAAATGCTTGAGGGGATAGATATCCCGTTCTCTGAGATGTGCTTATCTCACATTGCATGCCTGCATGAAAACATTCCATGCACCTCATAAATACAGACATCTACTACATTTGCACAGAAATTTTAAAAAAAGTTCAAATAAAAAAATGGTTAGCCAGGTGACGGCTAAATGTTCTATTATGCCACTAACTAGTAGGTCTGAACATTAGTGCTTTTTTTTAAAAAAAAAAAGCATTATTATCCGCTGTGATGAAATGCTGGAACTTTCTTAAAGAAACACGAATTTTCCTACACTTACTGTTCAAAAGGCTTCCTTTCACCATCCTGTCCTAAATCTCCTGCCTCTTATTCCTTTTCCTACCATATCTTCCCCTGACTCTCCACAGCTACCCATCCAGTGAGTCAGTGTCTCAGTCCACAGTCCAGGGGCCACAAGGCACCTGGCCCATGAAGGGGCAGCTACTAGTTTCCAGGTGTTCCCACCTCAGGCTAATGCAAGGCAGATGCTCCACGAGCACTGTGCTTTGAGGCAATGCAGAGCTGCTCTGCGATCCTACTCCAGAGGATCAAAGTAGGGCTGGAGGGAGGATGCAGTACATTGGCAGGTCTGGGCTTACAACGGAGAATCACCCACCCTGGACACATTCATGGGAGGCTGTGGACCATCTGGTGGAATTCTCTCTCTCTCTCTCTCTTTTTTTTTTTTTTTAGTAGAGAGGTGGTTTCACCGTGTTAGCCAGGATGGTCTCGATCTCCTGACCTCGTGATCGGCCCGTCTCGGCCTCCCAAAGTGCTGGGATTACAGGCTTGAGCCACCGCGCCCGGTCGGAATTCTCTTTTTTTTTGAGACAGAGTCTCGCTGTCACCCAGGCTGGAGTGCAGTGGTGCGATCTCAGCTCACTGCAAGCTCCGCCTCCTGTTTCACACCATTCTCCTGCCTCTCCTCCGGAGTAGCTGGGACTACAGGTGACCGCCACTGCGCCTGGCTAATTTGTTTTGTATTTTTAGTAGAGACGGGGTTTCACCGTGTTAGCCAGGATGGTCTTCATCTCCTTACCTCGTGATCCACCTGCCTCAGCCTCCCAAATTGCTGGGATTACAGGCTTGAGCCACTGGGCCCGGCCCCATCTGGTGGGATTCTAAACAGGGACTCTGCAGTCCTTCTCAGCCACCATTGGTCTGAGGTTCTGTTCCCGTAAGAGCTGCCACAGGCAGTTCACAGGAATGTGGCTGCTGTCTGCAGCATGTGCCTCCTCCGAGTACTCTGCCACTGAAAGGTGACATCCAGGAACAAACCCAAACCCTCCCCAAGGCGGATCCGGCAGCCGCCTTCCAGGAGTGACAGCCTCCACATGCCTCCTATCCGGCATTAATCAGATCTTGGCTCTGAATTCACCCTGCTGCTACCTCCCTAGGATCCAGGTGCTGCAGTACCCCAGGCAGGCGTCTGAAAAGATCACAAAGGTTGCTGGGTTATCTCTGCACAGAAGAGCTGGGGGAGTGTCCTGGCACTTGATGATCAAAGTAGCCTGCTAGACTACTTCCTGACCGTCCTTGAGAGGGGCTGCAGGGTGCTCCCCAGCATTCATGACCCAGCTGGCAGGCACCCTGCTCTGGGCCTCTGGTGAGGCCTGTATCAGGCTGTGGTGCCTGGGGGCCCACCTGGCAGGCAGCTGCACAGCCAGGTAGGGAGAGATGCTCCAGGCCAGGTTCACGTTGTCCTTCCACTGCTTCTCACTCAGGCTGATGTACTTAGATCTCCAGTTGGCCACGCTGTTCTCTCCAGCCTGGTCTAGCTCCAGTTCTGGGGCTGACAGTGGGTTGTACCATGTGATGAGCCGCTCGATCTCAGTGGCCTGGCAAGATAAGATATAAGGCCTGATATGCACGCCTTCTGTGAGTGACCACACACTGCCCCAGCCACCAGGTGTTGCACGGGCAGGTGGTGGGCAGCAGGCACAGCTGCACTGTGGGCCTCACCAGCAGGGACAGCAGCAGCGTCCTTCGCTTCATGTAGTATTTGTGTAGCTGGGAGCCCCGGTTGGTTTTCTTAGACATGCCTAGGAGGAAAGACAAAGCACAGGTGTAGTCCTTAGATGCCACCTGCCTCCCCTGAGTTTCTAAACCTAGAGGAAGCTTGCAGTGCTCTGTTCTGTTGTCTGAGCAAGTGTCCATCAAGTAGCTCGCAACCAGAATGGTAACTTGTATGTGAGGGCCCCAGGAGCATGCCTCCCACTGACCTGACTTCTTGGAGATGGTGGACATGCCACTGGACAGGGGGTAGGTGTTGATCCAGCCTTGAGTGGCTTGTTGCCGAGAGCCAACAGTTATGTCCAGGTTGCTCCGGGTGTCCTGATTATCTGAGGGCAAACACATTGTTGATTCTAGAGTGAGATGGCTCACGAAAAGGTATCACAAAAAGTAAACTAATATTCACCAGAGATAAGGCAATCAGTGGTACAGTGGGAAGGAGTCCTGGAATCGACTGCAGGAACAAACCTGTCTGGATGGTGAGTTTTCCAAAAGCGTGAGTAATTCTTTATTTTAACTATTCTAGATGGAATGCTTAAACATTTTAATTATATTTCTTCTATCCTTTTCAAATACTTTTTATTTAATTAATTCATTTATTTATTTTTGAGATGGAGTTTTGCTCCTGTCACCCAGGGTGGAGTGCAATGACACAATCTCAGCTCACTGCAACCTCCGCCTCCTAGGTTCAAGCGATTCTCCTGTCTCAGCCTCCCGAGTAGCTGGGACTACAAGCGCCCACCATCAGGCCTGGCTAATTTTTGTATTTTTAGTAGAGATGGGGTTTCACCATATTGGCCAGGCTGGTCTTGAACTCCTGAGCTCAGGTGATCCACTTGCTTTGGCCTCCCAAAGTGCTGGAATTACAGGCGTGAGCCACCGCGCCTGGCCTTCTTCTATCCTTTAAAATATTATAGGCTGGGCACAGTGGTTCATGTCTGTAATCCCAGCACTTTGGGACGCTAAGGCAGGTGGATCGTTAGAGGCCAGGAGTTCGAGACCAGTATGGACAACAAGGCAAGACCCCTATCTGAACAACAACAACAATAATAAAAATTAGCTGGGGGAGCTGGCATGTGTCTGTAGTCCTAGCTGCTTGTGAGGCTGAGGTGGGAGAATCGCTTGCACCCAGGAGTCTGAGGTTGCAGTGAGCTATGATTACACTATTGCATTCCAGCCCGGGTGACAGAATAAGACTCCATTTCTAAAAAAAGTAGAAAATAGAATAAAACAAGTATCATAATTTTCTTGATAAAGGATGGCAATTACCTGATCACCGGTAATGTATAGTCCTTTAGCAGGGTGATAACTCGAGGGACTGTGGGGGCAGACTGTAAGGACTGTTTGCCCTCTTCTAAGTGGAGCCAGAAAGCTGCCTTAGAAAATCACTGCATCTGCTTCTTTCTTTCCTTTTCCTGCTAGTCAGGTTGTCACCCGTGGGTCTGCTAAAGAAAACCCTATTGGCCAGGCACGGTGGCTCACACCTGTAATCCCAGCACTTTGGGAGGCTGAGGCGGGCGGATCATGAGGTCAGGAGTTTGAGACCAGCCTGGCCAATATGGTGAAACTCCCGCCTCTACTAAAAAATAAAAAAATTAGCCAGGCATGGTGGCGCACACCCGTAGTTCCAGCTACTCAGGAGGCTGAGGCAGGATAATCGCTTGAACCCAGAAGGCAGAGGTTGCAGTGAGCCAAGATCGCACTACTGCACTCCAGCCTGGGCGACAGAGTAAGACGCTGTCTCTCAAAAAAAAAAAAAGAAAAAAGAAAACCCTCTCTCTCGTCTCTCAGTCTGTGCTTTGTAATCAGCTAGGTACTGGGAGAACAAGGGCATGGCCGCCTTGGAGCTGTTTGCTGCTTGTTTGTGTGGTGTGTTACCCTTAAGCATTCCCTTCCCCGGAATGCTGTGCCCCGTCCACCCTGCATGCCTGTGCAGCCTTTCAGACTCAGATCAACTGTCATCTCTTCCAGAAAACCATCTCTGACTCCCCACTCTGGAGGGGCCGAGTGTCTATCCCGAGGAGTGCTCCCGCAGTCCCCCCATAATGAAATCACCTGTCCATTTGACTGCCTCCTACCAGACGACAACAGACCACACCCCAGTCATGTGGGTGCACTAGCCTCAGCCCAATCCTGGGCCGTCAGCTGCTCAGAGGGGTGTGTGAATGCAGCCGGCTGCTCAGAGGGGTGTGCGAACACAGCCGGTGCCAGCGCAGGGAAAGTGCGGAGAGTGGAGTCTGCTCAGGGCCTTGGGTGCGTGTTTATGCTTCTCAGCTTAGGCTGGAGAAGCAGAGCCAGGCAAGCGCCGGCCTCCAATGACCGTGCAACACAGCCAAGGCCAGGGCTCAGGGGGCTCTAACTGCTTCTCCGTCCCTACCTCTGGGACCCTCAGGGCTGTCCATGTTGCACCCCTGTCCTGCCTGCCTCCACCATGAGCGGCTGCACTGCTGAGGGTTACCTGGGGGAACAAGCTGGCTGGCGGTCAGGTACTTCTTATCTGAGAACATGGCGGTCCAAAATTTAATCATGATGCTTATGTCTTCACGCAGCCGCTTCTCTCCTTGAGTAGGGAACTTTGGGGGACAGCTTCAAACAACCATAAGAGGACAAGGGCTGAGTGTCTGCAGTCAGGGACTAGAGGCCAGTCACACAAAGCAGTGAGAGGTGATGTACACAGTTTCTTAATGACAAAGGGTCAGCCCAAAGCCCGTCATTAGCAACGATGATCTGGCCCATTCCCATGGGAAGGTGTGGTGGCTCGGGAGCCCTCTTATGCCCTCCTCCCTCACTGCCCACAGCAGCCCCTACAGCTTTCCACTGAAGCTGCGCTTGTGGCAGATCAGGGCAACGAAGCTGCACTCATACAACAGCACGGTCTATGGGTGCAGAGTCCCATGCAGTGGGTGTTTGCAATTCTTTGTGCAATAAGCCTTCACATTAACAGGGAAATTAAATGGACACACTTAATCTCCTTAATCACTTGAACTGAGGGAAAATTTGCCTACATCTCACTGGGAGGTTAGCTCTCAGTACACAGGACACATGCACAGGGCTGAGGGTATTTAAATCCAGGGGGCCAGGGCTACTGAAGGAGGAGGTTGGTGAGCACAACTGGGCAACTGTGTACTCCTGTGAGTGACTTCCTGGGGGTCTGGGGCGGTAGAGCACTTGCAGGGGCTGGGCCATCCCTGGACGCTGCACAGCACACCTTGGGGGAGTACCTGAAGTAGTCAAAGGCGGTGGAGTAGATCTTCTCGCGAAGCACATTGCGGATGGTTGCATTTGGAACCACATCGGCATGCAGAAGGGACAGCCCCAGGGTCAGCAACCTGTGAGGGAGCCCGGGACCCAGTCAGAGGAGGAGCCTGGCCTGGGCCAAGTTCACCCTCTGGACTCTCTTCCCTGCCCTTCCAGGAGCAGCTCACTGAAATGTGTTCCCTGTCTACAGAAGTACCGTGACACACAGACGCCCCACGACACACTGTACACACCAGGGGCCCTGTGCTCCCCAGGAAGAGGGCCCTCACTTGAAGCGGGGCCCGATGGCCGCCACATGCCGGTTCATGCTCCCCTTGGCCCCGCCGATGTTCAGGGACATGGAGCGCTGCAGCAGGCTGGAGAAGATCTCCACTTGGTCAGAGCTGCAGTACTTGGCGATCTCAAACCGCTGCACCAGGAACTGAGTGAGAAGAGGAAGACACTGTGGTGGTGGGGCTGCGCTGGGCTAACCCTGGGACCAGCAGAGACAGCTGAGGAGGGGCTCTGGGCTGACCGGCGAGGCTTGCCAGAGGCTGGAACAGTCAGCCCCTGAGGTCACGGCATCTGAAAACCTGCAGGCCTCAGGTTCGGCTACCCCCACCACAAGAACAGTCCTGGCCCCCCCAGGTGGAGCACCCCAGAGCCTTGGTGGGGGAACAGGCACGTACGTCAATCCAGATGTAGTGGGGGGTCACTTCGGGAGGACAGGGTTTGGGTTGACTCGCTTCCGAGGCAGCCAGGGGGTCTGCTTCCTTTATCTCAGCAGAAAACAGGCCAAACTTCTGCTCCACCGTCATGTGCCAGGCCCCTGCCATCTCCCGCATGAACTACAGGTATAGAAGGAATGTTAGCTCCTCTGTGAAACACAAAAAGGGGCTACTGTCATGTTTTCTCTAATTAAAAAAAAGGAACATACGCTCATTGAGTAAGACTTAGAAACCAAGAAAAGTATGAAGAAAAAAATGAAGATCGCCTATAGTCCCACATCCCAGGGTCATCCGTGTCAGTGCTTGGTGCATTTTCTCCAGCCTCTCGAGGTTGCATTCTGTTCAACCCAGTTCACGGTGTGGACGCTGCAGGGTGTGAGGTGGCAGCACCCGGGATGTGCCTGATGCCGACAGGCACTGGGTAGCTGACTTTTCTCTATAACCCTGAGAACCTTCTGTAGCTGTGAGCGGGAAGACCCCTGTGTGGGCTGCTGAGCTGGCAAGGGCAGAAGAGGGTTCTGGATCCACAGCCTGGCTCCTCCTCTCCACCCCACACAGACCCTACCCGATGCCTTCATCCCACTAACCAGATCAGGAACAGTCCATGGAGCTGAGGAGAGCCTGCAGCCACCATGGCTAGGCCTGGGAGCCCAAGCTCAGGCTGCTCCCACAGCCCAGTCACGTTCAGCCAGGTCCCCATTCCTTGGGGAGGCATGAGGGGTGCCCAGAGGGAGCAGCATAGTGCCAGGGAGGCACCTAGGTGCTGGAGAGAGTAAGAGGTACAGCTCACATGTGGAAAGCCCCCACAATTTCTGGGTGTTTTTACAAGCAGACCAAGAAACAGCATTTGGCGTCTGGCCATAGAGGACTTCCATCCCTCTGTTGTCCCAGCAACACCAACTCCTACAAGGGCTCCAGGCGCCTATGCAGACGTGGCAACAAGGCCCAGTGAGCAGAACACACACCGCGGCTCCTCTCCAGTACCCATCCCCTCCCTTCTTACTCATGAGGTGGATCAGGGTGGCCACGTGGCCAGTCACGGAGCTCTCAGCCAGGCTCCCAGCTGGCTGGGGCAGCCACTGTTCTCCCCGGCCACTCTAACAAGCCAGGGAGAGCAAACTGGGCAAGGCCCTGGGAATGCATGCCAGGGTGAGCTTCATAAGGTCAAGGCAGCTGGCCTCTGCCTTTTGCACTCTGCTCTTGTCTTCCTTTCTGCTGGGAGGCACAGAAGCCATCTGGAGGCCGTGAGGGTAGAGACAAAGGCCACATAAGCCCAGGATGGCCAGGAGCCGATAGGAGCCTGAGGCGGGGCTGCACTACTCTGTCTGCTGCTTCCCTCTAAGCTGCCCGTGGGGTGAGGACTCCTGGGGGACGAGACACTAGAACCACTAGAACCTGCTTTCTGTTTCCTGAAGACCAATGTCGTCTTATGGAAATAGACAAGGGAGCAAAAAATGTGTCTGGGGGGAACCCCAGAACTGCCAGGGACAAGAAGCCATGGCAGAGCCACACTCCCACCTATTTGTTAAACAACCACATCCTGGTGGCCGCCTCTGTGCCAGGGCCTCGTGGGCTCTGGGCGTGGTGCCACAAATGAAGACAAACATGACCACACAGTCTACGGTGGGGACCACAGACAATAAGAAATAAGCTACACACACTGAGAAACACTAAGAAACAGCAGTGCAAGTGAGCATGTGACAGACCTGGTGGCCAGGGAGAGCCCTGGCAAGGAGGGGACATCTGAGATGAGCCCTGGAGGAGATGCAGGAGTGAGGCGCAAGGCACGGCTGTCTGAGAAGAGGGAATGTATGACGTGGCCTATGGTGGGAGCAGCCCAAGAGGGCAACTTCAAAAGTGAAGCTGATGGGATGTGTGGAGAATCATCCGTGGGAAGTGCAGGCAGGACCCCAGCATGGCCACAGCACAGCAAGTGAGGGGAGGAGAGGGGATGGAAGTGGGGTGGGAAGGGGGCTTGCAGATCACAGAAACAGGCCCGCCTTTGAGTCTGTAGGGGGGCTCTGATTCCCCCCTGGCTTGCACCAGCTGCATGTGGAGAAGGGGAAGATGCCTGGGGGTGGGGAGCAGGAGGCCAGGCCAGGGGGCAGCAGCTGGGATGCTGGGACTTGTCAGATCCTGGATAAACCTCAAAGGTGAAACTGATGGGATGTGCTGAGAGTCATCTGTGGGATGTGCAGAGAGTCATCTGTGGGATGTGCACAACAGGAAGTCAAAGATGTCTGAGCAGAGGGAAGGACCTCGCTGGCATCTACAGCGAAGGAAGGGGCCATGTTGGCATCTGCAGTGAAGGGAGGGGCCATGCTGGCATCTGCAGTGAAGGGAGGGACCTCGCTGGCATCTCGCATGAAGGGAGAGACCTCGCTGACATCTACAGTAAAGGGAGGGGCCACACTGGCATCTACAGTGAAGGGAAGAACCACCCTGGCATCTACAGTGATGGCAGATGGGCGACCAGTGTAGGGGTGTCTGGAGCTGAGGTTGGACCCATTTGTTGGGGCTGCTAATCAGTTCACCACGCGGGCTGTGGGCCAAGCCACCGAAGGGATGCACCTGGACTAGGGGTGACTGGGCTAGGTAAGCAGTGGAGCTGGCCAGACTGCCCAGGCAGGGAGGAGGAGCCCTGGGGCATGCCAGTGCTGAGAAGGCCCTGGGCTCAAGAAGGTCCCTTTATTCTGGAGGACGAAAGGGCTACAAAAATTACAAAGGCCTTAAGTCCCTGGGAAGGACTGTTAGGCTCCCACAGCTGTTGCTTTCAAGTCCCAGTGCTCTGAAGGAGGCTGTGAGCAGCTTTCCCTGAGCTCATCTGTCCTCCTACCACCTGGGACCTGCTAGTGATATCCGTACTCCATCTGCCCTGACCCAGGGGTCCCCGGAGGCTCATTCAACCCACTCCTATCTGAGGACCAGACAGGGAGGCCAGAGGTTCAAGGGCACCTAGACTAAGGAGTGGAGAGGAGAGGAACGGATCCGGGCTCCGGAACCCCAGGCACAATGTGAGGGCTGACATGTGATTAGGAGCACCCCCACTGCCCTGTGAAATGGGAACAGCTGCAGCCCCTACTTTTTTTTTCTGAGACGGAGTCTCGCTCTGTCGACCAGGCTGGAGTGCAGTGGTGCAATCTCAGCTCACCGCAAGCTCCACGTCCCGGGTTCACACCATTCTCCTGCCTCAGCCTCCCAAGTAGCTGGGACTACAGGCGCCCGCCACCTCCCCCAGCTAATTTTTTGTATTTTTAGTAGAGACGGGGTTTCACCATGTTAGCCAAGATGGTCTCAATCTCCTGACCTCGTGAACTGCCTGCCTTGGCCTCCCAAAGTGCTGGGATTACAGGTGTGAGCCACCGCGCCCAGCCTAATTTTGTATTTTTAGTAGACATGGGTTTCTCCATTTTGGTCAGGCTGATCTCGAACTCCCGACCTCAGGTGATCCACTTGCCTCAGCCTCCCAAAGTGCTGGGATTACAGGCGTGAGCCATCGCACCCGGGCAAGCAGCCCCTACTCTTAAGGCCCGGCAAGGTCTCAGGCTGAAGCAGCATGTGAAAAGGAATCCTGACCAGAGCAGCACTGTGTCCTGACAGTCACAATTTGTGGTGAAACCAAGGCTTCCAGAAGACCCTGAGAGGAGGGCACACGTGTCCTCTCCTGGGAAGTGGAGAGTCCCACCAAGAGACAGTGTGTAGGCAGGTGTGTGCAGGCAGGTGGGCGCCCTGGGCCCACACAAGAGTGAGTGTGGCTAAGACTTCCCAGGATCGGGCCCCTCCTGAGCCCAGAGGAGGAGAGTCTCAGGGTGTGGGGGAAACTGTACCGTAAGCATAGACCCCAAGGCCTGGGCTAGATGGACAAGAGAGTGATATACATATAATGCCCTGCTCAAGCTCAGCACATGGCAGGACCAGAGCAAGTTATCAGTTACTACCTAGTGCAGCCCACATCCATTTATTTTGGGTCATGAATTTTAAGTACCATACAAGGATCACGAACCTTTCCCCTTTCAGTGAAATGAAGGTCCCAGACCCCTGTGAGGAGGTCAGGCTCCCCACTGTCCCCACACTGAGATGCAAACAGCAAGTGTGACATCTCTTTATCTCTTTGGGAATGGGAATGCAAGAAAAGACATCAACAATTCAGTGATTGCCTCTGAAGTTGGGCGATTCTTATTTCTCTCATTACACTCAAATCTTCCACCTTTTCCATCATAAGTGGACATTGCTTTTATAGTAGAAAAAAATTTAAAAAGCCCCCACCCTGGGCACTATGGGAACTGGACAGGTCAGGTCCTTGTGGTGGCAGAGACAGGGAGTGAGGACCTGAATGGCCAGTGCCAGGTGTGAGTGTGAGTGGGTAGAGAAACTGACACAGGCGAAGGGACCTGAGGCCAGCTGAGCCACTGGAGATGGCAGGGGCAGGAAGTGCAAGCTGGACTCCAAAAGACCCCAAACGAAACAGTAATTTGGTTTGTATAAAAATCCCTTTAAGATATCTTTCCCAATTTTGCTTAAATTAAAAAAAAAAAAAAGGGGGGGGGGGTAAAAAGCAGGAAGAACCCATACTTCCTGTCAAGACCAGCTACTGAGTGGGAGGAGGAGCCACCAGACATAAGAAAGACACTTCAGCTAGGCGTGCTGGCACACACCTCTAGTCCCAGCTACTGGGTCAGGAGGATGAGGCAGGAGGATCACTTGAGCTCAGGAATTTGAGGTCAGCCTGGGCAACATAGCGAGACTGTGTCTTCAAAAAAATAAAGAAAAAAATAGAAAAAAAAATAAAGACCTCCTTCTCTATGGGAAAATATACAGCAGTCCTCAACTGTCAGTTTTATTTAAATGTACAACATCCAGTAGAGAAACAAAAACTTTCAAACAGTGAAGAAAAAAGATCAAAAGAAACAGACCCACAGATGACAAATACAAGAACAGACCAGATAAGGATACAAAAATAATTACAATAAATATGCTCAAAGATTTATAAGAAATAATGGAAAGCATGGGTGAAGGTAAGAGAATCTCAGCAGAAAATGCAAACTATAAAAAAGAATTAAATGACTGGGTGTCGTAGCTCATGCCTGTAATCCCAGCACTTTGGAAGGCTGAGGCAGGTGGATCACCTGAGATCACGAGTCCAAGACCAGCCTGGCCAACATGGTGAAACCCTGTCTGTACAAAAATACAAAAATTAGCCAGGCATGATGGCGGGTGCCTGTAACCCCAGCTACTCAGGAGGCTGAGGTGGAAGAATCATTTGAACCCAGGAGGCGGAGGTTGCAGTGAGCTGAGATTGCGTCACTGTACTCCAGCCTGGGTGACAGAGTGAGACCCCATCTCAAAAAAAAAAAAAAAGAATTAACTAGAAATCCTAGAATCCTAGATCTGGAATTGTTTCCTTTTCTTATTTTTAAATTAAATTTAATATTTATTTATGTTGTTTTCTAGATCTGAGAATTGTATCTGAAATAAAAATACACAAGATGGCTTTATAGCAGAATGAATAAAGCAGAAGAAAAGAACAGTGAACTGGCATATAGGTAAAAAAAAAAAAAAAAAAAAAAAAAAAATTAACCAAATGAAAGAGTGAGAAAAATCCTGAAAAAGACTACAGAGAACGTCAATGATCTATGGGACAATACCAAGTCACTAATATATGTGTACCTGGAATCCCAAAAGGAGAAAAGAGAGAGAATGAGGTTAAAAAAAAATTAAAACATATTGACCTTAGGAACCTAGGAAGTAAATAGGAAGTTTTTTTTTTTAAAAAAAAAGGCCGGGCGCAGTGGCTTATGCCTGTAATCCCAGCACTCTAGGAGGCCAAGGCGGGTGGATCACAAGGTCAGGAGATCGAGACCATCCTGGCTAACATGGTGAAACCCCGTCTCTACTAAAAATATAAAAAATTAGCTGGGCATGGTGGCGGGCGCCTGTAGTCCCAGCTACTCAGGAGGCTGAGGCAGGAGAATGGTGTGAATCCGGGAGGTGGAGCTTGCAGCAAGGTGAGCCGAGATAGCGCCACTGTACTCCAGCCTGGGCGAAAGAGCGAGACTCCATCTCAAAAAAAAAAAAAAAAAAAGAAAAGAAAAGAAAAAAGGAAAAGAAAAAGAAATGACAAATAAATACTGACCTAAAGATTTCCAAGTTTGATGAAAATCCTAAATCCCTAAAATTAAGAAGCTCAATGAATTCCAACAGGATAAATACAATGAAAATCACACACAGTCAAACTACTAAAAATGAAAGATAAAGAGAAACATCCAACAAGTAGCCAAAAGAAAAACAATAACATATATAGTCATCCCTTGGTATCCTCAGGGGAACTGGTTCCAAGATGTGGAACCCATGGATAAGGAGGGCTGGCTGTAGTGAGAAACAAAAAGACTGTTGACTTCTCTCCAGAAACAATGCAAGACAATAGAAGGTATATTTGAAATGCTAAAAACAATAAAATAAAAAACTATCAACCTAGAATCCTGGGCCTAGAAAAAATAATCCACATGCATCAAAAATGAAGGTGAACTAAGATCAGAGAATTTATTTCCAGCAGACCTGCATTACTGGAAATGTTAAAGAAAATTACACGTGCAGAGGAGATCACAGGAAGACTGGAAAAGTGTGAGTGATGAAAAACATTTGGATAAATTTATAAAGCTGTAACAAAACCTCTTCTTAATTTCTTTGAAAGACTTTTGACTTTTTTTGAACAAAAACAACATTATAAGGTCTAATGCATATAGCAGTAAAATATGAAAACAGGACACAGGGAATTGGAGGGAGAAACTGGGTGTCATAATGGCAGGGGGTGTCTACAGTGGCAATGGTACACAGCTGTGTCTGCAGAATCCTCTCCCTGGCAAGAACTATAACTGCTGTGGCTGCTCCAGTTGTCATTTACCAACAGCTCACTAGGATGCAGGTGTTCTTGTTATGATGCCCATCACGCAGGTGAGGAGCCCTGCCCGGGAGTCAGAGCCCTACAGGCTGAAGTGTGACTTCCACAGGCCCTTCTGCACATCTTTGATAGAAGCAGGCTGATCAGGCTGAGAACCCAGCACCCCCCCTGACTTCACAGGTGTCCCCCTCACTAGATAACCTTCCCCAGGTGCCCACTGGACCAAAATGTTTCCTAAGAAGGCTGAATGATGTGATGGACACAGACCCCACAAGGTTATAAAATATCAGGCAAATGTGAGGTATTATCATCACTGCCACTGCCACCAGCCTGGAAAATCTTAATTCCGTTTTCGGAAATAGTCCAACTTTCCTGAGGAAACAAGAAAATCAAAATCCCCCTTTCTGACCATTCATTTCAACTGATCCTAAGAAACACAGAAAGAAAACATGTCAAATTCCCTGTTACCCTGACAGTTAACAGGATCTTTGAAAAATAAAATTGTTCTTAAGCATTTATCTAACCAGCTGAAACGTAAGTATAAACTTCCTTGTGGGGCCCCTGCAGTAGCAACTCCAGAAATACAGATGCAGGGAAAAGGGGCTGATCCCGATTAGGTCAAGAAAAACGTTCCTGTGGACAAACACAACTGCTCCCAATCAGATTCAAAGTTAACAGGTGTTCAAGAAGCTGGATCTTCCAATTTCAGTAGGGAAATGGCTCCCCCTACCGAGGTTTTGGGAGATAACGGCTTCTCGGTACCAATGGGATGCTGTTAACATATGTTCTATTTTCCGTGACTGTCACATATAATAATAGAATCTATAAGGAGACTGAGGCTTGAGAAGGTGAGGGGCTTGCCCAGTGTCTAAATGCTTGGCGGTGGCGGTACCAGGGAAGGCTCTTCCCATCTCTTATCCCATCCCATCCTCAGTGCCACCCCAAGGTCAGGGTCCTACCGGCACTTCTACTCCATCCTTGCCGGCCAGCAGCCATTCCCAGCAGGCCAGGGCTGTCTCCATGCCATGCTCGTTGAACATCCGGAGGGGACCCCAGCAAAGATGATGAAGGAGCTGCGGGTCACAATCTGGAACCAAACACACCTCAGTCAGAGGCCTCCAACACAGATTCCATAGGCCAACAAGAGTTGACCAGCTGGGGCCAACAATGGCCTTTTATTGACTTTCCACTCATGAGAGATAACTCCTCTACTGAGGGAGCTCCTGCTCCTTCTCCTGCCAGGACTCCAGCTGATTATGGGTCATGAAGTCCAGCATTCATTTAGAAATGAGCCCAGAATTCCACGGTGCTTCCGTGAGTTACCTTTGCTGCTAATGAGCATTGCAGTCAGCTTGAACATGGCCTGCGTGTAGTGCTGAGGATGACTGCGGTCTAACGCTGAATGTAGATCCTGGACCATCATTTTATTCAGGTCAGACATCTGGCCTGTGGTGCCTGAGAACCGAATCATTCCATACACCTGCAAAAACATTCTCATCAACAACTATGCATATAAGCCAGGCAATGTGGGTGAGGTCCTGGAAGCCACCAGATCACACTTGTGGTGGCAACAGTGGGTGCCTCACTGCCCCAAAGTGGAGCTCATGCATGCAGAGAGACAGGCTCATTTCAATGATGCTACTACTGATCACAGCTTTCTTCTAAAAGAATAGCTCCTCTAGAAATGCAAGTTGGCGGTGCCACCACTGCAGATGTTCTCCGGGGGTGGGAACCTCGTCCCTCATCTTTGTACCCAGCAGTGAGCCCGGGGTCTGACCCATGGTGAGACTGCATGAATGTGAACTGGATAAATACATTTCCTCAGACTCATTAATGACTCAAACAACAAGATCAGCCTCCTTATTAATACTATTATTTTTTGAGAGAGGGAGCCTCGCTCTGATGCCCAGGCTACAGTGCAGTGGCATGGTCTTGACTCACTGCAACCCCTGCTCCTGGGTTCAAGTGATCCTCCCACCTCAGCCTCCCAAGCAGCTGGATTACAGGCATGCACCACCATGCCTGGCTAATTTCTGTATTTTAGTAGAGACAGGGTTTCACCATGTTGGCCAGGCTGGTCTCGAACTCCTGACCTCAAGTAATCCACCCGCCTTGGCCTCCCAAAGTGCTGGGATTACAGGCGTGAGCAGCCATGCCCAGCCCTCCTTACTATTATTAATAATTTTTTCTTTGAGACAGAGTCTTGCTCTGTTGCCCAGGCTGGAGTACAGTGGTACGATCATAGTTCACCGCATCCTTGAACTCCTGGGTGCAGGTGATCCTCCTGTCTTGGCTTCCCAAAGTGCTAGGATTACTGGCGTGAGGCACTGTGCTTGGCCAACCTACCTATTTTTAAAGTCAAATATAACTTTTTTCCCAGAGAAAAAAACATACAAGTGACAGAGTGCTCAGAGGGAGTGAACCCCACTCAGACCAGGCCACTGATGGACTTTCAGAGTCGCCAGGGAGCTTAGAAATGGTATAGACTAGGCCAGGTGCTGTGGCTCACGCCTGCAATCCCAGCAGTTTGGGAGGCTGAGGCGGGTGGATCACGAGGTCAGGAGATTGAGACTAGCCTGGCTAACACAGTGAAACCCCATCTCCACTAAAAATACAAAAAATTAGCCAGGTGTAGTGGTGGGTGCCTGTAGTCCAAGCTACTCGGGAGGCTGAGGCAGGAGAATGGCATGAACTCGGGAGATGGAGCTTGCAGTGAGCCGAGATCACACCACTGCACTCCAGCCTGGGCGACGGTGCGAGACTCCGTCTCAAAAACAAAAACAAACAAACAAAAAAGAAATGGTGTAGACTAGCTTCTGAGTTTATGGAGCAGGAAATGGAGGACCAGAGATGTGATGCCACTGGTCAGGCTGGAATAAACTGTGGCGTGGTGGGTAAAAGCCCATGATGTGGAGTTGGAAGATGTGGTTCCAGACCACACTTCATTTGTGTGACTCTGGCAAGTTACTTCATCTTGGGAACCTCCGTTTATTTATAAAACTGGAATAGTAATACATACATCTCACCAAGTACCCAAGAGCCTATGGCACATAAATGTTTGTTACTGCTTTAAAAAAAAGCCAGAAAAATTAAAAAGCTTCATTCCGTGTAGCCAGAGTGTGCACAGAGTTACCCTCTTGTGGAAAAAATAAGTAACTGTCATAAACACTCTGGAATGTGCCAAGGATTGTAGGCGGCAAGCCACCCAGGTGCCGAGGCAAGAGACCGAGGGCACAAGCTGTTCCAGTATAATAAAATATGTAAGATAAGAATAGTTACACTAAATATAGACCATAGATATGATTATATATGAATATCATTAATCATTACTTTGTAGCAATTACTCTTTATTCCAATATTATAATAATCCTCGCTCTACAATTGTAACCTAGGAGAAACCAGGCCATACAGTGATAGGAGCTGAAGGAATACAGTGAGAAGTGACCAGAAGACAAGAGTTGTTATGCCTGGACAGGGCCACCAGAGGGCTCCTTGGTCTAGTGGTAACGTCAGCGCCTGGGAAGATGCCTGTTGCCAAGCGGATCGTGGTCTAGCGGTAGCCATCAGTGCCTAGAAAAACACCCACTACTTAGCAGACCGGGAAAGGGAGTCCCCCTTTCCCCGGGGGAGTTTAGAGAAGACTCTACTCCTCCACCTCTTGTGGAGGATCTGACATCAGTCAGGCCCACCCGCAGTTATCTGGAGGTCTAACTGTCTCCCTGTGATGCTGTGCTTCAGCAGTCACGCTCCTAGTCTGCCTTCATGTTCCATCCCGTGCACCTGGCTCTGCCTTCTAGATAGCAGTAGCAAAATTAATGAAAGTACTAAAAGTCTCAGATATGCAGAAATAATGGTGTAAGGTGTCTCTCTCTTTCTCCCTCTCTCTCTCTGCCTTGGTTGCCAGGCAGGGAAGGGCCCCCTGTCCAATGGACACGTGACCCACGTGACCTTACCTATCACTGGAGATGGCTCACACTCCTTACCATGCCCCTTTGTCTTGTATCCAATAAATAACAGCGGGGCCTGGCATTCGGGCCACTACTGGTCTCCGCGCCTTGGTGGTAGTAGTCTCCTGGGCCCAGCTGCCTTTTCTTTTATTTCTTTGTCTTGTGTCTTTATTTCTACAATTTCTTGTCTCCACACATAGGGAGAAAAACCCACCGACCCTGCGGGGCTGGACCCTGCAAAGGATCCTCCTAAAATGTAAAATATGCCCTTTAAATCCTCCTAAAATGTGTGAATTCCACATCACCCGGACCCTCTGTTCATTTTCCACTAGGAAGCAGTCAACAGGCATCAAAACAAGAGGACACTTTAAAGGACCTAGGACGCAAGGACAAGAGAAGAGAAGTACCTCGCCTGCGTAGCGGTTGCGCAAATTCAGGGACGCCATGAAGTTGGAGTAGTCTTTCTTCACACAGGCCGGGCGCTCGGTTAGCTGAGTTGCCTACAGACAAATAACAATTATTTTAGACTATGGCAACACTATCCTTTTCTCATGTTTACCATGGCTAAGCCTAAACCCAATTAAGAAGTCACATTTGGATCTGGGGGTTACTATTAATAAAAATCTTCACTGCTGGCAAGTTAATAAAGCAAAATATTTTAGAATACCGAGCAGTTTGATATGTTCCATAAGAAATTAAAAAAAAAATTTACAGAAGAAAGGTTTCTGAAAGGTAGTTTCTGCTACTGGTAGGCCTTTGCAAGAGAAAGAATCGCTAGATTGTGAGAGTAATTGTCACCTGTGATGGAAACGCCATGAAAGCATTCACAGCCGTCTCCTTGAGAGTTGTATGGGCAGCTTACAAATGTCACTTACAGACTGTAAAGGGGCTGAAGGGGAGAGCCAAGGCCAGCAGGCCCTTAAATATCTGCTGGCTGCTCCGCAGTCTAATGGGAAGAGACAGAACAGGGTACACCTTGAATACAAAGGCAACCCACAGAATGGGAGAAAAATATTTGAAAACTACCACCCACCCCCTCCACCCCTCCAGCCACTCTCTCTGCTTCAGCCTCAGCCTCCCAGCCCCAGGGCCTCAGTGACCCGGCTTCCTAACCCACACCTTTTAGTTCCTGTTCATCCACGGTCACTGCAGAGTACAGTGTGCATTGAAAAGGACCTCCTTTTGCATTTCCCTTTAGCATTAGTACTAATGGGGAAAGTGAGCTTCTCAACTGTTTTGAGTTTAGAGGGATTTTTTTTTGAGGGGATGTGGTGCGGAGAAAGAGGACCAGGAGAAAAAAATATAGATGTTGGGGAACATCAAAATGCAAACAAGAACAAAAATATGTGATTTTTCTCATGAAATTATTAAACTGGTTTATTTAAAAAAAAAAAATCATGTAAAATTGCTTTACATTTTCTGGAAACAATGTGGTCTTTGGCACCAAGCAGGACTGAGTTAGAGCTTGGCTCTGATACTGATCAGCTGTGACACCCTGGGAAGTCAATGTCTCTGAGCCTCAATGTGCTCATCTGTAAAGTGGGCATAAGAGTGGCCCTCTCACAATGTTGTTACAGGTTCAACGTAATGACACACACAACATCCTGGCATGGCAAACAGCACCTGGTGGGCAGTGCAGGCCAGCTCCCTCCCTTCCACCATCGCTCCTCACTGCCCAGTGAACCAGGCAAGAGAACAGCAGGTGACTGCCAAGAGCTGCTGCAGGAGTGCCCTGCCCTGCAGAGGAGTGCTGACTCGGTTCTTTGGTCCTACCGGCCTGAAATCATGCTTCTGAAACTGCCCTCCAGAGATCACTCTTCCCCTCCGAATGTTGTGTGAGGGGCCATGTCAGTCAGGGGTGGTGGAAGCTGCCCTCTCCCTGTGCTTTCCAGGGGCAGGGTACCTTAGGATTTCGAGCACAACCCTTTCCTGTTTAGCAACAGAAAGGGAAAACCTGACAGAGCAGTAGGGTGATTCCAGTTAACATTCATCGTTTGTACATTTCAAAATAGCCAGTAGGGGCCCAGGCACAGTGGCTCACGCCTGTAATCCCAGCACTTTGGGAGGCCGAGGCAGGCGGATCACTTGAGGTCAGAAGTTCAAGACCAGCCTGGCCAACATGGTGAAACCCCGTCTCTACTAAAAATACAAAAATGAGCCAGGCGTGGTGACGCACGCCTGCAGTCCCAGCTACTCAGGAGGCTGAGGCAGGAGAATTGCTTGAATCAGGGAGGTGGAGGTTGTAGTAAGCCGAGATCGTACCACCGCACTCCAGCCTGAGCGACAGAGCAAGACTCTGTCTTGGGGGGCAAAAAAAAAATTCACAC
Organism: Chlorocebus sabaeus; assembly: GCF_047675955.1. Lineage (NCBI taxonomy): Eukaryota > Metazoa > Chordata > Mammalia > Primates > Cercopithecidae > Chlorocebus > Chlorocebus sabaeus. The sequence continues at coordinate 30,017,792 of NC_132922.1, forward strand.
CATTCTCCTGCCCAGCTGGGACTACAGGTGCCCGCCACCACGCCCAGCTAATTTTTTATATTTTTAGTAGAGACAGAGTTTCACCGTGTTGGCCGGGCTGGTCTCAATCTCCTGACCTCGTGATCTGCCTGCCTTGGGATTACAGGCATGAGCCACTGTGCCCAGCCCCAGAACTAATGTTTAAAAATTTAAAAAAATAAGTTAGAGAAAACCTAACTTATATTGAATTTTCTGGGGAAAAAGAACAAAATCCTTTAGGCAAAACAGATCTTTCACGAATCAGCTGGTTAGAGTCTAGAAGAGGCTTACAAATGGGAACACATATTCTATTTTATGTAATAAAGCTTTGCTCCTACCACCTCCAAAAAGGAAAAGGCTTATGACTGTCATAAACACTTACAGTCAATGCATTCCACCTCTGGCCTCTGTGGCCACCCAGTGGCAGAGACACCCAGATCAGCGCACTGATACCTGGTGCCCCATCAGAGTAGGAGGCCTGGGGCGGGTGACCTTGCAGGTGCAGGCTGGACCCAGCTCAACCATGTTTGCTAGGCTGGTGTCTTTAGAGATAGTGCAGTGACCTCGAGGGAAGTGTCCTGATAGCAAAATAAGGCGAGAAGACATCAGCCTTCTCCGGCACAGCCTCAGGCCCCAGAAAGGCCAGAGGGCACTCAGGCCCCTCTCTCCTGCTGGTATCCCAGGGGAGGCCTGTCACCCTTCCTCCTGGGTGCTCAGCCTCTGCACCTCCACATATCCCATCCCACACTTGGAGAGAGTTTGGAAGAACACATGGCCAGGCTCTAGATTCAGATTAACCAACAGAATCTCTGTGACCAGCCCCAGTCACATGGCCAGGTGGAACTGCCTGCTTTAATCCTATTTAACTCTAAGCTCTAATTTAACTCAGAAAGTATTGCTGTGTGAACCCTCTGTCCTCTAGATTAATCTCTAGCAGAACAAGAAGCTGAAGGCATTCATGTGCAGTTCAGCACCTGCAGAAAACAGAACTGTTCAGGAGTCCAGTACATGCTCCAGATAAGCGCAACTGTGGCATCGCACTGCCCATGTCCAGCAGAGCTCTGTTTCCATCCTCTCGGATGGGGACATTCAAATAAAAAACTGATCATTGACATATCAAGCACTGATCCCCATAAATCCATAAATTAAAAAAAAAAAAGCACAATAAGGAAACACTCATTTCAATGGCCACCTCTTCTTTGGGCTAGGGTGAGGCCTGAATGACTACCATTGTCAACAGACATCCACAGCACCCTGCATGTACTCGGTGCATGTCATGAAAACAACAGCTGAGCTCTAGGCCTTCCCCTGCACTGTGGCTCCTATGGTCTAAGGGTCACCGCTCTTCAGAAGGTTCGCACATACCCCGAGAGTTGTATTCTGCTTGTTGTAGCCAGCAAAGTGAAGGATGCTCTCAGTGGCCATGGCCAGTCCCGTGTGCTGGGACAGTCCTGACACCCAGTTCTGATGTTTGTTCAGATATTCCTGAAATAGGAAAAAAACACAGGGTTTCAGTTATTTTTTTTTTTTTTTTTTTTTTTTTGAGACGGAGTCTTGCTCTGTAGCCCGGGCTGGACTGCAGTGGCCGGATCTCAGCTCACTGCAAGCTCCGCCTCCCGGGTTTACGCCATTCTCCTGCCTCAGCCTCCGGAGTAGCTGGGACTACAGGCGCCCGCCACCTCGCCCGGCTAGTTTTTTGTATTTTTAGTAGAGACGGGGTTTCACCGTGTTAGCCAGGATGGTCTCGATCTCCTGACCTCGTGATCCGCCCGTCTTGGCCTCCCAAAGTGCTGGGATTACAGGCTTGAGCCACCGCGCCCGGCCCGGGTTTCAGTTATTTTTCAGAGGCAGGGTCTTCTCGCTCTGTCACCCAGGCTGGAGTGTGGTGGCATGATCATGGCTCATGGCAGCCTTGACCTCTTAGGCTCAAGCTATCCTCCCGCCTCAGCTTCCCAATTAGCTGGGACACACCAACAAGCTTGGCTAATTTTGTAATTTTTTGTAGAGATGGTGTCTCACTATATTGCTCAGGTTGGTCTTGAATTCCTGGGCTCAAGTGATCCTCCCGCCTCAGCATCCCAAAATGTCAGGATTACCAGCATGAGCCACTGTGCCTGGCCTTGCTATTTCATTTAAAGAGGAAAATAAAACTTTATAAATTAAGGTGTGGGCTAATGGACCAAACACTGGGTTTCCTTCCTGGGTCTGCCCCTCCCTAACTAGCTGTGGGACTGTCAGTAAGTCAAAGCCCCTCTCTGATCAGCTACTGCTCATCTGACTGAGGACGAGGCCAATTCCCCAAGCGGCAGTCATGCAGTCACTGCGGTGTTGCACCGTCAACGGGGGAGGGCCATTTATTCTTTCAGCACATCCTTGCTGAGCATCTGCTGTGGTAAATAAGGCAAATAAGCCACAAAGCCTTGGCCTTGTGGTCAACAGACAGGTAGCGTGGTGTGGAGCCTCGGTTCTCCTACTGCAGTATCCTGGCAGCCCGGCCTGGGTGAGCTGGACAGCAGGAACGAAGAACACCTGTGTCCACCTGGCCACCCAGTGGGAGAAGGGTGCTGGGCAATGGGATACCTGGCAGAGCCCAGAGGTATGAGGGAGGCCTCCTGCTCTGGGGACCACAGGGGGCTCAGCACTGCAGAAGTACCAACGACAAGGGTCTCGAGGGTGGGGGCAAGCCTGGGCCAGATGCAGGCCAGGCGGGAAAGGCCTCCAGGACCACGCAAAGGTGTTTACAGGCGTGAACCAACTAATTTCCTTAAGAAGAATGTACAGGAGCATGTACATGCAGAATTGTCTCAATGGTTTTGGGGGACTCCTGGAGCCCCAGAAACCCATCCTTGGACACCATGGTGATGAAGAGTGACTAATGATCAAGTTTAAAAGGGAAGCACACTGACCAGCTATCCTATTAAAAGCAGACTACTCTGGTGGGTGGAGGGGAGGGCAGATTTGGGGAAGGCTGAGGCTGGGCATGGAGGGTGGGGAGTAAACGCACTACAGGGGACATGAAAGGGCAGGCCAGGGGCACGCCAAGGGGACACCTGGTGGAAAAATCAAGACTGCTTCAAGCCTTTTCATTTTCCATTTCCTTCTTAGGCCAGACATGCCTGAGACAGTAAAAAGCTCTATCAGCTGCTTTTTTTTGTCCACTTAAACTTTCTAGGCATCAGAGGGGGCCTCCCCTTTTCAGACGACAGACAGCCTTGCGACCTGAGGCCCTTTTGCTATAAATGAACAAAGGGAAATCATTTCTTGCCACCGCGCTTCCACACAGCTCCCAGGGCTCTTGGAGCTGGCTGCTCTATCCTTCCTGAATTCCACAACCAGAAACACTTTTGAACTTGTTTCATCTTTAAAGTGCTGCCAAGGTCAACCTCATGAGCAGCTCCTCTCAGCACAACCACTCTCTGCTAACACAGATTCCTTCTAGAGGTATTTTTCTCATCTTTGATTCCTTTTGAGGCAATTATTTCCTCTCACACCCTGTGGCATTACATGGTTTACCTCGTGGTCATCTGAGTTTCCAAGCCAGTGTTTTTGTCTGAGACTCCCATGCACCTCCATGTGCAGCTTATGTGGAGCTTTACTGGGACACAAGTCCCCAACTCTGCCTCTGCGCCACCAGCCTCGGTCAGGCCCCCGCCTTTGGGCATAGGTGCCAGCAATGCACTTGGCCCTTAGAGATGCTGCCATCTGGCAAGCCTCCCACATCCACCACACAAGCCCGTGCTCTCTTGTGAGCAGCTCCCAAGTCCTGCCACAGTCCTGCCACCTCACTTGGTATGAGCCGTCAGATGCCCTCCTTGTGCCCTGGCCAGCACTCATCCCACAGGCGCTCCTAACACAGAGCGGCCTCTGAGGCATCTATTATTCTCAGGCCCTAGACTGATGTTTTCGGTCTCCATTCACACTAGTGCTATTTGGATTCTGAGTTATCCATGTCTCTGTAAAGCTTTTTGGGGAGCTTGAAGGAGCTTATGGAGATTGCAGTTTGACGGTTTCAAGAAAGTACCTGCAGGTGGGACTTGGTGACGGTAGGTGCCCACTTCATGGCCTCCTGCAGGATCATCCCACAGCGTGCAGCGAAGTCCTTCACAATGCTCTGGAAGAGGGTGAAGTTGCTTCTCAACAACCCAAAGTCGTTTCATCTGAGCTGCTGTAGTGACTGTCATGGGCTGAACTGTGTCTCCCCAAATCCCTATGCTGCGCCTTAACTGGTACCAGTACCTCAGAGCAGAACTCATTTGGAGACAGGGCTTTAAAGAGGTGATTCAATTAAAAAGCCGACAGGGTAGGTCCTGATCCAGTCTGGACAGTATCCTTCCTTACATGTGTGGAGGGGAAATCTGGACCCATAGAAATACTGGAGCAGCGAGGAGGGTGTGCACAGAGGGAAGAACACGTAAGGACATAGGGAGAAGGCTGCCATTCACAAGCTAAGGAGAGGTCTCCGCAGAAACCAGTTCTGCGGACACTTTGATTTTACACTTCGGCCCTCAGAACTGTAAGACAATAAATATCTATCCTTTAAAGCTGCCCAGTCCATTGTCTTTTGCTACAGCAACCCAAGAGACTAGCACAGTCACTAAGTTTGAACCTCAGGGCGCCTGGGGCCAGGAAGCCCACACACACTGTGGTCTGTAATTCTGGCACAAGGTTTGTGGCAGAATCTACATGAGTAACATGTCACAGAGCCACTGTGCAACTTGTGTCCTGGGTCTGGGACTGGACGGAAGGGCAGGCTCTGGGTGGCAAAATTCTCTTTGGTGCCACACCACTCTGTGGGAAACTCGCCATCGACAGCTGGTCTGGAACGGAGGTCCAGAGGTAGGATATGACTCAGCCCAGGCTGAAGGAGCTGTGAGCTGAGTTTCAGTCTTGCCACAGTGAGGGCTCTGAGACCGAGTTGGGGAGAGGAGAGAACCAGTACATCCTCCTCTTTTGGAGTGATTTATTCTGCCAGTTTCCCCATGGGATAGCACAAGTCAAAGGCATGTTCCCCTATTACCACAATAATAAAATGTCAGTGCACCTCAGAGAAGTGAAGTCCACCTGAAAATCATGCTTGTGCGATGCAGACTTGAGGCTATAAACTGGCTGGTAGCTGAAGACCTCTTTGGCAGCTAAACCGAGAACACAGCTGAGTCAACAGGGCTGAGGTGGGAGAGCAGGACTTGGAAGATAGAGCAACCTGGGGGCAGCCAGCTCTCCTTGCACATGATGGGGCCTAGCAATGGCTTGGTTTCCTCACTGGGGGATGTGGCCAGTACCACCCACACCTCAAATTGCTGGGGACTGGGTGAGCTCATGCAGGATGACCACCTTGTGGACATATTCTGGGAACTGTGGTAAAGATGGCCCTTAATGCAGGGGATCGTGTCAGGCCTACCTCACGGGCTTCGTATGTGTCAGGAACCGTGATCCGGTAGGGGGCGTCGGGGATGTCATAGTAAGGCTGGTCCTTGTGAATATCCTGCAAGTACAGCGAGACTCCGTCTTGCAAACTGCCTTCCCCAAGTTGCCACTAGCAAGCACATGGGCCACCCCTTCCCACCAACTGTCTGTCTGTGACAGGCCTCCATACTTGATGCAACTTACTGCAAAACACCAGGTGAATTTGGGCCCCCTCATCCCCAACTCGACACCTGTAGCATTAATTAGGTTCAGGCTTATTGTCAGAGAAGCAAGCCACAACACAGGGCGGACAGGGCCGGCGGGGTGGTGGTAATGCTGGTAGTGTTTGGGCCCTAGGTCTTCTGGGGACACTCACAGCGCTCAGGGACAGTGACAGGGTCTGCAGGATGTCCAGCATGGTCTTCAGCACAGTCCCGCTCCAGAGCAAGTGGGGAAACCTGCACGAAGAGCCGGCTCTCAGGACCAAGAGCCAAACCTCCAAGGAAGGTCTGCTTCTAGGAACTCCCTCAGCTGCCAGTCAGAGCCCATACCTGCTACAGGCCAGCTGAAGGGGGAGGTCGGGAGGCCTTTGCAGCGCGAGGCCTTGCCTCCTCAGGCTCACTGCAGCAAGGGCCTGGTCAGAAAGGCTCCCCAGGCCCCTGCCAGACCCACTTCTTAAGGCCAGACATGTCCCAAGTGACCTGCTATAAACCTGACACCAACTGCCTTGGTTATGCACTGGCCAGGACAGCCCTCACTTCCCAAAGCAATCCTCTTAGTTTCTGACCAGGGTTCTCCATTATTTCTCACATAATGGAGAAAACAGCAGTATCTACCTGATACCCAGGGTAAGACAGGCCATGGGCTCTGATGGCCCCAGGGCTGAAAGAGAGGTGTCTCTGCACAGCTGTGACCCACCAGTGGCCCACTGCTCAGGAGGCCCAGCTCAGACACACACCACGTGTGTGCTGGACTCGTTTTCGTGACCCCTGGCTGGCTCCTGACTACCCTTGATGGTGCCACTGCCTGGACTAGGCACATAGCATCTGCAACAGGCTCCAGAACCGCTGGATACCTCTGGGGAGCCGCAGGCAGCCTCCATGTGGGTGTTTTGCTGCCTCTGGCCTTCTCACCTTGGAGAAGCTGGCCCAGCCCACCTCTTAGAGTTCTCATCAGTGTGGGGACATGTCCCAAGAGGGTCTGTTTTGGCTCCCAGCACAAAGAGTGTATAGCAGAGAAGGGGCTGTGTGGGCTTTTGTTCCTGAGAAGCCCAAAGATACTGATTCTACCAGGGGACCTCAGGCTGGGCCCTGGGCTAGAAGATGGTACACCAGGTCTTGCCAGGGTGGGTGGGATTGAGAGACACAGTGATGTGGCACCCAGTAAACGTGCTGTAAGTAACATTAATAGCTCAGAATGAACAGAAGTTTCTGGACCAAAATTCAGACACTGCAGCAAACTCACTGACATTGGAGGGAGGCTGCATCGCCTTAAGAGTTTTCATTCTGACTCCATTTTTTCCTAGGCTAATAATACAAGGATGATATTTCCCGGCATTTGAAATCACAGAAGTATATAAACATACACACAAAACATTAGCAGGAAAATGAGCTTACTTATCCACCAGACCAGACAGATACTTGTCTGCCACCCTCCTTATCCTCTTGTGAATGTGGTTAAAGTTCACCAACAGGAACTGAGCGTGCCGCTCCAGCTCCTCCTCGTTTTCCTTGGTCTTGGCCTAGAGATGCAAAAGAAACAGGTACAGCAGTGCCCCAGGTGCCTCCAGCAGACAGACGCATTCATGCAGGAGAGGCTTACTTTATCTGCCATCATGTTCAGGAAGGCATCGAATACTTTGTCTGCGACTGCAATCACACACTGCATCATCCCTGAAACAAGAAGGTTTCCACAGATAAGGTGCAGCAACAGAGAGAGAATACTAGCAACTTTCAATCATTTTCTTTTGAAATGATTTCAGACTTACAGAGTGGCGAAGACAGCACAGAGCTCCCATATACCCTTCACCCAGCTTCCCTGGATTTTAACATCTGCAGTAACCAGGCTGATGTGTCAAAACTGAGTCAGATATTGATATAATCCTATTACCTAAACTTCAGACTTCGTCTGGATTTTCCATGCCTCCCACACATGCCCCTCTTCTGTTTCAGCATCCAACCCAGGACACCAGATGGCATTTAATCTCTGTGTCTCCTACTCCCCTCCAATATGTGGTGACTCCTCAGTCTGTCAATGTCTTTTGTGACTTTGACACTTTTGAAGAACAGTTATTTTGTTGAATGTCCCCTAATTTAGGTTTGTCTGATGCTTACCCACGATTAGACCAGGGTTACAGGATTTGGGGGAGAACTCCATAGAGTGGATGTGCTCTTTTGTTTTGAGATCGAGTCTCACTGTGTTGCCCAGGCTGGAGTGCAGTGGCATGATTTTGGCTCACTGCAAGCTCCACCTCCTGGGTTCACACCATTCTCCTGCCTTAGTCTCCCGAGTAGCTGGGACTACAGGCACCTGTCACCATGCCTGGCTAATTTTTTGTATTTTTAGTAGAGACAGAGTTTCACCATGTTGGCCAAGATGGTCTCGATCTCCTGACCTCGTGATCCGCCCGCCTTGGCCTTTCAAAGTGCTGGGATTACAGGCGTGTGCCACCGCACCTGGCCCGGATGTGCTCTTTCTGCATCACGTAAGGGGTATGTGGTAACAGTATCTCTTATTACTGGTGAAGCTAACCTTGACCACTTGGTTTGAGTTACCATTTTCCCCTTTTTCTATTTTTTTTGAGACAGGGTCTCACTTTGTTGCTCAGGCTGGAGTGTAATGGGGAGATCATAGCTCAGCTACAACCTTGAACTCTCAGGCTCAAGGGATCCTCCCACCTCAGCCTCCCTGGCGGCTGGGATTATAGATCTACAACACCATGCCCAGCTAATTTTTAAATTTTTGTAGAGACTGGGGGTCTCACTATGTAGCCCAGGCTGGTCTCGAACTCCTGGGTCAAGCAATCCTTCTGCCTCAGCCTCCCAAGGTGCTAAGATTACAGGTGTGAGCCACCATGCCCGGTCCCCTTTCTCCATTCTTTAGAAGAAAGTCACTAAGGACAGCCCACACTCAGAGCCAAGGAATTAAGTGCTACCACCTGAAAGAAATTTGTGGATGAGAATTGCAGCCACCATAGCGATTGATATTTTGGGGAAGATACTTTGAAGTTATGCAGAGATCATGTTTCTCTTTAAGACTTTGCCCATTCACTCTGGCATCCATGAGTGAATTCTGCCTGCAGTAGTTACTATGGTTGTCACAAGAATTTTCTATTTTCCTCGTTCTTTCTACTTTTTAAAAAGTGTTGGCCAAGCACGGTGGCTTACGCCCATAATCCCAGCACTTTGAGAGGCCAAGGCGGGTGAATCACGAGGTCAGGAGTTTGAGACCAGCCTGGTCAACATGGTGAAACCCCGTCTCTACTAAAAATACAAAAATTAGCCAGGCATGGTAGCGCACCACTGTAATCCCAGCTACTTGGGAGGCTGAGGCAGGAGAAGCGCCTGACCCTGAGAGGCAGAGGTTGCAGTGAGCCGAGATTGTGCCACTGCACTCTAGCCTGGGTGACAGAGCGAGACTCCATCTCAAAACAAAACAAAACAAAAATGTATTTTTTAGGCACAGGGTATCACTTTGTTGCCTAGGCTGGTCTTGAACTCCTGGGCTCAAGCGCTCCTCCTGCCTTGGCTTCCCAAAATGCTAGGATTACAGGCATGAGCCACTGTGCCCAGCCCCTTCTATTTTTGTTAATAGTAATTGGAATTCTGTAGGGAAGGTTCAGCCTTTTTCCCCATTTTTAATTTATTCGATAGTCTAATCATTACAGAACCGTGGATTTTTATTTGTTGGGTTATAATCCAATACTATTTATTCTGTTCAAATCATTCCAGCTTTGGCCACTGGGAGTTCTTTCAGGCTGGCTCCTGTGTCATTTGGACAGGCCCCATGTCTTCTCTTTTCTTCTTTATTGGTGTATCCTTACTTTCTGGTGCAACAGGGTGCCCCAGGCTCATCCTGTACAGGCTCCCTAGAATCAACCATTTCTCCATGGAGCCCTGGTTCCTTTTATTGGAGAATTCTAATTAGAAACCAAGATCTGAGCACCGGATATGCTCACTGTTACAGAGGTGCCAAGTAGGCTGTAAAAGGCAACAGAATGGGCCAGGCACAGTAGCTCATGCCTGTAATCCCAGCACTTTGGGAGGCTGAGGTGGGTGGATCACTTGAGGCCAGCAGTTCGAGACCAGCCTGGCCAACATGGTGAAACCCCGTCTCTAGTAAAAACACAAAAATTAGCTGGGTGTGGTGGTGCACACCTGTAATTCCAGCTACTTGGGAGGCTAGGGCACAAGAATCACTTGAGCCTGGGAGGTAGAGGTTGCAGTGAGCTGAGATTGTGCCACTGCACTCTAGGCTGGGAGACGGAGCAAGACACTGTCTCAAAAAAAAAAAAGAAAGAAAAGAAAAAGCAACAGAACACAGTGATCATCACAGTGCAGATGAAGAACTGTAATAAAATGCCAATTTACACTCCATCATGCTGTTTTCTCTATCCAGTGTTTTTTAATTTGCATGACTACATGCCAGGTCTGCCCTCTGCCTCCAGGCAGAGAGATAAGGCAGGTGCTATCAGCTTTGCACCTCATGCCCAGCATGGAGCCTGAGACATAAAGAGGCCTTTCATAGATACTTTTTATGAAGGTAAGCGGGACCTCAGCAATCTGAAAAATTGTCAGTGTGACCTGGACAGATGCTCAAGGGTAGTGAGAGGCTGCTTTCTTTTTTTTTTTCTGAGACAGAGTCTCGCTTTGTCGCCCAGGCTGGAGTGCAGTGGTACGTTCTTGGCTCAATGCAAGCTCTGCCTCCCAGGTTCACGCCATTCTCCTACCTCAGCCTCCTGAGTAGCTGGGACTACAGGGTGCCCGCCACTACGCCCGGCTAATTTTTTGTATTTTTAGTAGAGAGGGGGTTTCACCATGTTAGCCAGGACGATCTGGATCTCCTGACCTTGTGATCCACCCGCCTCGGCCTCCCGAAGTGCTGGGATTACAGGTGTGAGCCACCACGCCCGGCCAATTTTTTTATTTTTAGTAGAGACGGGGTTTCATCATGTTGGCCAGGCTGGTCTCGAACTCCTGACCTCAGGTGATCCACCCATCTCGGCCTCCCAAAGGGCTGGGATTACAGCCATGAGCCACTGTGCCCAGCCTGATTTTTCAACAAAAGAAAAAATGGTACAAGTAGTTATCAGAAATAATTTCTCCATAGGCAAGAACAAGTTGATAGATTCACCAACCTATCAACGGCTTCCGGTGCGGAAAGGACTACACACTGTTAGTTGCACTTTCATTAATACTAAATTTGTCAATCTCAAGAATTTATCAATAAGCATGCCTCAAAGAATTTATTCATACAGTTAATCAAAATTTGTGGATTCTCCCCAATTCTCTTGCACACTTAAACATGATTTCACCATGATTACAAAAATAATCAAATTATTCTAAGCATTTAATTAAAACTCAGGTCTAATATTTCAGCATCTTTTAAATTTTTGATTTTAAACACCTTATAAATCAGACTTCTTAGTGCCCTTACACTAGAACTGGCCAAAAAGTGCTTCTATGCAGTATTTAACTTTTTCCTTTGTTGTCTCTATTTTAATATCTTTTTATTGTCTAAATACATTCTTATAAAACTACTTAATATTAGCCTTTTGTAATTTTAAAAATTTGAGGTATAATTTGCATATAATAAAATCCACAGCTCTTATGTGTTCAATTCCATGACTTAACAACTGTATACACTCATGTGACCACTACTTAAACAATCTAGAGGACACTTCCATCAATCCAGACAGTCTCCTTGTACTCTTCCCAGTTTCCATCTCTCCTTTTTATTCTTTTAGCTTTGTCTTCATGGGGTTTTGGTAATTGTAACATTTTTATGCCTTCCTACAGTTTCCACCATTTCTCTGTCTTCCTAGGAGTTGGTTTTCTGGGCTAGGGCTGTTAACAGCTGAGGCCCTCTGTGCACTCAGGGTCTGACGACACGTTGCATCTGGAATGCAGTGGCATGATCATAGCTCACTCTAACCTTGAACTCCTGGGCTCAAGCGATCCTCCCACTCACCCTCCCGAGTAACTTGGGACTACAAGCACGAGCTACTGTGTTCCCTGCTCCTGACGTTAAAAAACCATGACTGCTCTCTGGCAACAGCAAGATGCTGCAGGTCCATCAGTGACCATCCGAGAAGCCCTGGTCCCTCTAGATGAGTGCTGGAGCACACCTGAGCATACACAGTGGGCTAGAATGACCATCCTTCTTTTCGAGGCCCTTGCACCAGCGGCAGAACCATTAAGGTGTACATTTGAAGGTTATATGTTTTATACTGATCTTTCTAATGTAGCATGTAACTTCATAAAACATTTTCTACATGTAGACAGAAAAGAGGAAGTAGTACTCCTTTTTATCCTATTAAAGCTCAATTCATCATGAAAGCACCACAATAATGAGCTTACCAGATTTGTCTTTCTGAATAGCTTTATCCTCAAAGTAGCAGAACATTACCTGGAAGCGATCAGGATCTGTTGAACGCAGTACCCTAAGAAGAAAACAGCTTTAGATAAATTTTGAAAAAGCCAGGCCCTCCCTATCACAGATTTGACACCGCCCATAAGTGGTAAGGCTGTGAAGAACATTAGCCTTTTGCCATTCATAAGGGCGTACACTGACGTGGACTTTCTGGAGGGTGACGTGCACCGTCTATTATACATTCCCATATTTTTCACTCCAGCAGCCCCACCATTAGGATATATCTTAAGGGTTACATGCATAAGGATTCCCCTAATAGCACTGATGGCATTACCCAAAATGGAAAGACTCTGAATGTCCATCAACAGAAGACTGGGCAGATAAGCCAAAGTACACCCATTCGATGACACACCATGCAGCCACCATAGGAGAGGCAGCTCTCTACATGTGCTGTTACAAAAAAATGTCCGAGACATATATTAACAGAAAAAAGCAAGCTGCAGGGAACACATGTCCAGTATGATCCCACTGACAGGTTTCCTAAAGGCCTGTCTGTGCATGTCTATGTGTAAGCTACGCATGTTTGCCTATGCACAGAAAATTTCTAGAGGGAAATTAAGAGGCCATTAACAGTAGGATAGTAGAAACGAGGTATTCACATCTACAAAGGTGACACCTGTCTTTTTTCATCTTTAGCATCTTCTGTACTATTCCAGTGTTTCCTCTTTTCTTTTTTGTTTTACGCACCCTGTACATTTTTCTTTTATGGTAAAAAATATCTTTAACCTCAGGGGGAAAAGGAGAAAAAGGAAAAAGCGCATGCACTTGTCCCATGGGTGCTGTGAAGGGCTGTTCAGAGTTTCAGGGGCTCCACTAAGGCAGCAGCGGCTTGGCAGGCCACGTCTTTTGGCCTCTGCACCAGCCTGTCAAGAGTTAAGCCTCAGGAGGGCAGGCCAGGTGGCTTTCAGCACACGCATTCGAGTGTGCACGTGCACACACCTTTAACTTGATTTCCCAAATTCTCCACTTCGTGGTTTTAAAGTTCTCTCAATACCCAGTGGCTGGGAACCTGGGCCAGGTTCCTGAATAAAGGCTTTGAGGTTGCCTCTCTATGCTAATAGAGTGCCCTCAAGGGCCTGGTAGGCAGCCCGAGGTGGAAGGTGGGCTCACAGGAGCTGCTATGGGCTGCCTCTTACAGTCTTCCTCTGCCAGTTAAGAGCCTGTCCTGAGAACCTGAGAAAACTACTCAGGGGCAAACTTGTGGAAAAGGCAGAGGTAGCTTTGCCTTCAAACCACATGAGGTTGAGAGGGTCTGGAGATACCTCTTCTAGCCATGCATGCTGGGATGAAAGCCATGTTTTTGCTCTGTTTGGGTCTGGCTTGTTTTGTTTTGGCTGTTTTTTCTTTGAAAATATATTGTTCAGAAAAAAGACTACAAGCAGCTATACTGACAGGCTATAGGGGATGATGGCGAGGTCAGTGGTTTTTTTCTCTCTCTACTTATTTTGCAAGATTTTGTATAAACGTTCTGTTTTTCTGAGACAGTGTCTTTTGCCTAGGCTGGAGTGCAGTGGTTTGATCATAGCTCACTGCAGCCTCAACATCCTAGGCTTAAGCAACCCTCTTGCCTCAGCCTCCTAAGTAGCTGGGACTACAGGCATGTTCCACCACAACTGGTTAGGTTTTTTTTTTGTTTTTGTTTTTTTTGGGGGGCGGGGGTAGAGACAAGTTCCTGCTCTGTTGCACAAGCTCAAAACTTCCAGGCTCAAGTGATCCTCCCACCTCCCAAAGTGCTGGGATTATAGGCATGAGCCACTGCCTAGCCATTTGTTTTTTTGAGATACAGTCTTACTCTGTCGCCCAGGCTGCAGTGCAGTGGCGCCATCTCGGCTCACTGCAACCTCTGCCTCCTGGGTTAAGCAATTCTCCTGCTTCAGCCTCCTGAGTAGCTGAGATTACAGGCATGTGCCACCACGCCCAGCTAATTTTTATATTTTTAGTAGAGACGGGGTTTCACCATGTTGGTCAGACCGGTCTCGAACTCCTGACCTCATGATCTGCCTGCCTTGGCCTCCCAAAGTGCTGAGATTACAGGTGTGAGTCACTGCGACCGGCCGCACTCAGCCATTTTTGTGTAATGTTCTTTATTTTTGAGATGGAGTCTCGGTCTGTCGCCCAGGCTGGAGGGCTGTGGTGCGATCTTGGCTCACTGTAAGCTCTACCTCACCTCCCGGGTTCATGCCATTCTCATGCCTCAGCCTCCCAAGTAGCTGGGATTACAGGCGCCTGCCACCATGTCTGGCTAATTTTTGTATTTTTAGTAGAGACGGGGTTTCACCGTGTTAGCCAGGATGGTCTTGATCTCCTGACCTTGTGATCCGCCCGCCTCCGCCTCCCACAGGGCTGGGATTACAGGCGTGAGCCACGGCGCCTGGCTGCATGTGCAATGTTCTTATATTACTTTTATAACTGAAAATAAAGGACACTTTTTTCTTTTGAAATGGAGTTTCGCTCTGTTGCCCAGGCTTGAGCGCAGTGGCATGATCCTGGCTCACTGCAACCTCTGCCTCCCGGGTTCAAGTGATTCTCTTGCCTCCCTTGAGGCAAGTGAGGCAAGTGAGTGGCTGGGATTACAGGCGTCCGCCACCACGTCTGGCTAATTTTTGTATCTTTAGTAGAGACGGGGTTTTACCATGTTGGCCAGGCTGGTCTTGAAACTGACCTCAGGTGATCCACTCGCCTTGGCCTCCCAAAAGTGCTGGGGTTACAGGTGTGAGCCACCATGTCCGGCCAAAATAAAAGACACTTATAATGAAAAAAGAACAAAGTCAAAATTCCCTTGGCTCTGTGGGACTTGGGGAGAATGGGTTTCCATATTTGGCTCTGTGTGGAGCCCTGGGCTGCTGAGGGCAGGGCGGAGGAGACTGAGCAGGAGGGTGGGGGTGCATTCCGATGCAACCAAAGCACTCTGCCTTCCTTTTATGTATTGAGCTTTCAAGGACTATTTTACCAGAGGGTTGGTGGCAACAAAGAAAGGCTAAATAATAGTGTTTTCCAAATAGCCTTTCTTTTAGGACACTTTCTTTTTCAAATCATTTGTGAAAGGAATTATTCTATGACTTATCTGCACTCTCCCATGACTTAAGCTAAGTGTAATTTGACCTTTTCTTGATGACAGGAATCATCATTTTGTAGACAATGTACTCAGTTGCTATCCCAGAGTGCCTGAGGCCTCAGCACAGTGGGTCTGTATAACACCGCCTACCTCACAGGCATGTCGGGAGTGGTAAACGTGGGTAATGCAGCACAGTACCTGGTACAGCACAGGCACTCAATCCACGTTTACTTCTGAGGTCAACATGATAACAGCTGTAGCTCCAAAGAGTTACTACTGCTGTTAGGACTGCTGTGGCCACCGGTGTGTCCTGAGCATCGGGCCACATGCAGGATTGTTTTGGAGCCGGCCCCACCTCATGTTGCATTTGCTGTTTGTACTCAACCGTGGTCCTGGGCAGCTCAGTGAGTGCCCTAGACACGCACTCAGTGTGGCTGGGTCCTCAGAAGGGCCTCGCTCAGCCCGTGAGCTGAGTTCACAACACTGACTGCGACTGCCCAGAAGCCTGTTTCCTATTAGAGAGGGGATGATGCGGAGCTTAGATACTGGGAGGTGTTACCAGATGTGGTACTTGGTGGTCATGAATGAGGGGCATACGAGAAAAGTAGAAGGTGTTTTTGCTTGGTTTTTCAGAAACTTTGCATGTCTTGGGAGGAGTTGAAAAAAGTGTCATGCTTACGAGGGCACAAAAATGAAAACCCTGCTCAAATGTGGATGTGCATGGTGGTGAAGGCACGTGTACCTCATGTACTCCAGCCGGTACACAGAGAGGAGGTAGGTGGACATGGCGAAGTCCAGCTTGTTGATGAGTGCGGACACTTCGGGAGGGGGGTCCAGCAGGTTGATGATGGTGCTGCGGAGCTCACTCAGCTCAGCCTGGAGGGAGAGAAACATCCAAGGGCTCAGGGAGCACCTCCCAGGACAAACAGGTCCCAGTGGCTGGCAACATGTGTTAATAATGGCAATGAAAGGATCTGCCCTAACTGGCCCAGAGGGCATGGTAAAAATGAGATGTGAATCCTTACAGGGGTGACCGTGTCGTTCTTCATGGCTGAGTTATACTGGAGGACGGACCGCAGTGGCTCCTTGCTGGGAAAGGTGAGCAGGGGGGACTTGGTGGCTATTTCGCAGACCCCTTCGTACCACTCTTCCGGCCAGAGTCCTGCAATAAAGTGAACACAAATGAGGAAATCACCTTGGTCAGAAAGCACAGCAGTGAGGTCGACTGACAATTTCTATAGTCATGGGTCCTTTGAGACAATTATCCCAAAAACTAGGCACAGAAATGAGTCTATTACTTAACTTGGACAGACTTTTCCTAAGGTGTGCGGCATTCTCAGCACCCTAAACTACATTTGGGGACAGTAACACTTGCTAATACTTGCAGGAAGAAGCAGCTGCATGTGGACTCATTTAAACATGCTCACATTCATAATTACATGGGCTCTGACCTCACCTTTATCTTCATTCTGCACTCCATCTTCCCCGGGAGAGAGATTATCCCCCTACCTGAGCCCTCCACAGCGAATCCCATCAGAACAGAATATAGCCAGAAGTCCCGGAAGAGCTTCTGTAACCGAGGCTTAGCTTCTTTGATGGGCGGCAGTCGTCGGGTGAGCTGATGTGCCAAGAAGAGAGGGAGAAAGGAGGTTATTTGCTCAGGAAACCCTAAGCCCTGTAGGTGTAAAAGTAACCACAGATTCATTCTCCAAGAGCATTCTCAGAGACTCAGACTGGGTAGGAAGAGGCACACTGAGCAGTGATAATTTTGCCAATAAGCATTGTCCATCCATTCAGGTACTGAGTCCCTAGTGTGCACCAGGTGCTGTGCCAGGGAGGAAAAAGCCCTGTTCCTGCACTTGAAGGACTTCCTGTCTAGTTTGGAGGCAGGTGAGCAACAGTTACAGTGGGGCAGAGTTCCCAGAGAAGGTGTCATGGGTCTCAGAGCTAACATTCGAGGAAAGCTTAGCCAGGAGAGAAGAGAAGGCAGCCTGTTCAGCCACAGGAGCATTAGGTCCTAAGCCTGGCACTGTGGAGGGCAACAAATGCATAGGAAAGGCAAACAACGGATGCGAGCCAGAGCTGGGAGGAAGGGATGCTGCTGGGGAGGCAGGGAGGAGAGCACAAGAACTCTCACGGGCCAGGCAGCACAAATTTTCCAAACAGTAATCTCGGGCAGAATCCCCATGTGTGTAACAGGTAAAGCAGAGTTGCTCAGGTGCAGGTGAGGGGCTGTTGTCCCTGTTTCTGCTCCAGATGCTGGTGGGAAGCAGGGAGAGACTCATCAGTAGTATAAATGGTTAAACTTGGCCAGGCACGGTGGCTCACGCCTGTAATCCCAGGCTGGAGTGCAGTGGCGCCATCTTGGCTCACTGCAAACTCCACCTCCCGAGTTCAAGCCATTCTCCTGCCTCAGCCTCTGGGTAGCTGGGACTATAGGCACCCGCCACCACGCCTGGCTAATTTTTTTGTATTTTTGTAGTAGAGACGAGGTTTCACCATGTTAGCCAGGATGGTCTCAATCTCCTGACTTCATGATCCGCCCACCTCAGCCTCCCAAAGTGCTGGGATTATAGGCATGAGCCACCGCGCCTGGCCAATTTATTATACTGTTAATATACTGTTACTTATTTAAATGCCCCTTTCAGGTGGACATTTAGTGTGTTTCTATTTATTTTGCTGTTACAACATTTTTGTTCCTAAATCAGCTTTTTAAAGCTTTTTAAAATTTTTTGGATAGATTTCTCAGGGATAGGATGTTGGGTGAAATATGTGTGGCGATATTGAGAATTTCTGATGCATATTACCAGATTGTTTTCAAAGAAGTGTTGTGACAGTTTACAGTCCTGCCTGCTATGTGTGATGTGTCACAGCCCATCCCATTGTGCCCTCCTTGCCTCAAGAGATGATGTCTTCATCTCCCGCACCTCTCTGTCCCTGGCCCAGTGCCTGACCCATACTGGGTGCTTGTAAGTGTTTGGGGGTAGCAAAGCCCCCGCTTACCACAGACTCAGCATCACTGATGGGAGCTCAACGTCCACTGGGGGGTCTGTAAGGATCAGCCTGTCCAGCTGGGCATCATGCACAAGTTAAACCTTTTGGTGTTTTTGAGATGGAGTTTCGCCCTTGTTGCCCAGGCTGGAGTGTAATGGCACGATCTTGGCTCACTGCAACCTTTGCCTCCCAGGTTAAAGCAATTCTCCTGCCTCAGCCTCCCGAGTAGTTGGGACTATGGGTGTGCACCACTATGCTCAGCTAAGTTTTGTATTTTTAGTAGAGACGGGGTTTCACCATGTTGGCCAGGCTGGTCTCAAACTCCTGACCTCAAGTGATCTGCCCATCTCGACCTCCTGAAGTCCTGGGATTACAGGTGTGAGCCACCACGCCCGGCCTAATTATTATTATTATTATTTTTCCAATTCTAAACTTTTAATTTAAAAGTAAACTTTAATGTTGAAAATGCAAACTTGGGGAGGGGAGAAAGATCACACACAAGGCTGCCAATTCACACTTGGAGGGTTGCACAGCAGCTGGGCAAAGGTGCGCCTCACTTCCCAGACAGTGTAGCGGCCAGGTACAGGTGCTACTTACTCAATTCCCAGATGGGGTAGCGGCCAATGCCCGGCTTAATTATCATTATTTCTTTTTTCATGCAAACAGACACTTTACTGATTTTTTACATTTTTTTGTAGAGAAAGGCTCTATGTTGCCCAGGCTGGTATTAAACTCCTAGGTTCAAAAGATCCTCCCGCATTGGCCTCCCCAAGCATTGGGATTACAGGCAGGAGCCACTGTGCTCAGCCAAGAATCGTATTTTTGAAGACTATTTGGTGACACATGTAGAAATCACAATATGTCAAGTGAAAAAAAAGCAAAATGTATAAATGATATGATACAGATTTTTAAAAATCTAAACATATATGCATAGAACAAAGATGGGAAAAAGTAGCCACATATTAAGATTATTTCTGGGTTGCTAGGGATTTCACTCTTCTTCTTTAATGTCTGTTATTTCCTGGAGCTCTTTCATGAACTTGTTCCTTTTACAATCAAAGGGAGGGTGCAGGTGCCGGTCAAGGGCTTGGCAACCTGTGTGGAAGAAGGTTCCACACCTCTGCTTGAGAGCCACCAGGGCACTGTGTCCTTGGGAAGAGTGGGCCAAGACCTGGGGGTGCAGGGTAGGCTCTGGATAGGTGCTGAGGAGGTGGGGAGCTTTGGAGACGGCTGTGTGGAGAGTAGCAGTAGACGGACGCGACAGAGGGCAGGAAATCTAGAGCTGCACACGATGTGGCCACAAAAGGACAGCTGACAAGGGGCTTCCAGTTCAGCTAGCGGCCAAGGACAATGAGAGTAAGAATACACAACTGTGGGACTGACTGGCTCAGAAGTGATCGGCCTCCCTGGATAAGCGATGGTGGAGATATGAAGGGGTTTCCAGACTGCAGAATTCAAGGCCTATGTGGCTAAGAGGTTCTGGCACCTTCTAAAGAGAACTAGATTTTGGTGGTTATGGAAAGGCTCAACCTTCTAGAATGCTTCCCTCTCAATGAGAACAGCAGCTCCACGTGGCTGGGAAGCTCAAAGTGGTTTTGATACAGAAAAGAGGAAGTGGACTCTATCTTTGATTTGGGATCCTACTCCTGACCCTGTGAACTTCTTGGCTCCCTCCTGAGGACTCTGGCTTAAAAGTGGCCCTGTAGGTTCTCCCTGCTCTCTGACTTCTCCGGGCCTGCTGGCCACTGTCTTGGCTGAGACTGCTCTAGTCTCCAGAAAGGAGACCTGCTCGCTCCTAAAGAGTATCAAGGTCAGGCCAGGAGTGGTGGCTCACACCTGTAATCCCAGCACTTTGGGAGGCTGAGACAGGCAGATCACGAGGTCAGGAGATCGAGATCAGCCTGGCTAACATGGTAAAATCCATCTCTACTAAAAATACAAAAAATTAGCCGGGTGTGGTGGCACGCGCCTGTGGTCCCAGGTACTCGGGAGGCTGAAGCAGGAGAACAGCTTGAAACCAGGAGGCTGAGGTTGCAGTGAGCCAAGACAGCGCCACTGCACTGCAGTCTGGGCGACAGAGTGAGACGAAAGGACAGCACAGGACAGGACAGGACAGGACAGGACAGGACAGGACAGGACAGGACAGGAAAGGAAAGGAAAGGAAGAAAGAAGGACAGAAAGGAAGGAAGGAAGGACGGAAGGAAGGAAGGAAGGAAGGAAGGAAGGAAGGAAGGAAGGAAGGAAGGAAGGAAGGAAGGGAAGGAAGGAAGGAAGGAAGGAAGGAAGGAAGGAAGGAAGGAAGGAAGGAAGGAAGGAAGGAAGGAAGCAAGGAAGGAAGGAAGGAAGGAAGGAAGGTCGGCCGGTCAGGGGAGAAGTGGAAAGACTGAAATAGATAAACGATTCTAAAGAGATATAACAGCCAAATGCAATGCATGAAACCCTGACCAGATAAAAATAAAAAAGCCATAAAATACATGTTTGAAGTCATGGAGTAATCTGAGTTGGACTAGACATGTGATATATGTGAGGCCTGTGATCCTCCCAGGAGTGAGGTAGCACAGCACAGGGCAGAGACCCTTCCATAGAAGAAACACTGGTGCTAGTGCCCAGGGCAGAAGTGAGTGATGTCTTCTCACCTTCAAACACTCCAGGAAAATAGCCCCCAACACATGGAATTAAGTGGACATGGTAAAATATTAACTATTCTACCTAGGTTGTGGGTGTATGGATATTTAGTATTCAATTATTCCGATTTCTCTGTGTACGTATATGTATTTTTTTAGAGACAGGGTCTCACTCTGTCGACCAGGCTGGAGTACAGGGGTACAATCATAGCTCACTGTACATGCTCAAGTGATCCTTCTGCCTCAGACTCCTGAGCAGTTGGGACTACAGGTGTGTAGCATCATAGCCCAGTTAAGGTTTTTTTTTTTTTTTTTGAGATGGGTTTTGCTAGCTGGGCGCAGTGGCTCATGCCTGTAATCCTAGCACTTTGGGAGGCCAAGGCAGGCAGATCATCTGAGGTCAGGAGTTTAAGACCAGCCTAGGCAACATGGTAAAACCCTGTCTCTACTAAAAATACAAAAATTAGCCAGGCATGGTGGCAGGCGCCTGTAAGCCCAGCTACTCGGGAGGCTGAGGCAGGAGAATCACTTGAACCCAGGAGGCAGAGGTTGCAGCAAGCTGAGATTGAGCCACTGTACTCCAGCCTGGGCAACAGAGCAAAAACTCTGTCTCAAAAAAAAAAAAGAGAGAGAGATGGGTTTTGCTATATTGCCCAAGCTGGTCATGTGTACAAACACACACACACACACACACACACACGACAGGGCAAAGGTTCCAAAATTTTAAACCTGGTAAATCTGGGTAAGGGTATATAGGAATTGTTCTACTACACTCTTTTTTCAACTTTTTTGAAAGTTTGAAGTTATTTCAAAATAAAAAGTTTTCCAAACTTTAGTGATCCTCCTGCCTCAGCCTCCCAAAGTGCTGGGATGACAGGCATGAGCCACTGTGCCTGGCCCCTCTGTATATTTTTTAAATTTCATGTTAAGAGATGGACAAGGCTAGATGAGGTGGTTCACACCTGTCTTCCCAGCTGTTTGGGAGACCGAGGTGGGAAGACTGCTTGAGGCCAGGTATTCAAGACCAACTTGGCCAACATAGTGAGACCCCACTTTTTTCTAACTAAAAAAATTTTTTTCAAGTTGAAAAAAATAGCCATGAGACAAGCCTTGAAACTGCAAAAGAACAATGGAGTATGTGTGACAGGAGGTACTACTCTACAGTGGAGGCTAAAGCCATACACAAGCTATTACCACTAAATGGGAAAATGACTGAAAAATGTCAATGTCAAGAGGGATTGAAATCAAATTTTTTCAATAGTGGGTTACATGATCAGAAATCTAGATAGGCGGGAAACATACTGGCTTTATTTATTTATTTAGAGTCTCACTCTATCACCCAGGCTGGAGTGCAGTGGCACAAACTTGGCTCACTATAACCTTCACCTCTCAGGTTCAAGCGATTCTCCTGCCTCAGCCTCCTGAGTAGCTGGGACTACAGGCGTGTGCCACCACATCCGGCTAATTTTTGTATTTTTAGTAGGGACGGGGTTTCACCATGTTGGTCAGGCTGGTCTTAAACTCCTACCTCAAGTGATCCACCCGCCTTGGCCTCTCAAAGTGCTGGGATTACAGGTGTGAGCCACCACACCTGGCCGGTACTGGCTTTAAAAATAACAAAAGTAATACATACACATAGAAAAAGATCAAAGAAGTACATAGCGTGAAAACGAATGCTGTGTCCCTTCCCAGACGATTTCTGTGAATAAGTATGTAACACCATGAAACGATGAGGACTAACATTTCCTGAATGCCAGGCACCACTCTATGTGCTTTCCACACATTCACTATCTCATTCAATTTTCACAACAACCTCGTGCAGTAGGTGTAACTGTCACCCTCATTTCAGAGAGCAGAACACTGAGAGCTGGAGGCTAAGGGGCAATTTCAGCCAGGGTGGCTGGTGACGCCTCAGTGAAACCAAGAGTGAACACTGACAGCAGCGGCCACCTGCTGGTCTGCAGGGAAGGTGCCCTTGGCAGAAAGAATAGCAAGTGCCAGGGCTGCGCTGGAGCCAGGCTTAGCATGTGTGAGAACAAGATAGAGAATGAACAAGATAGAGAACAAGATAGGCCCCAGGAGGCGTGTGGGCTCAGGCAGCAGTCTCTGTCTATGGTGCCACGCTGAAGACTCAGTATTGTGTGTGACAGATGAAGGCTCTGAGAAGACAGCTCTGACCAAAGCTAGAATGCAAAACCAGACTCAAACACAACCACTGGTCTGTGTCCTGAACACAATGGACCTTTACACTCTGGAATTTCTCAAACAGAGCAATGCACAGACACCCCCATGGGCCCCTTGCACACCCGCAGATTCTCCTAGGAGTCACATTCTCCCTTCAGATAGACTCTGGGTGCCGACACTCCCAAACATGCTCTCGAGGAGCAGTCTCTGTGATCTTCCAGACAATCCAGAATATTCTTAAAACTTTTTAGATCATAAAATTTAAAACACAAATTAAAAAACAAATTACCATAAGGCCGGGCACAGTGGCTCATGCCTGTAATCCCAGCACTTTGCAAGGCCGAGGCGGGAGGATCACTTGAGCCCAAGAGTTCAAGACTAGCTCAGGCAACATAGTGAGACCCTTTCTCTACAAAAAAGTCAAAAAATTAGCCACACATGGTGGTATGCATCTGTATTCCCAGCTACTTGCGGGGCTGAGGTGAGGAGGATTGCTTGAGTTCAGGAGGTTGAGGCTGCAGTGAGCCAAGATCATGCCACTGTACTCCGGCGTGGGTGACAGAGTGAGACCCTGTCTCAAAAAACACATAGGGCCAGGTGTGGTGGCTCACGCCCTGTAATCCCAGCACTTTGGGAGGTCGAGGCGGGCAGATCACTTCAGTCCAGGAGTTCAAGACCAGCCTGGCCAACATGGTGAAACCCCGTCTTTACTATAAATACAAAAAATTAGTTGGGTGTGGTGGTGCGTGCCTGTAATCTCAGCTACTTGGGAGGCTGAGGCAGGAGAATCGTTTGAACTTGGGAGACAGAAGTTGCAGTGAGCTGAGATCGCACCACTGTACGCCGGCGTGGGCAGCAGCGCAAAACTGTCTCAAAAAAAAAAAAAAAAAACAAAACCACAAAACCCAAAAACAGAATCACAAAATGTATCACAGCTTCAGAGATCCCCACGAATGCCTAAGTGGCCCTGAGTTTGGGAAGCACTACTCAGTAATAGTCCTATCTATCCCACAACAGACAGGAGTACTGGGCTGCACCTACTGGCAACAAACACAGCAACCCTTGACTGGAGAAAGGTCCATGCCACAATCTCCTTATTCTGTAAGCCACTAATTTTGTCCTCTCTCCTCCACTTTTCACTGAGGAACAAGCTCTTGGAAGGATGGAGATACCTGCCTAGTAGCTGAGCCAGCCACATCAACCCTGAAGAGCAGGTGGAGGACAGATGCTATGATCATCCCAGAAGAGAAGACACAGCTGGAGGCAGACGCATGGTCTCTACTTTCAGCTACCCTCAATGCAGCCTGGTCCTCAAAGGCCAGAAGAGCTCCTTGTTTATGTGGTGACCTCAGAAGGGCTGCTCCTGCACCAAGGCTTTGAGTGCATGCTAACACAGTAACCGTCATATACTCAAAATCTCAGCTCTAAAAACTGGAGATGAGGAGCTGCAAGCCACTCTGCAGTTATCAAAGGCACAGCTGAGGGGGTTTGTGCTGACCAAGCTAGTTGCCTGGTGTTTGGATTGGGACATATTTACTTTGGAAAATATGCAGCAACAGCCCAGCACCAAAGTTCACATCGAAACCCCACTGATGACCTTGGCTGCTTTCATCTCCGAAGCGCCACTTCTCAGAAGCACAGAGGTAAGTTGGGTTTCTAATATTTCTGCTGATCATAAATTATTTGTGGTATTCAAAGATAGGCAACTGGTTCATTTTTCTAGCAAACTAAGAATTCAGAAGCTTTCTACACGTTTTAAAAGTGGGAAATGGTTTCATTTTTCAATCTGCCTGTTATAAAATTGTGTCAGTTGCATTGTTGGGAGAGTTGACAAAATTAGAATAGGAACTATGGAATAGATGAAAGTATTGTACTTTTATTAATCAAATTGGGTAACTGTCCTGTGATTATGTATAAGAATATCCTTGCTCTTAGGTATTTTCCCTGAAGTATTAGTATTAAAGATTAGAGGGACCGGGAACAGTAGCTCACACCTGTAATCCCAGCACTTTGGGAGGCAGAGGCAGGCGGATCACGAGGTCAGGAGTTCAAGACCAGCCTGACCACCTGGTGAAGCCAAGTCTCTACTAAAAATACAAAAATTAGCTGGGCGTGGTGGCGCGTGCCTGTAATCCCAGCTACTCAGGAGGCTGAGGCAGGAGAATCGCTTGAACCTAGGAGGCAGAGGTTGCAGTGAGCAGAGATCGTGCCACTGCACTCCAGCCTGGACGATAGAGTGAGACGCCATAAAAAAAAAAAAAGGTTAGAGGAACAAGATATAGGAGACCTACTCTCAAATGGTCCAGAAGAGACAATGCATACGTTCATGCCTATGAGTACACACATGTACACACACATACACACGCACACACACAAACACACACACTAACACACACAATGACAGGGCAAAGGTTCCAAAATTTTAAACCTGGTAAATCTGGGTAAGGGTATACAGGAGTTGTTCTACTACACTTTTCTTTCAACTTTTTTGAAAGTTTGAAGTTATTTCAAAACAAAACGTTTTCCAAATTTTAGGCAGTTACTTCTCTCCCATTCTGTCTGCTCTGTTGGGCCTGGAGACCATATGCCAGGAGGGACGATGGTTTATCGAGTGTTACGCTCTGATGCGTGACTGAAAAGGCCAACCCAGCTCTGGCAATTAGCAAGAAAGCACAATATGAAGTTCCCAGGAAAAAAAAAAAAGAAAAAAAGAAAAACAAACTTCTGAATGATTTATCTTTAAAATATACTGTTTCTCTTCAAATAGTAATCTGGATTTAATCACAACCTAGTGACAGTTTTTAAACGTCTTCTACAACGTTTGTTATACGAAACAGCAAAACAATAGGAAGATTTACCTTCAGATCTTTAATTTCAATCCATAAAAGATACTGGACATATTTTCTCCTGCCTCTGGTAAGGGAATGATAAAAACTATTTTTGGCTTTTCATCAGACAATGTGGGAACAGGGTATAAGAAGTTTCCAAATGTAACTTCTGAATACCAGGATAAAACATGAATGTCTTTATTCTGCCACTCTATCAGGCCTCAGATGCATTTTCCTGAATATGTTTATTTCTTCAAGTTAGTTTTTGTTTTCTTCTTTAACCTTATTTTTATCTGAGACAAAAACTTTTTCCCCCTTTGTTCCTTCTTCTTCTGGCTTTCTTTTTTAAAATAGAGATGAGGTCTTGCTATGTTGCTCCAGCTGGTCTTGAACTCCTGGGCTCAAGCGATCCTCCTGCCTTGGCCTCCCAAGGTGCTAAGATTACAGGCGTGAGCCCCTATGCCTGGTCTTCTTCTTGATCTTAGCCAGAAGGCCAAGAAGTGATAAGAGGAGGACACTTGAAGTGTAGCTGGGCAAGGAGCCTTCTACCAGCTGCTTACTTTCTTTGTTCCTGACTTTTAAAAGTGTGTTGCTGTTGATACTGATGCCTGATTCCATTCAGAAACTGGACCTAGTTCTATTTGCAGCTACATACATTAGAAATCATTTCTAGAGGCCGGGCATGGTAACTCACGCCTGTAATTCCAGCACTTTGGGAGGCCGAGGCAGGCAAATTGCCTGAGCTTAGGAGTTTGAGACCTGTCTGGGCAACATGGTAAAACCCCATCTCTATCAAAAATACAAAAAATTAACTAGGCATAGTGCCACACACCTGTGGTCCCAGCTACCTGAAAGGCAGAGGTGGGAGGGTCTCCTGAATCTGAGAGGAACAGGCTGCAGTGAACCAATATTGTGCCACTGTGCCCCAGCCTGGGTGACTGAGTGAGACCCCATCATCTCAAAATAAAAAGAAATCGTTTCTAGAAACTGATTTCCTGTGTGTAAACTAGTGGCACTGCAGCCTCAGGCAGGTGCTGACATGGGGACCTGGAAAAGGCAACAGGCATTTTCAGTCAGAAACAATGTGACTTTCCTGCTCCAAAATGTGCAATTCAAAAATCTTTCTCAGTTGTGACTAAAACAAACTTTGAGTTTACTATTTCAACAGTATTATAAAGGGAAGACCCAAGGAAGGGGACTGACACTGGGAAAACAGCTAGGAAGCTGCTCTGCACGGCCAGGGAGTCTGGAAGCATTCTGGTACTCCAGGGTGAACAAGGCAGAGTGCTTGATGTGGGCTAGAGGCTCAACCAACTTGGTTCGAATCTAGCCACTGCCACTTATTCGTGACAGTGACGAAAGGCTCAGTCTCCTGATATGTAAAATGCTGGCAGGATGAAGCTGAGTTACACAAAGTGCCTTATACAGCGTGTCAGGTATCCAACAGAGGCCATTATCAACATCAACCACACTCACAGCATTTCAAGCAGAGTATCCAAACAGTTACCCCATCTTCAGGCCTAATGAGTTCAAATATTTGCTTAACAAGAGCAGCCAGTAACTCTTACCCGGCCTCAACTGGCAGCAGATATTCTGGCCCTCAAATACCTATCTAATAGGAAAAGGTCACAGACACAAAATAAGCTTAACAAAAGGCAGTGTTTTGTTTTGTTTTGTTGTTTTTTTGAGATAAGGACTCAACTCTATCCCCCAGGTTGGAGTGCAGTGGCGTGATCATAGCTCAATGCAGCCTTGACCTCCCAGGCTCAAGTGATCCTCCTACCTCAGCCTCCGAAGTAGATGGGACCACAGGCGTGCGCCATCACACCAGGCTAATTATTTAATTTTTCTTTTCTTTTCTTTTTTTTTGAGATGGAGTTTCGCTCTTTTTGCCCAGGCTGGAGTGCAACGGTACGATCTCGGCTTGCTGCAACCTCCGCCTCCCGAGTTCAAGCGGTTCTCCTGTCTCAGCCTCCTGAGTAGCTGGGATTACAGGCATGAGACACCACACCTGGCTAATGTTTTTGTATTTTTTAGTAGAGATAGGGTTTATCCACGTTGGCCAGGCTGGTCTCGAACTCCCGACCCTCAGGTGATCCACCTGCCTCAGCCTCCCAAAGTGCTAGGATTACAGGCGTGAGCCACCGCGCCTGGCCTAATTATTTAATTTTTCATGGAGACAAGGTCTTGCTATATTGCTCACACTGGTCTCGAGCTCCTGGGCTCAAGTGATCTTCCTGCCTTCGCCTCCCAAAGTGTTGGGATTATAGGCGTAAGCCACAGCGCCTGGCTGGCAGTTCTTTCTGGGGTGATTAGAAGTTGGGACCATGTATTACCTGTCTGAGTTGGCATTATAAACACCTATGGCCACTGTCCTGGCAAAACATGGAAGCATCAAAGCTCATCTACCCAGAGTGCAGTTAACAACCAGGAAGTAAGCAAGAGAAAGACAAACGATTTGGCAGCCAAAACAGATTTGATAGGCCAAGTCAGATCCTCCTCTGAACCAGTCAGGGAGGAAAGCAGGATTACCATAATGCCTCTGTGCTAAAAGCTTATCTTGTTTACTTAAATAAAAGCAGTGCCCCTCAGGTCTTGAGTAAGAGCTTGCTGACATCACCCTCACACAGACCTTATCTCTTGTTTCTAACCCTGTGTTAGAAGCAGGAACACAGAAGATTTAGTTGCTCCTGATAGCAATGGGAGCCACTGTCTAAGAGATACAAAGGAGAAAAAAGTATACCTGCAGCAAGTGATATCACCTCTGGGGCTGCCACCATATCATCTCACCATACCCTGAGGGGGTCCCAGCACCAGACAAGCTCCAAATCTTATGCAAATTAAACAACCCCAGGTCAGGTGTGGTGGCTTATGCCTCTAATCGCAGCACTTTGGGAGGCTGAGGTGGGTGGATCACCTGAGGTCAGGAGTTTGAGACCAGCCTGGTCAACACGGCAAAACTCTACTAAAAACAAAATACAAAAATTAACCATGCGTGGTGGTGGGCCCCTGTAGTCCCAGCTACTCGGGAGGCTGAGGCATGAGAATTGCTTGAGTCCAGGAGGCCGAAGTTGCAGTAAGCTGAGATCACGCCACTGCACTCCAGCCTGGGTGACAGAGCGAGACTCCATTTCAAAAAATAACAACAACAAAAAAAAGCCAAATACAACAAAACAAAAAAACACAACAAATTAAACAACCCCAAAGATTACACAAATTTCAAGTATCTTTAGAGTATCTGTTTTCAGAAATCCTGGCCCATGGACATTTTTCAACAGCATCTCCACTGCAAAGGTGGAATAGTGTGAGTCACACAGGCATGGTGAGTCCCTCTAAAGCACATCCCTGCTGGGTGCTCTCCAGTCACCAGCCCTGGGCGCCCACTCAAACCCAGCTCTTGGTGAAGTTTCCCTGACTCTCTGGGCACTTCCACTCCTACCACACAGGGTAGATCACACCCCTTTCCGTATTCCCCTTGTGCTCTGGCAGCATTATTTTCAGAGTCTTTGCTTTACTGCACGTCTGCCCCATCTGTCCCCTGACTGGTCCATGAGCCCCTGGTGGGAACTTTGTCTCTGGTCCCAAACACTGTCTAGAGGTGGTGGACAAGGTGTCTGGAGAAAAAGAAACTCCTCTCCGGGATGCCTGAGCTCCCAGGATTCTAGATTAGTTTTGCAAACCTTTAAAGAAGGGATTTTCATCAAGGGGCCCATGGATCCTTCAGTGAGGTTTATGAGTCCCACATCAAAGGTTGGGTGTCTGTTTATCTACATCAGATTCTCTTAAAGTCCATGATCCTAAAACAGTTAAGAACTAATGCTGTGAGGGCCTCCTCCTGGGTCAAAGCCACAGGGAACCTGCCATGTGGATGCTGCAGTGGCGTGTGGATCAGCCAGGCCGCCTTTCACTGTGTTCTGTTTTCCCTCCCAGCTTTAGCTCTGCCAAAATGAAACACTCATTCCACCCACTTCTCATTTTCCTCATCATAACATCTGTGTGGGGTGGCAGCAAAGGCCCGCTGGATCAGCTTGAGAAAGGAGGGGAAACTGCTCAGTCTGCAGATCCCCAGTGGGAGCAGTTAAATAACAAAAACCTGAGTATGCCTCTTCTCCCTGTCGACTTTCACAAGGAAAACACCGTCACCAATGACTGGATTCCAGAGGGGGAGGAGGACGATGACTATCTGGACCTGGAGAAGATACTCAGTGAAGACGACGACTACATCGACATCATTGACAGTCTGTCAGTTTCCCCGACAGACTCTCATGCAAGTGCTGGGAACATCCTCCAGCTTTTTCATGGCAAGAGCCGGATCCAGCGCCTTAACATCCTCAACGCCAAGTTCGCTTTCAACCTCTACCGAGTGCTCAAAGACCAGGTCAACACTTTTGATAACATCTTCATAGCACCTGTTGGCATTTCTACTGCGATGGGTATGATTTCCTTAGGTCTTGAGGGAGAGACCCATGAACAAGTGCACTCGATTTTGCATTTTAAAGACTTTGTTAATGCCAGCAGCAAGTATGAAATCACGACCATTCATAATCTCTTCCGTAAGCTGACTCATCGCCTCTTCAGGAGGAATTTTGGGTACACACTGCGGTCAGTCAATGACCTTTATATCCAGAAGCAGTTTCCAATCCTGCCTGACTTCAAAACTAAAGTAAGAGAGTATTACTTTGCTGAGGCCCAGGTGGCTGACTTCTCAGACCCTGCATTCATATCAAAAACCAACAACCACATCATGAAGATAACCAAGGGCCTCATAAAAGATGCTCTGGAGAATATAGACCCTGCTACCCAGATGATGATTCTCAACTGCATCTACTTCAAAGGTAAGAAGCACCTTTACAGTTCTCAGAGCAAACCCACAACATACTCTTTTTGTATGTGGGTAGATTGAATGCCCACATACGGTAGCTATAATTTATCCAGGAAAACAAAACACAAGATTGACTCTGGAACAGGGACAGGGAAGGCCAAGCTGAAGTTGACAGTAGCATCTGACACTTACTGAGCCCTAACTCTGTGCTTTAACAGAGACTTGTGAGGTCATCACTGTTATTAGCATCCCCATTTTACAGAGGAAGCCACCAAAGTATGAAGTAAAAGGATGGGCCGGGCACAGTGGCTCACGCCTGTAATCCCAGCATTTTGGGAGGCCGAGGTGGGCAGATCACTTGAGGTCAGGAGGTCGAGATCAGCCTGACCAACATGGTGAAACCCCATCTCCACTAAAAATACAAAAATTAGCCGGGTGTGGTGGTGGGTACCTGTACTCCCAGCTACTTGGGAGGCTGAGGCAGAAGAATCACTTGAACTTGGAAAGCAGAGATTGCAGTGAGCCGAGACTGTGGACTGTGCCATTGCCTAGACGAGAGAGAGAGACTCCATCTCAAAAAAAAAAAAAAAAAAAAAAAAAAAAAGGGAAGTAAAACGATGATCCAAGGGCATCCAGTTATTAAGGGGCAGAGCCAAAGTTGAACCCAGGCAGGCCATCACTAGTAATCTGTTAAATTGGAAGAAATAATACCAAAACTGTTTTAGCATATGGCCAGCCCGGATTTGAGTTTTCTCTTTTCCTTTCCCAATTATCAATATGCAGAAATATAGACAAAAGGCTAAAGAAATGCACCTGTGAACTATTCAGCTTGAACAGCTGACATCGACATCTACAAGTGCTTTTCAGGACACTTTTGAACTACTGGGCAGGTGGGATGGAGAAATAAATTACTATTTCCCCAGCAACTGTTCTGGGCTGAGCACAGGGGCATTTTTTTTTTTTTTTTTGAGATGGAGTCTCGCTCTGTCGCATGGGCTGGAGTCCAGTGGTGCGATCTCGGCTCACTGCAAACTCTGGGGCCTCCAGGGTTCATGCCATTCTCCTGCCTCAGCCTCCCAAGTAGCTGGGACTACAGGCCTCCACCACCACGCCCAGCTAATTTTTGTATTTTTAGTAGAGACAGGGTTTCACCATGTCAGCCAGCATGGTCTCGATCTCCTGACCTCGTGATCCACCTGCCACGGCCTCCCAAAGCGCTGGGATTATAGGTGTGAGCCACTGCGCCCGGCCTCACAAGGGCACTTTTTAAGGCGGTCACCCCACACCCATAGGACCTCTGGAATCCTAGGAATAAATGAGCATGGATTTGTGAAATCCAAACCTCTCTTTTCAAATACCCTCACCTGGACCAGACCAGAGGAAACCTCTACTTTACTCTCTAAGCTGAGAGTGCAGAAGGGGAGACACGAGGAATGGTTTCGCTTCAGGACTAATTGCGGTGACACACAACCACTTCTCTTTGCCACCAAGGATTACCAGGTACCCGCAAAGGGCAGTCCCTGAAGACTCCAGTCCCTGGAGGCCAGTGCTTTCTGCTAGTTAGCCCCTGTGGTTTTATAGCAGCCCAGGCGAAGGAAGGAGACCCCACCCGGCTCCTGGCTTCTGTTCACGGAAAGGGGGCCAGAGCTCCTCCTGATCTGTCAACACACCTGCTCTGTGCTTTGGTTGAGGTCCCTGCAGCTCTACAAGGCAGGCATTCTGCTGGATAGACCAAGCAGGGCCACTCTAACACCCAGGTTTCCACCCCAAGGCAAGGCACAATGCTGGCCTCCTGTGGGTGGAATCAAAGGCTGAGTTTTAACAGGCTTGTGGCAGACACACACAGAGACCACATGTACACGATGAACACACATATCCTTTTCATTACTGGTTATCAGTACAAGTTTTGGAATTGAGCAAATAAGAGCCTAAGCCCTGGTTTCACCACTTCTCGTTTGTGTGACCTCAGACAAGTCATTCAACATCTCTATGACTCAGTTTCCTTATCTTTATCAGAGAGATAACACCTACTCTGACAGGGCCAAAGGAAGAACCATAAGAGATGGTGATGCAACAGAGTGGCACATGGCAAGAGCTCAGCGAATTCGAGGGAATGAAACTGTAGATCACAATACTAGTACAATATGATAAACATATATGATATTGTTAGTGACATTTATTTTACTTCTACTAGCAAATAACCAATGTTTAGGACTGACTTTAGAACAGGCTGGCAGAAGCCTTTTTGGCAGCATCAAAGTCCTCCATCCTACTGGTCTGTTGGCTCCCCCAAGTACACCAAAGAGCCTCTGCATTAGCCCTGGCTGAGGGTTCAGGGACAGGCAGAGAAGTACAGCAGTGAACCATCTCTGCCTGCATGGAGGTGGAGAAATGACCAGGCATGGTCAGTTGACAATCTCCTAAACACAGTAACCCGTGTCACACCACAGTGTAAACACACATGCAAGCGCTTCTGCTTCCTTTCCCCATCATATGAGAATAGTCACTCAATGCTGGGAATCACAAGGGATCAATTGCTAGGACTACCCAATCATTCAAGGATGCTTCTCAAAGGGGAAGAGTGTCTAGAACTGTAATTTTAATTTCACTTACTTTCCTATGAAATCATCTCCATTACTAATTTTGTTCTAATTTTGAATGTGGTAATCACTTTGTAAAGCACAATAAACAGAGGTATGCTCTCAGGAGGAAGTCAGAAGGAAAGAATCCCAGGAGACATGGGACAGCTCCATCCAAACCGGAAAGGGCCGTGATTCCCAACAGGGCAACTGTGTCCCCAAGGTCTGAAGACACTTGTGGTTGTCACACCCTGGGGGGTTGGGGTAAGCATCACTGATATCTAGAAGGGGGAGGCTGGGGATGTTGCTAAACACCCTACCACGCACAGGGCAGCCCACATCACCACCGACTATTATCTGGCCCAAACGTCAAAAATGCTGAGGTTGAGAAACCCTGGGTGAGGCAGACTCAGGGAGAAGGGAATTGAGCTTCACTCACAGGCAGGCAGGAGCTGTCTGGTACTTCAACCTCCAAGACACCTCCTGCTCATCTCATCCTGGCTGCTCTAGCCACCAGCTAGAAACCTTGAACAAGTTACTTCACTTCTTTGTGCCTGTTTCCTCATATGTAAAATGGGGATAACAAAAAGCACACAACTTGCATGTTGCTAGGAGCAGAAATGAGATAATACAAGAAAGGTGCTGAGAAGAATGCCCGGCACATGGCCAGTTCTCAACTACTAGTCACCCATCACTATTAGTTACTCACATCTTAGAGCTAAAATAGACATGGGCTTATACCTGGATACACAGCACTGTCCCCGTATCTACAGTGGTGATCATAAAGGCAACACATGGCATCACCCAATGTCTTGTCAGTCACTACAGAATCACAGTGTGAGGGATGAAGGCCATCAAGACAGAGCTGAGGCTGGCAGGGTGGCTCATGCCTATAATCCCAGTGCTTTGGGAGGCTGAAGCAGGAGGATTGCTTGAGGCCAAGGGTTTGAGACTAGCCTAGGTAATATAGCAAGACCCCATCTACAAAAAAAAAAAAAAAAAAAAAAAGACAGAAAGAAAAAATAGCCAGGCATGGCACATGCTTGTAGTACAAGCTACCGGGGAAGGAGGCTGCTTGTAGTCCAAGCTACTGGGGAGGGAGGATACCTTGAGCCTTGGAGTGTGAGGCTGCAGTGAGCTATGATGGCATCACTGCACTCCAGCCTGCATGATACAGTGAGACCTGGTCTCAAAAACAAAATAATAACAACAACAACAACAACAACAATAATAATAATAAAAGCTGACAAGAACCCAAAGTTACTCATTTGACAGATCTGACAGATGAAGAAATAGAAGCGCAGCAAGTTAGGTGTCTTACCGTGGTCAAACAATTAGTTCATATCAGATCCATTATAATCCAGAAACCATTCAGTCCAGGTAACCTCTTACTAACTTCTCTTGTTAGAAGTGCAAATTTCAGCCCAAACCAGACCTCAGGAATCAAGAGCCTGTGGGGTCGGCTCTGCAGGCTATCTGAACGAGGCCTCCTGGGGAATCAGATTCACTCTCAAGGGTGAGACGATTTCCCTAAAGGAATCTTCTCATAACCGCCTCTTCCTGTGGCCTTTACAGGATCCTGGGTGAATAAATTCCCAGTGGAAATGACACACAACCAAAACTTCCGGCTGAATGAGCGAGAGGTGGTCAAGGTTTCCATGATGCAGACCAAGGGAAACTTCCTTGCAGCAAATGACCAGGAGCTGGACTGTGACGTCCTCCAGCTGGAATACGTAGGGGGCATCAGCATGCTAATTGTGGTCCCACACAAGTTGTCTGGGATGAAGACCCTCGAAGCACAACTGACACCCCAGGTGGTGGAGAGATGGCAAAAAAGCATGACAAACAGGTACTTCATGCTGTGTGTTTGTTCTTTTGATCTCCCAGATGCTGGGGCTGTCTCGGAATACTGGAAAATTGATCATTTTTTTAAAAAGGGAGAATTATGTACAAGTACCCAAGAATTTCCATGCAGGGCCACTCTGTTAATTCAGCTCCAATTTGTTGCTTGAGATGAGAGATGATTAGAGAGCATTCATAAGGGACACATCTGCCCTCCAGGGGCCAGTTTCAGAAGTTAGGGGCAGGTGACTTAGAGACAGCTTGGAAACAATCCCAGCTCTGCTATGTACTTGCTTTGTGGCTTTGAGTCCCAGTTTCACCATTCCTAAAATGGGGATAATTCCATTACTTCCTGGGGTTGCTGTGAGAAAATAACAGAATCAGCAATGCTGAGTGCCCCTCCCAGTACTTGGAACCTAGGAGGCACTCAAAAAAGACTGGCTCAACTCTTCCCTGCCCAGGAAATTTCAAGGTCCTCTTAGTGTACTGAGGATACATCATTTACGATTTCCTCTATTATTATTCATTACTCTGTAGTTAAAACTGCAGGTGTTAAGTACTTACTGAGATTATTATAAGGTCATGGCAGAAAGAATGGAGAGGTCTTATTTCTGTTTTACTGGATACTAGCTAGGGCCATATGAAGAAGTGATTCTGGTTTGAACCTCCTTATAGGACAAGAATACAAACATATGCAACCAAACTGAGAAAAGTGGACTCTTAGAGGAAGGTATTTGCCTGGGCAGCCAGTCATCACGCTCTATGAATTTTTCCTTAACAACGTCCCTTCTGTAGCTGCCTCCCTCCATTCCTCCCTGCAGCCCGGCAGCTCTTGAGAAAGGGACTGCTTTTTTTTTTTTTGAGACAGGGTCTTGTTCTGTCACCCAGGCTAGAGTACAGTGGCATCATCATGGCTCATGCAGCCTCAACCTCCTGAACTTAAGTGATCCTCTCACCTCAGCCTCCTGTATAGTTAAGACTACAGGCGTGCACCTTCATGCCCAGCATTTTTTTTTTTTTTTTTTTTTTTTTTTTTCTGTAGAGGTGAGGTCTCGCTGTGTTGCCCAGGCTGGTCTTAAACTCCTGGCCTCAAGCAGTCCTCCTGCCTTGGCCTTCCAAAGTGCTGGGATTAACAGGCGTGAGCCGCCATGCCTGGCCTCATTTGACTTAACTGAGATCCTACTTGGTGCCAGGTATGAGCTAGGTACAAGAGTGAAGAAGATCAAGCCTTCCTGCCCATCCAGCTGGGATTGCAGCTTAAATCTCTTTATCCCCTGCAAAGTGCCAGACTGACTCCGCAGGCACTACTGGTGCTATCCACCCCCTTAGGCATTGAGTAAGTTGAGGCAAAGACTGAGAATGCTCAGCATTGTCTAGTATATACGGGAAAGGTTCTTTTTAAAAGTACACTACCAGATATTCGATTCCTTAATTAACAAACAAACAAACAAAAAACCAAATGCCTAAAATTGAGGAACCAGACCAGAGAATTATTTTAGATGCCTTTTTAAACCACAAACCAGGAAAAGTTCCGCTGCTAACCTTGAAGATAGGAAACAAACCACACAGTCTCAAGGAAATAACCATGCAACAGAAAACAAGCCTCAGTTTTCAGCACTGGAATTACAATGGAATATGTTTCCTAAAATCCTCAACTGACAGTCCCGGAATATAAATTTTAATAAGTGCTATATCAATTCTGTGATAAATGTAACCCGTGGCCCTTTAAAGGGAAAATCATGATTCTTTTGTAACTTGTGGTTCAATAAAATTGGGCCCCCCTTTCCTTTTCTGTCTAGAACTCGAGAAGTGCTTCTGCCGAAATTCAAGCTGGAGAAGAACTACAATCTAGTGGAGTCCCTGAAGTCGATGGGGATCACGACACTGTTTGACAAAAATGGCAACATGGCAGGCATCTCAGACGAAAGGATCGCCATCGACCTGGTAACCACTCCCTTGTCCAACCCCCTGCCCCGTCCCCAGGGTCTGCCTCAGTACAGCCCCACCTCCACTTGCCCTTCCTACCCACTCCCCAATCTGATGTCCCAGCTTGGGGTGCTGAGTCTGCTCTTCGGCCTGGCTGGGGTACACAGAAGCCTGGTTTCCTGGATACCAGCTGGAGAGCACGGCACCTGGCAGACACTTGGTGGGCAGGGAGGTCCCAAGAGCAGCCATGGAGTGAGCCCCACTCCTGCTGACCCAGAGACAGGGAAGACATGTGCTCCGGTCTGGAAAATAGCTACCCCCAGCCAAACCATGAAACAGCCATTAAACACCACACTACACACATACTTAAACCAATCAGGTGCTCAGTCCAAACAGTGCAGCAGACCCAGTTCCCTGTTACGGGGAAGTGCGCAGCAGTGTGGGGAGCTGGGGGTGGCTGTCCTGCACCAACCCCCACGACCCTCAGACCACAGGCACTGCCAAGAGGGAACATGACCCTAGAGTTACACCACCCGGCCTCTAAGTGCAATGGCTGCCCTTGACAGATGGTGACAGATATTTTCAAGGGTGACTCTGACCAGCTGTGATTTCCACCTTACATGTTGTCTTTGGATCCTTTCCCTGAATGATACGAGATTGTGCTGGGCACTCTAGCCCTCTGTGTGCGGACCTCTAGAATCTGATAACTTTCCTTTCTAAACAGTTCAAGCACCAAGGCACGATCACAGTGAACGAGGAAGGCACCCAAGCCACCGCTGTGACCACGGTAGGGTTCATGCCGTTGTCCACCCAAGTCCGTTTCACTGTCGACCGCCCCTTTCTTTTCCTCATCTATGAGCACCGCACCAGCTGTCTGCTCTTCATGGGAAGAGTGGCCAACCCCAGCAGGTCCTAGAAGTGGAGGTCTGGGTGTCTGAAGTGTCTTGGGGGCACCCTCATTTTGTTTCCATTCCAACAATGAGAACAGAGATGTTCTGGCATCACTTCCGTAGTTTACACTACCAATCTGAATTCGAGGCCCATAGAAGAGGAGCTTAGAAACGACCAAGAAGAGAGGCTTGTTGGAATCAATTCTGCACAATAGCCCATGCTATAAGCTCACAGAAGTCACTGTAACTGTGGTGTGTCTGCTGTTACCTAGAGGGTCTCACCTCCCCGCTTCAGCAAACCTGAGCAGTGCGTCCTAAGCACCTCCTGCTCCAGTGACCCCATCCTTGCACACCTGGCTCTGTCACTCAAGCCTTTCTCCAACAAGCCCCTCATCTGAACATCAAGCACAGAAATGAGTGGTGTGACTAATTCCTTACCTCTCCCAAGGAGGGTACACAACTAGCACCATTCTTGATGTCCAGAGAAGAAGCCACCTCAAGACATACGAGGGGTGCCCTGGGCTAATGTTAGGGCTTAATTTTCTCAAAGCCTGACCTTTCAAATCCATGCTGAATGCCATCAGTCCCTCCTACTGTTGCCTCCCTGTGACCTGGAGGACAGTGTGTGCCATGTCTCCCATACTAGAGATAAATAAATGTAGCCACATTTACTGTGCATCTGTTACAATTCTCTATTTTTTGAAGCTCAAATATCAAAAGCCAAATCCAAATTCCTGGACAACCTCAGGAATGATAAAGGCTGACAGGAAGTCACTTGAGCACCACCATGTGCCACAGCAGGGCATGTTCTCAGGACAGGACAGGTGTGTGCTGGGTCCTGGGGAGGGCCTGCGCGGTACCCCAGAACTGCGGGGTGCTAAGCGACACACAAGCCCCAGGGCTCTCACAGTCTCTGCCAGGCTGCTGCAGCTTTCGTCCCTCACACCTGGTCCTGCAGTGGGTCTGGTTTGACAAGAGCAGGTGTCACCTGAGGAATATGTTTCTGGATCCTTCAATCCCTGGGTAAGACAAGTGAAATCCACAGAGGCTGCTCAGCATGCAAGAGTGCCAGTGCTCTTTCAGTGAGGGGATGACTGACGGTCACAGGTGCTGCGTGTGCAGGTGTCTAACGGTAACCCCCACAGCCTGGCAGATGAGGAAGACAAGGGTTGGAAGAGTTCTGAAACCTGTCCAAGATGCTGAAGTAGTGGGGCTGGGTTCAAGTGCAGGTTGGCTGGACTCCAGGGACCACACAAGGAGTCCTGTCACAGGCTTCTGATCCCATGAGACCAACACCAGTAAGAAGAGCCGCAAAAGGGAGTGGGGACGGAAGAAGAACATCACTGCCCTGTGTAGGCGTGCCTGTGGGTTATCTCGTAGAGTCTCCTTACCCTCAATCCCTAGGGGGCTGGCACTGTTACCCCTTCTTCTCACAGCAGAAGCAGCAATGTCAGCTCACAGAAGGGAAGACATCTGCTTGAGGCCTGAATCCACACCCAGGCAGGGGGAGCCCTGCTTTCCCCTGCTCCCTTCCTGACTTCCCACACCAGGCTCTGCCTCCTTACTCTGCTGAAAGCTGACAGTGCAGGTGCTAGGTGAATTGCCCCAGGCCATCCTCTAGGTCTCCTGATGAGCCCTGATGCTGCGGATGGCCCACTCCTTCAATTCATTCTCCAATCTGCTTCACCACTCTTCTTTTCTGGTGCTTGTCCTATATTTCTCATCTTGCTGCAGCTTCCTTTTGGCTCCTCTCATTTCTAAGAGTAATGATCTCAAAAAACCCTTTTAGTCCTCTGCCATGTCCGTCCCATACCCAGAAAGGCAGTGGTCACTTCTGCTCACCCAGCGCCATCTCTGCTACAGCCGGTGTGGAGTCCTCCACACTCTTGAGCATCCAGAAGCCCCCGTCTCAATGTCTTTTGTTCATGTACACCCACTCAGAATCTCTCAGATCCCCTCTTACCGAAACTAGCCCATCTGTTACTCAAAGCAGGAGAGTATTCATTCAGAGCATAAGCTCTGAGCCAGGCTGCCTGGTTGGAATCCTGGCTCTGATATCTAGTAGCTATGAAACTCTAGTAGCAGGTTCTGTGCCTCAGTATCCTCATCTGTAAAATGGGGAGACCAGCAGCACTTACCTTGAGGGATTGCTGTGAGGATTAATCAAATTAATGTCTGGAAAGCATTTATTTATTTATTCATTTACTTATTTTTTTTTTTTGAGACAGAGTCTCGCTCTGTTGCCCAGGCTGGAGTGCAATGGCACAATCCTGGCTCACTGCAACCTCCGCCTCCTGGGTTCAAGCAATTCTCCTGCCTGAGCCTCCTGAGTAGCTGGGACTACAGGCACGTGCCACTACGCCTGGCTAATTTTTATATTTTTAGCAGAGATGAGGTTTCACCATGTTGGACAGGCTGGTCTCGAACTCCTGACCTCAGGTGATCTGCCCACCTCGGCCTCCCAAAGTGCTGGGATTACAGGTGTGAGCCACCATGCCTGGCCTGGAAAGCATTTAGATCACTGTTTGGTGTTTAGCAAGAACTAGGAAAGGGTATAACGTTACTCTCAATCTAAGAGAGTACATAAGCCAGGCCTTCCTAACTGGGGAGCCTTGGGTAGATTGCTTCCATTTAACTTCCTGAAGTTACGTGTAAAATCTTGAAAATAATACAGATTTCCACAGACAGAGAGTGCACAGTTTTCAAAAAGGTTCTCTGTGACCTAAAACATGTTAATTCACACACACCTGGTTTTGCAGGCACTGAGAAAATAAGTAACCCTTCCAAGGCCACAAAAGTGACCAGTGACACAAGTACACTTGCTCTCAGCGAAATACATGAATGTTTTTCCAGAAGGAGGTGCATCTTATTAAATCACTATTATATGACTGTGGAACAACTAGGTCTCTAAGCATTAGATACCATTCAAAACATTTAACAA
The DNA here is from genome assembly GCF_047675955.1 of Chlorocebus sabaeus. NCBI lineage: Eukaryota > Metazoa > Chordata > Mammalia > Primates > Cercopithecidae > Chlorocebus > Chlorocebus sabaeus. The sequence continues at coordinate 30,058,549 of NC_132922.1, forward strand.
GCTAAATAACAACTGAAGTAATTTAATCAATGATATCTCTGAAGAAATATTATTCACAAAGTTGCAGTACAAAGATCACCAAACCTAGCCAGGAAGGAGCCTCAGCGATTGTACGACCCAGTTTCCTAGCAACTCCCTCAAAGTCACTGAGGAAAGCTGCATTAGGGCCAAAACCCAGGCTTCCTGCCCCAAATCCACTGGTACTTCCATTCAACAGAGTAATCTGAGACATTGTGTCATCAAAGGTCCAAAACAGAGTATATCTTTCTTTTAAAAAGTAAAATAAGTAGGCCAGGCATGGTGGCTCACACCTGTAATCCCAGCCCTTTGGGAGGCTGAGGCGGGTGGATCACTGGAAATCAGGAGTTTGAGACCAGCCTGGTGAACATGGCAAAAACCGATTTCTACTAAAAATACAAAAATTAGCCATGCATGGTAGCACACACCTGTAATTCCAGCTGCTTGGAAGGCTGAGGCAGGATAATTGCTTGAATCCAGGAGATGGAGGCTGCAGTGAGTCAAGATTGTGCCACTGCACTCCAGCCTGTGTGACAGACTGAGACACTGTCTCACAAAACACAAACAAACAAAAAACAAAAACACACAAACAACAACAACAAAAAACCACCTCCGGGCCGGGCGCGGTGGCTCAAGCCTGTAATCTCAGCACTTTGGGAGGCCGAGACGGGCGGATCACGAGGTCAGGAGATCGAGACCATCCTGGCGAACACAGTGAAACCCTGTCTCTACTAAAAAGTACAAAAAAACTAGCCGGGCGAGGTGGAGGGCGCCTGTAGTCCCAGCTACTCGGGAGGCTGAGGCAGGAGAATGGCGTAAACCCGGGAGGCGGAGCTTGCAGTGAGCTGAGATCCGGCCACTGCACTCCAGCCTGGGCGACAGAGCGAGACTCCGTCTCAAAAAAAAAAAAAAAAACCACCTCCGGAAATTAGTTTATTCCGGAAGGTTCAAGGGGTAACCATAAAGTAAATGCAAGAACCCATGATCTCTGTGCTCTTTATTGAGCAATAAAATCAAATATTTGTTTCCTCCCCCATAATATAACCATTAACTTTCACTAAAAATACACTTATTCTACTCATGTAAAAGGTCATATCAAGGGAGTATTTAAGTGAGCATGTGCTAAGCTACCACAGATAACAGTTCTGCCTGTACCACCCACTCCAGCAGCCTGGAGAGGCACAGGCTCACACACAGTCTCACATGCAGGACCAGGAGTCCAACTTGGAACCCTGTGACCCTCAAATTCGTGTAATTTCAACCAACCTCACCACTCACTGCTTCCCTAAAGTGCAAAGTACCCGACAGATTTCCACTATGCATATATTAAGCTCTAAATGACAACTGCTCAACATATTTGAAAGCTCACAAGAATACAGGTCATCAAACTCTGATGGTCAAAGATCCTGGAACTCACTGATTTTAGTGTTGCCCCAAGCATCCTCCCTGTCTGCCTAAAACTTGCTCTCCTGCAGAGCCTGCTGCCAAGGAGTGCCTTGGGCTTCATGTCCCTTACTTTTCCTTCCAGGTCAGATAAAAGGCCCACATACAACAGCACTTTAAACACACAAGCATACACTAGTCAACATTAACTATACAGTGGGAAAATTTCTGTTTTGAAAAATCAACCAATGGGGCCAGGCATGGTGGTTCACACCTGTAATCCCAGCACTATGGGCGGCTGAAGTGGGCAGATCACTTGAGCTCAAAAGTTTGAGACCAGCCTGGGTGACATGGAAAACCCCATCTCTACAAAAAAATAGAAAAAGTAGCTGAGAATGGTGATGTGCACCCGTAGTCCCAGCTACTTGGAAGGCTGAGGTAGGAAGATTGCTTGAGCTCCAGAGGTCCAGGCTGCAGTGAGCTGATATTGTGCCAACGCACTCCAATCTAGATGCCAGAGTGAGACCCTGTCTCAAAAACAAAACAAAACAAAACAAAACAAAACAACCAATGGGGGTGTCCACGAAAAATACCATGGCAGGCCGGGCATGGCAGCTCACACTTGTAATCCCAGTACTTTGGGAGGCCAAGGCGGGTGGATCACTAGAGGCCAGGAGTTCGAGACCAGCCTGGCCAACATGGTGAAACCCCATCTCTACTAAAAATACAAAAATTAGCCATGCGTGGTGGGGCGTGCCTGTAGTCCTGGCTACTCGGGAGACTAAGGCATGACAATTGCTTGAACCCGGGAGGTGGAGATTGCAGTTAGCCGAGGTCGTACCATTGCATTCCAGCCTGGGTGACAGAGTAAGAATCTGTCTCAGAAATAAAAAATAAAATACAATATAATAAAAAATAAAAACAAATAAATAGCATGCGACATGTAACATTTTACTACTAAAGATAAATAATGGCAGACCAGTCAGTTACTATTTTTCATCTACCTCGGCCAGCCAAAACTGGACACCCTAGAAGTCCCCAGGCTGGGAATAATGATGAACACTCAGATGGTATGAGCAGGGGAACTACTTCACTGAGACCAGGATAAGTGCCTCTCTGTGCCTGCAATGCCACCTATCTGTCTGACCTCCACGTCCCCAGGCTGCCTTAGCAGTTCTGCCACCAGGCCCAACCCTCTGGTGTAAAAGTTGAAGGGGACACATGTAAGCGCTCAAGACTTGAACTACTAGGGGGTGAGGAGGGGGGAAGGCACTGTAAGGCAGACACAAGGGATGGCCTAGAAGGTCGATTAAATGGAAGGGAGAGAATATGGAATGAAAATAAATACTGGAACATAGGTGTTGGGCTTAGGACTTGCAGCTAGGACTGACGAAGAAAGGGAAAAACAACTTCTACAAGTCATCTGGGAAGAAGCAGACCCAGGCTGGGACAGGACAGGATGGAAACAGGCTCTCCAACATGATGGTGCCGCAGAAGAGGCAGGGACTGTGTCCGCCATGCCAACAACGCCCCCTGAAGGAGACTGGGGCCACAACTCTGAGGTCTGAGCGCCAACAAGAGGCTTCCAGGCCTGCACTTGCAGGAAGGATCCAAGGAAGGGATGGAAGCAGGAGCCGGCCCACCATCAGTCACGAGGGCATGAGACACAGGATGAAAGTGGAGTCAGATTTAGGACCTAGGAGCCACATAGCAGGGAACCAAAGCAAGTGCTCTTGTCAATTGGTTGAGGGGATTCGGGCAGGGCATGGAGAAAGGGAGTGAAGAGTGTGTCACGGTGGACACACCTACAGGGCTGTCATGGAAGAGCTGGTGATGGCTGAAGCAGTCACATCTAGAGGCACAGGAGCCTCAACACTGCACCTTTCTAAGGAATTTACTGTGCGTCACCAGGCAAGACTCAAAGCATGAACACAGTATCTGCAGTTTCATCATTCAATTAATGAATACTCACCACAGCTATTACAGGAATGAGTACTCCCAAGTTCCCTGCGCTGCTAGAAGCCTAGAAAAGAACAGAATTGTTGTCATTAAAGAGTATATGTTTCTTTTATTTAAAAAAAAACAAACCACAAGATACAACATAGTGTTATGTAAACCTGGAATGTCTTAATCTAAGAGAAATGATGAGAGGTATGCAGAGAGAGGCATAGAGATGCTCATCCAGCATAATTTTAACAGCAAAAAATGAAAACAAATGTGAAAAATAAATCATGGTTACATAAATGATTACATAAATCATGGCACTTCTGTATAATTAGATATGACACAGTCGTTTAAAATACAACTTTCTGAAAAGCATTTAGTCACCATGGAAAGAGCCCACAGCACATGTCAAATGAAAAAAAAGGCAAGATTTAAAACTGTGCTATGACTCAATCCCAATTATGTAATAAATACATACGCATAAAAAAGCTAGGAAGAAATCTGTCAAAGTGTTAGTAATGATTATGTCATCTCAATCAAGGAATAAGTGCTTCTTACTTTACTATTTATAGGCTTCTGTATCTTTTCTAAAATAAACATATATTCTTTCCAAGCTAGGGAAATTTTGGGGGGGTTACTTAACAATAAAAGACTCCCTGGCTAGACACACAAATGTAGCTAATCTTCAGTACACAGTGATTAGTAAAAATTCTGGAAGCACTGGCCTAAGCCGACGTGATTTATGCTCTTAATCTATAATAACGACAGCAGCTGAAGACCCTGAGCATCCACTGCAGCCAGGCACGTGCTGAGTGCTTCACATGCATTAACTTCTGGGGAGATTCATGGGAGGTCTCAATAGCTTGCCAAAGCCACACAGCACTTCAGTGGTGGGGACAGAATGCCAAGCTGTAAATATATACACCTACTATGTACCCACAAACATTTTTTTGAAAATTTACAAAGAATGCCAAGCTGGTTTCCCTGGGCTGGGGGCCACAAGAGTGGCCTTGCCTGGTCCCCTCTGGGAAACCGATAGCCTAAGGGCTGCGTGATGATGGAGAACAACCCACAGATCTTAGTTTAATTTATAATTACAGCTCCTTGTCCTCCACAAGGTGAGGCACTGAGGTCCAATTTCCAGGGGAAAGCAGGTTCCTGAAACACCCCTCAAGACAGGTTACAGCCTCTGCTTTCTCAGGTGCGCAGCACCACCTTGTATCATCAGCACCCCCCTCTTATCCTGATGCCTAAGGTCCCGCTAGACATGCAGGACACGCTTCTTTCCTGTGCACTGAGGTGGTCCGAGCTGTGTACCCCGCTGGGAGACTTGGGAAGTTACTCAGCCACATCACTGTCGGAGGGCCCGGCATAGCAAGGCCGAATTAGGGACAAGAGTCTTAGGATCCCTGCTCGCACTAGCCACTCCCTCTTGACTGAGACTTTCACAGGTGGACTCCTCCATGCAGCTGTCATCTCAGATGTCACTCTTCAGAGAGGCCTTCTCAACCAGCCCAATCTAAAGTGCCCCTCACTACACTGCCCTGTTTCACTCTCCCACTAAGCCCCACAGGCAGAGAGGACCCTGTCTGTCTCGTTCACTTCTGTAACACCCTCATCTACAGCAAGGGCTGGTAAACTATGGCCCACGGACCAAATCCAACCCAATGCCTGTTCTTGCAAATACAATTTTATAGGAGCACAGTCACACCTGTTCGTTCACAAACAGGTAACCATAGAAGAGGTGAGTTGAGCAGTTACAACAGAGGCTGTATGGCCTGCAAAGCGTAAAATATTTATACTCTGGCCCTTTACAGAAAAAGTGGGCTGACCCCTGACCTAGGACAGTAGCTGGCAGAGAGTAGGTAAACAATAGCTGTCTGGGGGAAGAGGAAGGAAGGAAGGGAAGGGAGAGAAAATGACAAAACAGGGTGGAAGCAGAGATATGGTTGTGGGATACAATGGGGTTTTTCTTTAAATAATCTGATCCATCTTTTATTTTTTAATTTATAGTACCCCACACTTTTTCTTCTTTTTCTTTTTGCCTTTATTAAATGCCTCAACACGCCTCAGTACCAAGCGTTATCAATACCAACTCACATGCCTTTCCTTATAAAAAAAAAAAAAAAAAACCAGCTTTCTAGCTCATTACAAACACCCCATTCCCTTTTCTCTCCACTTTCTTTTACATACCCACCCTGTTTTTAAAAATCAAATGTTTAGCCAACCAAAATCAGTTTAAACTATACGACCCAACCCCAGTCAATAAAAAAATACAAAAACAAAACTTGCGTCAAAAATTAAAATTCTCATGCTCTTTATTCAAATATGCTCTCCTAACAACTAGCCAAAAAGACACCCTCTACACAAAAATAACATTGCGGCCGGGCGCGGTGGCTCAAGCCTGTAATCCCAGCACTTTGGGAGGCCGAGACGGGTGGATCACGAGGTCAGGAGATCGAGACCATCCTGGCTAAAAAACGGCAAAACCCCGTCTCTACTAAAAATACAAAAAACTAGCCGGGTGAGTTGGCGGGCGCCTGTAATCCCAGCTACTCGGGAGGCTGAGGCAGGAGAATGGCGTGAACCCGGGAGGCGGAGTTTGCAGTGAGCCGAGATCACGCCACTGCACTCCAGCCTGGGCGACAGAGCGAGACTCCGTCTCAAAAAAAAAAAAAAAAAAAAAAAAAAAAAAATAACATTGCTTTACTAAATATCTTTTGTTCAAATATTCAATTTCCTTAACATTTTAAGCATTATTCCCAACACGGCAGAGCGACTAGTGCCCATGTGACATGCTACTGGGGAGTTATGGAAGAAGAGGCCTCACCTGCCTCGGCCCCACCACAAACGTATTTGGGCATTCAAGACAGGACATTTGTTTGTCTCAGTGGACCTGTCTTCCTTGGGTGGCCTGAGATTAGGTGAACTCTGGCCCTTCTCATGTTGCCGCTGCGTTCTGATGATGGGCCCTTAAAGTCCTCCTAGGCCCAGCTACCACTCCGGGCTTCATGAAGAAGCCAAGGAGAGAGAGAGGGGCCCATGGGGAGCTGAGGCTAGACTGTTGTCATGTCACCACCCTGGGATGGGGAAGGCAGCTACCATGAGCTGGATATAACTCAGTGAGAAAGCTGCCCTCTTCCCGATCCCTGCCAGCATCCTTGAGAAAGAACCCCACCCCTGCTTACTTGCATTCTACCAGGCACATTTAAATCACTCAACAAAGAAAGGGCCATATTCCAACCAAGATGGTGCCTGGAGACTAAGCCTTGGCCAGCAGGGATGGGACACTGATGGGGAAGGCACAGCCATCCTCCTTCCTACCTTCAGGGCAGGGCCCTTCTCGCTTGCCCTCTCACTGGCTCGCTTCCCCTCCAGCCCCAGCTGCACAAACAACTCCAGCAGGTTCATGAGCAGCTCATCCACCAGGTGCTCGTCTTGGATGTTGGCCGCGATGTTGGCCAGGGCATTAATCACTGCCAAGGAGCAATGCCTGAAAAAGAAGGAGTAAAATAACAGCCACTGCCAGGCCCTCAACCATCCCCAAGGCACAGCACTGCAGGGGTGAGGCGAGCTGAGCGGGCCAGGCCCAGCCTGCCTTAGCACACTCCTCCCAGTGTCTGTAAACCAAAGGAATCTCAAGTGGAGAAGGACACGTCATCTTTGTGAAAAACAGCCCATAAAAGAAACTCAACTGCTGCAGAAATGACTGTAACCCTTTCTCCTGAGATGTAGTAAGGACCTCCAGGAGACTAAGTTCCAGGCATCTGCAACACTGGGGACCTGTGAGGGTCTCAGGACACTTCCCTCAGGGCTGAAAACGAAAGGGCCCATGCCCAGGCATTCCAGGTTGGATCTCGCTTTCCCCCCACAAATCACCAAGAGCCTTAATGCATCATTTACCACCCATAGAACTTTCACTTCATGACCAGCTTCTCCCTAACGCTGCCTCCACCTTGGAGCTAATGTCAGCATTTTTTCACATCGAATGCTCAGGAAGTGTTCCAGGGTCCTGCCTCAGGATCCTGGCTGGCCCCATGTAAACGCCGGATGTGAAGCTGACATTGCCCCTTTGGCCAAAAACCTGAACCATTGAAGCCAACCAGGCTTCTGTGGCCCCGGAGACTGCCAGACTCTGTCACGTCCAAGCGGCACGACCCTAGGTAAGTCTCTTAAGTCTTTGAGCCTCAATTTCTTCCTAAGTAAAACAAGGATAATAATTCCTCTTCGTAGGATCATGGGAAGAGTGAAACACCATGCGAAGCACTGAGCATGTCGTCTGCCCCACTAAGAAATCCCAGAGCAACAGCAGCCACAGCAAAAGGCACTGCAGTTAGGTAACACCTGGTAGGTCAAGGGCAAACAAAGGGCAGTAAATGCTTCTGCTGGTGAGGAAGAAGACAAACCATTTTTGGTGGCAATATGAGAAAAGGTTTTATGGAAAGAGAGGCAAGCTAAGCCAGAATTGAAGAAATGGAAGGATGAAGACTGGCAGATGCTACAGACTCACGGTAAGGCATGGCAGAACACCTAGGAGGGGTGGGAGCAAAGGCAACCGGGGAGGCAGCTGGGGAGGCCCCTGGAGAAAGGGCCCAGCAGTCACACAGGCACAAGGAAGCAACGTGTTAGCCTGTATGCAGGTTCCACGGCAAAGAATGGGACAGAGGAAGACGGAAAGGAGAGCCTGACCCCATCCCCAATCCAGTCTTCAGGCTGTTCTAGTAGCCTGGGCTCATGACGGTGGCAGCAAGAAGGCAATGAAGTAGTATCGATATGAGAGACAGCTCTATTGATTGAGAACTTTAACGTATGCAGTCTCATTCCCAACTGCAGGCAGGTTCTCACTTGGCAGATGAGGTAACTGAGGCACAGAGAGGTTCAGCATTTTCTGAAGTCATGCAGCCACATGGCATGGCTCCACAGCTGCACTCCCACCCACTAAACTGACGTGGAGAGAATCTCAGAGGAAGGCCTGGACTTCACAGTCAGAAGGGAGGAGCCTAGAGGTCAAGAAGAGTAATGCCTGCAAAAGGGCTCTCTTCTTCCCTCCCCAGCCTCCTGTCCTCATCTGACTTCACCTCTCCCCTTCCCTCTCTTCCAAACATGGATGAATATGTCCCTGTCCTTAAGGCATTCCTAGAGGAGAGTAAGGAATAGCCAAGAAGCATCTCTCCGTCTGTCAGGGAAAACTGGTCAGACTTTATACAAGTATCAAATGTTCAAAGACATTTAACACCTACTTCCTTGGACCCAAAATCCTACTTCTCTGAATCTAACCCACAGAAAGCATCAAAGATGCTCAGAGATACGTAGCTGTTAGGCTGTCAATGCTGCATTTATTAGTGGGAAAACTGGAAGACAACCTAACATCCAAACTAGAGACTGGCTGGTTAAATCTTGGTTCTGCTACAGGATGGGATGCTCCGCAACCTCTAAAGGCAACCTGTGCAGGATCATTCATGGTGTGGCTGATGTGCTGCCCCATAAAAAAGCAGGTTAGCTGCACGTGCAGCATGGGCCCGATCAGAAGGAGAGGCAGGAGCTGAGATCTCGTGTGCTGAGATGCTCGATGGCCACCTCTGCGGGGGGGCACATTGGGTTTTCATTTCCCCCCTTATGTGTGCATTGATCTGTAGCATATAGTGTTCTTGTAAGAAGAGTTTAAGAGACAAATTCACAAACCTCACATTTTCAAAGTAAGTTAAATACTGTCACGATAAAAAAGTGACAATGAAGTCCAGTTACCTGTAGCCGTGGTCCTTGTAATCTTTGGTGGCTGAGTATACAACAGAGCTGGCCTTCACACTGATCTGCTGGAAGAGGTTCCACACTTCCTGATAGATGTATTGCTGGGAGAGAGCGAGGGGCACTGTCACCATGCAGGATGCCCTCATGAGGCCCCTCCTGTCATCACCCAGAGGGAAAGCTCTGGAATCATGGGGCACAACAGCCCAAAGATCATCCATTTCTAAAGTTTTAATCAAACCTCAAATTAAAAGCTAAAAGGAACATGGCTTAGATTCAAATATTCTGTTATAATACACCAACAAGAAATTAAACCTCTTTTTCCCCAGCACTCATAGCACTTTATACTATTCTTACTACTCGGTATTAAAACAGTTGTCAGCATTTAGCTCATCTGCAAGGTGTATTTAATCTGTATTTGCACATCCCTTACAGTCAAGAGTTTAATGTAGCTTGTAATGTAACAGGGTTAGTGGTGTCCCGGCTCTGGCCTCCCTTACATTTCCAGTGATAACCAGGCAGCCCAGCTGGTCAATAATCAGCACATCGAGAGGGGAGGGTGGTTGGCAGAATTTCTGCTGCAGGATCTGCAGAATGGGCTCCATGACCTTCGGGGTGTCCCTCAAGGCCACCGCGATGTGTCCCAAGGCTCGGATTGTGTGGTCGGGAATCAAGTGAGCGTCCCTACAGAAGGAAGAACAGAAGCACCCTAGCAACAGTCCTCCAACATGCAGTAGTGAAACAGTACCAAGAGATTACGATCTAGACCTTAATTTCCTAACAGTCTTGATGAAGTGTTCATCTGAAACTGACAGTCTAGGATTTTAACCACCGGCAGAAAGGCAAGCCCCAGGTACTAGGCTGGATGACAAAGCTCTTTCTCGAGTTCCACACAGTGGTCCAGGAAGTACGTTCCAAGGTGGACTTCACCTTAAATCTTGTGACAACCCTGATGCATGCCTATGCTCTGAGGCAAGGAGATAAGGACAGATGCATCCATATGCACAATGCCAGGAGCCCCACACAAGCCTGCTGAGAATGATGGGTTGTCTCTGAGAGACAGGAATGGTGGCGTACTTGTCGCTCTCCTGAGAGATGTAGAGCCGGTTGGACAGGCTGGCCAAGAATGCCTCCACGATCACTGGGTCCACCGTCAATCCAGCCTTCAGGCACCTGAGGAGCAAGAAAACCCATGTGGCATTGAGGCATCAAAATAAGATAGGTTTTTTGTTTTTTAATTTTTCCCTCCTTAGGCCTACAAAGTTTAAAGAACTGCTCAAATTTTCTTCCCCCAAAATTGGAGGTCATAACACAGAATGAATTCAAAGAATTACTCCAGATTTTGCCCACTTGATAAATATCTCAGTCAGAAACAATAATTTCATTATTTTGCCCAGAACAGTTTCCTTTGGAATATCATGCTCACTCTAATTCCAATTTCAATCCCTTGTACTGTTCCTCAAGGTCACAGAGACTGATTGAAAAGACAAATGGTCCCAAGATAGCAGAGGAAACATCACAAATATATACCAAGGTTTTCATGGTAAGGAGAAACATTTATGTTATAGGGAAAAGGGGAAAAATGTGAAGCCCCTAAAAACATAAAATCTTGTAAGATGTCCTAGCTCTCCACATCTGTTTGGCTCCTAGGCCAGAGTTTAGAGGACAGTTTGAGTCTGACAGACAAGCTGCCATCCTGATTTACCTTCCAAGGGCAAGGAACTAGAATCCAGGCAAAGAGGCATTTGCATGGAATCAGACTGTATTTGGCTCCCAAGTTGGAAGAACAAGAGTCCACAGTGCAGGAGTCTGGGCAGCAAGGGGTACCTGATCATATTTAAAAACCTCACATTTATATTAAATATTCCACAGAAAACAAGGTAAGGAAAATACGATGATACGTTACTCTGGATGGTGAGCTAATGGGTAATCCTTGTCTTTTTACTTTTCTATACATTACAATTTTTCTCTAGTAAGAATTTTTTAGCCAAGTGCGGTGGCTCACGCCTGTAATACCAGCACTTTGGGAGGCAGAGGTGGGCAGATCACGAGGTCAAGAGATTGAGACCATCCTGGCTAACATGGTGAAACCCCATCTCTACAAAAAAAAAAAAAAAAAAAAAACACCAAAAAAAAAATACAAAAAAATTAGCCAGGCGTGGTGGCGGGCACCTGTAGTCCCAGCTACTCAGGAGGCTGAGGCAGGAGAATGGCGTGAACCTGGGAGGTGGAGCTTGCAGTAAGCCGAGACCAGGTCACTGTACTCCAGACTGGGTGACAAAGCAAGACTCCGTTTTTTGTTGTTGTTGTTTTTTTTTTTGAGACAGAGTCTCGCTCTGTTGCCCAGGCTGGAGTGCAGTGGCGCGATCTCAGCTCACTGCAAGCTCCGCCTCCCAGGTTTACACCATTCTCCTGCTTCAGCCTCCCGAGTAGCTGGGACTACAGGCGCCTGCCACCTCGCCCGGCTAGTTTTTTGTATTTTTTAGTAGAGACAGGGTTTCACCGGGTTAGCCAGGATGATCTTGATCTCCTGACCTTGTGATCCGCCCATCTCGGCCTCCCAAAGTGCTTGGATTACAGGCTTGAGCCACCGCGCCCAGCCCAAGACTCTGTTTTTTTTTTTTAAAAAAAAGGAAGATTTTCTTATTACGTTTTTTGAGACAGAGTTTCACTCTTGTTGCCCAGGTTGGAGTGCAATGGCATGATTTCAGCTCACCTCTGCCTCCCGGGTTCAAGTGATTGTCCTGCCTCAGCCTCCCAAGCAGCTGGAATTACAGGCATGCACCACCATGCCCGGCTAATTTTTTGTATTTTTAGTAGAGACGGGGTTTCACCATATTGGCCAGGCTGGTCTTGAACTCCTGACCTCATGATCCACCTGCCTCAGCCTCCCAAGTAGCTGGGATTACAGGCGTGAGCCATTGCTCCAGGCCTTTTATTATGTTTATGATCAGGAAAAGAAAAGAAGCAAAATATGAAATAATTTCTCTTTACAGATCAAGTGTAGGCTTAAAATAATCAGAAACAAGCTTTAAAAAAGTATAAATGCAGCCAGGTGTGGCAGCTTATGCCTGTAATCCCAGTACTTTGGGAGGCTGAGGCAGGCGGATCACGAGGTCATGAGTTCAAGACCAGTCTGGCCAACATAGTTAAATCCTGTCTCTACTAAAATTACAAAAAATTAGCCAGGCATGGTGGTGTGCACCTATAATCCCAGTTACTTGGGAGGCTGAGGCAGGAGAATTGCTGAGGCAGAGGTTGCAGTGAGCTGAGATCACGCCATAGAATTCCCACCCCAGGGAACAGTGCGAGACTCTGTATCAAAAAAAAAAAAAAATGTGTAAATGGTCTGGGTGTGGTGGCTCACACCTGTAATCCCAGCACTTTGGGAGACCAAGGCAGGTGGATTACCTGAGGTCAAGAGTTCAAGACCAGCCTGGCCAAGATGGTGAAATCCTATCTCTACTAAAAATACAAAACTTAGCTGTGCGTGGTGGTGGATGCCTGTAATCCCAGCTACTCAGGGGAGGCTGAGACAGGAAAATCGCTTGAACCCAGGAGGCGGAGGTAGCAGTGAGCTGAGATTGTGCCATTGCATTCCAGTCTGGGCAACACGGAGAGACTCAATCTCAAAAAAAAACCAGTATAAATGTCTCTTATTTTGTAATAACCCGCTGTCTGGAGCACTACCGTCTACTCGCCACTTGCCCGGCTTCCCACCTGCAGATGTTGTCAATAGCGATGTCTCGGAGCTGCTCGTACATGGAGGGCTGGCTCTTCTTACCCGACATGACGTTCAGGGTTGACTCGGAATGCTCATTGGTCACACTGATTTTTATATCATTGCCAGCAACTGAAAGTAAAAAATTCAAATATATAGCTGGTTAAGCCTATTATTTTCCAGCACCTTCTTTGTAATTCAAAAACCAAGGTGATATGCTGATCATTTATAAAAGCAAAATGATCACTCTAAAAACATCTGACCCAAATATATCAGAAACAGAAGAGTCTAAGACCAACAGGAAATAATATGTTTAAATGAAAAGGAAGAATATTCAGGTTACAAAGTGATAAATATAGAAAACCAGCAATTTCTCAATAAACTGTTCAAAAGTACTGATGACCAACCACCAAAGGCAGCCCTGAGGGCAAGTGAGGCATGGCCCAGGGCTTGGAGTTATCTCACTAATATGGACAAAGCCTGGAAGGGCTGGGGACACTTGGGAGAGCAGGGACCTTACAGACTGAGAGAACCCTCCCCACTATGAGGTTCAGGGAAGTCTTGTTTTTTATTTGTTTGTTTTTGAGATAGGGTCTTGCTCTGTCACCCAGGATGGAGTGCAGTGGCACTATCACAGCTCACGGCATCCTCAACCTCCTGGGCCCAAGTCATCCTACAGCTTCAGCCTCCCGAGTAGCTAGGACTACAGATGAGCACCATCACGCCTGGTTAAATCTTTAAAATGCTCTGAGTTTAAGTCTTCATCTGAAGGGGAAGATAAAAACAGCTGAGACAGGAGAATTGCTGAGGCAGAGGTTGCAGTGAGCTGAGATCGCGCCATTGCAGTCCCACCCCAGGCAACAGTGCGAGACTCTGTTAAAAAAAAGAAAAAATGTATAAACGGTCTGGGTGCAGTGGCTCACGCCTGTAATCCCGGCACTTTGGGAGGCCAAGGCAGGTGGATCACCAAGTTAGGAGATCGAGATCATCTTGGCTAACATGGTGAAACCCAGTCTCTACTAAAAATTCCAAAAAAATTAGCTGGACATGGTGGCAGACGCCTGTAGTCCCAGCTACTCGGGAGGCTGAGGCAGGAGAATGGCGTGAACCCGGGAGGCAGAGCTTGCAGTGAGCCGAGATCACGCCACTGCACTCCAGCCTGGGTGACTGAGCAAGACTTTGTCTCAGAAAAAAAAAAAAAAAACGGCCACCTTCATGAGACTGTGGGTAACAGGGTGATACTACATCAGAGCCACTAGCACACAGTAGGTGTTTAATTAACTAATTAATGTTAATTATTGTTTCATCATACGTGGAAACATCATAATCCATTCTCGTAGAGGTAGCAGGGACTGGGCCCCTGGCTAAGTGTTTGGGGCACATAGGATTTGCATTTCAGACTTCCACAGTGAGAGATGTCAAAAAGAAAACAGGATTTGAAGGGGCCTTTGGTGGTAACATGAATATAGGATGAGAGAAGACTGGGGAGGAAAGGCCTGGAGCTTCGAGAGGACGCAGAGGGAAAGACAGAAGGAAAGGTGTGGCGAAGGAATGTGCCCAGGTACAGTCATGAAACCTGTGTGGGGCTCACACAGTCCCTTTCTCAGGGCCTGAAGGGCACACGGTCTGTTATTACCTGTGTGGTACTGACTGTGGTACTTGTAGAGCTTCACCAGAACTGGGGACGGGATGACCAGGAAGTCTCGCAAGGACGGTGTCACAGAGTGTACCACCACCGGGAACCTCTCGCACAGGCGGCCCAAACCCTGCAACACACCATCAACCTGTCACATGGCCTCTGGTGTGGGACCATCTAAGTAGGCCCTGAGCAGGGAGATGCTCAACCCTTCAGTACCCAAGTCTGACCCAAAATTTCCAAGGTCAGAGCTCCCACAGGCCACCTGCCTAGGACATAAAAAGACAGGGAAGGGATGGTGCTGGTTCTCCTCCACCTATAGGGGACATCAACTACTGTTTTTTTGTTTTGATTTTGAGACGGGGTCTTGCTCTGTCACCTAGGCTGGAGTGCAGTGGCACGATCACAGCTCACTGCAGCCTTGACTTACTGGGCTTAAGCAATGCTCCCACCTCAGCCTCCTGAGTAGTTGCGACTGTAGGCACACACCATCATCCCTAACATTCTAATTTTTTAAATTTTTTGTAGAGATGGGGTCTCACTATGTTCCCCAGGCTGGTCTTGGGCTCAAGCGGCCCTCCCACCTCTGCCTCCCAAAGTATTGAGATTACAGGCGTGAGCCACCGCACCTGGCCACAGGATACAGATTGTTAAAGTGTGCTCATCTCTTTAGGAAGCAAACTAAAGAAAGGGGTAAAATAGAATTTTTAAACAATGGCAGGTGTGGAGTTAGTGGGATTGTGACAAGGTAAGAGTCTTGGCAGAGCAGAGCCAGCACTGTCGGTGTCAGAAGATGTCCCCTTGCGTGGCCCCATGGCACAGTCAACAGTCCTTCCCCCACAGACCTTGGGAATGGCCCCACAGCCTCACAACAAATGAGAACTGAACCAGCTGCACCCAGATGCCACTTGCAGAAAGCCCTGGCATCCTGTAGGGGGCAGCCCACACTCAGTGATGAACTGTGCACAGCAGGCACTGGTTAAAGCTTCTAAAGACAGAACCCGCATGGTCTCCACTGCTGGTGTGCCCAACATAGCCTGAACAGCAACAGCGTGACCAGAGGAAAGCCCTACAGATGGGATTTGAGCCTCTCTGGGTTCAGGGAGACTGACCTGCAGACAGCAGATCAGCAGGGGCAAGTGAGCAATGATGACTTTGCTGGACGTCTTGGACTGCAGCTTCTCAGAGAGCTTGATGCAAAGGTTTTCCGCACCTTAATTCAAAACCAGAAGAGGAGATGAGTGATCAGCACAGGCCAGTCTTTCTAACACACTTATCCACCAAGTAAGCACAGAATTTAATAAAATCCCAGCAACATACTTTAGGCGGGGCTTATTCATACTGAGAGGTCACACAGTGTGTGACTCTCTCTCTCCTCCGCTGGCCCTAAGACCCCTCGTCCCCGCAGTGTCCATTCCACAGGAAAACTTCCCATTTTACTCCTCCCCTAGAAAAACACTTCACCTGAAGGCACTGAGCTTCCATGTCACCACAGAAAAACCTAAAGAACCAGCGAGATGCAACAGAGAGCACACACGGGCCCTGAGGCCACGGGCATCCCCATCCTCCCAGGTCCAGTGCCCTCCGTGCAGGACAGGACACCAGATGTACAGAGCACAGCAGGGGCTGATGCTTCACTCTGCACGTGCCCTGGAGGTCTACCGCAACTGCCCCTGCTAGTAACAGAGCCAAGCGTTCTAGAAGTCGTTTGGGGAAACCTGTGGGAAGAAAGCCTCTGGGGCATGCCTGGAGCTCACATGAGAGGCAAGGCAGTCTGTCTCACCCTGCTCGTCCTTCACAGCCCACACCATGAGGTCCACACAGGCGGCATTAGCCTGGCAGCGCAATTTGAGGGGGCTCAGCTCATTGTGGATCCGGTCTGCGTCATGTAGAATCTTCTGGAGCTCCCCCTGGCTCGTGTTGAACTGCTCCAGCACAAAATCATGGATCTCCTTCACAAAAGAGGTCGAGAGGTCTGCAGGAAAGAGTGTGGCATCACAGCTAGGAACAAAACTACAGTAGAACACAGGCAATGCTGGCAGCAGCTACAGTCTTCGCCTTTTAACAAAAACCCCAGAAAAGTAGCACTTGCTACTGGCCACTGTGGGTCCAAGAATGCCCACTGGAAAGAAGTTGGATAGGAAGTGCACAGCTGTCCTCCACATGCACACAACCTGGCAATCAGAGGAAATGCTAATTTCCTGGGGACGTTACAGCCATGCTGTGTTTTAAGCAGTCAATGTACTAAAACCTGAATACACAAAACACATAAATTGGGAAGTATCGTCACTGGAACTACTTCCACTGACAATATGAGATACTTCTGGGATTTTTTTTTTTTTCTTTTAAGAAAAAGGTTGTCAGGGCTGGGTGCAGTGGCTCACACCTGTAATCCCAGCACTTTGGGAGGCCGAGGCGGACAGATCACAAAGTCAGGAGATCGAGACCATCCTGGCTAACATGGTGAAACCCCGTCTCTACTAAAAACACAAAAAATTAGCCAGGCATGGTGGTGGGTGCCTGGAGTCCCAGCTACTTGGGAGGCTGAGGCAGGAGAATGGCGTGAACCCAGGAGGCGGAGCTTGTAGTGAGCCGAGATCGCGCCACTGCATGCCAGCCTGGGCAACACAGCGAGACTCTATCTCAAAAAAAAGAAAAAAAAAAAAAAAAGAAAAGGGTTGTCAGATAAGGGTAAAAACTGGTCGCAGCCTTGAGAAGAGAATTATCTGGATCTTCAGAGCACTCACCCTGAGTTTGAGAGACTTTTCAAACTCTCATCCCCAGGGCGTGGAAAATTCAGGAGAACCACGATGATGCACACAAGTCGACCCAGCCAAGGCAGCCAGTGACACACAGCACGGGTGGTGGGGAGGGCAGGGGCAATCCCTGATGCCCCTTCTTAGGGAGTCTCAACCCTTGTTGTGGCCCCAGATGACTCAGCTTCCGAGGAATGTTCAGAATCAGATTAGGAAAGTGGTTACTAAATTTTGGTATACCTTCCTGATAAAATATTATGTGCTCATCAAAACTTATGCTTACAAAGAACATTCAACAGTGTGAGGGGAGAGCATAGGAAAAACATTTTGTAAAATGCATAAAAGATTGTTTCCTTACTTCTGGGAAAGAAAAAATCATGAAAGAGGGACTAGAAGAAAATGCTAAATTGCTGTGTGTGCATGTTAACTATTAAGCTATTGTCTCCGGTTGGGTGCGGTGGCTAACACCTGTAATCCCAGCACTTTGGGAGACCAAGGCGGGGTGGATCATCTGAGGCCAGGAGTTTAAGACCAGCCTGGCCAACCTGGTGAAACCCCATCTCTACTAAAAATACAAAAATTAGGCAGATGTGGTGGCACACACCTGTAATCCCAGCTACTTAGGAGGCTAAGGCACGAGAGAATAGCTTGAACCCGGGAGGCAGAAGTTGCAGTGACCCCAGAACATGCTATTAATGCACTCCAGCCTGGGCGACAGAACAAGACACCGTCTATTTAAAAAAAAAAAAAAAAAAAAAAGCTAGTATCTCTATGTTAAGAGATTGTATGTATTACAAGTGCTTCATTTTCTTTTTTTAAATTTTTTTGAGATGGAGTCTCACTCTGTCACACAGGCTAGAGTGCAGTGGCACGATCTGGGCTCACTGCAACCTCCACCTCCCGAGTTCAAGCGATCCTCCTGCCTCAGCCTCCTGCGTAGCTGGGATTACAGGTGCATGCCACTGTGCCTGGCTGTTTTTGTTATTTTTAGTAAAGACAGGGTTTCACCCTGTTTGGCAAGGCTGGTTTCGAACTCCTGACCTCAAGTGATCCGCCCATCTTAGCCTCCCAAAGTGTTGGGATTACAGGCGTAAACCACCATGCCCGGCCTCTTTTTTTATTTTCTAAAATATCTAAATGGTAGGTAAAACTGTATCTGTGCTTAGTGTGCTTAGGACAACATAACATGCACATTTTAGAAAAACACCTTAGGAAATAAACTCAGCAAAGGAGCCATCACTGATGGTACAAGGGTTGTAGGATCATGGATAGATTTTTAAAATTTGTTTTTTTCCCAAAATTCCAGTAACATAACCACATTGCTCATATGTGTTTTTAAGTGGCCCCAGCAGAAACTGAGTACCAGTCTGCAACCACTAGCATGCGACAGTGGCCTGGGAACCAGTCTTGCTGTACTCACAAACACATGGGCAAACTGTCCTCACCCTTCATGTAGTACAGAGTGTCACGCAGCATCTTGAACATGGTCAGGTAGAGGGGGTCACTGAAGGAAGTGTAGTAGAGATCAGCACTGGGGTTGGCCTGCAGGGAAGGCAGACACACATGACTACAGAACAGAAACTCCCTTCTGCCCACCCTTTGCCTTCACAGCAAGGCCCTGCGGAATGGTGATTTGTGACTTAGCATTCTAAATGAAGCAACTGTTTATCACGACTCATCACTTGGACACTTTACTGTCTTCACCCTCTTAAGCATCAGATCAAGGAAAACAGGAGGCTCATGTAGTCCAGAGATGCCTGCGGGGGAGCAGCCATCTGCACCCTAGTAGGAACCTCCTTGTTGTGGCTGAAGCTCGCCATCTTTGGCCATCATTGGCCTAAACAGGGACGTGGGAAGTGGTGAAGGAGGAAGACTGACGAAGGCCACCAGGGTAAGGGATCCACACTGTCCATCATCATCATCCCAAGGACAGACATTACAGCCAGGACACCTTCAGATACAATTTGTGTTTTGTAATTAAAACGCATTTTTAATTATTCTTTAGGAATCTATTTGAAATGCAGCACTATTCTTCCTCTGAAAAAAAAAAAATTAGCACAAGGTCTAATGAGTTAAGAAAGATAATAGTCCAGTCCAGGGGTGGTGGCTCATGCCTGTAATCCCAGCACTTGGGGAGGCCAAGGCAGGTGGATCACCTGAGGTCAGGGGTTTGAGACTAGCCTGACCAACATGGAGAAACCCTGTCTCTACTAAAAATACAAAACTAGCCAGGCATGGTGGCGCATGCCTGTAATCCTAGCTACTTGGGAGGCTGAGGCAGGAGAATCGCTTGAACCTGAGAGGCAGAGGTTGTGGTGAGCCGAGATGGTGCCATTGCACTCCAGCCTGGGCAACAAGAGCAAAACTCCGTCTCAAAAAAATTAAAAAAATAAAAAGGCTGGGTGCAGTGGCTCTCACCTGTAATCCCAGCACTTTGGGAGGCCAAGGCGGGTGGACCATGAGATCAGGAGTTCGAGACCAGCCTGTCCAACATGGTGACACCCCAACCAGCCTGTCCAACATGGTGATACCCCGTCTCTACTAAAAATACAAAAAATTAGCCAGGCATGGTGGCTACCCAGTTGGTAATCCCAGCTACCAAGGAGGCTGAGGCAGAAGAATTGCTTGAAGTTGGGAGGCAGAGGTTGCAGTGAGCCAAGATCACATCACCACACTCCACCCTGGGTGACAGAGCGAGACTCTGTCTCAAAAAAAAAAAAAAAGACAACAGTCCTTAACTTCTATACATTCCCAGTCGAGTAGGATGGAAAATTATGGTTTGTTATAACTCTTGTTTTATTTCTTTTTTTTTTTTTTCAGAGATAGGGTCTCATTCTGTACCCCAGGTTGGAGTGCAGTGGTGTGATCACAGTTCACTGCAGCCTTGAACTCCTGGGCTCAAGTGATCTTCCTGCCTCAGCCTCCTGAGAAGCAGGGACTACAGGCATGTACCACCATGCCCAGCTAATATTATAATTCTTGACAAGTGTAAAAGTGCTCTGCAAATATAGCAAATCTTTAAGGGGTCAGAAGTTGGCCAGAGTGGGACGGGACATGCAGTATAAGGTTGACAGACGGTGAGTGAGCAAGTGGAGAAAAGAAGAATCATGTGGAGAGTGTGAGAGTCATGCCAGTTCCCAGGAGGGCACTGATAGGAAGAGCTGTGGTTGACAGCACTGCAATGATGGCTTTACAGACAACGTCTGGTGGTCTTCACAGGGCATAAATGGAAAAACGAGACTGCGAGAGGTTAAAGCAGTTCAGGGCTTTGACTTTGGGAGTCCAGACAACACGAGTGTTAAGCTTTGGAGCCTTGGAGACCAACCATCCAAAGCCCACAGCCGGGTTCCATCACTCACGAGCTATGTAAATAAAGTTCCTTAGCTAAGACTCTGTTTCCCCATGTGTAAACTGGGGACTGCTGTGAGATTCAAGGAGTGAGTGAGTAAAGTTCTGGCACGTAATAAGCATGTAATAATTGGTAGTGATTATTACACTGGTTATGGATAATGATTAGTATATTGCAGACTCTAGGTCAAGATTACAAGAAACTGTTTTTTTAAGCTATGAAACCATTTCTTCAAATGGATGTTTATGCTAAAGTACAAATTACAAAACAAAAAATACCAGAAACTGCCCTGGTTCAATGAGGAGGAGGGTCTCAGAGGAGAAGTGCAGGCCCAATAAGTCTCCAGTTGTCTAACTGCCCAGCCCAGCTCTCACCCTGGTCCTCCTAATCTTTCCTCAATCACAAATGATCACACACTGATGATGGAAAACAAAAGTCCTCTGAGACCACAAGTTCAGTCTACAGTGAGTAAGTGAGAGAGCTAAAGCTCAGGCCAATGGGCAGACCGACAACCTGCAAAAGAGTTGAAGACAAGGTAGGAACTGCCCAGATGCAACTTGCGGAGTTAACAAGAAGTCTGTTACTTAATCAAGAACCAACCCAGACCAAACCACAGCCAGCACATCCATCTCACATCTGCGACAGCTTGCCGGCAGGGGTGCGAAGCAGGAAGAGACATGGTCTACAGCACATGAAGCAGGAAGAGACATGGTCTACAGCACATGAAGGGCCCTAGTAGTTCCTTCCCTGCTTCATACCTGAGCCCCAGGTACAGTGGTATCAGGCACTGTGCGTCTTATAATCAGGTAAGAGAAGGAACACCAGGCTTAAACAAGGACTCTGGGTCCGGGACATACCAATGGTAATAATTAGCCTGGCAAATGACAACCTGTCTGCATCCTAACCCTCAAGAGGGGCCTGACCCAAATGTTTCCTGAGATTCTGAGACCTCTCAGCACCAATGTAATGATTTCATAAATAATGCTGTAGGCCTTGATTCCAAATACATTAAAGACAAAAGTTCCAGCCAGGCATGGTGGCTCACACCTGTAATCCCAGCACCTTGGGAGGCAGAGGTGGGCGGATCACGAGGTCAGGAGACCAAGACCATTCTGGATAACATGGTAAAACCAATCTCTACTAAAAAATACAAAAAAATTTAGCTCAGCGTGGTGGCAGGCACCTGTAGTCCCAACTACTTGGGAGGCTGAGGCAGGACAATGGCGTGAACCCGGGAGGCGGAGCTTGCAGTGAGCCAAGATCGCGCCACTGCACTCCAGCCTGGGCAACAGAGCAAGACCGTCCGTCTCAAAAAAAAAAAAAAAAAAAAAAAGTTACCTAGTTACACACTCCTTACCCTTAAAAACCAGGGCTTGCATAATCCTAGAAAATGCAGCTGAGCCCAGAGGAGCAGCTTTGTAAGCACCAAAGGAGCGACAAAGATAAAAGAGTAGGAGAGACCCAGGCCAGACTCCCAGCTCCCATAATAACTACGTGATGGGGCATGTTAGTGAGTTCTCCCTGAAACTCTATCTTCTGTCTGTGAAATGGAGACGTTGGCTGCCAGTCAGAGGCACCAAGAGGTGATGATTTTAAAAGAGCATGCAACAGTACCCAGCACAGACCAAGCCCTCAGTGGCAGGTGGATTGTTACCACATAAACAAGGGAAGTGAAAACACTGCAAAACCCCTTCCAGTCTAGCCCCCGCTCAAACTCTTCCTGCTTTCTCTACGTGCATGTTTAAGTCAGGCTGATTTCATGGTAATGCCCTCAGAAGCGACATACCTCCATCATACTGGCTACAATGGCATCCAAGGATTTGAGAACAGGCTCCTCAACGATCTTCTTCACCTACCAAGGAAACAGAACCTCATGAAGCAACTGACATACACAGAGACAGGAATGCTAGCTCCTTTTACCAATAACCCATGACAAACTCACATGGTGAAAAATGTGATGCAGATAAAGGCCAATAAATACAAATTATGGCTATGTATTAAACTATATGCACAAAATGCCTTTAATTCTGAAGTCACTTGGGACTGCTTTCCTACCTTAGATAGCAATGACATAAAAACAAAGGAAAAAAGCCAAACTCCCTCAAATTTGTTGACATGAGATTTCCGTTTCCAGGATGTGCAGACCTCAGGCCTTGCTGCCATTTCACCCACTCATGGTTAACAAGCACAGTTGAGTGACATCCTCCTGCAATCCCCTCCCAGACATCAAGGACACCCTCACAGCCAGTCCTTGGAGCTGATGGCACCTCCCTCCTCCCTGGGCGAGGTACACTGGCTCTTCTACAACTGCTTAGGTACTCAAACTAGAGCTCACATTTTAAATTTTCAATAGAAGCAATTATTTTCACCTGTTCTCTGTACAGCATTTAGTGTAGGAATGAACTGTTCTGTCAACTGCAGAAACACCAAAAAAAAAAAAAAAGAAAAAAAAAATTGCCCACATCCACAATTGCAGTATTTGATGAAGGTCATTTCCAAACTGTACAGATAATGATAAGGAAAAGAAATGAAAAACCACCCAAAAGAAAACCTAGGCCGGGCGTGGTGGCTCACGCCTGTAATCCCAGCACTTTGGGAGGCCAAGGTGGGCGGATCATGAGGTCAGGAAATCGAGACCATCCTGGCTAACATGGTGAAACCCCGTATCTACTAAAAATACAAAAAATTAGCCGGGCGTGGTGGCAGGTGCCTGGAGTCCCAGCTACTCGGGAGGCTGAGGCAGGAGAATGGCATGAACCTAGGAGGCGGAGCTTGCAGTGAGCCGAGATCGTGGCACTGCACTCCAGCCTAGGCGACAGGGCGAGACTCCATCTCAAAAAAAAGAAAACCTAAACTTGAAAAAAGTTAAAATATACTGCAAAAAATAATACCCCAAGAAAGGATGTGAAATAGTCTTCAGTTAGAATTTCTGACATGGTACTGGGAAGTCATCTGTGAAGGTCATGGCTCTACCAGGCCACCATTCTGTCTGGGGCACTGACACTGAGAAGCAGTTTGGGGACAGTTTTCCTTCTTGACAGCAACTTCAAAAACATCCTAGCCTATTTAGTAATTCATTATGGCTCCATCCTCATTAATTATTACCTATGTTGTAATGTCTTCTTACATCTTCAGCCTAAAACCATTCTCTGAGGGATTTCTATTCACACTCCACATAGCAGGGAGGTGGACACTCTTCAGCACTTGCTCCATGCTATCCAAATTGTTCTCATTGTTCTCATGTTGGCCAGGCTAGTCTTCTAACTCCTGACCAGTAAGTTCAAACTTGAGAGTCTGGCCTTGATGACATCATCACCCATACCCATTCAAATCTGTCTTGAACCATCCTAGCTTGATTGTAACAACTTCAGGGCCCCTGGATCTTTGTTTTTCAATTTTTTGGGGGATGGAGTCTCACTCTGTTGCCCAGGCTGGAGTGCAGTGGTGTAATCTCAGCTCACTGCAACCTCCACCTCCAAAGTTCAAGCGATCCTCCTAACTCTGCCTCCTGAGTAGCTGGAATTACAGGGATCCATCACCATGTGCAGATAAAGTTTTGTGTTTTCTAGTAGAGATGAGATTTCACCATGTTGGCCAGGCTAGTCTTCTAACTCCTGACCTCAAGTGATCTGCCTGCTTTGGCCTCCCAAAGTTGGGATTACAGGCATGAGCTATGGCATCCAACCGAGGTCCCTGAATCTGACCAAAGCTCTGGCCATTTAAGGATTCGAACAATGGCACTGGTGTTTTCTCTGGTATCACCCTAAAGGTCATCCAAAGGTACACAAATACGAAAAAGTCAGGTTTTGTACTAACCCAAAGAGCCACCCCTTAGAGGGAGTCAAGCCCAGGAAAAGCACTGGGCTTGGAGTCAGAATCCCTGGACTGGATGCAGCCCAGCTGCTGGCCTACATATCCATGATGTGTTTGATACCGATTTCCTGACCTCCAAATGGGGATGCATGGGTGCCTCCCCAACATGGTTGCTCAAGGATTAAATGAGAAACTAGTGCACAATGATTCCATGAATGTTACTCTACTTCCTTCATTAATCTGCAAGTTTATGACTATTAAATGGTACTTTGAAATACTGGTACTCTGAGTTTTTATTTTAAAAATACAAGCTTTCACCACTAGCAATTTTACTGACATATCCATAGTCTGTTCATCCACCAGTTCTTTGCTTACCAAGTTTAAGAGTTCCCGAAGCATTTCTAATGGAATGTTAAACTCCTTATATGTGACGCCATTGAATAGGGGAGAGACGGAGAAACTGGAGCTGATGGTTGAAAAGTAGTACTCAGGCTCTAGGGCAGTCCCATCGGGCAAGCAGGAGGCTGGTGGGAGATAAAGCTGGAAACTCAGCCATGGTCACAGGCAACTAGGGTACTTCCTCAAGCTGACTCCTCTAATAACCAACAAAGGTACAGATTTTGCTTTTGTTTATATCCCAATTCTCTGTGTGTTTTTAAATTAACAACTAAAGGGTAGATTGCAAATCCTTGGGGACTGATGACCCTCACCTGTGTCTTTCAGGTCAAAGACTCAGATATGATGGTCCTAATATTTCCATCTTAGACAATATAACTTAATATGTGGGAAGTGAAAAAATAATTATACCTTTTTTATTTTTATTTTTTTTTGAGACGGAGTCTCGCTCTGTTGCCCAGGCTGGAGTGCAGTAGTGCGATCTCAGCTCACTGCAACCTCTGCCTCCCAGGTTCAAGCAATTCTCCTGCCTCAGCCTTCTGAGTAGCTGGAATAACAGATGCCCATTGTATTTTTAGTAGAGACAGCGTTTCGCCATGTTGACCAGGCTGGTCTTGAACTCCTGACCTCAAGTGATCCACCTGTCTCAGCCTCCCAAAGTGCTGGGATTACAAGCGTGAGCCACCATGCCCAGCCGAATTATACCTTTTTAAAGGTGAAGAGATACGAAAGCTTGAGGTCTACAGGGCCTAAGATATTTTCCCACCAAAATTAGAATAAAAAATGCACACTACTAGAACTTTCAAAATCAAAGCAAATAAGTGAAATACACCTGTCACTAAAAGACAAATACTGTACGATCCCACTTATTTGAGGAACCCAAATCACACATAGAACGGTAGCTGTCGGCCGGGCACGGTGGCTCAAGCCTGTAATCCCAGCACTTTGGGAGGCCGAGACGGGCGGATCACGAGGTCAGGAGATCGAGACCATCCTGGCGAACACGGTGAAATCCCGTCTCTACTAAAAAAATACAAAAACTAGCCGGGCAAGGTGGCAGGTGCCTGTAGTCCTAGTTACTCAGGAGGCTGAGGCAGGAGAATGGCGTAAACCCGGGAGGCGGAGCTTGCAGTGAGCTGAGATCCGGCCACTGCACTCCAGCCTGGGCGACAGAGCGAGACTCTGTCTCAAAAAAAAAAAAAAAAGGAAAAAAAAAAGAACAGTAGCTGTCAGGAAATGGAGGGAGGGGAAATGGGGAATTATTGTTTAATGTATAGTTTCAGTTTCATAAGATGAAAAGAGTTTTTGAGATGAATTGTGGTGATAGTTGCACAATATTATAAATGTATTCAATACCACTGAACTATACATTTAAAAATAATTAAGACCAAGCATGGCGGCTCATGCCTGTAATCCCAGAACTTTCAAAGGCTGGGGTGGGAAGATTGCTTGAGTCCAGGAACTCAAGACCAGCCTGGGCAATACAGAGAAATCCTGTCTCTACAAAAAAAACGAAAACTAGCCAGATACGGCAGTGTGCGCCTATAGTCCCAGCTACTCAGGAAGCTGGGGCAGGAGGGCTGCTTGAGCCTGGGAGGTTGAGGCTACAGTGGAGCTATGAATTTGTCACCGCACTCCAGTCTGGGTAACAGAGTAAAATCCTGTCTTTGAGAAAAAAAAAAAAAATGAGTTAGCAAATTTTATGTTATGTGTATTTTACCACAATAAAAAAATAGAAGGAAAAAAATCAACAAAAATAAAGTCATTCAGTCATTTGACGTTTAATAAATACGAACCCAGGCCCAATGCAGTGGCTCACACATGTAATCCCAGCACTTTGGGAGGCTGAGGTGGGAAGATCGCCTCAGCTCAGGAGTTTAAGACCAGCCTGGGCAACATGACGAGACCCTGTCTCTATATAAACAAATTTTTTTAAAATTAAAATAAAAATTAATAAATAGGAACCCAAAAGCATATAATTGTTTGAAAATCAATTATTTAAAAACTATAATAGAAAACTATGAGGCTGGGCATGGTGGCTCATGCCTGTAATCCCAGCACTTTGGGAGGCCGAGGTGGGCAGATCACAAGGTCAAGAGATCAAGACCATCCTGGCCAACATAGTGAAATGCCGTCCCTACTAAAAATACAAAAATTAGCTGGGTGTGGTGGCACATGCTTATAATCCCAGCTACTCGGGAGGCTGAGGAAGGAGAATCACTTAAATCTGGGAGGCAGAGGTTGCAGTGAGCCGAGATCACGCCACTGCACTCCAGCTTGGTGACAGAGGGAGGCGCCATCTCAAAAAAAACTATGATTGAAAAATAGATGAATTTGTAACATTTTCATAAGACAGACAATATCAATTCATAAAGAAGTGAATACTAAATTTTATGACTTTTTCAAGCACTAGAGAACAGACTCAAAGAGTTGAGTTTAGCCCCAGTTGTGTCAAAGCTGGTGTCTAACAGCTGGCAGCGCGTTGCCAATCTGTCTAAAGATGGACGCAAATCAGCAACTTACAGCAGAAAGGATGGGCAACAATACCACTGGGAGCTGAGACGCCAAGAGGCCAACGTAAGAAATGGCCACCGAAAGAGGGAACAAGTGAGGAAAGAAGGGAGGGAGAAAACACCGGATTAAAAAGGATAAATAAGGAAGAAGGGAAGGTTGTGATTATCAAGTACTTCTCAGAAAGACACCATGAAATAAGGGCTAAGTCCTGTGTGGCTGAACCCCACAGAGGGCACAGATGATGGCAAAAGACAGGGGCTGCAGGAACTAGGGACTTAACATTTCGGATTTATGCCGGGGGTGTCACTGAAACTAGTTTTGTTTTTGTTTTTTTTCCTGAGAGACAAGAGTCTCACTCTGTTGCCCAGGCTGGAGTGCAGTGTCATGATGTCGGCTCACTGCAACCTGCGTCTTCCAGGTTCAAGCGATTCTCAAGGCTGTCTCCCGAGCAGCTGGGATTATAGGTGTGTGCCACTGCGCCCGGCTAATTTTTCTATTTTTAGTAGAGATGGGGTTTCACCATGTTGGTCAAGCTGGTCTCGAACTCCTAGCCTCAAGTGATCCACCTGTCCCAAAGTGCTGGGATTACAGGCATTAGCCACTATGCCCAGCCTGAAAGTTTTTAAGCAGGAAAATAAGTGATCAAATTTGTGCTATTAAAAATAATTCTTATTGCTGGGCGCGGTGGCTCAAGCCTGTAATCCCAGCACTTTGGGGGCTGAGGCGGGCGGATCATGAGGTCAGGAGATGGAGACTATCCGGCTAACATGGTGAAACCCCATCTCTACTAAAAATACAAAAAAATTAGCTGGGCGTAGGTGGTGCATGCCTGTAGTCCCAGCTACTTGGGAGGCTGAGGCAGGGGAATGACATAAAACCTGGGAGACAGAGCTTGCAGTGAGCCAAGATCATGCCACTGCACTCCAGCCTGGGAGACAGAGTGATACTCCATCTCAAATCAAAAAAAAAAAAAAAAAAAAAAAAAAAATTATTATTTATTTTTTATTTTTTTTAAGGGTCTCACTATGTTACCCAGGCTGGTCTCAAACTCCTAGGCTCAAGCAATCTTCCCACCTGGGCCTCCCAAAGTGCTGGAATTACAGGCGTGAGCCACCTCTCCTGGCCTAAAAATAATTCTTAAAAACTAAATTCTTACAGCAGTTTGGAAGAGGGCCTGGGAAGGGAGATAGAAGGATCGGCTGTAAGAAAAGTCTGAGTATGTGGTGTTACATACCTTAAGTCCCAGCTACTTGAAAGGCTAAGGCCAGAGGATCGCTATGACTGCACCCCTGCACTCCAGCCTGGGTGTCAGAGCAGGATCCCAACTCAAAAAAAAACAAGTCCAAGGAAAACAGGAAGTCTGAGAGGAAACTCGGAAGGCACAAGGTCTGCTGCTGTCTGTCCTACAGTGAGGCGCTTCAGAGAGCAGGGCTCGCTTGCCTGGTCATCATCACAGGCAAAGTGGGCGGAGCCAGGTCTGATGGAGAGATGCGTGGGGATCTCAGTCAGCCACACTACTGTGCTCCTATCTGCCACTGACTGGATGTGCTCAAACTGGGGCAGCTGTCAAGGAGAGGAGCCCTCACCACAGAGGGTGGACAATGAGCTGTTTTCCAGGAAAAGGGAGGCCTCCAAGAGTACATCATGGCCATCCTAAAATGCCCCAAAGGCAGACAGGTGGCAGTGAGATTTTCAGAGCCTGGAGGAATACATTCTACACATTTAAACAAGGAGTTGTCTCTAAGAGGTATGGTTCTGAGTGGCTGAAATTAGCCCATATATTCTAGCATATATATAGAATGTAACCTGTTACATTCTCACAGATCTAAGAGATGGAAAGCTTCCTACATTTATCTAAGCCCAGATATTCCCTTTTTCCTTCAAAATTCCCCTCACATCTCTCAGAATTGTCTTGAGACATACTCTTTTAACAAATAGCATCATTCAAAAATGGAGAGACTATACTGAAGCATGGAATTCTGCCTTCCCCATTTCCTGTCCCTTAATCTGGGTCTTACTTCCATCAAGGATAAGGTAGAAGTAATTTTAACATGTGTCTGACATGGCACAGGGTAGTCACATGAATCCAATTTAGTAAATTATGTAAAAGTACTTTGTGAACAGCAGAGCTCTATAAAAAGTAGTAATAGGCTGAGTGTGGTGGCTCACACCTGCAATCCTAGCACTTTGAGAGACTGAGGCAGGCTTGAGCCCAGGAGTTCTGGACTAGCCTGGGCAACATGACAAAACCCCATCTCTACAAAAAATGCACAAGTTAGTGGGCATTGTGGAGGGTGCCTATAGTCTTAGCTACTTGGGAGGCTGAGGTGGGAGGATCACTTGAGTCCAGAAGGTTGAAGCTGCGGTGAGCTGTGATGGTGCCGCTGCACTCCAGCTAGGGAGGTAGAGTGAGACTCTGTCTCAAAAAAAAAAAAAAAAGTAGTAATAGTAGTATTACTACATTCTTTAATATTATCTGCATACTTAATGTCATTTTAAAAAAATGTCCGGCCAGGTGTGGTGGCTCATGCATGTAATTCTAGCACTCTGGAAGGCCGAAATGGGTGGATCACTTGAGGTAAGGAGTTCGAGACCAGCCTGGCCAACATGGTGAAACCCTATCTCTACTAAAAATACAAAAATTAGCTGAGCATGGTGGTGTGTGCCTATAGTCCCAGCTACTTGGGAGGCTGAGGCAAAAGAATTGCTTAAACCCAGGAGGTAGGGCCTGCAGTGAGCCGAGATTACGCCATTGCACTCCAGCCTGGAAAACAGAGCAGACACCATCTTAGAAAACGAAAAGAAATATCCACCATTAGCACTTCCACCTGAAAAGGAACTTTTACAGGTTAAAGTGCAAAAATTCTGATGGCAGGTATATAGGGGTAAGCTATTTTCTGTACTTTTCTCTATATATAAAATATTTGAAAACTAAATTTTAGGAAACTTAAATGAAAACAGAAAATAAATGCTTTCTAAAAGCTTGGCACTCTAGGTCCATCCATGACAACAGAGTTAGTATCAGCATCTTTAATATCACAAGAAGTCACTGTGAGCCTGTTCTCCAAGTACTAGGTCAATATTCTTGGGAGAGGTAAAGCCCACCTTCAAAGTAATGAAAGGCGGATCCTCCAGGGGAACTGGGAGGGGGCATGCCACGTTCAGGGCTGACCTGAAACACACAACCACAGTTACAGATCAGAAAAGACCAGTGAGACCTCTGTCAGATTTGTCTTAGACTTCAAGTCCTCGTTGAAGCTCATTTCCTTCCTAAAGCCCAACACAGC
This sequence comes from Chlorocebus sabaeus, assembly GCF_047675955.1. Lineage (NCBI taxonomy): Eukaryota > Metazoa > Chordata > Mammalia > Primates > Cercopithecidae > Chlorocebus > Chlorocebus sabaeus. The sequence goes on from NC_132922.1 coordinate 30,089,111, forward strand.
TACAGCATTCTCTACTACAAACTGTATCACTAAATTCTTCGTGTTTAGCTGTATATTTGACACTTGATTACTGAGTTCAATTGTCCTCAGTGTTCTGTGTTTTTGCCTTTTCTCCATGAGTCCATTATATACTTCTTAAGAGCACCAAATGTCTTCCAGGCAAAATAGAATTTGGTACCCAACTGCTATGAAACACATATTTTATGACTATGAAATCACTTATAAATCTTATGTTGGGGACTAGCCTCAACACCACCCATAGGGTATTTGAAGTTTGGTGGCAACAAAGGAATGAGAAGAGACAAGTTAAGAGTTTATAAAGGTGGCAGCCAGGGGGCCAGAGGAAATCAGAGGCTGCAAAGGCCTAGAGTTTTGTTTTTTACACTATTTATTGAGTACAATCACTTAGATTTAAGAAGCAGATGTTTAGGGTGAAACGGTGAAAGGGAGGCAGTGTGTCATATGTGTCATCTACAGTAGTGGCAGTTTAAATGAATTTTTTTGTGTGTTTAAACAGTGTATTTTTAACTTATTGGAGAGTAGTTAAGTGCAAGCGTGCTTAACTAGGAGTCTGTATGTTTGGCCATATTTTAATGTTTTAAAGGAGTGTTTTTTTTTTTTTTTTAACACAGTGTTTACGGATAAGAAAGTAAGTCCTGCTCAGAGTACGGGAACATAACGGCGATAAGAAGGCTTTTTTTTTAAAGGCCTTTTGTGGCTTTTTACACCTTATTGTTTTATATTTTTACAGCTAGTTTATACAGGCTCTCTATAAGCCTTTCCCCCAACATCTTAAGAGGGACAAGACAAGTCTGTATTAAAGAGAATTCTAGTGAAACATTTCACATTACTTAAGTTTACTCCAACTACAAAGAAGAGGGATTTTCTTTGCAGGGGAGCTTAACAGGGTCTTTCTCCTCTGCTCTTTCCCCAGTAGCCCAGGCCCACCTGAGAGATGCTGGACACACTGCTGGTTTTCCTCTTCAGGGTACCCTCCTGACAGACAGTCAGCAGATTGCTGGGGAGGATGGAGCGGAAGTCATTAAAGGAACGCCTTCGAACACCTTCAAGCTCTTCTGGGACACGGAGGGAATGAGGAGGGATTTTTGGAAAGAGCTTTGAGAGGAGAGACTCTTCCATGTTGCTGTAACGCCCAAATGCTCGCGAGATTCCTATCAGGCATGGGATAGCATACTTGCAAAGGTATTCTAGAAGATCAAGTGAAAACGTTACAATATGAGAAAGTATCCTGACAGAGTCATACAGTAAGTACTAACTTGTAACATTGACTAAGATTTCACAATTCACCCACTAATAACTGTGAAGGTTCAAAATAAGCCACAATAATGAGGTCAACCCCAAGGGCTGGCCAGTGATATCTTCAACCTGTCATTAATAACTTCAGATTATGTCTTCAACACACCCAGCTGCCCTCTTTGGAAGGTCTTCATCTATTCATGGCACATCCAAATCAATAACATAGCTAGGTCATATTATCAAGTACCTTGACTCTAGTTAATACATTTATTCCTCTTAGAAGCATATCGGTAGCCTTACAATACAGAAAAAATGACCTTTGGAAGTCAACTAATCTACCCATAGATGTTACAAGTGAAGAAACTGGGGCCCACAAGGGTGAAGTTACTTGTCCAAGGTGACCCAGTATCTATGTAGCAGAGCAATGCGCATGACCCCACGTGGCCTCTGAGGATACTTACACAAAACAAATCAAACTAAAACAGGAAGGTTTTCTCCCATCATATACATTAGGTACCCAACAACAGAAAAGACTGGAGAAAAGCAAGGGAAAGAGTAACCACAAAACCATTTTAAGAAAAACGTGGCTGGGCGCGGTGGCTCAAGCCTGTAATCCCAGCACTTTGGGAGTCCAAGACGGGCGGATCACAAGGTCAGGAGATCGAGACCATCCTGGCTAACATGGTGAAACACTGTCTCTGCTAAAAAATACAAAAAACTAGCCAGGCGAGGTGGCGGGCGCCTGTAGTCCCAGCTACTCAGGAGGCTGAGGCAGGAGAATGGCGTGAACCCGGGAGGCGGAGCTTGCAGTGAGCCGAGATCCGGCCACTGCACTCCAGCCCGGGGGACAGAGCGAGACTCCGTCTCAAAAAAAACAAAACAAAACAAAACAAAACAAAACAAAAAAAACGTTAAGGATACTTGTACCTTTGTCTTGAATCTCCAAGGCCTGGCACATCCCCAAGAGGACATGCAAAACCTGCAAAAGTGCTTCTAAAATCTGCAATAGTCAAGGAAACAAGAAAACAAACAAACATAAACAAAATTAGGTAAATATCACAAAACTAAGTCAAAATTAGAAGGTACTTCAGACATTATCTTAACCAGCCCCATATCTGATACATCCCTCCACAACGACCGCGCCAAGTGGCCAACCAGCTGACTTTCCAGGGACAAAACCCTCACTCTCTGGGCTGGTTCAGAGTTCCTCCCAACACTGGGCCAATGTTGTCTTCCTGGGGCTTGTACCTACCAGCCCTTGGGGCTACTTTTTCCTCTATTAACATATTCTGTAAACAGGTGCTAGGTCCCCAAATCTCTTTTCATGGGTAAACGCCCTAGTGCTTTTCAACCGTATTCTTCATGATCACAAATCCTTTAAAATGCTAATTGCCGGCTTCTGATTTTACAGTAGTAGTCCAGTTTTCTGTCTGGAAGTGTAGTGCTCAGAATAAAATACATTAACATCTGGGATGCTGGAACTCACCCAGCATACTCACCAAACTCATCATAGATTCTACACTTCTATGTATGTGACATTAGCTTTCCTGCAGCCACTTCACACTGCTATCTCAATGAGCTTATACATAATTTTTAATTTTTTTTATTTTTTTGAGATGAAGTTTCGCTCTTGTTGCCCAGGCTGGAGTGCAGTGGCATGATCTTGGCTCACTGCAACCTCCACCTCCCAGGTTCAAGCGATTCTCCTGACTAGTCTCCTGAGTAGCTGGGATTACAGGCGCACGCCACCATGACTGGCTAATTTTTTGTATTTTTAGTACAGATGGGGTTTTACCATATTAGCCGGGCTGGTCTCAAACTCCTGACCTCAGGTGATCCACCCGCCTCAGCCTCCCAAAGTGCTGGGATACAGGCGTAAGAAACCACACCCAGCCCATAATTTTTTAAGTTAAGAATTGTTGGCCAGGCGCGGTGGCTCAAGCCTGTAATCCCAGCACTCTGGGATGCCGAGACGGGCGGATCACGAGGTCAGGAGATCAAGACCATCCTAGCTAACATGGTGAAACCCCATCTCTATTAAAAAATACAAAAAACTAGCCAGGCGAGGTGGCGGGCGCCTGTAGTCCCAGCTACTCAGGAGGCTGAGGCGGGAGAATGGCGTGAACCTGGGAGGCGGAGCTTGCAGTGAGCTGAGATCCGGCCATTGCACTCCAGCCTGGGCAATAGAGCGAGACTCCGTCTCAAAAAAAAAAAAAAAGAATTGTTTTTTGTCCTGGCAAGGTGGCTCATGTCTAAAATCCCAGCTCTTTGGGAGGCTGAAGTGGGTGGATTAGTTGAACTCAAGAGTTCAAGACCAGCCTGGGCAAAGTATCGAAACCCTGTCTCTACAAAATATACAAAAATTAGCCAGGTGTGGTGGTGCGTGCCTGTGGTCCCAAATACTCAGGAGGCTGAGGTGTGAGGGTCACTTGAGCCTGGAGGGCGGAGGATGCAGTGAGCCAAGATCAATGCAGGGGTTCAATCATAGCTCACTGTAGCCTCAAACTCCTGGACTCAAGCAATCCTCCTGCCTCAGTCTCCTGAGTAGCTGGGATTACAGGCATGTGTCACCATGCCCAGCTAATTTTTATTTTTATTTTTAGTTTTGTAGGGATGGGTTTCGTTATGTTGCCCAAGCTGGTCTCAAACTTCTGGGCTCAAGTGATCCTCCTGCCTCAGCCTCCCAGAACTTGGGATTACAGGCGTGAGCCACCATGCATAACAACGAGCTTATAAATGAGGAAGATACCTAAGTCTTTTTTAGCACCTGCTTCTCCTAAACTACGTAATCTCTACCAATGTAGTTGGTATTTTTTATCTTTCATCTATCACTACAAAAACTCATGGTATTAGCTTTAGCTCATTGTACAAATCTGTGATTCCCAGCTTTGTGCCTTCCACAGATGAAATCAACTTGCTTTCCAGATCTTCATTCACAGAACTAGCTTGTTTTGCTCCAATGATAGGAGGGTCTTGCTGGGCCGATACCTCACTGATCACCCTTTGGGACAGTCCTTCAGGCAGTTCTGCAAACCCTCCAAACCATTTGGCCCTCAGCCCATATAATTGGTCCAGGATGTCAGGAAAGGTGCTTGTCTAAGGCCTTTATGAAGATCCACTAGACTGCAACAACTTCATTTCTCTCAACCACTCTTCTTAGAAAACCCAGGCAAAGAAAAAATGAAGTTGGTATGACATGACTTGTTCATAACCAAGTCAAATCTCTTACATTTTCCTAATATTAAACAACGCTGAATACTCTATAAAAGCTTGAAAAGCAATACTTTTTCCATTTTATTGATTTATTTTATTTTATTTATTTATTTATTTTGAGACCGAGTCTCACTCTGTTGCCCAGGCTGGAGTGCAGTGGCATGATCTCAGCTCGCTGCAACCTCTGCCTCCCGGGTTCAAGTGATTCTCATGCCTCAGCCTCCCGAGCAGCTGGGATTACAGACTCCTGCCACCACATCTGGCTAATTTTTGCATTTTTAGTAGAGACGGGGTTTCTCCCTGTTGGCCAGGCTGGTCTCAAACTCCTGACGTCAGGTGATCCACCTGCCTCAGCATCCCAAAGTCCTGGGATTACAGGTCTGAGCAACCACACCCAGCCACATTTTCCATTTTATATGTTAAAGTCATGTTATCACCTTTGGTGCTGACCTCTTTATTCTGATAAATTATATCCACAGAAAAGCCTTTAATGTTCAACTTTTAAATAAAAACACATAATTCTAACATATTTAATTATATCTTTAGCCAACCTACAAATAAATGAAGAATCTAAATTAGTCAAAATACATCACTAACTGGGAACATTTAGAATGCAGACAAGCAACCAGGCACTGCTTGGAAGAACCTAGAATAGCAGCATACAAAAACTAACTTTCTAAGCGATAAATCTAAGAAGAAGTTGTATGATTATATTCTTTGCTTAAAGAAGAGGAAAGTATGAAATACATGTTTGTAACATTTCTATCAAAATTAACAAAATCTAAAGAAAGTCTGTGCCCTTAAAAATAAAAGCTTCAGCTACCTAGAAGATTCTCTTCTAGCTGGGCACAGTGGCTCACACCTATAATCCCAGCACTCTGGGAGGTCAAGGCAGGAGGATCGCTCGAGGCCCAGAGTTCAAGACCAGCCTGGGCAACATGGCCAAATCTCGTCTCTACAAAAAATACAAAACAAATTAGCCGGCGTGATGGTGCACGCCTATAGTCTCAGCTACTTGGGAGTCTGAGGAGGGAGGCTGGCTTGAGGAGGAAGGTGGAGGTTGCAGTGAGACAAGGTCACGCCACTGCACTCCAGCCTGGATGACAGAGCAAGACTCTGTCTCAAAAAAACAAAAGAAAAGAAAATGATCTTCTATGAATGACTTCAATCCCCAACAAAGAGCAAGAAAAATGAGCTGCCTCTGCCTTTTTCTGCCGCCTACCTTACACGACTTTCTGAAAAGCTGAAAGGGACAGTGCTGCTCATGTCTCTACAGCGCCTGCCCTTCATCAGAAAAAAGAAAAAGAAAAAAAAAGAAAAGTTGAATGAGATAAGACTCATGAGATCCTAAAGAGTACTGAAAGACCTAAACATGTCTTAGGTCTGCTAAGAACAGGATAAAATAGATAAATATCAAAAAGCAATCTGGTCACATTTCACATTTTTAAAATCTTTTCATCACTTTGGGACTCTATTCAATCTAATAGAAATGCACACCAAATCAACACATGCTTACCTCATCCCTGAGTGAAGGATCCCTATAGGCCACATCAGACAGCAGAGTTACCAAGCAGAAGCTGAAGCTCTCTGCAACTGGGAGGGCACCTGGAAGATGTAAAAACAGTAATCAGATAACCAGGAACCAGATACTGGGTCACACCTCTGGCCATCCAACTCAGTATGTTCCCTCTCACCATGACCTGCCAAGGGACCAGTTTACAGCAGCTCCCCTCCTTGAGACAAATCTCAAAAGAACAGCTATGGTCCCAATGAGTTTGCTGAGAAACACCCCTACCTTTCCTTTACGTAAATGTTTTGGTTCAATAAACTTAAATGTTTCCTGAGCCAATAGCTAGTGTGAGATAACAGAGCCTCTCAACATGACGGATTCAACTTTTTATTCCCTAAGTAAATGTGAGAAATCACAAAAAAATTAAAAAATAATAATAAAATTAAAAAAAAAAAAAAAAAAAACACTTGGCTGGGCTAAGTAGCTCACGCCTATAATCCCTGCACTTCTGGGGGGCCAAGGCAGACAGATCACCTGAGGTCACGAGTTCGAGACCAGTCTGCCCAACCTGGTGAAACCCCGTCTCTACTAAAAATGCAAAAATCAGCTGGGTGTGGTGGCGCACACCTGTAATCCCAGCCACTTGAGCGGCTGAGGCAGGAGAATCGCTTGAAGCCAGGAGGAGGAGGTTGCAGTGAGCTGAGATTGCACCACTGTACTCCAGCCTGGGTGACAGAATGAGTCGCCATCTCAAAAAAAAAAAATTAATCAATTTTGAATATTGAATATTGAATTAAGGACAAAAGAGTATCCATTATTTAATGGATATATTCATAGTACATGACAGAAGACTTACATTTCTACTCCAACACCTAAAATTTTAAAGTGCAGCTCTAGGCTATTCTCAAACTTGAATGTGCCCATGACCAGCCTAAAATTTGACTTTTTAGTAATGATGCTCTATTTAATTTGTAGTCTATTAAACTGCAGGACAGACTGGGCGCGGTGGCTCACGTCTATAGTGCTAGCACTTTAGGAGGCCGAGGAAGGCAGACCACTTGAGGCCAGGAGTTCAAGACCAGCCCAGCCAACATGGCAAAATTCTGTCTCTACCGAAGATACGAAAATTAGCCAGGCATGGTGGTGCATGCCTGTAATCCCAGGTACTGGGGAGGCTGAGGCACGAGAATTGCTTGAACCCAGGAGGTGGAGGTTGCAGTGAACCGAGGTCAGGCCACTGCACTCCAGCTTGGAGTGCAGACAGAGTGACACTCTGTCTCAAAACACAAAAAAGAAACAAAATCCTAACAAATTGCAGGATACATGCATAATTTGGGATCTGTCAGTTTTAGGCATGTTACCAGAAATGATGAAAACCCAAAGGTCAAGAGGAATATAGGCACAAACAGAATGTTTTTTAATTTTTATTTCGGGTTCAGAGGTACATGTGCAGTTTTGTTATAGAGGTAAACTGCATGTTACGGGGATTTGGTGTACAGATTATTTCATCATCCCCGTAGTAAGTATAGTACCCAAAAAGTAGTTTTCCCATCCTCACCCTCCTCCTACTCTCCACTCTTAAGTAGGCCTCAGTGTCTGCTGTTCCCTTCTGTATTCATATGTACTCGATGTTTAGATCCCACTTATAAGTGAGAACATGCAGCGTCTGGTTTCCTGTTCCTGTACTAATTCTCCCATAATGGTCTCCAGCTCCATCCATGTTGCTGCAAAAGACATGATCTCGGCCGGGCACAGTGGCCTCACACTTGTAATCCCGGCACTTTGGGAGGCTGAGGCAGGCAAATCACTTGAGGCCAGGAGTTCGAGACCAGCCAAGCCAACATGGCAAACCCCATCTCCACTATAAATCTTAAAAATTAGCTGGGCGTAGTGGCACATGCCTATAATCCCAGCTACCTGGGAGGCTGAGACACAAGAACCACTTGAACCTGGGAGGCAGAGGTTGCAGTGAGCAGAGATCGCACCACCGTACTCCAGGCTGGGTGACAGAGCGAGACTCTGTCTCAAAAAAAGATAAAATAAAAAATAAAAGGACATGATCTTGTTCTTTTTTTATGGCTACACAGTACTCCATGGTACACACACCACATTTTCTTTATCTAGTCTTCCACTGACGGGCATTTAGGTTGATTCCTTATCTTTGTTATTGTGAATATTGCTGTAATAAACATACTTATGCATGTATCTTTACAGCAGGATGATTTACATTCCTTTGAGTATGTACCCAATAACGGGATTGCTGGGTCAAATGGTAATTCTGTTTTAAGTTCTTTCAGAAATTGCCAAACTGCATTCCACAATGGCTGAACTAATTTATATTCACACCAGCAGTGTACAAGTGTTCCCTTTTCTCCACAACCTCACCAGCATCTGTTATTTCTTGACTTTCTAATAATAGCCATTCTGACTGGTGTGAGATGGTATCTCACTGCAATTTTGATTTGCATTTCTCTGATTATTAGCATCAGATGATGAGCATATTTTTCATATATTTATTGGCCACTTGTATGTCTTCTTTTGAAAAGTGTCTCTTTGTCCTTCGCTCACCTTCTAATGGGGTTGTTTTTTGCTTGTAAATTTCAGTTCCTCATAGATTCTGGACATTAGACCTTTGCATAGTTTGCAAATATTCTCTTTCATTCTTTTTTTTTTTTCGAGATGGAGTCTCACTCTGTTGTTGCCCAGGCTGGAGTGCAGTGGCATGTCTTGGCTCACTGCAACCTCCACCTCCTGGGTTCAAACGATTCTTCTGCCTCAGCCTTCCGAGTAGCTGGGACTACAGGCACACACCACCATGCTCGGCTAATTTTTGTATTTTTTAGTAGAGATGGAGTTTCACCATATTGGCCAGGCTGGCCTTGAACTCCTGACCTCGTGATCCACCTGCCTCGGCCTCCCAAAGTGCTGGGATTACAGGCATAAGCCACCGTGCCCGGCTGACCCAGACTAGTCTTAAACTCCTGAGCGCAAACGATCTGCCCACTTTGGCCTCCCAAAGTGCTAGAATTACAGGAGTGAGCCACCATACCGGCCAATTTATTCCGTTTCTAAAGGTGCAAAGTTTAACTGCAACTTAGAAACAAAGTGATGAAACCATTTACAGTGAACATTGCTGTTGCGTCCCCAACCTCCATCTCACCCTTTTTGAGCAGCAGCACTATAATCTGGAAAACTGACCTCACTCCAGGAGTAAGCCTATAAATTCTAAGGGTAACAGTGACTGATTTGGGGATGGGCAGGTGACCCAATTCTGGCCAATGAGACATGAGAAAAGGTTCTTGAAGGTCTCAACAAGAATGAGCAAGAATGCTCAGTCTCAGAAGAATGCAAGGGAAAGCCTGGCCTGCCCAGGCCCACCTTCTCCCCAACTCATCCATGGGCTGTGGCCAACACATGGATGTAAGTTCAGCCCACAATGCTGCAGGCAGTTAGTTGTTTCATAGGCAGAAGTAAGACAAGACGCATCTGATGTATCAGTATGAATAAACACTTGATCCTACAAACACTGAACATGTATATTTTCTTTTATATTCAGGGAAAACATTATATACTATTACCTCTGCCTTTCCGAGCTGTGCTTTCTTCTACCCAATACACTTTTGGAAGACCTTTGAGAAGTCGCAGAAGGTAAGGAACCACACAATCTTTGTGCTAAAAAGTAATAAGAAGAAGAATAAATTAGATTTAATAAAATAAGTGATTGGTAGCTTTTTAGCCCAGATTAAGCCCAAAGCAAAGCATATCCACATCCTAATCATCTCAGAGATTCTCCAAGGATAATGTAAAGAGCATGTAAATTCACATGGCATCACTCCATTCCTGTTTTCACACTGCGGAGTCCAGAGGCTGTCCCATCAACCTGTACCACAGGAGCCTAAGGAAAGGTTCACACCTGCCTTCTGGAGCAGAGGGTCCAGCCTGCTCAGGACTCCTCTGGGGGCTGGGCATCTCCAGAAGGTACATGTGTGTACGCACTCAAAGCTGTCTTCAGTGATAATGGTTTAGACCCCCAAAATCCATCCAAGAGCCCCAGAATAAGATCCTAGGGATGGAGAGAAGCTCATAGTGTGGGCATCTCAACTGGATGATGCTTTTTTCTGTTCATGTCCCTTGTCCATTTTCCTTGTTTTTTTTTTTTTAATTTTCTACTTCATGTTTCCTCTTGCTCTTCTCAAGTTGAGCATCAGACTTTATAGCCAACATTAGCCCAGTGAAAAATTTTACTTTCCTCTAATTTCTGAACTAGCCAATCAACACCAATATACAGCTTCATAATCTTCCATCATTGGCTTTTGGAGCTATTTCCCTAATTACAGCTGTTCCAGTTAAGGATTAGTTGTGCTCCAGAGAAGAAGTGTGCTCTAGAGAAGAGGGGTACTATTTGACGTTTTGAAATGCTGACAAACTACATGGTAGTTTTAAAAACATGGCTGCAGCCAGGCACAGTGGCTCACACCCGTAATCCTAGCACTTTGGGGGACCCAGGCGGGTGGATCACTTGAGCCCAGGAATTCGAGACCTGGCTGGCCAACATGGCAAAACCACGTCTCTACTAAAAATACAAGTATTAGCTGAGTGCAGTGGCACGTGCCTGTAGTCCCAGCTACTCGGGAGGCTGAGGTGGGAGGATTGCTTGAGCATGGGGGGTGAAGGCTTCAGTAAGTCAAGATTGTGCCACTGCACTCCAGCCTGGGTGAGAGTGAAATCCTGTCTCAAAAAAAATTAAAACATAAAAACATGGCAGACAGTGGCCGGGCATGGTGGTTCACACCTGTAATCCCAGCACTTTGGGAGGCCGAGGTGGGCAAATCATGAAGTCAGGAGATCGAGACCATTCTGGCTAACACGGGGAAACCCCATCTCTACTGAAAACACAAAAAATTAGCCGGGCATGGTCGTGGGCACCTGCGCCTGTAGTCCCGGCTACTGGGGAGGCTGAGGCATGAGAATGGCGTAAGTAAACACGGGAGGCGGAGCTTGCAGTGAGCCTAGATGGCGCCACTGCACTCCAGCCTGGGCGACAGAGCGAGACTCTGTCTCAAAAAAATAAAACAAAACAAAACAAAACAAAACACAGCAGAAGGCACGCAGCTTCCACCTGGCTCTTTTTCAGGACATTTGTCCTGGAACCTAGACACTATACTATGATAAGACCCATGAATGAGACTTCAGGTGATTCCAGCCCCCAGCTTTTGAGCCACCCAACTGACGCTAAATGGAGTCAATTGAGCCCTGTTTAAATTGCAGATTAATGAATCAAAGAAAACAATGTATTAAGCACTAAGTTTGGGGGGAGCTTGTTATACCATAACAGATAACCAAAAACAAAGAACTTTATCAAAAACAAAACAGTTTTTTCTCTAGACCATAAAAAGGAACTGGCTAAGACATCAGTTGAGGATCCTAGTGTACTGACAGGAACAAAACTCCCTAAGGCCTGAACCACATGGCCTCCTGCAGAGGAAGTGGCTCCAGGTGGCTCTTTTCTATATAAACTGCGATGACATTAGCAGTACAGGGTGAGTAAAACCACCTCAGCTCCTCTGGCCACAGCTGCTACCATGGCAGCCCACTGCTGGGACCGGAAGGAGGTTAATGCCCAGCCCATCCTAGAGGGAAGCAACGAATATAAGCACCAGGTAAACCAAGGTTGTCCCTAGGGCTTTCTCAGGGGGCTGGCAAAGCATGCTAGGCTTCTCTCTTAGTATATATGAGGCTAGTGGGCTGCCCTGGACATACAGGCAAACTCTATGGTCCAAGGGACAACGTTACATGCCACCTGGGACCCTGCTAGTCCTTACCCAGAACCTGAATGACACCAAAACTTGTGCTCATCTATTCGTTGTCATCTTAAGAAGTCCAATGCAAGTACAATACTTTCAGGACTTACAAGTAAATCTATAAAGACATGTGTTTGTCAAAGATATTATCAAGTAATCCACGTTTGAACAACAATAGTTTCTTAAAAAATTTTTTTTAATTCTTTTTTGCCCTTTATAATTCATTTTATATTTATGTAGGATATGGTAAACAGAAAAAGTAAAATGGTTTTCTTTCTTTTCATGTTTATAAATAAACAGGTAGGCTGGGCACGGTGGCACATGCCTGTAATCCCAGCACTTTGGGAGGCCTAGGCATGAGGATCACTTGAGACCAGGGTTGGAGATCAACCTAGCATATGGAGATAACCTATGGGCAACAGAGCAAGACCCTCATTTCTAAAGAAAATTTAAAAATCATACCCATGACTATAAACCCAGCTGCTCAGGAGGCTGAGATGGGAGAATCCCTTGAGCCCAGGAGTTCAAGGCTGCATTAAATAATGACTGTGCCACTGCACTTCAGCCTAGGCGATAGAGTGACACTCTGTTTCTAAGAATAAATAAACAAATACATAGCAGAAGAAAAGCCAAAATGCAGCTTATGTATCTAATTTTGTTTTTTTATGTAACCTTGATCAGGTAACCTATTTAATTACTAAAATACTGCTCTATAATTAAAATTCTTATTTTTCAAATGTATAAATACTGTCAAAATATTAATGCTCATTAGAGCAAAATTTCCAGGAGATGGAAGCAACCTTTTCTAGATAAATATTCAAATGTCTAACATCTTTATTTACCTAACACAGCATAATTAACTTGGAATTTAGAAATAGTATCTAGTAATGATAAAAATAAATAAATAAATAAAAGATTCAATATCCAATGATCAATCGTTTGTTTCAATTAGCTTTGATAAATATAAAAATATAGTCTCAAAAAACAAACAAAAACAAAACCCAAAAAAAATACACACACAAAACAGTCACATTATTTTTTCATTGGAGCTACAGGGCTAGTTTTTAAGTCCCTATTAAAAGGTACATTGAGACCAGGCATGATGGCTCACACGTGGTTCATGCTTGTAATCCTAACACTTTGGGAGGCAGAGGCGGGCAGATCACCTGAGGTCAAGAGCTTGAGACCAGCCTGCCAAACATGGAGAAACCCCGTCTCTACTAAAAATACAAAAAAATGAGCCGGGAGTGGTGGCTGGCACCCGTAATCCCAGCTACTCAGGAGGTTGAGGCAGGAGAATCACTTGAACCCTGGAGGCGGAGGTTGCAGTGAGCCAACACTGCACCACTGCACTCCAGCCTGGGCAACACAGCGAGACTCCATCTCAAAGAAAAAAAAAGAACATACAATGATACATACTCTAAAAGTTTATACACATAATCACAATTTTGAAAAAGACATTATATCAAAATTACCTTAAATGATTTTGTCCTTTTGGAAGGAGAAATACAGTACCCCTGAGTCTGAATGATGAGCATTTTACCTGAGCTTGAAAACCAAACCTACCCCCTGGAAGGCACACAATTACTTCTCAAACCATTTTGACTTACTCTGTGGCACATAATAACAAACAAACAAAAACCACTTTTTTTTTACAACATAATATATACACACAATTCCAAAAAACTCAAATTTTCTAAGAAGGTTTACATTTGGAAGTCTCATTTCCACCTTGTCCTACCCTCCTCACTAACCACTTTAATTAGGTTCAAATGTATTCTTCTAGTAATGTTTTAGGTAAATATAAGCAGATACAAACTTAAATGCTCACTACACCCCTATTTACAATGAAGAAACTTATTTTTTTTTTAAATTATTATTATACTTTAAATTCTAGGGTACATGTGCATAATTTGCAGGTTTGTTACATATGTATACTTGTGCCATGTTGCTGTGCTGCACCCATCAACTCGTCAGCACCCATCAACTCGTCATTTACATCAGGTATAACTCCCAACGCAATCCCTCCCCCTCCCCCCTCCCCATGATAGGCCCCGGTGTGTGATGTTCCCCTTCCCAAGTCCAAGTGATCTCATTGTTCTTTAATTTCATGAAGACTTACCTGAAGATCAGATTCAATCAGAAAAATGCCCAATGCAATCACTGCATCTCTCCGTCTTTCATCTAACTGGAAGATCCCATGGAAATCCACTGGACACATGCAAAGAAGCTTTTGGACCTAGAAAATAAGACCCCCCAAAAACAGCTCCAGAAAACAGAAAACCACATTCAAAGTAAAGCAAGCTAAGTACAATGTCACATGCCTGTAGTCCCAGCTATTTAGGAGGCTGAGGTGGGAGCATAACTTGAGTTGGGAGTTTGAGACTAGCCTGGCCAACACAGTGAGACCCTATCTCTTAAATAAATAAAAATAAAAAATAGGCCAGATGCAGTGGCTCACACCTGTAATCCCAACCCTTTGGGAGGCCAAGACAGGTGGATTACCTGAGGTCAGGAGCTCGAGACCAGCCTGGCCAACATGGTGAAACCCCGTCTCTACTAAAAATACAAAAATTAGCCAGGCGTGGTGGCATGCGCCTGTCGTCCCAGCTACTCGGGAGGCTGAGGCAGAAGAATCACTTGAACCCAGGAGACAGAGGTTGCAGTGAGCCAAGATTGTGCCACTGCACTCCAGTGTGGGTGACACAGCAAGACTCTGTCTCAAAAACAAACAAACATACAAAAAACAAAAAAACACTACCATAAACCCCAAAGAGTCCATGTTTTTAGTTAAAAGATCACAGGACATCTCCAGCTGCTGAAACGATTGTACACATGCCCCTCAAAACACATAAACTCTGAGTAATATGAGCTAAGGGTTAAAACTATATATACTCAGAGGGGGTAAGACACAATGGCTAAAGTTTGCATTTTGGTGTTAGGACAGTCCAAGTGGGTGTCCCCACCTCCTGACCACGAACAGGTTACCTAAACCAACCTACAGTAACAATGTCTCACTGATTCTTTTAAAAAATCAAATGTGGCCGAGCACGGTGGCTCACACCTGTAATTCCAGCATTTTGGGAGGCCGAGGCAGGCAGATCATGAGGTCAGAAGTTTGAGACCAGCCTGGCCAATATGGTGAAACCCCGTCTCTACTAAATACAAAAAGTAGCCGGGCATGGTGGCGAGCACCTGTAATCCCAACTACTCGGGAGGCTGAGGCAGGAGAATTGCCTGAACCCAGAAGGTGGAGGTTGCAGTGAGCTGAGATAGCACCACTGCACTCTCCAGCCTGGGCAACAGAAGGAGACTCCGTCTCAAAAAAAAAAAAAAAAAAAAAAAAAAAAAAAACCGGCCAGGTACGGTGGCTCAAGCCTGTAATCCCAGCACTTTGGGAGGCTGAGACAGGCGGATCACGAGGTCAGGAGATCGAGACCATCCTGGTGAACACGGTGAAACCTCGTCTCTACCAAAAAAATACAAAAAACTAGCCGGGCGAGGTGGCGGGCGCCTGTAGTCCCAGCTACTCGGGAGGCTGAGGCAGGACAATGGCGTAAACCCGGGAGGCGGAGCTTGCAGTGAGCTGAGATCCGGCCACTGCACTCCAGCCGGGCAACAGAGCGAGACTCTGTTTCAAAAAAAAAAAAAAAAAAAATCAAATGTGTGAATCAGCTAGGACTGAACACAGCACATATTAAGTGCTCAATAAACATTATCTATTGTTACTGCATATGCTATAATAGTGGTCAGTGGAAGGCAAAAGCAGGCAATGAGATTCAAAGAATGCTGACTAATGAGTCAACACTGAAGCAGAGGGAAGAAGTGGCCCTATCAAAGCCTATGTACTTTGCTCTGTCCTGTGCAATACTTTATCAATACCCTGTACTAAAACACAGAAGATACACTCCACTACAAACCTGGCAGATGAAACTAATGTGCTAGAAGACAGCACAGAGACTTGAAAACTCGTCAAAATTGGCATAGCATCATTATTTCTCCAACAATAGTGCCTGAAAGACAACTTTTGATAATGTGATCAGGGAAGACCTCTCTAAGATGGTTCCTCAAATTGGGAACCATCAAATTGGGAAATCAAATCAAGGAAGCCAGGACAGGAAAGGCTGCTGCTGCAGCAGCACAGTGGAAAAGAGGAAGCAAGGAGGCCCAGGAGTTCAGGCCCAGGCAGAGAAGGTCCCCAGAGGGCCCCACAAGCCAGGTCAGAAGCCTGAATTGTACCTTAATAACAAATGCATGGAGGCCCTAGGGCATCAAGTTTAGAACTGAAATCTAGAATCAAGTTTAGAACTGAAATCTAGAAGAATCCCTCTGGCTGATGCACAGAAAATGGATTTTGGAGGACAAGAGTGAAAACAGAGAGACAGGTGAGGAGAGCCCTGCAGTAGGCGAGGCAAAGATGGTAGCATGGTAACAATCGACAAGTACAGACAGAAACAGACCAGTTCAGGATATGTTTTGGAGGAAGAGTTAACAGGGCTTGATGATGGACAGGATACAGAAGCAAGGGAAAGATTACTTTAGCTGCCTCTTTACCACACTAGAAAGTACCCAGGCTAGGTGCATGGCTCATGCCTGTAATCCCAGCACTTTGGAAGGCTGAGGCAGGAGGATCACTTGAGCCCAGGAGTTTGAGACCAGCCTGGGCAACATAGTAAGATCCTGTCTCTACAAAAAAAAATGACAAAATTAATCAGCTATTGTCAGAGGTGTGTGAACCAGAGCAACTCCATCCTGAATAGGGGCTGGGTAAAATGAGGCTGAGACCTACTGGGCTACATTCCCAGACAGTTCAGGCGTTCTAAGTCACAGGGTGAGACAGGAGGTCAGCACAAGATACAAGTCATAAAGACTTTGCTGACAAAACAGGCTGCAGTAAACCACCAAAACCAAGACGACTGGTCTCGAACTCCTGATCTCAGGTGATCCACCTACCTCGGCCTCCCAGAGTGCTGAGATTACAGGCATGAGCCACCGCGCCCAGCCACCAAGGCTTTCTTTTTCACATACAGCATAAGAATGGATTTCCTCTCTCAGGCCAGGTGCTCTGGGTTGGGTTCTAACAATATCCCAGGATCAGAATTCAGCATCATCAATACAGTTTAGCCATACTGCCAGGGCAGGTGTCACCCTACCAGTAGAAAGAACTGAAGGCAGCATTTTTTACCATCCTCAATTCCTCTAGACTGCCAGGGCCTCCTCTCCTTCAAATGCCCAGAGGGGCTCTGGGGTACTCTGACTTCAGACCTTCCTCCCCTATCTCCATCCAACTAAAAACATTTAAATAGAAATCATCTGTGATCATTCAGAAATTACTCTAAAAGCTAGGCACAGCTTTACATGTGAAGCAAAGATACCAAAAAGAACAACTAACTCAGAGACCCATGTAATGATTCCATGATTTATGCACTACACTGGCATGCCGTGTTTAGGCAGAATAATGGCACCTCAAAGATGTCCACACCCTCAATCCCCCGGAATCTGTGAATATGTTACTTTACATGGCAAAAGAGACCTTCCAGATGTATTAAATTAAGAACCTTGAAAAGGAGGGATTATCTTAGATTATTTAGATAGGCCCAGGGCAATCGCAAAGGTCATTAAAAGGAGAAGAGATAGACAGAAGAAGCGGTCAGAGTGATGTGAGATGGGGGCTTGGCCAACCACCATTGCTCCCTTTGAAGATGAACAAAGGGGCCAGGTATCAAGGAATGTGGGCAGCTCTAGGAGCTGTAAAAGGCTTGGAAATGATGGCTGGGTGCAGTGGCTCATACCTGTAATCCCAGCACTTCGGGAGGCCAAAGTGGGCAGATCACCTGAGGTTAGGAGTTCAAGACCAGCCTGGCCAACATGGTGAAATCCCATCTCTACTAAAAATACAAAAATTAGCCAGGCATGGTGGTAAGCCCCGTGGCAGGCACCTGTAGTACCAGCTACTCGGAAGGCTGAGGCAGGAGAATTGCTTGAACCCAGGAGGTAGAGGTTGCAGTGAGCTGAGATTGTGCCACTGCACTCCAGCCTGGGCAACAGAGCAAGACTCCATCTCAAAATATATACATTTTTTTTAAAAAATGAAAAAGGTTTGGAAATGAGTTCTCCCCTACGGTCTCTAGAAAGATATACAGCCCTGCCATCACCTTGATTTTAGTCCAGTGAAACATAGGTTGGGTTTCTATCTACAGAACTGTAAAATTATAAATGTATGTTATTCTAACAACAAGTCTGTGGCAATTTATTTACAGTAGTAATAGGAAACTAATGTAATTGGTCACAGGTAATTAAACAAAACTCAAAGCCTGTTGGACTGCCTATAAAGAAAAGTATCAAACTGAATAATCAGATTACAGGCAAGAGGCGGGGCACAGTGGCTCACACCTGTAATCCCAGCACTTTGGGAGGTCGAGGCAGGCGGATCACATGAGGCCAGGAGTTCGAGACTATCCTGGCCAAAATGGCAAAACTCCATCTCTACTAAAAATACAAAAATTAGCTGGGTGTGGTGGCCAGGGCCTACCCAGCTACTCGGGAGGCTGAGGCACAAGAATTGCTTGAATCCAGGAGCCAAAGATAACAGTGAGATGAGATCGTGCCACTGCACTCCAGGCTGGGCCACAGAGCAAGACTCTGTCTCAAAAAAAAAAAAAAAAATTACAGACAATATTTATTTCCTTCTTTATTCTTTTCTGTATTTACCATATTTCTATAAAAAATATTGATAACTTTAAAATCAGAAAAAAATACAGCCAGGCATGGTGGCTGACGCCTGTAATCCCAGCAGTTTGGGAGGCTGAGGTGGGAGGGTTGCTTGAGCCCAGGAGGTCAAGACCAGGCTATGCAACATGGCGAGACCCTGTCTCTACAAAAAATTTAAAAATTAGCCAGGTGCAGTGGCATGCCCCTGTAGTCCTAGATGCTCAGGAGGCCAAGGAGGGAAGATTACTAGAGGACTGCATGAGCCCAGGAGGTTGAGGCTGCAGTGAACTGTGATCACACTACCGCACTCCAGCTTGGGTGACAAAGCAAGACCCTATCTCCAAACAAAAAAAGAAAAAGAAAAGAAATACAGAATATACACAAGTTCAGGTGCTCCACTGATATGCTTACCTGAACTGCAGGCCTGAGGATCACTGACAACTCCCAAACATATGAAGAAGTGTAGGTATAGGGCTGGGAGAGGTTGCAGATGCAACCAGTAAATGTCCACTTTCAGGCAGGCCATGTGTTATTCTATCCCTGTTTTACAGGTTAGGCAACTAGGTCCAGATAAGTTAAGTACATCTGAGGCAACAGGCTCCTAACCAGACCTTCCTTCTTATTTTGTCTCCTCCTACTCCAATATTTCCACTTCTGGTTCATATACTTTCAATGGTTCCCCATTGCCCAGTGAACCCTCAGTGCACACTCCCAGTCCCAAAACTTCTCTCATAAACCCAGGCCGCTATGTCAAATATTTTCCAGACCTCAGCAACTTGACGTAATATCTCCCATCATACTTCTCAATAGCTCACATAGAACTCTGTATTTCTCAAGATAATTACCTTCCTGACATCTCAGAGTTACTTGTATACTTATCCTCTTACTGTAGAGGACTGTGACCTCCTCATCACTCCACTGCACCCTGCACATTTCAGAACTTTAACAACTACTTAGTGTAACTAAAGCGGCCAAGGTCACAGCATTTGATAAGGTGAGGAGGAAAGAAAAGAGGTAAGGGCTACTAGAAAGCAGGGTTTAACTACACTGTGATACTTGTCATATAGTCAGTACCAGGCACAGTGCTGGCATGCAGTTGACACTGAACAAGTTTCTGCTGCCTCACTGAATGAATGGAGGGATGGATAGAAGAACTCTCAAATGAAGTAATATATAATGTACAATCACTCCCTCACGAGTGTTACAATCCAGCAGAAGTTACAAAACTAATAAAAATGACACAACTAGCAAATAACACAAGTCAGAAACTAAATGACAGAGGGCCCTGAAAGCCTGGTGCAAAATACTCTTGGAAACTGGGACTCTTATGAGAAAGACATTTGAAGACTTGAACCTGGGTCCTATAGAAATCGTCACACCCAGTTCTGGTGGGTGCCATTCTCCAAATAATGACAGCTAACACATATTGAGCATTTATCATGTGTTCATCTATATTATCTTACTTAATCCTCACAACAGCTCATTAGGTAGCTATTATTAATCATCCTCCTTTTACATATGATGAAACAGACAGAGAGGTCAAAGTCCTAAAGCAAGATAAAGCATTAACCCTATAGTCTTTGAAAAAAATGAAAAGAAAAATAACATCAAATGGCTTTTCAGAATCAGAATTTTACAATAAACTAGCAAGTTGTTTGTTTTTAGGGTCTTAGGGGGAGTGGGTCATTATAAAAAGTCATTAAGCTCAAAATCTGACCACGATGGCCAGGGTTTTTCCCATTTACAAAAAGGATCCAGAGGGGTTCTACCCACCACTTTCAAAAGGTTGTTAAGCCAATGGACCACAGGGAGGCAACAGATATGACTGACTTAGACTCTGATAAGCACTCTTAGCAGTACTTTAACCCAAGGATATTAAAAGACAGATAGCTCAAAGATGTGAATTTTGACTGCCAAGGTAAGGAAATGCTAAACCAAGGAGAAAATAAGATTCTTTGTAAGTCTGGATGACTGGGCAGAAAATTGCAGAAGAGAATCAACCATAACAGAGGGTATTTGTAAGGTATTTAGGTCAAAATAAAGCTACAATAATAGCATTACAAAAGTTGGATAATTAAATGATTTTTTTAAAAGAGTACTACTTGTTATTTAAAACCTCTGGGAACCGTCTTTCTGGAGAAAACAAAATTCCCTGAGAACGAAAGACTAAGATTTAAGTATTAATGGTATATTTTTCTGTTAAAACCATTTGTAATTGTGTTTCTCAAATGTACTGTCCCCTCAGACAAAAAAATATTGAACATAAGTTGACATTTTCAAAGTGACTCAGAGCTATCATGATAAAGGTGACTGTGACATGATACACATGGACCTACAAATGTAAATGGAACAGCACCTGCTCCTACAAGCACCCTGGATCAGACTTTCATTAGAGATGCTCTTTTGAGCTGAGTGCGGTGGGAAGTGCCTGTAATCCCAGTTGCTTGGGAAGCTGAGGTGGGAGTATTGCTTGAGCCTAGGAGTCTGAGGCTGCAGTAAGCTATGATCATGCCACTGCACTCCAGCCTGGGCAACAGAGCAGAATCCTGTCTCCAAAAATATAAAATAAAAAATACGCTCTTTGGTCATCTTTGGACAGATTCATGGCCTTCTAACAAACAAATTCAGCAAGGTTACAGGACACAAACTTAAGACAGGAAAATCAGCCGGGCACAGTGGCTCATGCCTGTAATGCCACCACTTTGGGAGGTCGAGGCAGTTGGATCACGAGGTCAGGAGATCAAGACCATCCTGGCTAAAACGGGGAAACCCTGTCTCTACTTAAAAAAATACAAAAAAATTAGCTGGGCATGGTGGTGGGTGCCCGTAGTTCCAGCTACTCGTGAGGTTGAGGCAGGAGAATGGTGTGAACCCAGGAGGCAGAGGTTGCAGTGAGCCGAGATAACACCACTGCACTCTAGCCCGGGCGACAGAGTGAGACTCTGTCTCAAAACAAACAAACAAAAAAATAAGAAAATCAATCGTATTTCTACAAAGCAACAATGAGCAAATTAAGAAAACTATTCCATGGTTAATTGTATGTTATATGAACTTTATCTCAATCATTTAAAACAAAAAAAAAGAAAGAAAAACACTAACACAGGAACAGAAAACCAAATACTACACATTCTCAATCATAAGTGGGAGCTGAGGCCGGGCGCGGTGGCTCACGCCTGTAATCCCAGCACTTTGGGAGGCCGAGGCAGGCGGATCACGAGGTCAGAAGTTTGAGACCAGCCTGGCCAACATGGTGAAACCCTGTCTCTACTAAAAAAATACAAAATTAGCCAGGCATGGTGGCAAGCGCTGGTAGTCCCAGCTACTCAGGAAGCTGAGGCAGGAGAATGGCATGAACTCGGGAGGCGGAGCTTGCAGTGAGCCGAGATAACGGCACTGCACCTCCAGTCTGAGCGGCAGAGCGAGACTCCGTCTCATAAATAAATAAATAAATAAATAAATAAATAAATAAATAAGTGGGAGCTGAATGATGAGAACACATGAACACACAGTAGGGGGAACAACGCACGCTGGGGCCTGTGAGGTGGAGGAGGGAAAGTATCAGGAAGAATAGCTGTTAGGCACAGTGGTTCACGCCTGTAATCCCAGCACTTTGGGAGGCTAAGACGGGTGGATCACTTGAGGTCAGGAGTTCAAGATCAGCCTGGTCAATATGGTAAAACCCCATCTCTACTAAAAACACAAAAATGGCTGGGCGTTCGCCAGGAGCTGTTGCTCACGCCTATAATCCCAGCACTTTGGGAGGCCGAGGCAGATGGATTGCCTGAGGTCAGGAGATCAAGACCGTTCTGACTAACACGATGAAACCCCATCTCTACCAAAAATTAAAAAAAAAAATTAGTCAGGCGTGGTGGCAGGCGCCTGTAGTCCCAGCTATTCGGAAGGCTGAGGCAGGAGAATGGCGTGAACCCAGGAGGCGGAACTTGCAGTGAGTCGAGATCGCACTACTGCACTCCAGCTTGGGTGACCGAGCAAGACTCCATCTCAAAAAAAAAAAATACAAAAATTAGCCAGGCGTGGTGGCGTGCGTCTGTAGACCCAGCTAATTAGGAGGCTGAGGCAGGAGAATCGCTAGAACCTGGGAGGCAGAGGTTGTAGTGAACTGAGATCGCCCCAGTGCATTTCAGCCTAGGCAACAGTGCAGGCTCAAAAAAAAAAAAAAAAAAAAAAAAAAAAGAGGGGGGTGGGGGGCCAGGTGCGGTGGCTCACGCCTGTAATCCCAGCACTTTGGGAAGCTGAGGCAGGTGGATCATGAGGTCAGTAGTTCGAGACCAGCCTGACCAACAGGATGAAACCCTGTCTCTACTAAAAATACAAAAAAATTAGCTGGGTGTGGTGGCACACACCTGTAATCCCAGCTACCCAGGAGGCTGAGGCAGGGGAATCACTTGAACAGAGGAGGCGGAGGTTGCAGTGAGCCGAGATCACGCCACTGCACTCCAGACTAGGCAACAGAGCAAGACTCCATCTCAAAAAAAAAAAAAGTAATAGCTAATGGATGCTGGGCTTGATACATAGGTGATGAGACGATCTGTGCAGCAAACCACCATGGCACACATTTAACAAACCTGCACATTCTGAACATGAACCTAAAATAAAAGTTGAAGAAAAATGAATAAATACAAATCTAAAAAGAAAAACAACTGTAATAATTCCAGCACTTTGGGAGGCTGAGGCAGGAGGATCGCTTGAGCCCAGGAGTTTGAGACCAGTCTGGGCAACACAGTGAGACTCTGTCTCTACAAAAAATTTTAGAAATTAGCCAGGAGGCTTGGTGCAGTGGCTCACGCCTGTAATCTCAACACTTTGGGAGGCTGAGGTGGGTGGATCGCTTGAGCCCACGAGTTCAAGACCAGCCTGGGGTACATGATGAAACCTGAGACCAACCTGGACTACATGGTGAAACCCAGTTTCTACAAAAACTAGCCAGGCCATGGTGGCTTGTGCCTATAGTCCCAGCTACTTCAGAGGCTGAGGTGGGAGGACTGCTTAAGCCTAGGAAGTCCAGGCTATAGTAAGCTGTGATAATACCACTGTATACCACTGCTCTCCAGCTTGAGTGATACTGAGACCCTGTTTCAAAAAAAAAAAAAAAAGCAATTTCATTTAAAATAGCATCAAAGGCCGGGCGCGGTGGCTCAAGCCTGTAATCCCAGCACTTTGGGAGGCCGAGACGGGCGGATCACGAGGTCAGGAGATCGAGACCATCCTGGCTAACACAGTGAAACCCCGTCTCTACTAAAAACACAAAAAACTAGCCGGGCGAGGTGGCGGGCGCCTGTAGTCCCCGCTACTCGGGAGGCTGAGGCAGGAGAATGGCGTAAACCCAGGAGGCGGAGCTTGCAGTGAGCTGAGATCCGGCCACTGCACTCCAGCCCGGGTGACAGAGCAAGACTCCGTCTCAAAAAAAAAAAAAAAAAAAAAAAAATAGCATCAAAAAAAAAAAAAAGTAACTTACGAATAAAAACAAAAGAAGTGCAAAACTAAGAAACATTGCTGAAAGTAAAGAAAACCTAAATAAATGGAAAGGCATCCCACGTTCATAGATCAAAACAGTTACCATTGTTTAGACGGCAATATAGGCCGAGCACAGTGGCTCACACCTATAATCCCAGCAGTTTGGGTGGCCAAGGTGGGTGGATCACCTGAGGTCAAGAGTTCAAGACTAGCCTGGCCAACAAGGCAAAATCCTGTCTCTACTAAAAATACAAAAATTAGCCGGGCATGGTTGTGCACACCTGTAGTCCCAGCTACCTGCGAGGTGGAGGCAGGAGAAATGCTTGAACCTGGGAGGTGGAGGTTGCAGTGAGCTGAGATTGTGCCACTGCACTCCAGCCTGGGTGACTGAGAGAGACTTCGTCTCAAAAAAAAAAAAAAAAAGGACAATACAGCAATACAGTCCAAACTGACCTACAGATTCAACACCATCCCTATCAAAACCCTAGGTGAGTTCTTTGCAGAAACTAACAAGCTAACCCTAAAATTCCCATGGTAATTCCAGGGACCCAGAATAGCAAAAACAATCTTGAGAAGGAAGAACAAAGGTGGAGGACTCATTCTTCCCAATTTCAAAACTTGCTACAAAGCTAAAGTAATCAAAACAGTACACGAGCCAGCATCAGGAAAGACATATAGACCAAATAAACCCTCACACTTACAGTCAACTGATTTTTGACAAGGGTTCCAGGACCCCTCAATGGAAAAAAGAACAGTCTTTCCAAGAAATCGTGCTAAGACAAGTGGATATTCACATGCAAAAGAAAGTGGACCCCCATCTCATATCAAATAAAAACTTAAAACGGATCAAAAACTCAAATGTAAGAGCTAAACTATAAAACTGCTAACAAAAAACACAGGTGTAAGTCTTTGTGACCTTGGAATTGGACAATGGTTTCTTAGATACAACACCAAAAGCACAAGGGACAAAAGAAAAAAAAATGACAAAATGGACATCATGGAAATTTAAAACTTTTGTGCTTCAAAGCACACCATGAAGAAAGTGAAAAAGCCCACAGAACGGGAGAAAATATTTGCAAATCATATATCTTATTAATACACTTGTATCTAAAATACATAAAGAACTATTACAACTTAATTTAAAAAAAATACAATTTAAAAATGGACAAAGGATCTGAATAGATATATCTCCAAAGGAGATCTACAAATACCCAAAAAGAGTGGCTGTTCTAGGATAGAATAGGTTGGCTCAACGTCATTAACCATCAGGCAAATGCATATCCACAACAGAATAATAAGATCTCACTTCACATCCACTAGGATGGCTATAACTGGAAAGACAGACAAACCAGAGTGTTGGTGACAATGTACAGAAAACAAGCTTTCTGTACACTGTTGGTGGGAATGTAAATGATGTAGTAACTTTGGAAAACAGTCTGGACTTCCTCCAAAAGTTAAACCTAGAGTTACTGTATGGCCCAGTAATTCCACATCTAGTTAAAGACCTAAGAGAAATGAAAATATGTCTACAGAAACACTTGTACATGAATTTCCATAGCAGCGTTATTTATAATAGTCAAAATGTAGACCCAATCCAAACATTCACCTACTAATAAATGGATAAAATGTGGCACATGCATACAAATACTATTCAGTAATAAAAATGAAGTAAAGAGATGCTACAACATGGATGAACCTTGATAAATATGCCAAGTAAAAGAAACCAGTCACAAAGAACCACATCTTATATAATTCTATTTCTATAAAACGTTCAGAATAAATCTACAGAGACAGAAAGTAAACTAGTGGTTGCCTGGGGATGGGGCTGGTAGGGCTGGAGGGTAACAGCAAGATTTCTTTTGAGGGCAAAGAAAATGACCTAAAAATGATCATGGTGATGGATGGACAACTCTGTGAATACACTAAAAATGATGAATTGTACATTTTAAACGGGTAAATTTTATGGTATGTGAATTATATCTCAAGAAAGCACTATTGAAAAACCTAGCCTCAGAAGGATCAAATTAAACGACAGCAACTACCTACCAGAACAAAGCTCAACATTCCCTAAAGGAAGACAACAAAAATCTAAACACTCAGGCCAGGTACAGTGGCTTGCCTGTTAACACCAGCACTTTGGGAGGCCGAGGCGGGTGAATCACTTGAGGCCAGGAGTTCAAGACTAGCCTGGAACCCCGTCTCTACTAAAATACAAAAAATTAGCTGACTGTGGTGGTGCACGCTGAAGGAGTCCGAATAGGTCCCTGGGACTATAAATATTCATTAAAATTTTTTTAAATTTTGGCTGGGTACAGTGACTCATGCCTATAATCTCAGCACTTTGAGAGGCTAAAGTGAGCGGATCATTTGAGCCCACGGTTTCAGATAAGCCTGGGCTCTTAAGATAGTAAGACCCCATCTCTAAAAAAATTTATTTTTTTTTACTTAGCCAGGTATGATGTGCACACCTGTAGTCCCAACTACTTCGGAGGCTGAGGCAGGAGGATCCGTCAAACCCAGGAATTCAAGGTGGTAGTAAGTTACGATCACGCCACTGCACTCCAGCCTGAGTGAAAAAGCAAAACTGTCTCCAAAAATTTTAATTTAAAAAAATGTCTAGGCCAAGCACAGCGGCTCACGCCTATAATCCCAGCACTTTGCGAGGCCGAAGTGGACAGACGGTTTGAGTTCTGGAATTTGAGACCAGCTTGAGCAACACAGTGAGATCCTACCTCTATTTTTTTTTAATGTCTATTTATCCACCCCTCTAATGCCAGTGCCTACCACAGTGCCTGCAACACAGCAAACCCCCAAAGACTTATTATATGAATGGCTGGTGCCACCTGTAGCTTTTATAATAGTATAGCCTTGGTTACCCTTTTTTTTTTTTTTTTTGAATCAGAGTCTTGCTCTGTCGCCCAGGCTGGAGTGCAGTGGCGCAATCTCGGCTCACTGTACCACCTCCTGGGTTCAAGCAATTCACCTGCCTTAGCCTCCCAAGTAGCTGGGATTACAGGTCCATACCACCATGCCCTGCTAATTTTTGTATTTTTAGTAAAGACAGGGTTGCGCCATGTTGGCCAGGCTGGTCTCAAACTTCTGACCTCAGGTGATCTGCCTGCCTCAGCCTCCGAAAGTGCTGAGATTACAGGCATGAGCCACTGTGCCTGGCCGGCCGCCTTGGCTATCCTGAATCCAGGCTTCCAGAGCAGCTTGAAACACAGAAAAATATTCAGGAAAAGAGAATGGCTTCTGCAGCAGAGACAGAGCCTCTCAGGACTCAATAAACAAACGCAAGTGAGACCTGAGGATTTCTGCCTCAACCCTGTATTTGTCAGTTTACCACACAAATGAAAGTAGTGTTCTGGCCGACTTGGCAATGTTCATGAAAGGCCAAGCATTTCTCCAGTATGCCAACATATACAACAGAAGCAAATACAAAAATAGAAATATAAATAAGCAATCACGAAGATAAAATACATAAATTTCAGCAACTGACGTCAATGATGGAAATAGCTGCTGGTGAGAAAGATTAGAGGCAACCACATCTCCAATGAGCGCAAACTGCAAACACAGACAGCAGAAAAGAGAATCTGCAGTAAGGAGTAAGAAATAGAACATTTCTGCCCCCTGGGGAGGCAAACAGCTGGTGACGCAGGAGGGCACTGAGGGAAGGCTACGTGAAGACAGAGGGAGAAAGGGACCTCAGAAGAAATCAACATTGCTGACACCTTCATCTTGAACTTCTAGCTTCCAGAACGAGGAGGAAATACATCTGTGTTGTTTAAGCCAGTCTGTGGTACTCTGTTATGGCAGTCTAGCAAACTAACAGTTAATATGGTATGGTTACAGGTAAAGATTTTTTCTTCTTCCAATTTCTTCTTAAAATATTTTACAGTTGACTTAATAATGATGATTCTGGCAACATGTATACCTTCCGCTGACCCTCATTCTCTCTCTCCTCTCACTCTACAGATGGCTGTTCTTAACACAGCCTCACAAAGGAAAGGGAAAGAGGATGGGAAATTCTCAGCTTCCTGATGCTGAAAAAATGCCAACACTATGATTTTTACTCCATGGCAGACCACTCTAAAGTACACACTGAATAACCATGAACTCCAGAAAGCCCACTACCCTAAGCACCAAGCCACATATTCTTCCAACTACAGATTAGAATTAACTCATCTTATGGAGCACATACGTCCACCAAGAAGGGTTCAGCCTGTCCCTAATGCCACAGTGTCATTTAAACATCAGATCAGGCTGGGTGCAGCAGCTCACGCCTACAATCCCAGCACTTTGGGCGGCCAAGGCAAGAGAATCACTTGAGCCCAGAAATTTGAGACCAGCCTGGGCAAAATGGTGAGACCCCGTCTCTATTTTCTTTCAAAAATCAGATCAATAGTTAGCTACGACACCTCAGGATTCTGGCATTCTAACTGAAGAAAACAAAGAGAACATTTTAGGACATGGAAAAAGGGCTCTGATCAAAGCCTCCTGAGGGTGGGGAGAGGAAGAGAAGCTCTGCCCACGGCTCTTGGTATCCCAGGATCGAGGGTCCACTGGTTTAACACAGGCCTACAGAGGAGAGACAGAAAACAGGCCACTGAACTTCCCTGACGCAAAGGAAGATTAGCCAGGCAGAGCCAGGAGGAAGCTTGGTAGGGGTGGCTCAGCAACATTCTGAAGACAGGTGAGAACCAAGAAGGCAGAACAAGACTAGCGGGCAGATAGAAATCAGGAAGGAGGAGTCTGGAAGCCAACTGTATATGGAGATCCCAATGTTGAAAAGCCTCACTTTCTTTATTGTCTATTTTTTTCTTCTTATCTTTCTCCCAGAGGGAGAGGGGCTGAGCACTGGGTAGGACTTGGTTCAACGGGCTTCACAGAGAGAGTGTCCTCTGAGGTGGGTTCTAATCCTGGGGGTGGGACCCCAGTCTAAAGCATAGCCTAGCAGGAAAAGCTCAAAGCTCAGACATGGATCAGAACAGATGCTCAAGGGTCCTGGCTTTGGCTATGGGAACATGGCAGGAGTCTAGTCTGAAATATGAGAGTAGATGGGATCTTGGCCAGGTTGGAGTAGCTCATGCCTATAATCCCAGCACTTTGGGAGGCGAAGGCAGGAGGATCCCTTAAGCCCTGGAGTTTGAGACCAGCTTGGGCAAGATGGTGAGACCCCCATCTCTATTTAAAAAAAAAAAAAAAAAAATTAGATGGGATTTCATTGGTTTATTAAAGGAAAGAGGAAAAAAGAGTAGATGGCAGACTTGTAGCAAGGTTGACTTGCTGCTTTTCACTTGAGCAACCAAATTAACACTGCTTCTGATTTAACTGGTCTAGTCGAAAGTAATTTTTTTCTTTTTTTGAGACGGAGTCTCCCTTTGCCACCCAAGTCAGAATGCAGTGGTAAGATCTCGGCTCACTGCAACCTCCACCTCCTGGGTTCAAGCAATTCCCTGGCCTCAGCCTCCCAAGTAGTTGGGATTACAGATGCCCGCCACCACGCCCGGCTAACTTTTGTATTTTTAGTAGAGAAGGGGGTTTCATCATGTTGGCCAGGCTGGTCTCGAACTCCTGACCTCAAGCGATCAGACTGCCTCAGCCTCCCAAAGTGCTGGGATTACGGGCGTGAGTCACTGCGTCCAGCCTAAGGTAATTTTTTTTTAAGTAAAGTCCACAGAGCAGTAATAGGCTTGGTTTCACAGACTGGGATTAGAGTAAGTGACTAGAGTAAGTAAACACAACTGTGGCATGTAGAGAGACAAAGGTAGGGAAGGTTATGTCATTAATGTACCTCAGGTGTCACTAAAACCATGTCAGGGCTGCCTGAGTTACCAATGTCTGAGCTGAGATGCAAGGTCTGGTTCTGCAAACTTAGCCTTCCCCAGGTCAACCCCATCTAGATCAAGCCCCACACAGTCCTCCAATCTCTCAGGAAGAAAGAAAAGAAAAAAAAAACAGAAGCAAAGAGAAGGGGAAGAGGGAAGAGAGAAGGGAGGGGATTGGGTTTTAAACACACATCTCCCGCCGTTAAGTCTCCATCTTTATTATTTCAAGTGCGTCCTCTAAAATTCCTTTACTCTTAAGAACAAGAAACTTTTCCTTGGGAATGATAAAGGCTTTTTGTGAATTGCTTTAAAATAGAGGAATGTAGTAAGACACATATCATAGGACTATATATTAACAATGATCCCTAGCATAATCAAGTTGCAAGATCTTAGATGAGGATAAGAGGAATTCACATATACTTAATGGATTCAGCCACTGACAGAAGCCTCCTCTATGAAATAAGTTGCTTTAGGGGTCCCCCAGACTGCCCACATGTATATAGCTGTACTCATGGCTACCTTTTTCACAGTGAATGGATATCAGCAATGGGAAAAGACCTCAAGTGTCACTAAAAGCATGTCAGGGCTGCCTGTAGAAACCCATGCACAGGCTTCCTTCTGTTTTCTCCCTCCTCTGAGAATATACATCAAGCTTGCTCCTTGCTACAGCAGCAAAAAAATTCAATACATGCATGCAAAGTTTGTGCCCAGGAAAGTCCATTAGACAATCAGCACCCTAAGTTTTTAATTTAGGCACCACCGGCCTAGCAATCAGATTCCCAGAAGGAAATCAGGTACAACAAAAAAGTGATTGGTAAATATTGCCAATGAGACTGAAGTACTTCCTGAAGTAAGAGGCATTAGGGAGCTGCCAACCTGTGGCTATGGTTGTGTTCCTTGCAAAATATAACTTTTTTTTTTTGAGATGGAGTTTCGCTCTTGTCGCCCAGGCTGGAGTGCAATGGCGCAATCTTGGCTCACTGCAACCTCCGCCTCTCAGGTTCAAGAGATTCTCCTGCCTCAGTCTCCCAAGTAGCTGGGATTACAGGCACACACCACCACGCCCAGCTAATTTTGTATTTTTAGTAGAGACAGGGTTTCACCATGTTGGCCAGGCTGGTCGCGAACTCCAACCTCAAGTGATCCGCTTGTCTCGGCCTCCCAAAGTGCTGGGATTACAGGCATGAGCCACCACGCCCGACCATAAAATATAATCTTGACAACTGAAGCAGTTATTACTACTAAGCTAAGAATGTTGCAATTACAGAATGTTCTCAAGACTGGTGAACATGGCTGAAGAAGGCAAATTGAGCTCAAGGTGCCCTTTTCTGAGTTACTGATGGAAAGGGTGCTACCACTGCTGGAGCTGCAGGACCAGCTTCTCAAAGATCAACCAATTTCCTGCATTCTCTTCTCTCTTCTCCCAGAATCCAGCAATCAGACATAAGATATACTTGTTGGCTCTCCTGCTAAGAAGCGAATGTGCTGACTAGCTAGCATGAGTTTGATTTAATAAAACAGCACTATGCTCCATTAGTCAGACTACCTAATAACAGTGATCATACATTAGATACCCACATGCCTTTCTGTTGATCTTCACAATGTTTCCACTAAGTACTATCTTGTATTGACAGAAGATAGCAAAGTATCAGAGAAGGGAACTGACCTGTCTAGAGTCACACTAGTTCAAGAAAGTGATACAGGATTTAAATTCAGAGGTCCTATTTTCCAAACTCATGTCCTTTCCATTGCATTGCACTCCCTCTTTAGCTAGAAGTCAGGTTAGCACCAATTTGCCAGGACCTCCTCACCCTGAAGGTGCGTGATAAAATCAAATATGAGAACCAACAAGGCCAAGGACCAGGTCACTCTGCCAAAAGTGCCTAAAATAGCCCTTCAGCTTCACCCATCAGCAGAGAGCCACAAAACCACTCCCAACTGCAGCAGGCTTCTTTTACTGTCTTCTTATCTTGTCGGAAAACATCCTCTTTCCATTTGCCAAAAAGTTGAGTGGGAAAATAATTCCATCCTTTCGGGGCTAAACATTGTGCTGAGTCTCATCACACACTGGTGGGCAAACAAAGTTGACATTTACTGCTCACCCACTCTGTGCCCAGCCCCGTGAAGACGCTTTATGCTAGAACTCATTTAATTCTCAAGAACAACCTCCAACCTCATCTTACAGGTAATGATACAGAAGCTCTAAAAGTTGAAGTAATTTACCCAAGAAGACACGGTAAGTGCCAGTGCAGGAAACAAATTTAGGTCTAACTCTAAAACCTGTCTCCTTTCAGATCTCAAGGCACACCCCTGAGTTGCCTTTCACCTTTCTCCCAAGATGAGGATTGCTCCGGCACGACTTCACCATTCTCTTCTGAAGCAATCCCGAGTTCACTTCTCTGCCCACTGACAGTTCACTCTCCCTTTCCTGCCACTGTCCCTTCTGCAAACGCACAATTTTTTACCCAATCTAACGCCCCCAACCTCGTAGAATAACACTGCGCAGTTGGTTTACAGTGAGAAAGCACTTTCAACACAGTGTTTCGTCTTCTAGCCACCGCAGTCCGGTGAAGCCGGCAAGGCAGATAAAAGCATCCCCATTTTAAGAGAAAGGCATTTTCCCAAGGTCGCCGAATAAAAAGCAGCTGAAATCGGAAGCAAAGCCCCAGGCTTGACCCCTGGTCATCGGCTCATCCCACTGCTCCTCACTGACGCCCGCGATCCAGTCTCCACCCCCGCGATGTCACAAGATGCTCCCTGGGCCAGCAGCTCACGTCCCCCCTACCCCAATCCCACGACCTCCCACCTGCAGCGGCCCTGCAGGCCCCGCCGACCCCTCTCCCACGGTCCCTCTCTCTTCACCAGCCCCTCCCTCTGCGGCCTCCTTCCTCAGCTAGATCCCTCCGCTCAGACGCCCCCTCCCGCACAGGCTGCCTGCGAGCCCAGCCTCGGCCTCCCACCGACCCTCGTCCCGCCTCCACGCTTCGCCACCCCAGCCCCTCCTCCTGTCAGCCCGCGGCAGAGCCCGCCGACGTTACCTTCTCCAAGGATGCTGGTCTCTGCACCGCCAGGGAGCGGGCCAGTGACAGGACCGTGTTGAAATAGAAACCCCGCGAGGCGCAGGAACCGGAGCCGCCGCCGCCGCTGCCGCCTCCCCGGGCCGGGGCCGCCGCCATCACCTCACGCGCCGCGGCGCTGCCCGCCGGCTCCCCGCTCCCGGCCAGCGAGCGCCAGACCTCAGGGCGCAGGCGTAGGCGCATCCGGCTTTCCCGCCACGTGACCTCTCAGTTGCCGACACTAGATAGGGCGTGGCTGCGGGGCGGGCCCACCGCTGCAGGGGAGAGAGGGGATGGACAGTAGGCTGCGGTTGCGCGCGCCGGACGTGGGCCCCCCCCAGCCGACCTGTGCGATGGTCGGCTCCGAGGGCGGGGCCACGTGCGCGCGACGCGCGGAAGGAGTTCGCGCGACGATCGCGGGGTCGGCGGGCGGGGCGAGGCCCTGGACGGCGGCGGCGGCTGTCCTCCTCAGTCTGTTTCTCAGACCGAGAGCCACTCCGGCACCATGTCAGCTTACCCTAAAAGCTACAATCCCTTTGACGACGACGGGGAGGACGAAGGCGCCCGGCCGGCCCCTTGGAGGGACGCCCGGGACCTCCCCGACGAGCCCGACGCGCCAGCGGACAGGCAGCAGTACTTGCGGCAGGAGGTGCTCCGCAGGGCTGAGGCCACGGCCGCCAGCACCAGCAGGTCCCTGGCCCTCATGTACGAGTCCGAGAAGGTTGGGGTCGCCTCTTCCGAGGTGAGCCTGGGGCAGGGCTGGTGTGGACCCGCCGGTGTCTGCGTTATCAAACGGAGAGGAGAAATGTTTTGCTCACAATCTTGAGAATTCTCAAGTTGCCTAGCATAGATTCTTGCACCTTAGTGACTCGGTGGTGGTAACAGTCTGTTAACTGTGTGAAAGTGTGTTCATCTGGGGTACTTGAAGACAACAGTTTACCCCAGAAATCTTCCTTAGCTATTAGTCTACTTAGTTGATTTTTTTTCTTACGCCTAGCTCACGGGGAAACGCCAGATTATTTTCTGTGCAGGTGAGTAAAAATTCTGAACAGCAAGTCCTGGGTTAGGGAAATGGAGAGTCTGTTTTTTCAACATTATTTCCTGTGTAAAAGTCTGGCACGGGGTTTCGGCCATTCTTTCCGGAGTGAGCCAGAAAGAGAGGACTATGTGCCTGCAAGTGTCAGGTGGTACCCTCAAGTGTCAGGTGGTACCCTGAAGCGTCAGGGCAAGTGGTCCACGAGTTCTTTCCGCGTCATCAACCACATCTCCACCTAACCAACAGAGATATTGAAGGCCTGTCTGCCTAGACAGCTGCCGAGTTGACCAAAGTCTGAGTTTGGTTGAGTCCAGGGCCTTACCTTTACTTCCCAAATCCTAGACACACAGTGTGTGGGTTAAGAGTCTATTGCTCCAACTCACCTTCATCACTTCTTCCCATCTTTAGATTTCACAGAGTAGTACCTTCAATAACAATTATTGTGGCCAAGCGCGGTGACTCACACTTGTAATTTACCCAGCACTTTGGGAGGCCGAGGCAGTCGGATCACCTGGGCTCAGGAGTTCGAGACCCGCCTGGGCAACATGGCGAAACCCTGTCTTCACTAAAATTTAAAAAAAAAAAAAAAAAAAAAATTAGCTGGGTGTGGCAGCGCACCTGTAGTCGCAGCTACTCAGAAGGCTGAGGTAGGAGAATCGCTTGTAGGCGGAGGTTGCCATGAGCTGAGATGTGCTGCTGCACTCCAGCCTAGGCAACAGACCGAGATTCTGGAGGGTCAGTTTTTTTTTTGAGATGGAATCTCGCTCTGTCGCCCAAGCTGGAGTGCAGTGGCACGATCTCGGTTCACTGCAACTTCTGCCTCCCGGGTTCAAACGATTCTCCTGCCTCAGCCTCCCGAGTAGCTGGGACTACAGGCACGCGCCGCCACGCCCGGCTAATTTTTTTTTTGTATTTTTAGTGGAGGCGGGGTCTTGCCATATTGGCCAGACTGGTCTCGAATTCCTGACCTCAGGCGGTCCGCCCGCCTGGGCCTTACAAAGTGCTGGGATTACAGGCATGAGCAACCGTGTCTGGTAGAGAATTATTCTTTATTGTACACCACATTCTCTCTTCAGCCTACTAATGAAACAGTTTTGTCTGGACAGAGTAAAAAAAAAAAAGGTTTAAAAAAATATAATAAGTTGGGTGCGGTTGCACTTCTGCAGTCCCAACAATTTGTGAGGCCGAGGTAGGTAGATCACTTGAGCACAGGAGTTCGAGACCAGCAGGCGAAACTCCATCTCTACAAAATTTTTAAAATTAGTCATGCATGGTGGCATGCGCATGTGAGTGCAGCTACTCAGGAGGCTGAGGCAGGAGGATTGCTTGAGCCCAGTATCTCAAGGCTGCAGTGAGCCATGTTCATACCACTGCACTCCAGCTTGGGCGACAGAGCCACACCCTGTCATTTCCCCTTGCTATTTTCTTGGGTTATTTTCCTTCCCCACCTCTCTCTGTTCATGTATCTCTCATTGATCCACCTCCCTGTGTTTTTGTTTTTGTTTTTTTTTTGAGACAGATTCTCGCTCTGTCACCAGACTGGCGTGCAGTGGCACCAACTTGGCTCACTACAGCCTCCGCCTCCTGGGTTCAAGTGATTCTCCTGCCTCAGCCTCTTGAGTAGCTGGGACTATAGGCGTGCGCCACCACGCCCGGCTAATTTTGGTTTTAGTAGAGATGGAGTTTCACCATGTTGGCCAGAATGGTCTCAATCTCTTGACCTTGTGATACACACACCTTGGCGTCCCAAAGTCCTGGGATTATAGGCGTGAGCCACTGCGCCTGGCCCACCTCCCTGTGTTTAACTGTTGGTTTTTTGTTTTTGTTTTTTTGTTTTGTTTTGTTTGAGATGAAGTCTCACTCTGTCACCCAGGCTGGAGTGCAATGGCGTGATCTCGGCTTGCTGCAACCTCCACCTCCCCAGTTCAAGTGATTCTCCTGCCTCAGCCTCCTGAGTAGCTGGGATTACAGGCACCTGCTACCACACCTGGCTAATTTTTGTTTTTGTTTTTGTTTTTGAGACAGAGTGCAGTGGCATGATCTCAGCTCACTGCTACCTCCGCCTCCCAGGTCAAGCGATTCTCCTGCCTCAGCCTCCCGAGTAGCTGGGATTACAAGCACCCGCTGCCATGCCCAGCTAATTTTTCTATTTTTATTAGAGATGGGGTTTTGCCATCTCTAATAAAACATCTCTCATGTTGGCCAGGCTGGTCTCAAACTCCTGACCTTAGGTGATCTGCCCGCCTCAGCCTCCCAAAGTGCTGGGATTTGGGATGTGAGCACCGTGCCCGGTCCTAACCTTGTTGAGGAGGTTTTGCTTGTAGTTCTTCATCTCATACCTACTGGATTCCTATGTTCCATTCTAAATAGCAAGTCTCCACTTAGATTTGGGAGGATTGCCTGAGGTTTTAGAGCCCTGGTGAATGGGTCACATGAT
The DNA here is from genome assembly GCF_047675955.1 of Chlorocebus sabaeus. Taxonomy (NCBI): domain Eukaryota; kingdom Metazoa; phylum Chordata; class Mammalia; order Primates; family Cercopithecidae; genus Chlorocebus; species Chlorocebus sabaeus. Next base: position 30,125,435 of record NC_132922.1, read on the forward strand.
TGAGGATCTCAAGCCCAAGGAAGTCAACTAACAACTATTTGAGGAGACATCTTTGTAAATTGAGAACAAATAAAGTAGGAAATCAGAATGATTCAAAGTAGGGCATTGTGGCAGAGGATAAACTTGAATCTAGCTTTTAAGGCTGAGGTTTACACAAGAGGAGTGAGAATAAGGGATGTTCTTAGGGAAGACAGGCGAATGTGCAAACACACTGGCCCAGCAACAGAGCTCCTGGGTCCAGAGAAGGGATGCGATAGACTGGGTGTGTTAGAGGACAGGGGATGGAGGAGGTAGCTTAGGAGCCCTTCAAGGTCATAGGGAAAGTTCTGGTCTCATAACGCAGGAGAGGCAAAAATATAGGTGTGAGTTTGATATAGATTATGATGACATGCCCCATGCTGCCCCCAAAGGTTTTCTATGCAGTGGGGACTATGAGAGCAGAGGCAGAGTGGCACTTCAGGCATATCAGGCTTGGCCAGGCCAGGCATTGCTGTGAGAGGTACAGTGTAGTCATGACTGGGCAGGTGACAGGTGCTCTTGTCAGTGAGACAACACGTTGGAATTTTCCAGGATTGGATCAGTTCTCAATTATGAGAAGTTCTGGGAGTCCGGAATGACCTACATCCACACCCCACCCAGTGTTCTCCAAGCTGTCTTTGTTTTTGTCTTTTGTTTTGGGGAAGGTTTTTTGAGATGGGGTCTCACTCTGTCAACCAGGCTAGAGTGCTGTGGTGCATTCTTGGCTCACTGCAGCCTCTGCCTCCAGGTTCAAGTGATCCTCCTGCCTCAGCCTCCCAAGTAGCTGGGACCACAGGTGCACGCCACCACATTCAACTAGTTTTTGGTATTTTTGGTGGAGGGGGCGTTTTGCCATGTTGCCCAGGCTAGTCTCAAATTCCTGAGCTCAAATGATCTGCACACCTCAGCCTCCCAGTGCTGGATTACAGGCCTCCAAGCTGTCTGGCCTCCAAGCTGTCTTTGAATCACTCTAATGACTCTTTCATTCCCTTTGGGGTTGGGATGGGGACAGGGGAGTATGAGCTCTTTCAGCCCTCAGTGCACAGTGTGGCTTCCAGCACATTCCAGTGTACCCTGCTAACCACCCAACTTAAACAGGTACCTCCTGGTTACCCAGCACTGTGAAACATGTCAACACATGACAGATTTATGTCAAAGATGAGGACTTTACAAATAAAATTAGGTTGGGAATATCGTAATTCAGTCCCAGCTTGGCAGGAAAATGGCTTAATTAAGTCACCTCTAGCAAAGAGAACTGCCCTTCTCCTACTATGAAACCTGACAAGGTCTGTTTCTCACAAAGGCTCAGGTCACAGGCTATGACCACAGAGGAACGGAGAAGTAGTGGGAGCAGGGCAGGTTTCCCCAGGCTGACCTCATAGGTGCTTTATAGAACTACAAGGAGGCTTGTAAGCCATTCATCTCTTTCCCTGTTTGGTAAGCATGATTTCTTTTCTTTTCCTAAGGTGTAATTTTTATGAAGAGATATTCCAATCACATGGTTAAAAATTCAAAACATACAAAAGGGTGTAGTCTTCTCCCACTTTCCTCCCTATCCTCCTTCTGCCCCTAAGGCAGCCAGTCACTTTCCCTCTTTCATTGTTTTGGGGAGATAATGTTGTGGATAAAGATGGGGTTTGTTGTTTTTTTTTTTTTAAGTGAAGTGTTCTATACATTCTGGTCTGCATGTGCTTAATAGAATGGAGGTTGTTCCACACTAATATGTAATCAGCTGGGCTTTCTTTATGGCTGTGTTGTATTCCATTGAACAAATGATTTCTATTTATGCGGCCTGTCCCCTAATGAGCATTGAGGTTGTTTACACCTTTTGGTGAGTCTTATTTGCATCCTACTTGGACATGGTTTTTTTTTTTTTTTTTTTTTTTTTTTTTGAGACGGAGTCTTGCTCTGTCGCCGAGACTGGAGTGCAGTGGCCGGATCTCAGCTCACTGTAAGCTCCGCCTCCAGGGTTCATGCCATTCTCCTGCCTCAGCCTCCCGAGTAGCTGGGACGACAGGTGCCCGCCACCTCACCTGGCTAGTTTTTTTTGTACTTTTTAGTAGAGATGGGGAACATGGTTTTTGTACACCCTTTCACCACTCCCAACGGAGGAGACCCACCTGCCCAGGACAGTTCACTTCCCCTCTTGTAGCTGAACTTACTCCACTGAGGTTTTCTGGGGTCTGAGATCTCAGTTCAGGGGAGTCCAGCAACAAACATTAGACCAGGGTTGGAATGGCTGGCACAGTAACATCAATGGAAAGGGACAGAGTTTGAGAGTTCAACATGATGCACTCAGCAGCCACCGCCAGCACATCCTCCACACCGTCTCATGCAGGGGCCCACCCATCTCTGTGTCTTTCCAGCACACAACAGTCACCCACACTGGGCATTCAGTTCAGAGGTGGGAGAGAGGAGGACACCCCTCCTACCCCAGGAGCAGAGGCCCTCAAGATGTCCCGGGAACTTAGAGTAGATACATTGTCAAAAAGCAGTATCCTCATCCTCAGCAATGCTGGTCTTGGAGCAGCCCACTCCAAATTAAGGGCTGTGCAGACCAGAGTCAGCCCTCTGAGGCAGCCTGTGGTGATGCTGATGCAGTCAGAGTTCTTAGCAAAAGCTGATGGATGGGGACCGGCAGCTGCTAAATAAAGTAATTCCTCAAATTTGTAAATGTCAGCTGTGGAAGAGTAGCAGTCTCTTTCTTGCTCAACTTTCTACCCCCACACTTCTCAGCACAATGTCCTTAAGTGTCATTGGCGCTCCCGAAATTGTTGCCAAATGAATAAGTGACCTGGGGAAGGAAAGGAAGGAGGGAGGGAACAGAAGATTGCCTGAAAAAGGAGGAGAAAGTGGGGTGCAAAGAATGCATTGAGCCGTGTGCCTTGGTTGCAGTGCCTGTCCCATGACCAGAAAATGCATCCCAACGCATGGCAGGCCGTGTCTAGCAGGTGGGAGGGAGTCTGGTAGAGAAATGGCATTGGACCACATATTCACCACTAGGTCTGTTCGGGATTTATTCTTTTTTTTTTTTTTTTTTTGTGGAGATGGAGTCTCGCTGTGTCCCCCAGGCTGGAGCTCAGTGGCGCGACCTCGGCTCGCTGCAAGCTTCGCCTCCCGGGTTAACGCCATTCTCCTGCCTCAGCCTCCTGAGTAGCTGGGACTACAGGCGCCCACTACCGCGCCCGGCTAATTTTTTGTATTTTTAGTAGAGACGGGGTTTCACCGTGGTCTGGATCTCCTGACCTTGTGATCCGCCAGCCTTAGCCTCCCAAAGTGCTGGGATTACAGGCGTGAGCCACCGTGCCTGGCCTCGGGATTTATTCTTAATTAATTTTTAGTAAACTATCTATGATTGAATTTGACCATTGATGGCCGGGTATAGTGGCTCACACCTGTAATCCTAGCACTTGGGGAGGCTGAGGCAGGTGGATCCCTTGAACCCAGGAGTTCAAGATCAGCCTGGGGAACGTAGTAAAACCCTGGCTTTACAAAAAATACAAAAATTAGCTGAGCGTGGTGGCGCACGTCTGTAGTTCCAGCTGCTCAAGAGGCTGAGGTAAGAGGATCTCTTGAACTGGGGAGGTCAAGGCTGCAGTGAGCTGAGATCATACCACCGTATTCCAGCCTGGGTAACAAAGTGAGGCCCTGTCTCAAAGAAAAAAAAAGAATTAGACCATTGATCCTAGGCCAACTTGCTGGCTTGTTGGCTGTAACAGGATGCCTTCTGAGGATAGGCTGGTGGTTCGAGCGTCTGGCTGCTCTTTCCTGGGCGTATCCACTCAAGCTGCCACATTGTCCCAAGGAACCTTGCTTTGCTGACCAGGAAACATGCTGTGACAAGCTGAGCGGCCATCTGCTGTACAACTTTCTGCCTCCGAGGTGTTCTCAGAGTGGGAAGTGTTGTAGGGAGGTGTTTGGGGGTTCCCAAGACCACCCTCAACTTCCGTGATTCACTGGAAGGCTGCCCAGAACTGTTATGGTGATTTCTTACAATGAAAGAATACAGATTAAAACCATCAAATGAAAAAAGTGCATAGGGCAGCGTCCAGGGGAAACCAGGCACAAGCTTCCAGTTGTCCTATCCACATGGAGTCATGGGGACAACACTTCTCTAAGCAGTATGTGACAACACACACAGAGTATTGTCAACCAAGGACCCTCACTTAAGCCTGGGTGTCCAGAGATTTTTGGGGGTCTGTCACATAGGCATGGCTGAGTATAGTCTCCAGCCCCACCAGAGGTCAAGCTGATAGCGTGTAGCCCAAGACCACCATCCTGTATTACATTGTTAGCATAGTCTGTCTGACCTGGCCTAAGCTTAGGCTCACTTAAGCACTCTTATCAGGCAGGATATTCCAAAAACAAGAAACCAGGCTAGGGCCAGACTTCTCTTTGGAATGTGGAGTGTATGGACAACCTAGAGCTGCTGAGCTAGCCTTTTACTCAGCCCCAGGTCAGCCTGCACACAGGTGGTGAGGGGCACCAGCACTACCGCCTTTGCCCTTGGTCGCTTTTCCTCACCCTAAGACCCAGTTTGTCTCTGAATCCACCCCACACTGTGGCTGCCACAGTCAGAGCCCCAGGTTTGAGCATGCGCCGTGGGTGCTTACGTATTCCTGCCAGGGCTTGTGCCTGTGCACACTCCCTTGGGAAAGGAGAGACAGAACAAAGATAAATTTCAGATTTCTAGATTCAGCTCGCTGACTCCAGATTGGCCTCCATCTACTTAGGATGAACCTTACTTATCAGAACCTGAGTTTCCAAGCTCAGTGTGAGAAACACAGTGTTGATGCCCTTCCCTAGGAACCTGAGGAGGACTCGGTCACGGAAGCCCACGTGATGTTATAAGATGTGTTGGCTCTGAATTGCAGTTGGGATCTGGTGGTCACTGCTGCCCTTTGAAGGCCTTAGCGACATCCTGTGGGTGTTCCCTGCCAAGTCCTCTGGGTAGCCCCGCTCACTCCCCACACAGTTCCTCCGCCCTTGCATGAGCTGCACCCTCTGCCTGGTGCCCTTGCCCCACCCCAACTCTTCGTTGTGGTTTGTGTGTGTGTGTTGTTGTTGTTTTTTTTTTTTTGAGACGGAGTCTCGCTTTGTCGCCCAGGCTGGAGTGCAGTGGCTGGATCTCAGCTCACTGCAACCTCCACCTCCTGGGTTTACGCCATTCTCCTGCCTCAGCCTCCCGAGTAGCTGGGATTACAGGCGCCCGCCACCTCACCCGGCTAGTTTTTTGTGTTTTTTAGTAGAGACGGGGATTTTACCATGTTAGCCAGGATGGTCTCGATCTCCTGACCTCGTGATCCGCCTGTCTCGGCCTCCCAAAGTGCTGGGATTACAGGCTTGAGCCACCGCACCCAGCCTTGTTGTGATTTGTTTTTAAGAAAACTAAGTCCGAATGGACAGGACCCCCAACTTTCTGACTGCCTAACTTCTCAGTCTCTCCTCCAGCCTCAACAGGGAGCCTCTCTGACCCCGACCTTAAGCTGGACAAAGAGTCCGCAGGGAGAGGTGACTCTGTGTGTGTATGTGTTTGTGTGCATGCGTGCAATAGCTTTATTCTCTGCCTACCCCACAAGACTGTAAGCTCAGTGAAGCAAGGACTCATCTGCCTGCCTTGGATTCCCAGCATTGCAATGTTGTCAACAAATGAAAAACTGAGATTGAACCTCACTCATCTTGCTCTCTGTCAGACTGTAAACACTATCAGGACAGAGGCTTGGGATTGCTTCGTGGACAAAGAGAGAACTCTTGTTGGGGTTCAAGGGAGTAGGAAGAGCATCACCTGTAATGCTTAGTAGTCACTGAAACAAGGAAGCGCTTTGCATGTGCGTCCTTTATGCTGAGGGCACCTGTGGAGCTCACTTCCCTCGCAGCCACTCAAGTCCCTTCAGGGACCTCATTCTCCCAGAGGAAGGTGGAGAAGATGTGCCGTGGCTCTGTGGAGGGGGGTGTGGACATGCCTCAGGACCCGGAGCGGTTGAGGCCTGTCTTGGTGATGGCTGGGGCACAGGTGCCTGCCCGGCGTGTCCTTGCAGACTGTCAGTGTTCTCTTTCCTGGTATTTTGGTGTTTGCTCTGCCAAACCCTTCTTCCTCGTTGGTTGGAACTAGGTCACAAGCACATTAAGTCTGGTCATTTCCTCTGCCTTCTGGGAGTGAATTTTGGCAGAAGAAATACCTCCTCCCTTGCTGGCCTGGTGACCTCCAGTGAATGCTAGCTTCCAGCAAACAGAAACTTCCAGAAGCCAGAGCAGCACTCACTCGCCTGGTCTTCCAGCCTCACATGCAAGACACGCCACCCTCAGACTTCTCTGTGCTTCCGTCTAAACATCTAAATCAGCCATCTGGTTTCCTTAACAGTAGCACAGACTCTGGGAGTTTGAGAGAATGTGTCGCTTGTGAATAGGAGAAAATAAGTCCATACTGGGGAAGGTAGCTCTCCAAACTGAGATGAGGAAGTCAGGGTGGGAGGGTGGTCATGGGTTGGCCCTGATGGGAGGAACTCGCCATAAGGGAAACTGAGGACCCCCTTGCTAATGTAACAGCAGAGTGTTGGCTACCCCTTCATTCCCCAGCCCCCAACCTGGCTGCTGTGAGTGTCTTTCAGCTACAGATTATTCTGTCTTCTGCAGCCTGCAAAGCTAGCTGGAACTGGACTGTTAGAAAAACGTGTAGATGCTGGAGAAAATCTCTTTAATCCTAATGTGTAGCTCTGCCTTATTCCAGAAAAGACCACAGTATGGACATGAAGATGATAAACTTGAGGTAATGGAAGAAGCAGAAACACCAGATATGTTAGCAGCTCTTTTTTCTTTTGAAAACTAGCCCTTGCAAGATTTGCTTGACATACTGAGTGACACAGTCCGGAAAACATTTTTCTTTTTAGTTAAAAAAGGCTGATGGTTTTTTCAGACATGTCTTGTGAACTGGCGAAAAATGTAAATGTTGAAAGCTGTAAAATTCAGCAGTTCTAAGTTTATTTCCAGCAAGAGTTAAACAAAGTTTAATAGTAAATTCAACCAGTGTTTTAGCTTTTTGTGTATACATTATGTTTTTAAATTTCACCCATTAAACAAGGACTTAGGTTACACATTGATTCCTTAAGGACTTTAAGGAAGCCACAACCATTTATTTATAGTTGCATTTTGCTCTTCTGATTACAGTTGCATTTTACTCTTCAGCATTTAAAGCTTTTTTTTTTTTTACTTTGTTTTTAGGCATCTAGAGAGACTATATCTAAAAAACATTTGTGGCCGGGCGCGGTGACTCACACCTGTAATCCCAGCACTTTGGGAGGCCAAGGCGGGCAGATCACAAGGTCAGGAGATCGAGACCATCCTAGCCAACACAGTGAAACCCCATGTCTACTAAAAAGAAATACAAAAAATTAGCCGGGCATGTTGGCAGGTGCCTGTAGTCCCAGCTATGCGAGAGACTGAGGCAGGAGAATGGTGTGAACCCAGGAGGCGGAGCTTTCAGTGAGCCGAGGTTGCACCGCTGCCCTCCAACCTGGGCGACAGAGCTACACTCGCTCTCAAAAAAAAAAAAAAAAAAAAAAAAACAGTATTTGCATAGTGTAATTGCTAAGCCACAGGGTGATGCGTGGATAACAGATTCAGAGGAAGGCAGCTGAGGGCAGAGGCTGCCTGAGAGCAGGAAAAAGAAGCTTGAGAGCCTTCTGGCTGGAAAGGCAGCTCTACAGATGGGCCGCAGCTGTAGATCAGTTCTGAACCAGGGACTGAAGCAAGTTTGTCATAAATAAAGGAAAGTGGTAGTGTTGCTGTTGTGGTGGATGTATATCCACAACCAGAACCTTCAGCTCTGGAGGGACCATCAGGCTGCCACTGTGGCCACAGAGCATCACTCATGTCTCCACTGGGCAGATTTGCAGAGACTCATCTGTGAACAGAGCAAGTCTCTGCCTCCTGGAGCTCATATGCTGTGAAGAAAAGAGAGGCTGGGTGCAGTGGCTCATACCTGTAATCCCAGCACTTTGGGAGGCCGAGGCAGGTGAATCACCTGATGTCAGGAGTTTGAGACCACCGGGCCAACATGGTAAAACCCTGTCTCTACCAAAAATACAAAAAACTAGCTATCCGTGGTGGCAGGCGCCTGGAATCCCAGCTACTCTGGAGACTGAGGCAGGAGAATCGCCTGAACACAGGAGGCAGAGGTTGCAGTGAGCTAATATCATGCCACTGCACTCCAGCCTGGATGACAGAGCGAGACTCCATCTCAAAACAGAAAAGGATGTGGAGAAGAGGGTTGGTGGTTGGAAGGAGTTCTCCTTTAGGGAAGATGTCTGGGAAGGCCTCTCTCAGAGAGTGGCCTTTGAGAGGAGACCCTAATTGGATGAGGGATGAGAGGCTGAGCCATGTAAGTATCCGGATGGAAAACATTACAGGCAGAGACAGTGGTGTGTGCAAAGGCCCTGGGACAGGGTCACCCATGTTAACAGGTTTTAAAGCTGGAATTGCGGATGAACTAGAGTCAGACATTAATAGGACCAGAAGGGACACTGGTCCCTGAAATAGAATTCGAGGATTTGACCATGGCCAGGAGGCTCAGGTGGCCCACTGGGACCTCCTAAAGTGGGAACTTCATAAAGGAAGAATATAAGAACCAAAGTCCAGGGGGCAGTGCCAGGCCCAAGTCTGTGAGGGTTCCCAGAATTGGTGGGCTAGAGAGAATCTGTTTCCAGTTCAGGCCCTGGACTCTGAACCTCCCAGGCACATTGCCATCCATCTTACCCGCTCCCCCCAGCATCGAGATGGGGTCTTGCTCTGTTGCCCAGGCTGGAGTGCCGTGGCACAATCTCAGCTCACTGCAACCTCCGCCTCCCAGGTTGAAGTGATTCTCCTGCCTCAGCCTCCCGAGTGGCTGGGATTACAGGCACCCACCACCACAGCTGGCTACTTTTTGTATTTTTAGTAGACAGGGGGTTCACCATGTTGGCCAGGCTGGTCTTGAACTCCTGATCTCGTGATCTGCCCACCTTGGCCTCCCAAAGTGCTGGGATTATGGGCGTGAGCCACTGCGCCAGGCCTCTGCTATCCATCTTAACATGGTGCCGTGAACCAGCCTCTCAGGAAAAGGGTCTCATGAACAAATGAGGAAAGCAAGCAGAGGTAGGGCAGGGAGGGAGAGGCAAAGGAACATGTTGTTGGAAAGGGTAGTGTGCCCCCACAGATGATAGTACCCGTCTCCAGATGTGCCCACTGAGAGTTTATGAAGTGGCTGCTCCATGTGGTCCTTGACTGCCCTAGGGGAGAGTCACAGAAAGCTGTAATACCACCGCCTCTCGGTTTCCCCAGGAGCTTGTCCGTCAGCGAGGAGTCCTGGAGCGCACAGAGAAGATGGTGGACAAGATGGACCAAGATTTGAAGATCAGCCAGAAACACATCAATAGCATTAAGAGCGTGTTTGGGGGGCTCGTCAATTACTTCAAATCCAAACCAGCAGAGGCCCCACCTGAACAGAATGGCACCCTCGCCTCCCAGCCCAACAGCAGGTGAGTGTGTCTTCTACCATCTGGGTATAAAGGAGCAGAAGTGGAGATTAGTGCAGATGACCAATACTTTCAGTCCACGTCAGTGTCATGAAGGGATCCAGCAACCCTTTAAGTTACTCATCAGGATATTTGTCCTCAAACATTGTGAAGCCAGAAACTGTTCTTCCGTGTTCCCATGTTCACTTGATTGACATGTAATCTGTCAATTGCTTCTCCGATAATTGTGACCCCACTACTTTGAAAGAGAGGGTGTTCGCCTCAGCGTAATCAGTACAAATGTGACTCACTTCACATAATTTTTCCTTTAAAAAGTCTTTAGGGCTAGGTGCAGTGGCTCACACCTGTAATCCTGAAACTTTGGGATGCCAAGGTGAGTGGATTGCTTAAGTCCAGAAGTTCAAGACCAGCCTGGGCAACATAGTGGGACCCCAGTCTTTACAAAAATTACCCAAGCATTGTGGTGCACACCTGTAGTCGCAGCTCCTCAGGAGGCTGAGGTAAGAGGATCGCATGAGGCCTGGAGGTCAAGGCTGCAGTGAGCTGTAATGGTGCTGTTGCACTCCAACCTGAGCTACAGAGGGAGGCCCTGTCTCAAAAAAAAAAAAAAAACTTTATGTCTAAATTTGTCATATCTAATCCAATTCACCATTGATTTTCATTTTAAAATTACAAGACTGAGCTCAGTGGCTTATCTATAAAATCCCATGCTTCTGGAGGCTGAGGTGGGAGGATTGTTTGAGACCAGCCTAGACAGCATAGCAAAGACTCGTCTCTATAAAAACTAAAGAAAAAAAACAATTAGCCAGACATGATGGCACTTGCCTATAATCCCAGCTACAGGGGAGACTGTGGTGGAATTATTGCTTTAGCCCAGGTGTTAGAGACTAGAGTAAGCTATGATGGTGCCAGTGCACTACAGCCTTAGTGACAGAGTCTCCCTGTCTCTAAAAAAATATAAAAATAAATAATTAAAATTAAAAAAATAAAGATAGAAGTTGCTTTCCTCAGGTTTTGGCTTGAAATATAAAATCACACATGAGATTGGGGGCTGGGCGTGGTGGCTCATGCCTATAATCCCAGCACTTTGGGACGCCGAGGCAGGCGGATCTCAAGGTCAGGAAATCGAGACCATCCTGGCTAAGATGGTGAAACCCCATCTCTACTAAAAATACAAAAAATTAGCTAGGCGTGGTGGTGGTCACCTGTAGTCCCAGCTACTCAGGAGCCTGAGGCAGGAGAATGGCATGAACCCAGGAAGCAGAGCTTGCAGTGAGCTGAGATTGCGCCACTGCACCCCAGCCTGGGTGACAGAGCGAGACTCTGTCTCAAAAAAAAAAAAAAATTACATGAGATTTTGGTAGACTTCAGTGTTACATATTCAAGGATAAAGGAATGGAGTTTCTGCTAAAATAGATTACTACTGTTTGTATTTTAGATCGTTGTGTCTTTTTATTATTAAAAACAACATGGCCATATTACAGATAATCTATACATACCACAACACAAAAACAGAAAATTTCGTTTTTCCCCTTATTCAGTGTTTTTATAGTTGTAACCATAGTATTTTTTTGGTTTGATAGCCTTTTTCTTCCATTTAACCCAGAAAAAATGTTTGATGATATAACTTGGGTTCCATAACCATCTCTCTCTCTCTCTCTCTCTCTCTCTCTCTCTCTCTCTCTCTCTGTTTTGTTTTTTTATTTTTTATTTTATTTATTTATTTTTTTTGTGAGACAGAGTTTCGCCCTTCTTGCCCAGGCTGGAGTGCAAAGGCGCAATCTCGGCTCACTGCAACCTCTGCCTCCCAGGTTCAAGCGATTCTCCTGCCTCAGCCTCCCAAGTAGCTGGGATTACAGGTGCCCATGCCATGCCTGACTAATTCTTTTTTTTTGAGACGGAGTCTCGCTTTGTCACCCAGGCTGGAGTGCAGTGGTGTGATCTCGGCTCACTGCAAGCTCCACCTCCCGGGTTCACGCCATTCTCCTGCCTCAGCCTCCCGAGTAGCTGGGACTACAGGCGCCCACCACCACAGCCGGCTAAGTTTTTTGTATTTTTAGTGGAGACGGGGTTTCACCGTGTTACCCAGGATGGTCTTGATCTCCTGACCTCGTGATCTGCCTGCCTCGGCCTCCCAAAGTGCTGGGATTACAGGCATGAGCCACCGTGTCCAGCCTAATTTTTGTATTTTTAGTAGAGACGGGGTTTCACCATGTTGGCCAGGCTGGTCTCAAACTCCTGACCTCAGGTGATCCACCTGCCTCAGCCTCCTAAAGTGCTGGGATTACCAGTGTGAGCCACCGCGTCTGGCTTTTTTTTATTTTATTTTATTTTATTTTTTTGAGACAGAGTCTCACTCTGTTGCCCAGGCTGGAGTGCAGTGACACCATTTCAGCTCACTGAAACCTCCATTTCCCAGGTTCAAGCAATTCTCTTGCCTCAGCCTCCCAAGTAGCTGGGATTACAGGCATGTGCCACCATGCCCGGCTAATTTTTGTATTTTTAGGAGAGACGGGGTTTCTCCATGTTGGCCAGGCTAGTCTCGAACTCTTGACCTCAGATGATCTGCCCGCCTCAGCCTTCCAAAGTGATGGGATTATGATCGTGAGCCACCACATCCGGCCTTTCTCTTTGTTTTAATTCTGTAATGTGGAACTTTTCTTTTTCATTTTATTTATTTATTTTTTAAGAGACAAGGTCTTGCTATGTTGGCGAGGTTGGTCTTGAACTCCTGGCCTCAAGCAGTCCTCCCACCTCAGCCTCTGAAAGTGCTAGGATCACAGGCACGAGCCACCACACCTAACTGCAGAGCAATTTTTTTTTTAGCACATTACTAAGGTACAGTAAAATGGCATGCATCTTATGTGGAGAGCCAGTAACTGTGAACCTGTGTGCACTAGTGTGGCCACCACCCAGATCAAGATGTAGGGTATGGTAGGGAAGAAATTAGATAACTACTTCAAACTCAGAGTGGGGCTGGGGAGAATCCAATGTAGGTAACAAAGCTAGCGGTGATAGCAGAAAGAACAGGCACAGGCAGGTGAAGCCATCAGACTTATGGAGAGGTTCAGGCATGGTGGCTCATGCCTGTAATCCCAGCAGTTTGGGAGACTGAGGCAGGAGGATCACTTGATCCCAGCCTGAGCAACATGACAAAACCCCGTCTTTATAGGAAAACACAAAAATGAAGTTGGGCATGGTGGTTCAGGCCTATAATGCCAGCACTTTGGGAGGCCGAGGTGGGTGGATCATTTGAGCTCAGGAGTGTGAGACCAGCCCGGCCAACATGGTGAAACCCCGTCTCTCCTAAAAATACAAAAATTAGCCAGGCGTGGCAGTGGGTGCCTGTAGTCCCAGCTACTTGGGAGGCTAAGGCAGGAGAATCCCTTAAGCCTGGGAGGCAGAGGTTGTAGTAAGCAGAGATTGCGCCACTGCACCTCAGCCTGAGTAGCAGTGAGACTCTGTCTCAAAAAACACACACACACACACGAAAATTAGCCGGACGTGGTGGTACGTGCCTGTGGTCCCAGCTACTGGGGCAGCTGAGGTGGACCCGACCTTTTGGCATAGGTAGGAGGATCACCTGAACCCAGGGAGGTTGAGGCTGCAGTGAGCCATGATTGTACCAGTGTACTCCAGCCTGGGTGACAGAGTGAGACCCCGTCTCAAAAAAAAAAAAAAAAATACTGCAGGAAGGACCTTGCAGAGTTGGCCCTGGGAACCTGTAGGCCTCAGTGAGTGCCCTGGGGAGGCATTAGCTAAGGTTGTGAGGGTTGGTTTGTTTTTTTGGCTCAGCCATAATCACCATTCTGGGTTCTCCAGCTCAACCCTAATTTTAAACATCTGCCATTTTCCTCCAATTCTAGTTGTTGCTTGTTTTTTGTTGTTGTTGTTTTTTTCCAATATACATCAGAAAGATGTTTTATATGCTAATCTTTGGCCACATTTAATTGCCATAGGAGAAGGTAAGATGTTCATTTGTTTTGGTCTAAGACATCCTCCGTGTACAAACTCAGGAGCAGAGTGAGCCCTTGGAGGAGTGGGAAACTGGCAGGTTTGTGACTAGCACCCTTTCACACCCTTCCACATCCTACATACCTCTTCACAAAGGCTGCTGCTGGGGCTCTTGGAGGCCCCTACATCCCTGAGTGTAGCTATGAAAGCCATGGAAGTCCTGTGGCTCCAGGGGCAGTTTTCTTTTTTTGGAGCATCTTTAAAACTCAAGGGCTTCCCAACAAAGGCTTCCATCAGTGAGGCAGCCATAGTTATTTCAGTGAGGTGGGCTTTCTCTCTTGGGAAGTCCTGTTTGTCCTTGGCTGACAGCTTTCCAAGCCACTTGTCCTCATTTCCACTTAAAGCTCCTGAGTTCCTATCAAGGTCCCCAAAGTCATGTACCCTGCCTGGCCTGCCCCTAGATTAGCCCCAATCAGTTGTAGCATTCTTACCATCTCTTAGTAAATTCAAGAAAGCAAAACTTTCTTTTTTTTTTTTTCTTCTTTTTTTTTGAGACGGCATCTTGCTCAGTCACCCAGGCTGGAGTGCTGTGGCGCGATCTCGGCTCACTGCAAGCTCCGCCTCCTGGGTTCACGCCATTCTCCTGCCTCAGCGTCCCGAGTAGCTGGGACTACAGGCGCCTGCCACTACGCCCGGCTATTTTTCTTTGTATTTTTAGTAGAGACGGGGTTTCACCGTGTTAGCCAGGATGGTCTCAATCTCCTGACCTCGTGATTTGCCTGCCTAAGCCTCCCGAAGTGCTGGGATTACAGGCGTGAACCACCGCGCCCGGCCGCAAGCAACACTTTCACCCATGCTCTGCAGTTCTGTGGGAGCAGAAGCTACAGGAATGCAGTCTGCCTGTTGGAAGATATGGGGGAGGCAGACAGTCCACAGGGATGCAGTGGGGACCCAGAGGAGAGGGAAGTTGGCCCTGGGGACAGAGGAAGGCTACACAAAGGACCTGACCTTTTGCAGAAGGTGAAGGTTTTGAAGGAACCCACCAGTTGAAGCAGAGGGTTGGTGCAGACACATGGCAGACAAAGCACAGGGGAAGCCGGTGTGAAGGAAATTGTTGGCCATTTCAAGGGCCCAGCAGGGCCAGGCACGGTGGCTCACGCCTGTTATCCCAACATTTTAGAAAACTGAGGCAGGACGATCACTTGGGGCCAGGAGTTCGAGACCAGCCTGGGCAACATAGCAAGATCCTGTCTCCACAAACATAAAAATTTTTTAAAGCTGGGTATGGTGATGCACGCCTGTAGTCGTATCTACGTGGACAACCAAAAAAAAAAAAAATGAAAAGGGGCCGGGCGCGGTGGCTCACGCCTGTAATCCCAGCACTTTGGGAAGCCAAGGTTGGTGGATTATGAGGTCAGGAGATCGAGACCATCCTGGCTAACACGGTGAAACCCCGTCTCTACTAAAAATACAAGAAATTAACTGGGCGTGGTGGTGGGTGCCTGTAGTCCCAGCTGCTCAGGAGGCTGAGGCAGGAGAATGGCATGAACCTGGGAGGTGGAGGTTGCAGTGAGATCACGTCACTGCGTTCCAGCCTGGGCGACAGAGGGAGACTCCATCTCAAAAAAGAAAAAAGAAAATGCAGTAAATTGTGAGTAAAATTTCTGTGATCCTATCAAAACCTTTAATCCATAAATGCAGGAATACTGTCACTTAAAATCTTTTTTTTCTTTTTTTTCTTTTGAGACAGGGTCTCTGTCACCCAGGCTGGAGTGCAGTGGTGCAA
The DNA here is from genome assembly GCF_047675955.1 of Chlorocebus sabaeus. Taxonomy (NCBI): domain Eukaryota; kingdom Metazoa; phylum Chordata; class Mammalia; order Primates; family Cercopithecidae; genus Chlorocebus; species Chlorocebus sabaeus. The sequence continues at coordinate 30,140,702 of NC_132922.1, forward strand.
TCTGCTCACTGTCTCCTCCACCTCCCAGGCTCCAGCAACCCTCCCACCTCTGCCTCCCAAGTAGCTGGGACTACAGGCGTGGGCCACCAAGTACAGCTAATTTTCATATATTTTGTAGAAACAAGGTCTCACTATGTCTCCCAGGTTGATCTCGACCTCCTGGGCTCAACTGATTCTGCCACCTCAGCTTCCCAAAGTGCTTGCATTGCAGGCATGAGCCACCGAGCCTGGCCCACTTAAAAGCTTTTTTTTTTTTTGAGACAGAGTCTCATTCTGTCACCCAGGAGTACAGTGGCACGATCTCAGCTTACTGCAAGCTCCGCCTCCCGGGTTCACGTTATTCTCCTGCCTCAGCCTCCTGAGTAGCTGAGACTACAGGCGCCCGCCACCATGCCTGGCTAAATTTTTTTTGTATTTTTAGTAGAGACCGGGTTTCACCACGTTAGCCAGGAGGGTCTCAATCTCCTAACCTCGTGATTTGCCTGCCTCGGCCTCAAAAACTTTTAAAATGAGTTTCTCCTAATCAAACTTCTATTCAGCCATGCATTTCCTGCGTACATCATTATCACGCAAACTCTTCGGCCTTCTCTGAAGTTTCATCTCTTGGGAAGCCCTGTTTGTCCTTGCTGACAGCTTTCCAAGCTGCTTGTTCTCATTTCCACTTACAGCTCATGCGTTCCTGTCACAGATGCACCCCTAATTTGAAATTCTCTAACTTACTGAAGACTTGGTTTCTGACCAGGAATCACCCTCTCTTAAACCTACTTATCACTTCTCTCACTCTCCCTAGAAATTGGCTTTCTTGGCCTGGCACAGTGGCTAACACCTATAATCCCGGCACTTTGGGAGGTTGAGGTGGGTGGGTCACAAATCAAGCAATTGAGACCAGCCTGGCCAACATGGTGAAACCCTGTCTCTTCTAAAAATACAAAAATCAGGCCTGGTGCGGTGACTCACACCTGTAATCCCAGCACTTTGGGAGGCCAAGGAGGGTGGCTCCCCTGAGGTTGGGAGTTCGAGACCAGCCTGACCAACATGGAGAAACCCTATCTCTACTAAAAATACAAAATGAGCCAAGCAAGGTGGCGCATGCCTGTAATATCAGCTACTTGGGAAGCTGCGGCAGGAGAATTGCTTGAACTTGGGAGACAGAGGTTGCAGTGAGCCGAGATTGCACCATCGTACTCCAGCCTGGGCAACAAGAGGGAAACTCCATCTAAAAAACAAAATTAGCCGGGCGTAGTGGCACTCACCTATAATCCCAGCTACTCAGGAGGCTGAGGCAGGAGAATTGCTTAAACCCAAGAGGTGGAGGTTGTGGTGAGCTGAGATCGTACCACTGTACTCCAGCCTGGGAGACAGAGCAAGACTCCATCTCAAAAAAGAAAAAAAAAAGAAATTGGTTTTTTTGTGGGGGAGTCATTTTTCACAAAGAAACCATGTTTTCCTCCTTTATGTATTACCAGTAGGTATGTGATGGCACATGGAAAGAAGAAAGCCAGCATTGAGATGTGCAGGCTGAGAGGTGGCCAGGCAGACTCAGAAGCCAAGCATCTCCTCCTACTCCCAGCCTGGCAATGCACAGTCCACAGTGGTGCTTAGAGGAGCCAGTTCTGTGTTCTAGACTTTCAGTCACAGCTTCCATGGGGTGAAATCCTGGAGTGTTAAACCCTTCCATTCACGAGGCTCTGCTGCATTCTACCCATCACTGGAGCCCTGGACCTGCAAAATCCTTAGTTTGCGGGAGTCTGGATTTGCTCTTGCAAGTTGGGAGTCATTAAAGACTTTAACTGAAGAGGTGCTTCCCAGTATTGCTTTAGAAGGATGCCCAGCACCCATGGAGAGTAAGGATTGGAAGGGAGGGGATTGAATTGAGAGGCATTGCCATAATCCTTGTTAAAGGTAAAGAAAGGCAAGGCAGACCGGGCGTGGTGGCTCAAACCTGTAATCCTAGCACTTTGGGAGACCGAGGTGGGCAGATCACGAGGTCAGGAAATCGAGACCATCCTGGCTAATACCGTGAAACCCCATCTCTACTAAAGATACAAAAAATTAGCCGGGCGTGGTGGTGCGTGCCTGTAGTCCCAGCTACTCGGGAGGCTGAGGCAGGAGAATGGCGTGAACCCGGGAGGTGGAGCTTGCAGTGAGCCAAGATTGCACCACTGCACTCCAGCCTGGGCGACAGAGTAAGACTCCATCTCAAAAAAAAAAAAAAAAAAAAGGCAAAGCAGAAGGAGAAACTGGGTTTCTGGGCTACCTAGGGTTTGGGAGATCAAGAGGGCATTTGTTTTGCCTGGATTGCTGGGAGTAGCACTGTGTAGGAGGAGGGCAAAAATTGCGAGTAACCCTGGTTCCCAGATTGGCTGGCAAAGTAGTCAGGCTGCTGTTGAGATAGAGAAGAGCAGGTTGTTGAGGAGGCACAGCTCCCAGCTGGAGGCACCTGCCACACCTTAGGGGGCTCAGCAGAATGTCGGGGATCAGCAGGGCATCAGGCCTAGTCTAAATGACTTTGAGTTGCAAGAGCTGTCCCTGTCTACAGCCAGAGTCAGCAAACTAGGCCACGGAGCAAAATCAAAGATATAGGGACTTATGTGATGAGAAAAAAACGTATTTTCACCACTTTTTAGTGACAAAATTTAAAATATAAAAACAGTGGCCGGGCGCAGTGGCTCACGCCTGTAATCCCAGCACTTTGGGAGGCTTAGGCAGGCGAATCACGAGGTCAGGAGATCGAGACCATCCTGGCTAACACAGTGAAACCCCGTCTCCCCTAAAAATACAAACTATTAGCCGGGCATGGTGGTGGGCGCCTGTAGTCCCAGCTACTTGGGAGGCTGAGGCAGGAGAATGGTGTGAACCTGGGAGGCGGAGCTTGCAGTGAGCCAAGATGGCGCCACTGCACTCCAGCCTGGGCTATAGAGCGAGACTCCGTCTCAAAACAAAAAAAAAAGGTAATAGGCTGGACACAGTGGCTCATGCCTCATGCCTGTAATCCTGGCACTTTTGGAAGCTGAGGCCGGAAAATCGCTTGAGCAGGCATCTGTAATCCCAGCTACTCAGGAGGCTGAGGCAGAAGAATAGCTTGAACCGGGAAGGTGGAGGTTGCAGTGAGTCAAGATCACACCACTGCACTCCAGCGTTGGCAACAGAGCAAGACTGTCTCAAAATTAAAAAAATAAAAAAAATTAAAATATTGGCCAGGCACAGTGGCTTATGCCTGTAACCCCAGAACTTAGGGAGGCTGAGGCAGGTGGATCACCTGAGGTTCGTGACCAGCCTGGCCAACATGGTGAAACCTTGTCTTTACTAAAAATACAAAAAATAGCCAGGCGTGGTGGTGGGGGCCTGTAATCCCAGCTACTCGGGACCCTGAGGCAGGAGAATCAGTTGAACCCGGGAGACGGAGGCTGCAGTGAGCTGAGACTGTGCCATTGCACTCCAGCCTAGGTGACAGAGCGAGACTCTGTCTCAAGAAATTAAAAAAAAAAAAAAAAAAGAAAAGGGCAGGGTGGTGAGTACCTGTGTTCTCAGCTACCTGGGAGGCTGAGGTGGGAGAATCAGGAGCCTAGGAGTTAGAGACTTCAGTGTTTGCGCCATTGTACTCCAAACTTGGTGAGAGAGAGAGACCCTATCTCAAACAACAACAACAAAAACAGTAATAGTTGAATACAGTATTTTGGTAATGTAAGTGCACTAATGAGAAGAATGAAACTCTTGAGGTTCTGAGTTTGTCATCTGAGGTGCAGATAGTCATCTCTAAGGTCATTCTTTGGTCGTGAAATTTTGTTATGTGTATTTTACCACAATAAAAATAACTTGGGGCCGGGCGCAGTGGCTCAGGCCTGTAATCCCAACACTTTGGGAGGCCGAGGTGGGTGGGTCACTTGAGATCAGGAGTTCAAGACCAGCCTGGCCAACATGGTGAAACCCCGTCTCTACTGAAAATACAGAAATTAGCTGGGCGTGGTGGCGCGTGCCTATAACTGTAATATCCCAGCTACTCAGGAGACTAAGGCAGGAGAATCACTTGAACCCGAAAGGCAGAGGTTGCAGTGAGCCGAGATCACACCACTGCACTCCAGCCTGGGTGACAAAGCAAGACTCCATCTCAAAAAGAAAAAGAACGAGGAAACAATACAAAAACAGGAGGTGAGCCAGATGTGGTGGCAGGTCATTGTTTGCTAACTGTGGTCTAAAGTACCCGTTTGGTTGTTCCATGTGCTTTCCATCTGCCTGGTCCTAGGAATCCTGGTTTCCCTGAGAGAGGGCCACCTAACTCGATGCTACACTGCTTTTTTTTTTTTTTCTTGGTAAAGACAAGGTCTCATTATGTTGCCCAGATCTCACACTCGTGAGCTCAGGCAATTCTCCCACCTCAGTTTCTCAAAATGCTGGGATTACAGGCATGAGTCACCACACCTGGCTTAGCTGCCACACTTCTGAGGCAGGGGTCTTCGTAAGCTTATTGCTTGGCCAGCTGTGCTCCTAGGAGAAGCTGTTGAAATCCCTACTTTGGTCAGAAGGAGTTTGGTACAGAAGCAGCATTTGATTTTTGGCATACAGGCATTATGTGAAAATACTGATAACATTGTCATAGGGATTTTTCCTTTTTAATAGTTTCCTTTTTTGTAAACTTTTATCCAAAGATTGAAAGAAGCCATAAGTACAAGTAAAGAACAGGAAGCAAAGTACCAGGCCAGCCACCCAAACCTTAGAAAGCTGGATGATACAGGTAAGTGGATACCTGTGTGCACAGCCCCATTTGAATTCTAGGGGGGAGACCTCTGGGTTTGGCATTGGTCCTTAGGGGGCAGTAGCAGCCTCTCGGGGGAGGTGGGCAGGGACCCCAGCTGCCAGCATCACCCATGCTAGCCAAAGGGCCTTAGGGACCCGGCATGCTCTTGGGGAGCTGGGGGTGTGCCTTATGGTAGGGCTCCTCCCTCCCTCCCTGCCTCCATGGAGAGGAGAATAAGGAAGTGAGGGCCTGCGTTCCATTGAAAATGAGCCTGCCTAGCCTGGTGCAATAACACACGCCTGTAATCCCAGCACTTTGGGAGGCCAAGCCAGGTGAATCACCTGAGGTCAGGAGTTTGCGACCAGCCTGACTAACATGGTGAAACCCTGTCTCTACTAAACACAAAAAAATTAGCCAAGTGTGGTGGCATATGCCTCTAATCCAAGCTACCTGGGAGGCTGAGACAGGAGAATCACTTGTACCTGGGAGGCAGAGGTTGCAGTGAGCTGAGATCATGCCACTGCACTATAGCCTGGGCAACAAGAGTGAAACTCTGTCTCAAAAAAGACAATAAGCCTGCCCATCATCGGTTCCTGCCTATGTCACTCTCAGTTGTTCCAGCAGTAAAAAGGCAACTGCAGAAAAACCCCTTGGTAAATAGCTGTCCACGTCCTAATCCCCAGACCCCGTGAGTCTGTTAGGTTATATGGCAAAGGCGGAATTACAGTTGCAGATGGAGTTACAATTGCTAATCAGCAAGATGGGGAGATTATCCTGGATTGTCTAGTTGAGTCCAGTGTCATCACAAAGGTCCCTTTTAAGTGGAAAGAGAAGCAGAAGAGAGAGTGGCAGAGTCAGAGATCTGAAGATGTTGCTGGCCTTGAAGATGGAGAAAGGGACTCACCTGCCAAGGCACACAAGTGAACTCTAAAAACGGCAAAAGGTGAGGAATTAGATTCTTCCCAAGAGCTCCAGAAGGAGTGCAACCCTGAGGACATCCCGACTCAGCCCAGTGAGACCCACGTTGGACTTCTGACCTCCAGAATCGTAAGACAAGTTTGTGGTCATTTGTCACAGCATCAGTGAGAGGCTAATACAGCCTCCAGCCCAAGCAGGAGGAGCAGCAGCCACATGGACAAGGTATGCAAGACAGTGAGTGTTGGTCAAATCATTCCACTTCTATCAAGTGATAGGCCCAGAAATATCCCTTATCTGGAAAGGAATTTAGGACTCCTGGGGCCTCCTCCTGGGGCCAGAGTACATTGAAATTGGTGGTAGAAACCAAAGGCTTAAACTGTGCTGCCTTGAAGAAAATGATACACCATGGAAGCTCTGGAACCCACCATGGTTGTGGTCGATGCAGCTGGGGAGACCAGATGGAGGAAGAGCAGGGAGCAGGAGAGACTGACATCATCAGCACAGTTCAGTCTGGAAAGGCAAGTGGAAGAAGTGAGTGTAAATTGAAAGGCAAGGGTGGGGAAAGTCGGCCTCATCACACCCTGGAGAAGTGGCACAAGACACTGCACCCAAGACACAATTTTAAGGAATTAAGGAGTTTCCATTTGTGTCGTATATATTAAAAGACTGAAAAAAAAATCGGCACAGTTTGCAGAATGGTTTCAGTTGGTTGGTGCTGGAGGAAATATGCTAAGTCTAGAAAGTGATGTTTCCCTAAAGGAGATAAACTGGGATGACAGGACTTTTCTGTGTGCATTTAGAAACCAGTTCATTCAAGCCAAGAAAGATAATTTTAAAAAAGAAGAAACTAGAGTTCAAGGACGATTTCTTGTGGCAAATGTGCATTATTTAACATTTCTTTTTTTTTTTTTTTTTTGCTTATTTGTTTCAAGTGAAAATATAGCGTAGAGATAAATTTCAGAAAGAAACAAAATTACCCATAATTCCATTTATGTAACGTAACAATTTGTATTTTTAGACTTTGTCCACAGACTGTGTAGTTTTGCATTATTGCAGTTCCACTGTGTATTGTCACTTGTATGACTCGTGTCTTTCCTGAGCTTGTGCACCAGGGTCTGAGTTGGTGACCCTTAGTTTGAGGTTCTTTCATCTGCCAAGGACTGAGGGATGTTGGGAACCATCCCCTACCCTGTGGAAGCGTCTCTCCTGGCCCATGAGCCTGCACTGTGCTCCTCCCTCATCCCTCTGGATAGCTTCAGAACCAACCTTTCATTCCTTCCACCCATTTTCCAGATGAAATTGTTTTGGGTGTGTGAAGCAGCATTTGAACAATGTCAATTAACCACTCTCCTGGTGTTTCCTTCTGAACTTAGACCCTGTCCCCAGAGGGGCTGGTTCTGCTGTGAGTACCGATGCTTACCCAAAGAACCCACACCTTCGAGCCTATCACCAGAAGATTGACAGCAACCTAGGTAAGACTGAGCGCCACGCCAGCTTCTGTAAGCCACTGTTCCTTCAGGCAGCTCACGCCAAGCATAGCCCCTACGTGAGGACCCTTCAGCTTCAGCTCCCTCCCCACACATCGCATCCCACACCAAGCCGGGTCCATCTTGCCACCTCACTGTCTCTGGAATCTCTCCACTTCTCACCATTTCCTACTTCCAGCCCAACCGAGCCCTCCCCACCTCTCACTTTCATGAACAGCACCAGGGACCCAGGAGTCCCTGAGAGGCGATAAAGTGGAGCCTGGACGTGACCGCTCACTCCATCCTTCCCACCTGGCCACTCAGAGCCCTGTTTTCCTCCTTGTGAAACGGGCTGCCTCTGAGAACAGTGGGAAGGTTACCTGAGCCAGAAAGTGCCTGGGATGGAATTAGCGCTCATGTTGCAATTGGCATTTTGGCCACACAGCCTCCAGCATGATGTTTCAAAACAGAAGGGTGTACAGGGGGCCGGGCGCAGTGGCTCACGCCTGTAATCCCAGCACTTTGGGAGGCCAAGGCAGGTGGATCATCTGAGGTCAGGAGTTCAAGACCAGCCTGACCAACATGGTGAAACCCTGTCTCTACTAAAAATACAAAAATTAGCCGAGCATGGTGGCTGGCGCCTGTAGTCCCAGCTACTCGGGAGGCTGAGGCAGGAGAATCACTTGAACTCAAGAGGCATAGGTTGCAGTGAGCCAAGATAGCACCATTGCAGTCCAACCTGGGCAACAAGAGTGAAACTCCATCTAAAAAAAAAAAAAGAAGAAATGAGGGGTATATTCTTCCAGAACTCTCTCACGGAACCCCACACACTCACAGTGCAGTCCAGGCTCTCTTTGCCTGCCCTGGTCCCTTCTGCTCTCATCACCTGCAGGCTCGTGTGGGATTTCTGATGTGAGTTCTTTCTGCCTTGTGGCCCCTATCTGCCTGGATGAGCTCCCCCAACTCTCTGCAGGCTGGCTCCTTCTCTTTCTGTCAGTCTTGCATTAGCGTGGTCTCCTCTCCCTGTCTCTCGGGACCCTTGTGTTTCCAGGGGGCTGCCCTGGCCGTTTGTGATTGTGTATCTGCTGGTTTGCCTGCTGTATTCCCAATCAGAATGTAGATTCCAGGACAGCATGGGAGTGTTTCCATTTTGTCACTACTTTGTTCCTGGGGCCCAGCAGGCAAGCACTTAGTGGTTTTGTTTTGTTTTGTTTTGTTTTGTTTTGAGACGGAGTTCACTTTTGTTGCCCAGGCTGCAGTGCAGTGGTGCAATCTCCGTTCACCGCAACCTCAGCCTCCTGAGTTCAAGCGATTCTCCTGCCTCAGCCTCCCGAGTAGCTGGGATTACAGGCATGCACCACTGTGCCCGGCTAATTTTGTGTTTTTAGTAGAGATGAGGTTTCTCCTTGTTGGTCAGGCTGGTCTCAAACTCCCGCCTGCCTCGGCCTCCCAAAGTGCTGGGATTATAGGCGTGAGCCACTGCGCCCAGCCAGTGATTATTTTTTGAATGGAAAAGTCAGTTACTTGAAGTTCAAGTAGGTGTTCGCCTGTGGGCAGTTGTGTGAGTTTATTCTAAGTAGTGTCTCAGATTTGCTGCCTCCTCTTACCGCTACTCCATGAACAGAAATCTCCCCCATGGTGACCTGGGTCACCCTCTCAGTCTCCCAGCCCCTGTTAGGAGCTGGCAAAGTGGAGAGGATCAATAATAAAATCCTCCCCTGCTGTAAAGGTATCTAGTGGGAGGCAAAACTGAAACCCATGAAGATGCACATGGAGTGTCTGTGCACACATTTGCTCCTGCTTGCTGTCTAGGAAGCCCCAGACAGCTGCCACCTCCTTCTATGCCTAGAACTCTGTCCTCCAGAGCCAAAGACCTCTAAGGCAGAAGGTGTGTCTGCCCAGATCTAACCACTCCAGAGAAACCCAGAGAGGCGTGAAAGCCCTTTGTCCTTCACCAGGAGAAAGGGAGTGGTTAGGGCTAGTGGTATGGTTGGTGCCTGCTGGCAGGAAGTAGGAGAAGGGACTGCCCACCAGTAGGGGTGCTGAGGGTGCACAGTTGGCACTGTGGACTTGCAGCTGGGCAGGTCCCGACAGGACGCAGTCTAGAGTAGGAGGTGGGCCCTGGCAGGAGGGCGGGTGGCTGGTTCAGAGCTCAGCCCTCCGGCCCTGCTGACACAGTTCAGGCCAGGCCACTCTGGTGCAGGGGATGTTGCCTTTGTTCACACTCTTCCCATCTTAACACATGCTCCCTGCTATTTCAGGAACTCAGGCAAGCTCTCTGGACTCCAGTGCCCTGGCCTGGTGGCTTTACATTATCACACATTTTATCTCAGCCTCTCTGTTTGCTTATCCTTTGCTGCCCTGGCTGCCAGTGAGCTTCCTCCTGAGGCCTGAGGCAACCACAGATTCTACTGTCCATGGAGCACGAGGCCCATGAGTTTCAGTAAGCTTAAGCAGCAAAGAGCTGAATACTATCTTTTTTTTAAATTTTTAAATTATACTGTTTTTCTCTTTCTTTTCTTTTCTTTTTTTTTTTTAGAGATGGAGTCTCACTTTGTTGCCCAGGCTGGTCTCGCAACTCCTGGGCTCAAGTGATCCTCCCACCTTGGCCTCCCAGAGTGCTGGGATTACAAGCATGAGCCACCGTGCCTGACCTGAAGACAATCTTTTTATTTATTTATTTATTTATTTATTTATTTATTTATTTATTTATTTTAATTTCTTTCTGAGAGTTTTACTCTGTCACCCAGGCTGGAGTGCAGTGGCGCAATCTCAGCTTACTGCAGCCTCTGCCTCCTGGGTTCAAGCGATTCTCATGCCTCAGCCTCCCGAGTAGCTGGGATTACAGGTGCGTGCTACCACGCCTGGCTAATTTTTGTATTTTTAGTAGAGACGGGGTTTCGCCATGTTAGCCAGGATGGTCTCAATCTCCTGACCTCAAGTGATCCACCCACCTTGGCCTCCCAAAGTGCTGGGATTACCGGCATGAGCCACCACACTCAGCCTGTCTTTTTATTTTATTTTTTGAGATGGAGTCTTGTTCTATTGCCCAGGTTAGAGTGCAGTGCATTGATCTCAGCTTACTGCAACCTCCTCCTCTCAGGTTCAAGTGATTCTGCCTCAGCCTTCGAAGTAGCAGGGAATACAAGCATGCACCACCACATCTGGCTAATTTTTGTATTTTTTAGTAGAGACAGGGTTTCACCATGTTGGCCAGGCTGGCCTCAAACTCCCGACCTCACACGATCCACCTGCCTCGGCCTCTCAAAGTGCTGAGATAACAGTACACTTTGTAATCCCACACTTTGTGAGTACAGGATCACTCACAAAGCCGTGAGCCACTGTGCCCGGCAAAGAGTACCTTTTTAAAAAAACTGATTTTGGCCAGGTGCAGTGGCTCATGCCTGTAATCCTAGCACTTTGGGAGGCCAAGGCAGACGGATCACAAGGTAAGGAGTTCGAGACCAGCCTGGCCAATATGGTGAAACCCCATCTCTACTAAAAATACAAAAGAAATTAGCCGGGTGTGGTGGCGCACGCCTGTAGTTCCAGCTACTTGGGAGGCTGAAGCAGAAGAATCGCTTACCCCGGGAGGCAGAGGTTGCAGTGGGCCAAGATCATGGCACTACAGTCCAACCTGGGCAATAGAGCAAGACTCTGTCTCAAAAAAAAAAAAAAAAAAAAAAAAAAACGATTTTGCTTAGATTTGTGGTACCAGTCAGTGCTAAGCATTTGTGTATCCTGATCCTTTTTCTCTTGGTGTTTCGTATTTAATCTTGCAAGTAAGAAGGCTTACACAGCACTACCTCTTCTCCCTCCCCTCTGGCTCTTTCCTGGCTGCTGTTCTTAGTAAAACGGCAGGAAGCAGCCCTGGGCATATCTCCCTACCCCCGGCGTGCACAAAGACACACACACACACACACCATCACAAACCTGGGAAAGAGGCTTTACTCTTCACCGTGACAGAATCAGTTAAGTCAAGACTCATCTCTGCAGTGGGTGCAACCCCACCAGGCAACACAGATCCCTCAGCCTGTCTCTCCCCCTTAGCCACACCATCAGGAAGCATCTGCAGGTGCCGCGACTGTGTTTGCTCATGCCTACATGTCATTTCCTCCTCCCACAGATGAGCTCTCCATGGGACTGGGCCGTCTGAAGGACATAGCCCTGGGGATGCAGACGGAAATTGAGGAGCAAGATGACATTCTTGACCGGCTGACAACCAAAGTGGACAAGTTAGATGTCAACATAAAAAGCACAGAAAGAAAAGTTCGACAACTCTGAAGACAGACGGATTTCTACTCTATTGTGATGAAAAGATTTGAAAGAGCTTTTTTTGAACTTCCAAGAAATTTCACTTACTATTTTAGTATGTAAATTAATGTGTGTTTGCAAATGATATAATAGAGTAGGTCTTAAGACGTTTTTGCCATTATAAGGAAGTGTTTGTCCTCCATTTCCCTAGGGTTAACACCTCACCAAGTTCTTCCAGCAAAATGCTTATTAGAGTTTTTGTCTGAGCACAGTAGCCTGGCCCTGCATATTTTGGGCATTTGCTTACCATGCTGGAATAAGAAGAGTTGCATTTCTCACTTTAGTGAGCATGTGGAAAGATGTGGACAGAATTTCAGTCTTGCAGCCACGAACCTCTATTTCTCATTCCCAAGCCTTCCCATGAGTCAGAGCGTTAAGGGGGTGTGTGAGCCAGTCGTTTGGTGGAGGAGGGTCCTTCACACACCTTTGTTTAGGAGTCATCATTCACACATACACACACATTCACACACACATCTCCTCACACACTGAACACATTATCTGCGATTCATCCTCTGGGAAAGCATCAGTGTTAGAATGGGAAATGGAGTGTGCCATGTTGCTCTTTTGTTTTCTGATGTCCCCGCTTCCCTCCAGCCCCCCATCCGTGGCATGTATTTTAGTAGGTGGGCTTCACACCAGCACTGCTCACTGTGACTCCTGGAAATGTGCAGGGAATTGAGTGAGCCCCGCTTCCCCACATGCTCTCATCTGGAACTCTTCATCTGGGAACAGGTCTTACACTGGCTCAAGGCTGCCAGGCTGACTGACAGAGCGCCCAATAGAGTTTGTGGGAATGGAGTATTACACAGATGTGGCTGCGCAGTGGTCTTCCTCCACCCCTCTGGGAATCACCATTAGGCAGGCCTCAGGAGGGCAAAATGTTTATTTGGAACCTGGGGTCTCCTGACCTGACTAGCATTCCCCCCGACTCTTCTGCACTTTTTGCAAAGTAACGAATCATCACTTATTTCTCTGCCACCCAGTTTTAGGACTGGAATTCTACAAATGATGCTGACTTTGTATAGAAAAATTTAGCTAAGGGGGGAAAAATGCCCAGATACTATTTTAACTGGCTCAGCTAGTTTTCTCCTTTCACTTTACATAAGAAATCATTTAGAAGTGTCAGTTAAAACTGATTTATTTATGCTGGTATATCCAACAAAATAGTTGGAGCCACAAGGCCCTTGCCTTTTTAAAAAACAAAATATTTTGAAGATGGTGAAAGTGATTGATTTTAATAATGAGATAGGTCACTTAAAATAACAGTGCCTTTGACCTTAAAACATGGCACTGGCCCATGTGACCTTTGCCATTTCACAATACTTCCCTTTACAGTCTGCAGCCTATAAACAGTGGTGTCTCAAAGCAAAGCAAACCTCTGTAAGTGTTGCCACAGTGCATTAGTTTTTATGTAGCACTTTGTTTATAAAAATTCCCATCCCATAATGCATGACCTTCCTAAAAATATCCACAGCCTCCATAGGCAAGCAGAGCTTTCTGTGCTACACACTGGTTAGATTCCAGCCACCTCAGGGATTCTGATCCATGTCATTAACGACCATCCCAGGGTGTGAGGGCCTGATTAAAGCTTATCAAACTAGAGATTTGTTTATTAGATGAGCTCAGCATTATTATTCTAACTGGTAAAAGGGAAATTTTAAACATAACACTGAACCCAAACAAAACTACTTCATGAGGCTTTCAGCAAAAAGGCTGCTTAAAAGTATGAACCCAGGATGCAGAGCAGCTTTTGTGCACAGTTCAACTTACTGTAATTGTTTCCGGTTCTTTCCTCTAACACCTTCCATGTATGTCATAACTGTTGATCACCATCAGGCATAGACTCGTGGAGATTAGTCATTATACCTCAGACCTAAGCTAATTATTTAAAATAAATACATGTGAAGGCCACTGTCAGACATTCTCGGCAGCCTTCCACTTGCATAATGAGTTTAGTGATTCAACTGACTTGAAGCACAGTAACATCTTATTTTATACCCCTTCCCTGTCTTTTGCTGGACTGATGAAGCCAGTTACCCACCTTTCTCTGTTTTTTTTTTTTAACCCCAAGTATATGGAAGGAGAGTTGCCTTTTCTGGAAATTGTCTTCCTCTGACATATTGGAGGGCCTTGTTTTGTCCTGTTCTTGTTCAGACCCTCTTGTTCTATGTCCTGTGCTGAGGGACTGTCCTTAAGTTACAGGACAGCCAGCTGGTCCTTTCTGCCACTTCTTCCCCACTCACATGCCCAGGAAGGCCTGGTTGCTGATGCTACTTTATAAATGAGTTGCTTGCATTTTCACAGAGAATGAAGGAAGACCTAATGTGGCTCCAGAATGAAGGAAGACCTAACATGGCTCCAGAATCTTTTCACATGATGATTGGGGTCAACAAAAAAATGCTACCCTCTAGATTAGACACATTTCATGGAAACAAGCAAAGGTGCCAGGGCTGGGCTGACTGTGGGATGAGATTTGGTACTGCAGACAGATTTCGATTTCCACAGTTGAGCTGGAAACAAACTGTGCCTTCAAAAAATGGCTTTTCGGGCCGGGCGCGGTGGCTCAAGCCTGTAATCCTAGCACTTTGGGAGGCCGAGACGGGCGGATCACGAGGTCAGGAGATCGAGACCGTCCTGGCTAACGTGGTGAAACCCCGTCTCTACTAAAAAAATACAAAAAACTAGCCGGGCGCGGTGGCGGGCGCCTGTAGTCCCAGCTACTCGGGAGGCTGAGGCAGGAGAATGGCGTGAACCCGGGAGGCGGAGCTTGCAGTGAGCTGAGATCGGCCACTGCACTCCAGCCTGGGCGACAGAGCGAGACTCCGTCTCAAAAAAAAAAAAAAAAAAAAAAATGGCTTTTCGCTGGGCGCGGTGGCTCAAGCCTGTAATCCCAGCACTTTGGGAGGCCGAGACGGGCGGATCACGAGGTCAGGAGATTGAGACCATCCTGGCTAACACGGTGAAACCCCGTCTCTACTAAAAAGTACAAAAAAACCTAGCCGGGCGTGGTGGCGGGCGCCTGTAGTCCCAGCTATTTGGGAGGCTGAGGCAGGAGAATGGCGGGAACCCGGGAGGCGGAGCTTGCAGTGAGCCGAGATCCAGCCACTGCACTCCAGTCTGGGGGACAGCCAGACTCCGTCTCAAAAAAAAAAAAAAAAAAAAAAAATTGGCTTTTCTAACTTAAAGTGAGTTATATGTTAGGTGTGCTACTAACTTAAAAAATAATGCACTCTCTGGCCGGGCGCGGTGGCTCACGCCTGTAATTCCAGCACTTTGGAAGGCCAAGGTGGGCGGATCACAAGGTCAGGAGATCAAGACTGCCGGCTAACATGGTGAAACCCCGTCTCTACTAAAAATACAAAAAATTAGCCAGGCGTGGTGGCTGGCGCTTATAGTCCCAGCTACTCAGGAGACTGAGGCAGGAGAATGGTGTGAACTCGGGAGGCGAAGCTTGCAGTAAGCCGAGGCAACAGAGCAAGACTGTGTCTCAAAAAAAAATTCACTCTCCTTCGAGAAAGTTTTCTAACATCTAGTAATTTGTAACTTAGAAGTGGAGTTTCCTTGTGGATGTCTTTTTTACATTCTGTAGGAAAGGAAACCTGAATTTAACTCAGGTTGCAAGAAATAAAAATGTCAGTGCATTTAAATTTCTCTTTCTCTAACCTCTTTTTGTGAATATGTAATTTTAAGTGTATACTATACCAATTTAGTAATAATCTTATACTTTGCCCATATAGGCCTTTTCTGCAGATTTTTTTTATTTTATTTTATTTTATTTTTTTGGAGATAGAGTCTCACTCTGTCACCCAGGCTGGAGTGCAATAGCACAATCTCAGCTCACTGCAACCTCCGCCTCCCAGGTTCAAGCAATTCTCCTGCCTCAGCCTCTCGAGTAGCTGGGATTACAGGTGCGTGCCACCATGCCCAGCTAATTTTTTTATTTTTTTAGTACAGACAGGATTTCACTGTGCTGGCCAGGCTGGTCTCAAACTCCTGACCTCGTGATCTGCCCACCTCGGCCTCCCAAAATGCTGGGATTATAGGTGTTACCTGCAGAATTTTAAAGTTACAAATGTTGTAACTTTTAGCTTTTTAGGTCTGATGAATGCAGTGTCAGTACAAAAAGATGAGCTAGGGCCGGGGCATGGTGGCTCATGCCAATAATCCCAGTGCTTTGGGAGGCCGAGGCAGGAGAGTCTACTGAGGCCAGGAGTTTGAGACCAGTCTAAACAACATAGTGAGACCCCATCTCTACAAAAAATTTTTAAAAATAGCTGGGCCTCTAGTCCCAGCTACTTTGGAGGCTAAGGTGGGAGAATTGCTTGAGCTCAGGAATTGGAGGCTGCAGTGAGCTATGATCATGCCACTGCACTCCAGCCTGGGCGACAGAGCGAGACTCCGTCTCAAAAAAAAAAAAAAAAAAAAAAAAGTACAATTATGTGGGGATGGGATGGGGTCTTTAGTTCGAAGTCTGTTTCAGAACAGCACTTTTCCTCCATGCCTTCAACTCAACAAATGACCATATTCCATCAAATAAAATGTGAAGTTGTTTTTTAAACAAATTTTGTCTCCTATGTAGTTATTTCTTAGTGAGTTGGTGGAGGGGATCTTCCTCGTTGAGTCTTCATGTATTTGGTCTTCGATGCCACATTTAGCCCTATGAACTACCTTCTATCCTGAAACCCTCTCATCAGTTTTCCAGTCTGTCTCCTACCTCCCTACCTGCTCTGCAGGACTGTCTAGACCAGGGCTCAGCAAATTTCTGTAAAGGGCCGCAGAGTCAGTGTTTTAGGCTTACAGGCCAAACCATCTCCATCTCTGTTGCAACTGCTCAGCTCTGCCATTGTTGCATAAAAGCAGCCAAAGGTCCAGGCGCAGTGGCTCACGCCTGTAATCCCAGCACTTTGGAAGGCCGAGGTGGGCAGATCACTTGAGGTCAGGAGTTTGAGAACAGCCTGGACAACATGGTGAAACCCTATCTCTACTAAAAATGCAGAAATTAGCCAATCATGGTAGAGTGCACCTGTAATACCAACTACTCGGGAGGCTGAGGCAGGAGAATCACTTGAACCCAGGAGGCAGAGGTTGCAGTGAGCCGAGATTGCATCCCTGCACTCCAGCCTGGGCGACAGAGTGAGTCTCAAAAAATAAAGAATGAAAGCAGCCAAAGACGATACATAAGTAAGTGAGTGCGTGAGAGTGGCTGTGTTCCAAAGACTGAAATTTGAATTTCACATAATTCACGTGATAAAATCCTATGGATTTTGTTTGTTTGTTTTTGAGACAGCATCTTATTGTAGAATCAAAAGGTCTGAAAAGCATCTGTAGGTTACGCTAGGCCATTTTGGATTAATTTTTTTTTTTTTTTTTTGTGATGGAGTCTCACTCTGTCTTCCAGGCTGGAGTGCATTGGCACAACCTCAGCTCACTGCAACCTCTGCCGCCCCGATTCAAGCAATTCTCCTGCCTCAGCCTCCTGAGTAGCTGAGATTACAGGCGCCCACCACCACACCCAGCTAATTTTTTGTAACTTTAGTAGAGACGGGGTTTCACCATGTTGGCCACGCTGATCTCAAACTCCTGGCCTCGTGATCCACCCACCTCAGCCTCCCAAAGTGCTGGGATTACAGGTGTGAGCCACTGAGCCCAGCCCATCTTGGAAATTTTTATCTGTCAGTGGGCTAGCTACCCGTGTCCCAAAAGCCACTCTGGTTTTAGTGGAATATCATCTTTATTTATTTATTTATTATTATTATTTTTTTGAGACAGAGTCTTGCTCTGTCGCCCAGGCTGGAGTGCAATGGTGCAATCTTGGCTCACTGCAACCTCCGCCTCCCGGGTTCAAATGATTCTCCTGCCTCAGCCTCCCGGGTAGCTGGGATTACAGGCACATGCTACCATGCCTGACTAAGTTTTTGTATTTTTAGTAGCGATGGGGTTTCACCCTGTTAGCCAGGATGATCTCAATCGCCTGACCTCGTGATCTGCCTGCCTCGGCCTCCCAAAGTGCTGGGATTACAGACGTGAGCCACTGAACCTGGCCGAATATCATCTTTAAGTATCATCATTATAAATAAGGCATGATGAGGATTTGAACCCAGACTGGACTTTTCTGGGGAGACAAAGAAGTGAACATTACAGGCCGGATGCAGTAACTCATGCCTATAATCCCAGCACTTTTGGAGGCTGAGGTGGGTGGATCACCTGAGGTCAGGAGTTTGAGACCAGCCCGGCCAACATTGTGAAACCTCATCTCTCCTAAAAATACAAAAATTAGCTGGGCGTGGTGGCAGGCATCTGTAATCCCAGCTACTCGAGAGGCTGAAGCAGGAGAATCTTTTTTTTTGAGATGGAGTCTCGCTCAGTCGCCCAGGCTGGAATGTAGTGGCCGGATCTCAGCTCACTGCAAGCTCCGCCTCTTGGGTTTACGCCATTCTCCTGCCTCAGCCTCCCGAGTAGCTGGGACTACAGGCACCCGCCACCATGTCCGGCTAGTTTTTTGTATTTTTTAGTAGAGACGGGGTTTCACCATGTTAGCCAGGATGGTCTCGATCGCCTGACCTCTTGATCCACCCGCCTCGGCCTCCCAAAGTGCTGGGATTACAGACATGAGTCACCGCACCGGGCCTGGCCTTTATTTTCTTTGTGAGGCTGAAATTGGATGGAGCAGAGATAGATGGAGAGTTAGATCACCAAGGATAGGGCTGTTGTAGACCCAGCTAAGACAGGGCACTCAGAAGGACCCTGGTCTTTAACACATTTCATGGATTTAAAGAAATAGAGTAGCAGGGTTTCTAGCCCTAGAGTCACCAGTCAGCTTCGCAGCTGCTTAGCAGCAGGTAGTACAGGATCCCACCATATGGCTGAAGTTTAAGAGCAGGACTCCTGAACCAGGCTCTCTGTCTTGCAACTATAATCCCAGGTACTCAGGAGGCTAAAGCAAGATCACTTGAGGCCAGGAGTCTGGGACCAGCGTGGGTAACATAGCAAGACCTGCCCCCCTACACCTTTAAGAAAATTAAGTAATTTTTTTTTTTTTTTTTTTTTTTTTTTTTTTTGGAGATGGAGTTTCATTCTTTTCACCCAGCCTGGAGTGCAATGGCACAATCTTGGCTCACTGCAACTCCGCCTCCCAGGTTCAAGCGATTCTCCTGCCTCAGCCTCCAGAGTAGCTGGGATTACAGGTGCATGCCACCACACCCTGCAATTTTTTTTTTTTTAGACCAGGCCTCACTGTGTTGTGCAAGCTGATCTTGAACTCCTGGGCTCAAACCATCCTCTGACCTCTGCCTTTCAAAGTGCAGGGATTACAGGTGTGAGCCACTGCACTCAGCGAGGACTTGACCATAGTTCCTGAAAGCAAGAGAGTGAGGCAAGCCATTTTTTTTTTTTTTAGACGGAGTTTCGCTCTGTCGCTCAGGCTGGAGTGCAGTGGCGTGATCTCAGCTCACTGCAAGCTCCGCCTCCCGGGTTTACGCCATTCTCCTGCCTCAGCCTCCCGAGTAGCTGGGCCTACAGGCGCCCGCCACCGCGCCCGGCTAGTTTTTTCTATTTTTTAGTAGAGACGGGGTTTCACCATGTTAGCCAGGATGCTCTCGATCTCCTGACCTCGTGATCCGCCCGTCTCGGCCTCCCAAAGTGCTAGGATTACAGGCTTGAGCCACCGCGCCCCGCCGCCCGGTTAGTTTTTTGTATTTTTTTAGTAGAGATGGGGTTTCACCGTGTTAGCCAGGATGGTCTCGATCTCCTGACCTCGTGATCCGCCCGTCTCGGCCTCCCAAAATGCTGGGATTACAGGCCAAGGCAAGCCATTTATAAGTAGGAAAGAAACTGCTTGCCCGACCCCTGCCATTGCTGAAGGAAGCACAGCAACACACTAAAGATACAAACCTTGGAGACCAAGAGCACCTCCAGGTCATTTAGAAATTAAATCAAAGGCCGGGCACGGTGGCTCAAGCCTGTAATCCCAGCACTTTGGGAGGCCGAGACGGGCGGATCACGAGGTCAGGAGATCGAGACCATCCTGGCTAACACGGTGAAACCCCGTCTCTATTAAGAAATACAAAAAACGCCGGGCGCGGTGGCTCAAGCCTGTAATCCCAGCACTTTGGGAGGCCGAGACGGGCGGATCACGAGGTCAGGAGATCAAGACCATCCTGGCTAACCCGGTGAAACCCCATCTCTACTAAAAAATACAAAAATCTAGCCGGGCGAGGTGGCGGGCGCCTGTAGTCCCAGCTACTCGGGAGCCTGAGGCAGGAGAATGGCGTGAACCCGGGAGGCGGAGCTTGCAGTGAGCTGAGATCCGGCCACTGCACTCCAGCCTGGGCGAAACTCAAAAAAAAAAAAAAAAAAAAAAAAAGAAATACAAAAAACTAGCCGGGCGAGGTGGCGGGCGCCTGTAGTCCCAGCTACTCGGGAGGCTGAGGCAGGAGAATGGCGTGAACCCGGGAGGCGGAGCTTGCAGTGAGCTGAGATCCGGCCACTGCACTCCAGCCTGGGCGACAGAGCGAGACTCCGTCTCAAAACAAAAAAAAAAAAAAAAAAAAAAAAAAGAAATTAAATCAAGCCGGGCACGGTGGCTCACACCTGTGTAATCCCAGCACTTTGGGAGGCCGAGGCAGGCGGATCACAAGGTCAAGAGATCGAGACCATCCTGGCCAATATGGTGAAACCCCGTCTCTACTAAAAATACAAAACTTAGTTGGGTGTGGTAGCACATGCCTGTAGTCCCAGCTACTCAGGAGGCTGAGGCAGGAGAATCGATTGAACCCGGGAGGTGGAGGTTGCAGTGAGCTGAGATCGTGCCACTGCACTCCAGACTGGCAACAGAGAGAGACTCTATCTAAAAAATTAATTAATTAATTAATTAATTATTTAAATCAAGGCCAGGCGCAGTGGTGCTGGGAGGCCGGGTCAGGCACATCACCTGAGGTCGGGAGTTCGAGACCAGCCTGACCAACATGGAGAAACCTATCTCTACTAAATATACAAAATGAGCAAGGCATGATGGTGCACGCCTGTAATCCCAGCAACTCAGGAGGCTAAGGTGGGAGAATCGCTTGAACCCAGGAGGCAGAGTTTGCAGTGAGCTGAGATCATGTCACTGCACTCCAGCCTGGGTGACACAGCAAGACTCTGTCTCAAAAAAAAAAAAAAAAAAAAAAAGGCCGGGCGCAGTGGCTCACACCTGTAATCCCAGCACTTTGCGAGGCCGAGGCTGGTGGATCACAAGGTCAGGAGATCGAGACCATCCTGGCTAACCTGGTGAAACCCCATCTCTACTAAACAAAATATAAAAAATTAGCCAGGCACGGTGGCGGGCGCCTGTAGTCCCAGCTACTCGGGAGGCTGAGGCAGGGGAATGGCGTGAACCCAAGTGGAACTTGCAGTGAGCCGAGATCATGCCACTACACTCCAGCCTGGGCAACAGAGCGAGACTCCGTCTCAAAAAAAAAAAAAAAAAGAAATGAAAACAGATAGGTGGAGTGCCTCATGTCTATAAATCCCAGCACCTTGGAAGGCCAAGACAGGAGGATTACTTGAGCCCACGAGTTTTTGGTTTGTTTTTGAGACAGAGTTTCACACTTGTTGCCCAGGCTGGAGTGCAAAGGCGCAATCTCAGCTCACCACAACCTCTGCCTCCTAGGTTCAAGCGATTCTCCCGCCTTAGCCTCCTGAGTAGCTGGGATTACAGGCATGCACCACTACGTCCGGCTAATTTTGTATTTTTAGTAGAGACAGGGTTTTTCCATGTTGGTCAAGCTGGTCTCGAACTCCTGACCTCAGGTGATCTGCCCGCCTCGGCCTCCCAAAGTGTTGGGATTACAGGCGTGAGCCACCACGCCCGGCAAGCCCAGGAGTTTGAAACTAGCCTGAGCAACACAATGAGACCCTGTCTCCACACACACACACACACACACACAAAATAAGAATAAAAATAATTAGCCGGGCACGGTGGCTCAAGCCTGTAATCCCAGCACTTTGGGAGGCCGAGACGGGCGGATCACGAGGTCAGGAGATCGAGACCATCCTGGCTAACACAGTGAAACCCCGTCTCTACTAAAAAATACAAAAAAACTAGCCAGATGAGGTGGCAGACGCCTGTAGTCCCAGCTACTCGGGAGGCTGAGGCAGGAGAATGGCGTAAACCCGGGAGGCGGAGCTTGCAGTGAGCTGAGATCCAGCCACTGCACTCCAGCCCGGGCGACAGAGCGAGACTCTGTCTCAAAAAAAAAAAAAAAAAAAAAAAAAAAAAAAAAATTAACTGGGCGTGATGGTCTGCACCTTTAGTCTCAGCTACCTGGGAGGCTAAGGCAGGAGGATTGCTTTGAGCCCAGGAGGTTGAGGCTGCAGTGAGGTATAATCATGCCACTGCACTCCTGGGCAACAGAGTGAGATCTCATCTCAAAAAAAAGAAAAAAAAAAAGGCCGGTGTGGTGGCTCATGCCTGTAATTCTAGCACTTTAGGAGGGCAAGGCAGGAGAATTGCTTGAGTCTGGGAATTCAAGACCAGCCTGGGCAACATTGAGAGACCAAGTTCTGTTGTGGGTTGATTTGGCTTTTTTTTTTTTTCTTTTTTAAAATGTGGTTTGTTTCAAGTTTCCCTTCTTGTTAGATAGGCTATCTATCAAGATAGGCTAATACTGATCATGTCATTCCACCACTTAAAACTTCTGTTGGGGCCGGGCGCAGTGGCTCATGCGTGTAATCCCAGCACCTTGGGAGGCCGAGGCAGGCAGATCACATGAGGTCAGGAGTTTGAGACCAGCCTGACCAACATAGTGAAACTCCATCTCCACTAAATATACAAAAATTAGCCAGACGTGGTGATGCATGCCTGTAATCCTAGCTACTCGGGAGGCTAAGGTAAAATAATCGCTTGAACCCAGGAGGTGGAGGATGCAGTGAGCCGAGATTATGCCATTGCACTCCAGCCTAGGCAATAAGAGCGAAACTCCATCTCAAAAACAAAAACAAAAACAAACAAAAAAAAACTTCTGTTGGGGGCCAGGCGCAGTGGCTCACGCCTATAATCCCAACACTTTGGGAGGCCGAGGTGGGTGAATCACTTGAGGTCAGGAGTTTGAGACCAGCCTGGCCAACATGGTGAGAGACCCCTTCTGTACTAAAAGTACAAAAATTAGCCAGGCATGGTGGCAGGCGCCTGTAATCCCAGCTACTCGGGAGGCTGAGGCAGGAGGATTGCTTGAGTCTAGGAGGTGGAAGTTGCAGTGAGCCCAGATCACACCACTGCACTCCAGCCTGGGTGACAGAATAAGACCGTCTCAAAAACAAACAAAAAAATCCCACTTCTGTTGGCTCCTATTAGGGCGTCATTTAGGGAAGCCAGTTGTCCAGCTTAGGCAGCACATGACACAGTCTCCACTGATGGCCCTGAGTGTGGCCCTAGGTTCACAGGACAAGAAGTGGCTAGTGTCTTACAGGTACTAACCAAAATCATGATAAATCTTAAAATCTGAAGATCATTATTACTCATTTACAATAAGAAAGATAACTGACCAGAATGTAAGTTCTCTGATGGGAGCCCAGAGCATTGTGCCTGGCACAGAGTAGGCATTTAAGAAGTTTTTGTAGAATGGATAGTAAGAAAAGGAAGGGAGAGAAGAGGGGGTGGGGAAGGAGCAAGTGAAAGGGGAAAAAGCTCATTCTCTTTCTGTAGGAAGGCTACTTGAGGAGCCAAGTTAAAATCAGATTGAATAGTGCTTATTCCTCCACTAGATTAAGTACCAACAAGCAGGACCATATCACATTCACCTTTGCATCCCCAAGTCTAGCCCTGGGAGATGCTTAATACAGGTGTGCTGAGGCTATCTGTCCCTTAAATGTTCATTATCTCAGGATCTTACAAAGGGCTTTTCTTCCTGAAATTCAGCAAGGAGGAGTTTTAGTCTGCATGTGTCTGATTACCTGAAGAAATGTTTCCTTCTGCTTGAAGGCAAAGCCACAGTCTTTTTTTTTTTTTTTTGAGACGGAGTCTCGCCCAGGCTGGAGTGCAGTGGCCAGATCTCAGCTCACTGCAAGCTCCGCCTCCCGGGTTCATGCCATTCTCCTGCCTCAGCCTCCCGAGTAGCTGGGACTACAGGCGCCCGCCACCGTGCCCGGCTAGTTTTTTGTATTTTTAGTAGAGACAGGGTTTCACCGTGTTAGCCAGGAGGGTCTCGATCTCCTGACCTCGTGATCCGCCCATCTCGGCCTCCCAAAGTGCTGGGATTACAGGCTTGAGCCACCGCGCCCCCAGCCAGCCACAGTCTTTTTTTTTTTTTTTTTTTTTTGAGACGGAGTCTCAGAATCTCGGCTCACTGAACGCTCCACCTCCCAGGTGCACGCCATTCTCCTGCCTCAGCCTCTCAAGCAGCTGGGACTACAGGCGCCCGCCACCGCGCCCAGCTAATTTTTTGTATTTTTAGTAGAGATGGGGTTTCACCGTGTTAGCCAAGATGGTCTCAATCTCCTGACCTCATGGTCCACCTGCCTCGGCCTCCCAAAGTGCTGGAATTACAGGCATGAGCCACTGTGCCTGGCAATTTTTGTATTTTTAGTAGAGAAGGGGTTTCACCATATTGGTCAGGCTGGTCTCAAACTCCTGACCTGTGGTGATCCACCTGTCTTGGCCTCCCAAAGTGCTGGGATTACAGGCATGAGCTGCCATGCCTAGCAGAACGCCAGAGTCTTGTATGCTCTCAGTCAATCACAGGTGGTCCCATTCTTGCTGGTCCTTGCCTTAGGAATGGCTATGTACCCTGATGGGATGGGATACCAAGGGAGAGCTCCCAGGTTTCTGGAGGAAGTGATCTTTGCCCTTAAAAAGGGATGCCAAGGGCTGGCCTTGGTGGCTCATACTTGTAAGCCCAGCATACTGGGAGGCCAAGGTGGGAGGATCATTTGAGGCCAGGAGTTTGAGACCAGCCTGAGCAACATAGTGAGAGACCTCATCTCTGCAAAAAAGAAAAAAAATAAAAGGGGACACAAGGCCAGGCATGGTGGCACATAACTGTGGTCCCAGCTACTTGGGAGGTTGAGGCAGGAGGATTACTGGAGCCCAGGAGGTTGAGGCTGCAGTAAATGATGATCATGCCACTGCACTCCAGTGTGGGTAACATCATGACACTCTGTCTCTAAAAAAAGGACACAAGGAAATGACTGTCCTTCTCCCACTGGGCATTGGCATAACTGAATGTGAGCCTGGGATAACTAGCCAGAGGATGAGGACAAAACCTGAAAGAAATTAGAACAAAAAAAAAATCACACAGAAGCAGACCCATGGCCTGGACATCCTGCATCTTGAGCTGCCTGCTACAGAGTCGTGTTATGAAAAATAATAAATGCCCTTGCACCTGGCTCAAACTATTTTGAATAGGGCTTTCTGATATTGCAGCCAAAGCATGCTAATACAGCTTGTTAGTTAAGATGATTACATCATGAATCCATGGCGAGTAAACTTTTGTAAGACCATTGAGTCACTCTGGTGTTTCAAGTATAGACGGAGCTGATTGCCTAATTCCAGGAGGGTTAGGCCCTGACCTCAGTCATGACTACTTTCTGAATAGGCTTGACACCAGGAATTGAGTGGGAGGAACCTGGGTGACCTAGGAGCTTAAACAGAAATAAAACTTCAATTTTAGAAGAAAAGATGTCCCAAGAAACTGCTCCATGATGGGCAGGAGGTAAAAAGGTGGAAACAGGTACCTGAGCAGGAAAAACTATGTTCATGATTTTATACTAGCTCTTGAGGTTTTAGTCTTCTGTTAGAAAAAGTGGATTTAGGATTAAAGTCTTCTGTCCATACACAATCTACAGCATTAAAAGATTTTACCCTCTCAGATTGGCACACGCCTGTGGTCACCGCTACTCGAGAGGCTGAGGTGGGAGGATCACTTGAGCCTGAAAGTTGGAGGTTGCAGTGAGCCAAGATCAAGCTACTGCACTCCAGCCTCAGTGACACAGTGAGACCCTCATCTCAATTAAAAAAAAAAAAAAAGGCCGGGCGCGGTGGCTCACGCCTGTAATCCCAGCACTTTGGGAGGCCGAGGCGGGCGGATCACAAGGTCAGGAGATCGAGACCATGGTGAAACCCCGTCTCTACAAAAAATAGAAAAAATTAGCCGGGCGCGGTGGCAGGCGCCTGTAGTCCCAGCTACTTGGGAGGCTGAGGCAGGAGAATGGCGTGAACCCGGGAGGCGGAGCTTGCAGTGAGCCGAGACTGCACCACTGCACTCCAGCCTGGGCGACAGAGCGAGACTCCGTCTCAAAAAAAAAAAAAAAAAAAAAAAAAAAAAAACCTTACCCTATCAAAGATTAGAGTTCAGTGAAGATCAATTATAAAATACTTCCTCTTTCAAATAGAGATGATGATAACAGGCACTGATGCAATACTCTTACTAAGCATTGACTCTTGGTTGTTTTTAGTCAAAGATTTCTAATTCCGGCTCTATTACTGAAGGACCATCTGGCCACCCATTATGGTACATGGGTTATATAACACGAATGCTATGGTTATTGACTGAAAGCCATTTTATAATGAGACACCCTATTGCTATTACATAAAAGGCAGTCTCAGCTATAGAATGAATTCTTGCTTGGTCAGTCACTGCGGTCCTCCTAATCATGGAGGGAAAAGATGTTTCTCTCAGAAAATCTAAACTGAGTAGGAAAGCCCCAGGAGGTACAAGCCTGGTTGCACATTAGAATTGGCTAGAAGTTTTAAAAAATACTGATGATAGCCCTTGAACATATGAAAAGATGCTTCACCTCACTCCCAATAAGAGCAATGCAAAATAAAACTACTCTGAACATTTTTTTTCACCTATCAGATTGGCAAGAATCTAAAAGTTGGACATATAATTTTATTAATATCCAGTTCTCCTCTACTTCTAAAAATATGGACTGTACAATTTCCTGCACCCTCTGAATTTAGGCTTAGCATGTGACTCATTCTGGCCCATAAAATGTGAGCAGAATTAACATATTTTCCACTGGGCTGAAGGATTTAATAGCTGGTGCTATTAAACAAACTATGGGGATTCTCCAGTTCTGTTCCCCAATTCAGCTACTGAGGGAGAAGGTGAAGTGTTCCATTTGGTGTAGCCTCAGGATGGTGGACTTCCACCAGCCTGGATCTGAGCTGCTGTGCGGAGGAACATTGCTCTGTGTCAGAAATAGTTAAGCCACTGCTGCATAAGCCCAGCCCATTCTGACACACGTCGTTGATGAAGCTGTGAGTAAACAGGTATTCTCCTATATTGCTGCAATAGTACAAAATGCTGTAAGCTTCATGGAGGGCAATTTGATCATAGCTATAGATGCACATTTATCATTTAATCTATCATTTAACTCCACTTCTGGAAATTCCTCCTACAGAAATGCCTGCATACATATGAAGTGATTTATATACAAAGTTATACATTATGGCATTGTTTGTAACAAGAGTTTGGAAATAAATAAGTATGGAGACTGGTTAAATAAACTATGGTCTATCTTCACAATGGAATAGTATGCAAATATAAAAACAAACAAACAATAAGGAAACTCTCGAAATGCTGATATGGAAATTGTTCCAGGATATATTGTTAGATTTTTTTAAAAGCAAGATGCAGGCCGGGCGCAGTGGCTCATGCCTGTAATCCCAGCACTTTGGGAGGTCAAGGTGGGTGGATCACCAGGTCAGGAGATCGAGACCATCCTGGCTAACACAGTGAAACCCCGTCTCTACTAAAAATACAAAAAATTAGCCAGGCGGGACATGCGAGTCCCCGGCCCGAGCTCCGGCTGAACAGGGCACGCGGGGAGAGGGGTCGCCTGGACGGGCCGGGGCCACCCGGGGCCCGAGCTCCACGCCCGCTTCCATGCACCCCGGTTCCGGCCCCGGGACTAGTGGCGACCGCCTGGGGCGCCGGCGAGAGTCCTTCCCGTTTCTGGTGCTGGATGGTCACTGCGCAGCCTGGGTCACCAGCAGTGGCTGGATGGGGCAGGGAGGTGGAGGCAGACCCCATGGGAGCCACACTTCTGAGGGATGGTGTTGAGGCGAGCAGAGGGGAGAAAGGCACACGCCCCAACCTCCGGGCCCCCGACTTCCCAGGGGAGGCTGGGCTGCAGGACCCCCGCCACTGCCGGCCCTCAGCAGGTGGATGGACCCCTCACCCCCGCCAGGATCTGCACAGGGCGAGTAGACCATGTAGCGTCAGTGCCAGGAGCTCCGCGTCCCCTCACACCAGCTGCACTGCAGCCCTTCAACACGTGCACATGCGGGGCCCAACCACTGCCCCCTTCCAAGGGGCCCACCTTCGTCCTGTGCAAGGGCCTTTTGGGCACGTGTGGGTGTGGCAGGCCCTGTTCGGCTCTTGCCATCTCACAGGCATGGACCCGCTGGTCTTCTCTGGTTTGGGCTCTTGCGATATGACCAGGAAGGGCTTCCCATTCCAGCAAGAAGGTGGAATCCACACCTGGTCTTCTCTGATACATTGATGGTTTTTCACTTTTATGTCTGTGATCTGTCTGGAATTATTTTGAGAAGGCGGTGAAACAGGAGCTTGCTCTGAAGGACCTACGCCACGCCCGGCCCCCACAGCCTGCAACCCCACGCCTGGTCCCCACAGCCTGCACCCGACGCCTGGTCCCCACAGCCTGCACCCCACGCCTGGTCCCCGCAGCCTGTAGCCCACGCCTGGCCCCCACAGCCTGCACCCCACGCCTGGTCCCCACAGCCTGCACCCTACCCCTGGCCCCCACAGCCTGCAACCCACGCCTGGCCCCCACAGCCTGCACCCTACCCCTGGCCCCCACAGCCTGCAACCCACGCCTGGCCCCCACAGCCTGCACCACATCTGGGGCTCCTCATTCTGCTCTGTGGTTCTCCGTCCCGGCATCCGTGGGAACTTTGGGGGTTCTCATCCCACTCTTGAATCTCCGTCCGTCTGTCCGTCCGTCCAGGCATCGTGTCGTGTCGTTTCGTTGGTTTCCAGTACTGTCATTTACTGGTGGTAAAATGCACCTATTTAAAAAAAAAAAAAAAAAAAAATTAGCCAGGCATGGTGACGGGTGCCTGTAGTCCCAGCTACTCAGGAGTGTGAGGCAGAAGAATGGCGTGAACCCGGGAGGCTGAGCTTGCAGTGAGCCAAGATTGCGCCACTGCACTCCATTGTAGGCGATAGAGCGAGACTCCGTCTCAAAAAAAAAAAAAAAGCAAAAAAAAAATAAAGCGAGATGCAGAAGAGTAGGTATGTTTCCTTTAGTGTAAGAAAGCGGGAAAATAAAAATATTTTTACTTACATAAACATTTGTGTGATACACAAGAGATGAACAGAAGTGGTTAACTATAGGGTCCTCCAAGTTGAATGGGATGGGAGCAGGACTTCTCAATAAATACCATTTGTATCACTTTATATTTGAACCATATTAATACATTACTTTTTTATATATATATAAAAGTATATATATATAATATATATACTTATATATATATATATATAGTACTCAGGTCTCCCTGCAGGCCAAATAAGTAAATGAGTCTTCTGGGATTAGGATTGGGCTTTTTGTTGTTGTTTTTAATGCTATGCAGGTGATCAAATGTTTAGTCAGCACTGAAAATTGGTGTTTTAAGCTCCAGTCTCAGACGAAACAGGGTATCAGAGAGGCAGTTTTTGTGTTGTGGGTATGGGTAGTATTTGGTCTTTGCTCTGTGTTCTAAAACCTAACTCTGATGGCTCAAGTCACCCTTCTGGTTGGAATACTACAACGAGATGAGGGAGCTCCATCTGGCACAGTTGTTGACAGTGCTGTGGGATATGCCTGGATCATGTGCCAAGCTATCTGGAACTGAATACTCTGAACTAGAGAATTGGGCCAGACACAGAGACGAAGTAAGGTGCAAACCAATACTGAATTTATCAGGGCTGTGTGGTTATAATCAGGGGCCTTTTTTGGGAGAAGACATCTATTAGAAGTTGTGGTAGTAGGCTGGGCACGGTGGCTCACGCCTGTAATCCCAGCACTTTGGGAGGCCGAGGCGGGCAGATCACAAGGTCAGGAGATCGAGACCATCCTGGCTAACAAGGTGAAACCCCATCTTCACTAAAAATACAAAAATTAGCTGGGCGTGGTGGCGGGTGCCTGTAGTCCCAGCTACGCAGGAGGCTGAGGCAGGAGAATGGCGTGAACCTGGGAGGGGGAGCTTTCAGTGAGCCGAGATTGCATCACTGCACTCCAGCCTGGGCAACAGAGCAAGACTCCATCTCAAAATAATAATAATAATAATAATAATAATAATAATAATTTGTGGTAGTGACCCTAAAAAAGTTCTGGGTCACACTGTGAACAACACAAAAGGCACACATTCAATACAGAAGACTTTTGACCTAAATTTGGCAAACAACAGCCCATGGGCCAAATCTTGCCCACCAACTCTATCTTTATGACTTGTGGGCAAAGAGTGTTTTTGTTTCATTTTTTGTTTTTTTTGAGACGGAGTTTCGCTCTTGTTGCCCAGGCTGGAGTGCAATGGCATGATCTTGGCTCACAACCTCTGCCTCCCGAATTCAAGCAATTCTCCTGCTTCAGCCTCCCAAGTAGCTGGGATTACAGGCATGTGCCACCATGCCTGGCTACTTTTGTATTTTTAGTAGAGACAGGATTTCTCCATGTTGATCAAGCTGGTCTCAAACTCCCGACCTCAGGTGATCCACCAGCCTCAGCCTTAGCCTCCAAAGTGTTGGATGTCAGCCACCACGCCCAGCCAAGAGTGGTTTTTACATCTTTAAATGGTTGGGGGAAAAGTCAAAAGAATAACTCAGGATACATGAAGATTATGTGAAATTCAAATTTCAGGGCCCATAAATAAAGTTTTACTGGAATAAAGCTATACCTAAATCTATTGGGACAAAGTCACATATAGTGTGGCTGCTTTCCCACCACAATGGCAGAGTTGAGTAGTTACGGCAGACACGTACCTGGCACTCTCATCCCTTTGTGCTGCTGCTCAGTGCACTACAAGTTGGAGTGCTGCAATTATAACTCAGCAGTATTTTGGCCAGGCGCGGTGGCACACGCCTGTAATACCAGCACTTTGGGAGGCTGAGGCAGGCAGATCACGAGGTCAGGAGTTCGAGACTAGCCTGACCAACATGGTGAAACCCCATCTCCACTAAAAATACAAATAATTAGCCAGGCGTGGTGGCGGGCGCCTATAGTCCCAGCTACTCAGGAGGCTGAGGTAGGGGAATTGCTTGAACCTGGGAGGCGGAGGTTGCAGTGAGCTGAGATCATGCCACTGCACTCTAGCCTAGGCGACAGAGCAAGATGCCTTCTCAGGAAAGAAAAAAAAAAAACAAAAAACAAAAAACAAACAAACAAAAATTGCCAATGCACATTCTCGTATCAAAAGAAGAAAAGTAGAATTATCTTTTTTTGAGACAAGGTCTTGTTCTGTTGCCCAGGCTGTAGTGCAGTGGTGTTGATCACAGCTAACTTCAGCCTTGACCTCCTTGGCTAAAGCTATTCTCCCACCTCAGCCTCCTGAGTAGCTTGGGCCACTACGCACGGCTAATTTTTTTTAAATTTTTTTGTGGCGATGGGGTCTTGCTATGTTACCCAGGGTAGTCTCAAACTCCCGGCCTCAAGTGATCCTCCTGCCCCAGCCTCCCAAAGTGCTGGGATTACAGGCATGAGCCACTGCACCAGGCTAGAAAAGTAGACTTTGAATGTCACACTTTCAAGGCAAAGTGTAGATTATTTTGTTACTGTATACAATTGCACGGTGGGGCTCAGTGGCTCACACCTATAATCTCAGTACTTTGGGAGGCCAGGCAGGTGGATCACTTGAAGTCAGGAGTTTGAGACCAGCTGCCTGGCCAACATGGTGAAACCCCATCTTCACTAAAAATACAAAAATTAGCTGGGTGTGGTGGTACATGCCTGTAATCCCAACTACTTGGGAGGCTGAGGCAGAAGAATCACTTGAACCTGGGAGATGGAGTTTGCAGTAAGCTGAGATTGCACTACTGTACTCCAGCCTGGGTGATAGAGTAAGACTCTGTCTCAAAAAAAAAAAAAAAAAAAAAAGCATACAATTGCAGAGTATTGTGTTTATTATGCAGTGACACTGTATCTGTGCTAAAAGAATAAAATGTATGTTAACTTAGACTAAGCAGTCATCACAGTATTACCAATTTATAGGAAAGTAACAGTCAGAAAAATTGGAACATTTTGGGTGGGCGCTGCAGCTCATGCCTGTAATCCCAGCACTTTGGGAGGCTGAGGCAGGAGAATCGCTCGAGCCCAGGAATTTGAGACCATCCTGGATAATACAGCAAGACCTCATCACTCCAAAAAAAAAAAAATTGGCCAGGAGTGGTGGCGTGTGCCTGTGTTCCCAGCTGCTTGGGAAGCTGAGCTGGGATGACTGCCTGAGCCCAGGAGGTCGTGGGTGCAGTGAGCTGTGATCATGCCACTGCATTCCAGCCTGGGTGACAAAGGAAAACCCTGTCTCAGATTTAAAAAAAAAAAAAAAAAAAGAAGGAAAGCAAGAAAGATAGAAAGAAAGGAAAGAAAAACAACTAGGAAAATTTCAAATGGAACATCTTATCAGAATTTCTGCACAAAAATGAAAAATGAGGCTGGGTGTGGTAGCTCATGCTTATAATCCCAACACTTTGGGAGGCCAAGGTGGGAGGATCACTTGAGCCCAGGAGTTTGAGAACAGACTGGGCAACAGAGCAAGACCTGCCTGTACAAAAAAAAATTTTTTTTTGAGAGAGTCTCCCTCTGTTACCCAGGCTGGAGTGCAGTGGCGCGATCTCGGCTCACTGCAAGCTCCGCCTCCTGGGTTTATGCCATTCTCCTGCCTCAGCCTCCCGAGTAGCTGGGACTACAGGCGCCCACCACCTCGCCTGGCTAATTTGTTTTGTATTTTTTTTTTTTTTTTTTTTTTTTTTTTTGAGACAGAGTCTCGCTCTGTCGCCCAGGCTGGAGTGCAGTGGCCAGATCTCAGCTCACTGCAAGCTCCGCCTCCCGGGTTCACGCCATTCTCCTGCCTCAGCCTCCCGAGTAGCTGGGACTACAGGCGCCCGCCACCGTGCCCGGCTAGTTTTTTGTATTTTTAGTAGAGACGGGGTTTCACCGTGTTAGCCAGGATGGTCTCGATCTCCTGACCTCGTGATCCGCCCATCTCGGCCTCCCAAAGTGCTGGGATTACAGGCTTGAGCCACCGCGCCCGGCCTTGTTTTGTATTTTTAGTAGAGACGGGGTTTCACTGTGTAGCCAGAATGGTCTCAATCTCCTGACCTCGTGATCCACCCGCCTCGGCCTCCCAAAGTGCTGGAATTACAGCTGTGAGCCACCACGCCCAGCCCACAATTTTTTTTTTTTAATTAGGCAGGTGTGGTGGCACACACCTATAGTACCAGCTATTTGGGAGGCTGAGGTGGGAGAATCACTTGAGCCCTGGAGATAGAGGCCACAGTGAGCTGTGATCATGGCACTGCACTCTAACTTGGGTGCCAGAGTGAAACCCTGTCTCAAAAAAAGAAAAGAAAAAATGAAAATGAAACTGCAAAAGTAAATTTCCAAGGGGCTTATGTGTTAGCCAAAGAAAGCTGCTTACTGGTGGTGAATTCATTAAATTGTGTTTGTAGTAGCAGAAGAAAAGTGTCCAGAGAAAAATGATTTTGAATTATTTTCCTTGATTATCGACAACTTGATAGATGTTACCATTAGTGCTCAATTGCTGTTGTTCATTTGAGGTATCAATTCTGAGTATAAAATCACTGATGAATACATCTCTTTTGAATAGTGTGCATGGAATAACCATAGGCAATATTCTGAAAAGTTGGCCGGGCACGGTGGCTCACACCTGTAATCCTAACACTTTGGGAGGCCAAGGATAGCAGACAGCTTGAGCCCAGGAGTTCAAGACCAGCCTGGGCAACAGAGTGGGCCCTCATCTCTAGTAGACTTGACCTCTGCCAGGCGCGATGGCTCATGCCTGTAATCCAGCACTTTTGGAGGCTGAGGCAGGCAGATCACCTGAGGTTGGGAGTTCAAGACCAGCCTGGCCAACATGGAGAAACACTGTCTCTACTAAAAATACAAAAATTAGCCGGACGTACTGGCACGCACCTGTCATTTCAGCTGCTCGGGAGGCTGAGGCACGAGAGTCGTTTGCACCTGGGAGGCAGAGGTTGTGGTGAGCCAAGATCATACCACTGCACTCCAGCCTGGGTGACAAGAGTGAGGCTCTGTCTCAAAAATACATAGGCTGGGCGCGGTGGCTCACACCTGTAATCCCAGCACTTTGGGAGGCTGAGGCAGCCGGATCAACTGAGGTCAGGAGTTCAAGACCAGCCTGCCCAACATGGTGAAACCCTGTATCTACAAAAATACAAAAATTAGCCGGGCATGGTGCCGTGCGCCTGTAATCCCAGCTACTCGGGAGGCTGAGGCAGAAGAATCACTTGAACCCAGGAGGCAGGGGTTACAGTGAACCAAGATCGCACCACTGCACTCCAGCCTGGGCGACAGAGCGAGACTCCGTCTCAAACAAACAAGCAAACAACAACAACAAAATAAATAAAGACTTGACCTCAGACCAGATGTGATGACCTGCTGAATTTAAGCATATTAGTCAGCAAAGAAACTAACCACGATTCCCTCAGTAATGGCAAGTGAACAGGTAAGAGCCCAGCACCAAATCCCTGCCTTGCAGAGTTTTTACATATATACATATATATACATATATATGTGCATTATATATACATGTATTCTTTTTAAGTTGAGAAAACAGTAATTCAGTACACCCCAAAGTGGAATCTGCTAAGATGTGTAACAAGTGATGGTGGTAATTATGTATGAAGCAGAAAAAGGCTTAGTTGAGCAAACTTATAAAGTCCTGGAAAATAATAATGAGTTTAGAGCCTATGATTATTTATTACATTATTCATCTAAAACTAATCCATGAAAAAAATATATATATTTTTCAAGACAGAGTCTCGCTTAGTCACCCAGGCTGGAGTGCAGTGGCGCAATCTCAGTTCACTGCAACCTCCGCCTCCCAGGTTCAAGTGATTCTCTTGCCTCAGTCCCCTGAGTAGCTGGGACTACAGGCACATGCCACCACACCTGGCTAATTTTTGTATTTTTAGTAGAGACAGGGTTTCACCACGCTGGTCTCAAACTCCTGACCTTAGGTGATCTGCCCGCCTTGGCCTCCCAAAGTGCTGAGATTACAGACGTGAGCCACTGAGCCTGGCTCCCCAAAATATTTCAATCTACCATGTGTTATTGAACTAGAAGTGTTAACAGGGAATTTCATTTGCTCTTGAAAATAGATTTAGAAACTTAGAAACCTTTAGAAACTTAGAGACCTATAGACTTTAAAAACTTAGAAACCTTTAGACTTTTAGACTTAGAAACTTAGAAGCTTAGAAAAGCCACACCAGGTGGCTATCTAAAAGCACCCACCCAATGACCAGGTGGCCATCTAAAGCACTCGCCCGATGTCCGTGTGGCTATCTAAAACACCCACCCAAATTCCTGGAATTCAAACAGAAGAACAAGTCCGGGAAATACCCCGCGCGGGTTCAAACCAGGTTCAAACCAACCAATTAAAGTAAGACATCTCGCTCAGGCCATAACCTGCTCCAATCATCTTGCGCCTCAAGCTTTGTAAAATTTTGTGGTTTTTTGCCTTTATAAACTGTCTGTAACAAGCATTCGGGGTCCTGTGGCCAACTTCGGACA
The DNA here is from genome assembly GCF_047675955.1 of Chlorocebus sabaeus. Taxonomy (NCBI): domain Eukaryota; kingdom Metazoa; phylum Chordata; class Mammalia; order Primates; family Cercopithecidae; genus Chlorocebus; species Chlorocebus sabaeus. The sequence continues at coordinate 30,175,886 of NC_132922.1, forward strand.
TAGGACCCTAGCGCGCTAGCAATAAATCTCTCCACTGTGACTTCCATGTCGAGTGGTCTCTCGCGACGACCCCTGCCCAGGAAGGAATCTAAAAACTAGGTTCCTACACTCTCATGTTTAACCATCACAAAACATGACTTTTTGTCAGAAACAGAAGCTAAATATCCTGACTTGTCCTATCATACATCATTTCAATGACTTAGCAATGATTAGGTTTTATTAATTTTTTTTAAGCTCAGGGCCAAGATTGAAATTATTCAAAACAGACAAAAATCATTCTAAACCATTATTACTGAATAATTAATAGCTTTGGGGATTAGCTTTTGCTACAAACTTCGTAATGTTTCTTTCTTTTTTTTTTTTTTTGAGACCGAGTCTTGCTCTCTCGCCTAGGCTGGAGTGCAGTGGTGCGATCTTGGCTCACTGCAACCTCTGCCTCCCGGGTTCAAGCAATTCTCCTGCCTCCTAGCTGGGATTACAGGCATGTGCCATCATGCCTGGCTAATTTTTTGTATTTTTAGTAGAGACTGGGTTTCACCACGTTAACCAGGATGTTCTCGATCTCCTGACCTCGTGATCTGCCCGCCTCGGCCTCCCAAAGTGCTGGGATTACAGGAGTGAGCCACCACACCAGGCCTGATGTTTCTTAATGAATTAAACCTAAGGCCGGGCGCAGTGGCTCACGCCTGTAATCCCAGTGTGGAGAAAAGAAAGAGAGATCAGCCTGTTACTGTGTCTATATAGAAAGAAGTAGACATAAGAGACTCCATTTTGTTCTGTATTTGTGATGCTGTTAATCTGTGACCCTACCCCCAACCTTGTCCTTGCAAGAGGCATGTGCTGTGGTGACTCAAGGTTTAATGGATTTTGGGCTGTGCAGGATGTGTCTTTGTTAAACAAGTGCCTGAAGGCAGCTTGCTGGTTAAAAGTCATCACCATTCTCTTAATTTCAACTACCCAGGGACACGTACAGGGCCAAAGGTCGCAGGGACCTCTGCCTAGGAAAGCTGGGTATTGTCCAAGGTTTCTCCCCATGTGATAGGATGAAACAATGCTGCTAAAAGGTTTATGGAGATGTTTGCATATGCATCTCAAGGCACAGCATTTTCCTTTAAACTTATTCATGTCACAGAGGTTTTTGTTCATATGTCTTACTGCCGATTTCCTCCCTACAATGATCCTATTGTCCTGCCACTCCCTTATCTTTAAGATGGTAAAGATAATTATCAACAAATACTAAGGGAACTCAGAGACCGGTGCCGGCAATGGTCCTCTGTAAGCTGAGCGCGGGTCCCCTGGGCCCACTTTTTCTTTCTCTATATTTTGTCTCTGTGTCTCATTTCTTTTCTCAAGTCTCTCGAGAAACACCCACAGGTGTGGAGGGGCAGGCCACCCCTTCATCCCAGCACTTTGGAAGGCCAAGGTGGGTGGATCACCAGGCCAGGAGATCGAGACCATCCTGGCTAACACGGTGAAACACTGTCTCTACTAAAAATACAAAAAATTAGCTAGGCGTGGCGGCAGATGCCTGTAGTCCCAGCTACTCCGGAGGCTGAGGCAGGAGAATGGCATGAACTTGGGAGGTGGAGCTTGCAGTGAGCCAAGATGGTGCCACTGCACTCCAGCCTGGGCGACAGAGCAAGACCTCATCTCAAAAAAAAAAAAAAAAAAAAAAAGAATTAAACCTAAAATTACAGGGCAAAAAACTGCTTATACACAAAATACATACTGTAGCAAAGTCAATGATAACTAACATTGTTTTAAATCACAACTAATGTTAAGGCCAAGCGTGGTGGCTGACACCTGTATTCCCAGCACTTTGGGAGGCTGAGGCAGGTGGATCACTTGAGGCCAGGAGTTCAAGACTAGTCTGGACAACACGGCGAAACTCTGTCTCTACTAAACAACACAAAAATTAGCCAGATGCAGTGGCATGTGCCTGTAATTCCAGCTACTTGGAAGGCTGAGACACAAGAATTGCATGAGTCTGGGAGGTAAAGGTTGTAGTGAGCTGAGATTGTGCCACTGCACTCCAGTCTGGGCAACAGGGCAAGACTTTGTCTCAAAAAAAAAAAAAAAAAAAGAAGAAAAGAAAACAAGTAATGGTAAGCTGCTTTATTTTGTTTTGTTTTGAGACAGGGTCTCCCTCTGTCGCCCAGGCCACAGCGCAGTGGCACAATCGTAGTTCACTGCAGCCTTGAACTCCTGGGCCCAAGCAATCCTCCTATCTCATCCTCCCAAGTAGCTATGATCACAGGCACACACAACCAAGCTAGGCTAATTTTTAATTTTTTTTTTTTTTTTTGAGACCAGTCTCACTCTGTCACCCAGGCTGGAGTGAAGTGGCGCGATCTCAGCTCACCGCAACCTCCGCCTCCCAGGTTCAAGCGATTCTTGTGCCTCAGCCTCTCGAGTAGCTAGGATTATAGGCGGATGTCACCACACCTGGATAATTTTTGTATTTTTAGTAGAGATGGGGTTTTACCATGTTTGTCAGGCTGGTATCGAACTTCTGGCCTCAAGTGATCTACCTGCCAAGGCCTCCCAAAGTGTTGGGATTACAGGCGTGAGCCATCACGCCTGGCCAATTTTAAATTTTTTTGTGTGGAGACAGGGTTTCGCTATGTTGCCCAAGCTGGTCTTGAACTCCTGGCTGAAATGATCCTCTTGCCTTGGCCTCTCAAAGTACTGGGATTACAAGCATGAGCCACTGTGCCCAGCCTTAAGTGCTTTAAATACTTCTTGTGCTGTCAAAAGGTAAAACAGGAAGCACGATCTCTATTCCTACACAAATTTGCAGCAGAGACATCTCAGCTCAAACTACAGTTGCAGAGGCAATTTCTAGATCTTGATGCCAAGTGTAATGGAATTTCACATATTTCAAAACCCATTTAATTGTGAGATTGAGTAGCTTGTACCTAACCTTCAATTGAAGGTGGTTACTCTGCAATAACAGGCAAATACCAAGAGAAGAATCTAACAGAATTCTATAAATGCCTTCCAACAATGAATATACCCAATTAAAATCACATGCTCATGGACTGGCATTAGTATTGCCAATGCTATCTAGGTGAAAGACATTTTCTTTTTTTTAAAGGTTTTTTTTTTTGACTCATCACTATATATATAAATGAGGAAAATACATTTTCAAATATGAAGTATGTAAAATTTCATTATAGATCAGCATTAACAGCTCAGCATTTAGGGCCAGACATGGTGACTCATGCCTGTAATCCCAGCACTCTGGGAGGCTGAGGTGGGTGGATTGCTTGAGTCCAGGAGTTTGAGATAGCCTGGGCAACATAGCAAGACCCCGTCTCTATAAAAAATTTAAAAAATGGCCTGGCATGGTGGTGCACATCTATGGTCTCAATTACTTGGGAGGCTAAGGAGGGAGGATCGCTTGAGCCCAGGAGATTGAAGCTGCAGTGAGCCAAGATCATGCCATTACCATTTCATACCAGCCTGGGTGACAGAGCCAGAACCTGACACAAAAAACAAACAAACAAACAAACAAACGTTTTTCCTACGCTCTCCCCTCACACTGGTGAATGAGAAACACCTGAGCCCAGATGGGCGGTCTACAGTGAGCCAAGATCTCACCACTGCACACCAGCCTAGGTGACCAGGGTGAGACTCTGTCTCAAAAAAAATAAAAAAAGCTCAGCATTAAATAGTGTACACTAACTTTGAATCCCAATTAAGCAGAATGTTATTCCAAACAAATGAATCCCATTCTTCTCATTACTATACATAGATTACAAAAAAAAATTATACTCAATTGCTCTTATACTTTAATGTATAAAAAATTTGCAGCAAAATATTTTTCTTCTTATACACTGACTTACATAAATTTCCTTGATTTGCCACTTGGTCCACAAAGGTTAACATATTTACTATCTGGCCCTTTATAGTAAAAGTTTGCTGACCCCTGGTGCAAAGAGTTGCATAGGACTAGTTTATTTGAGATAAGGGTGAGAGGGAATCAGTGTTCCCTAGTGGAAGGATCATCCTGCTCAGATCTTTTTTTTTTTTTTTTTTTTTTTTGAGACGGAGTCTTGCTCTGTCGCCCAGGCTAGAGTGCAGTGGCCGGATCTCAGCTCACTGCAAGCTCCGCCTCCCGGGTTTACGCCATTCTCCTGCCTCAGTCTCCCGAGTAGCTGGGACTACAGGCACCCGCCACCTCGCCCGGCTAGTTATTTTGTATTTTTTTTTAATAGAGACGGGGTTTCACCGTGTTAGCCAGGATGGTCTCGATCTCCTGACCTCGTGATCCACCCGTCCCGGCCTCCCAAAGTGCTGGGATTACAGGCTTGAGCCACCGCGCCCGGCCCCTGCTTAGATCTTTACAAATGGCATGCCAAAGGGTTCTGAAATCCAGGGACAAGAGAATTTGACTTTCAGTTCAGAAGTAGCTAAGTGACAAGAAAGTAGACATACCACTTTTAAGGACAAAACGAAAGTACATGAGAAAATGGCAAGGGGAATATGACCGCACTTTATAACACTTGGACATGCTTTCTGTGGCAGTCAACAGAATTTCCAGGTATGGCAGCTTAGCCTAGATCAGGAATATAACCCATGAAGGAAGTGATTACTAATTTGATATTATGATAAGGATATGAACATTATTATTTTTGGTTTTGGGGGTTTTTTTGAGACAGAGTTTCACTCTTGTTGCCCAGGATAGAGTGCAATGGCACAATCTTGGGTCCCTGCAACCTCCGCCTCATGGGTTGAAGCGATTCTCCTGTCTCAGCCTCCCGAGTAGCTGGGATTACAGGTGCCTGCCACCAGGTCCAACTTATTTTTTGTATTTTTAGTAGAGATCATGTTTTACTATGTTGGCCAGGCTGGTCTCGAGCTCCTGACCTCAGGGGATCCCCTGCCTCAGCCTCCCAAAGTGCTGGGATTACAGGAGTGAGCCACCGTGCCCAGCCGAACATTATTATTCTTATTATCCGAGACAGGGTCTGGCTCTGTCACCCAGGATGGAGTGCAGAGGCACGATCTTGGCTCACAGCAACCTCCGCTTCCCAGGCTCAAGTCATCCTCCCACCTCCACCTCCTGAGTAGCTGGTACTATAGGTGCACGCCACCACATCCAGCTAATTTTTGTATTTTTGGTGGACATGGGGTTTCACCATGTTGCCCAGACTGGTCTTGAACTCTTGAGCTCCAGCAATCCACCCTCCTTGGCCTCCCAAAGTGCTTGGATTATAGGAGTGAGCCACCACACCTGGCCATGTCTCGCTCTGTCGCCCAGGATGGAGTGCAGGGGCACGATCTCGGCTCACTGCAACCTCTGCTTCCCAGGTTCAAGCAATTCTCCTGCTTCAGCTTCCCAAGTAGCTAGGACTACAGACACTCGCCACCAGTCCTGGCTAATTTTTTTTTTTTGAGACGGAGTCTTGCTCTGTTGCCCAGGCTGGAGTGCAGTGGCGCAATCTCGGCTCACTGCAAGCTCCGCCTCCCAGGTTCACACCATTCTCCTGCCTCAGACTCCCAAGTAGCTGGGACTACAGGCGCCCCCCATCACGCCTGGCTACTTTTTTTTTTTTTTTTTTTTTTTTGTATTTTTAGTAGAGACAGGGTTTCACCATGTTAGCCAGGATGGTTTTGATCTGACCTTGTGATCTGCCCGCCTCGGCCTTCCACAGTGCTAGGATTACAGGCGTGAGCCACCGCGCCTGGCCTTTTTTTTTTGAGACAAAGTCTTGCTCTGTCACCCAGGATAGAGTGCAGTGGTGCTATCTGGCCTCACTGCAACCTCTGTCTCCTGTGCTCAAGCGATCCTCCTGCCTCAGCCTCCCAAGTAGCTGGGATTACAGTCGCCCGCCACCACACCTGGCTAATTTTTGTATTTTTAGTAGAGACGGGATTTCACCATGTTGGCCAGGCTGGTCTTGAACTCCTGACCTCATGATCCACCCGCCTCGGCCTCCCAAAGTTTTGGGATTACAAGTGTGAGCCACCATGCCCAGTCTAGCTGCTGCTGCTTTTTTTTGTTTTTTTTTTTGGAGACAGAGTCTCGCTCTGTCACTCAGGATGGAATGCAGTGGCGGGATCTTGGCTCACTGCAACCTCTGCCTCTCAGGTTCAAGCGATTCTCCAGCCTCAGCCTCCCTAGTAGCTGGGATTACAGGCGCGCGCTACCACACCCAGCTAATTTTTGTTATTTTCAGTAAAATGGGGTTTTGCCATGTTGGCCAGGCTGGTCTTGAACTCCTGACCCCAGGTGATCCACCCTCCTTGGCCTCCCAAAGGGTTGGGATTACAGGTGTGAGCCACCAGGCCTGGACATGAACATTATTTTCTAAGTATTACAGTAGCAAAGTAGTAGAAAAGAAAAAAGAAAATCCTCAATGAGATTTTTTCATTTAGGGAAATAAACTTAGAAATATATGTAAAACATGGAACAGTGGCTGAGAACTAATGAGAGAAAATTTCTTGCACAGGAGGCAAAGAACTCAATGATTTAGGTTAGTAAATGCAGTACAAATGGAAGAGATTGACCAGTCCTTGTGTAGAGAGCATCCGAGGACTGCTGAGATGCTCTGAGTTACCACAGTAAACATATCATGTAATTGTGCATCTACATTTTCACACTTCTTCTACCCTTAGCATCATTGCTGAAAAAGAGAAGGGCAGGAAGATGGGACAAAAGGTCGTTCTGGTGCCTTCAGTAAGGCAGCAATCTAGGGAGACTGCCAGGCCCTGACCATCACCCAAAGGGTTGAGCCTGCCCAGGCAGGAAGAACAAAGAGCCAATAGCGGGGTCCCAAAATTGTGGCCTCTCTGCAGCGTCAGGGCTAGGAAGTAAAGAATCCAGACAAGTTGCTCAAAAATATTTGTCATTTTGAATCTAGATTGTAATTATTATTATTATTATTTTTTTAAGAGACACAGTTTCACTGTGTCACCCAGGCTGGAATACAGTGGCATGATCCGGGGCTCACTGCAGCTTCAACCTCCTAGGCTCACGCACACCACCTGCCTCAGACTTCCAAAGTGTTGTGTTTACAGGCATGAACCACCACACGTGGCAACTGTAGTTATTACTTTTTGATACGGAGTCTTACTCTGTCACTAAGGGTGGAGAGCAGTGGTGCGATCTCGGCTCACTGCAACCTCCGCCTCCTGGGCTCAAGCGATTCTCCTGCCTCAGCCTCCCCAGTAGCTGGGACTACAGGCATGTGCCACCATGCCTGGTCTTTAGTAGAGATGGGGTTTCACCATGTTGGCCAGGCTGGTCTTGAACTCCTAACCTCAGCTGATCTGCCTGACTTGGCCTCCCAAAGTGTTGGGATTACAGGCGTGAGCCACCACAGCTGGCCCGGCGATTGTAATTATTTTAGAAGACAGGAGTTTAAGTATAATACCATCTAGAAACCCTGGGAATATGCAAGCTAAGGAAGAATCACAAATCTATATGTTACAGCTTTTTTAATGGTTTCTTTCTGTTTCTCTACTCATTGCTGTTTTGTTATCTCAGCATTTAGGAACTTTTTTTGGAATGTTTTTGACAGGGTCTGTCTCGCTCTGTTGCCTAGGCTGAGGTGCAGTGGCACAATCAAGGCTTACCGCAGCCGCGACCTCCTGGGCTCAGGTGATCCCCTCACCTCAGCCTCCTGAGTAGCTGGGACTTCAACACCTGGGCTCAGTGATCTACCCGCCTTGGCCTCCCAAAGTGCTGGGACTACAGGCATGAGCCACCATGCCCAGCCTGGAAAGTTTATTTTATGCTTGTCTCAACTGTGCTAAGGAAAAATAAAGGAAAGTATCTTTTACAAAAATGTTATTATAGGCCGGGCGCGGTGGCTCAAGCCTGTAATCCCAGCACTTTGGGAGGCCAAGGCGGGCGGATCACGAGGTCAGGAGATCGAGACCATCCTGGCTAACACAGTGAAACCCTGTCTCTACTAAAAAATACAAAAAACTAGCCGGGCGAGGTGGCAGGTGCCTGTAGTCCCAGCTACTTGGGAGGCTGAGACAGGAGAATGGCATAAACCCGGGAGACGGAGCTTGCAGTGAGGTGAGATCCGGCCACTGCACTCCAGCCTGGGCGACAGAGCGAGACTCCGTCTCAAAAAAAAAAAAAAACAAAAACAAAAACAAAAATGTTATTATGACAAATTCCAAACATATATAAAAGTATTATAGAATATAATTAACCTTACCCTCACATCATGCCACCTGGTTTCAATAATTATCAGTCACACATGGCCATTCTTGTTTCACTTTTATCTAACCCACACTTTATTCCCCTCTGGAGTATTTAGAAGGAAAATGAGAGATATTTGGTTCTTTTTTTTTTGAGACGGTGTGTTGCTCTGTCACCCAGGCTGGAGTGCAGTGGCATGATCCCGGCTCACTGCAACCTCCGCCTCCCAGGTTCAAGCAATTCTCCTGTCTCAGCCTCCTGAGTAGCTGGGACTACAGGTGAGCACCACCATGCTTGGCTAATTTTGGTATTTTTAGTAGACACAGGGTTTCACTATGTTGGCCAGGCTGGTCTTGAACTCCTGACCTCAAGTGATCTGCCGGCCTTGGCCTTGCAAAGTGCTGGGATTACAGGTGTGAACTACAGTGCCTGACCTTCTTTTTATTTTTTCTAAAAAGAGGGTTTATTTAAGGAAAATAGAGAGCAGAGAGTTTACTTTTAAAATGTTTTTACATTGGCTGAGTGTGGTGGCTCACGCCTGTAATCCCAGCACTTTGGGAGGCCAAGGTGGGTGGGTTGCGAGGTTAGGAGTTTGAGATCAGCCTGGCCAATATGGTGAAACTCCATCTTTCCTAAAAAATACAAAAATTAGCCAGGTATGGTGCCACGCGCCTGTAGTCCCAGCTACTCAGGAGGCTGAGGCAGGAAGAATTGGTTGAACCAGAGAGGCAGAGGTTGCAGTGAGCCGAGATCACGCCACTGCACTCCAGCCTGGGTAACAGAGTGAGGCTCCGTCTTGAAGAAAAGAATGTTTTTACTTTTTTTTTTTTTTTAAATAGAGATGGGGTTTTGCAATGTTGGCCAGGCTGGTCTCTAACTCCTTGCCTCAAAGGATCCACCTGCTTCACCTTCCCAAAATGCTGGGATTACAGGTGTGAGCCACTGCACCTGGCCAGGAGCAGATAGTTTATATAGACAGATAGTACACCCTGAAAAGATGAGGTAAAGAGGGCTGCTGAAAAGGGAGTGAGTCAGCAGCTAATGTTCAATTTTCATTTTTCTCTGGCTTCCTCCCATCTTTATCCATCTACATTCAAAAACCATATATTATGTATTGGCTGGGCGTGGTGGCTCACGCCTGTAATCTCAGCACTTTGGGAGGCCAAGGCGGGCAGATCACGAGGTCAGGAGTTTGAGACCAGCCTGGCTAACATGGTGAAACCCCGTCTCTACTAAAAATACAAAAATTAGTCAGGCATGATGGCGCGTGCCCGTAATCCCAACTACTCAGGAGGCTGAAGCAGGAGAATCACTTGAACCTGGGAGGCGGAGGTTGCAGTGAGCTGAGATGGCACCACTACACTCCAGGCTGGGCGGCAGAGTAAGACCCCGTCTCAAAAAAAAAATAGTATGTATTATGTGCTAGGTACTGGGAATAGAAAAAATAATATACAGCAGCCTGCCCTCAAGATGCTCAGATTGGGATGAGAAAAATATTTATAAACAATTACAAAAGAATGCGATAAAAATTAATTTAGGCTGTGACCACAGTGTATACATAGTAATCAGAGAGTATGGTCAGTTTTGGTTCTGCTTTTAGAATAGGTGTTTGGAGTCACCAGAGATGTGACCCCTGAATGCTTCATGATGATTATTAGCCTACTAAAGGAAAAATTATAGAGAGGTGAAGGAGGCTCTACACTTAGAGGGCAGAGAGCGGGTTGCTATGGCTCACATCTGTAATCCCAGCTACTTTGGAGGCTGAGGCAGGAGGGCTACTTGAGCCTGTGAATTTGAGACCAGAGTCAGCAACAGAGAGACCTGTCTTTAAAAACAAAACAAGGCTGGGCACGGTGGCTCATGCCTGTAATTCCAGCACTTTGGGAGGACGAGGCAGGCAGATCACAAGGTCAGGAGATCAAGACCATTCTGGCTAACATGGTGAAACCCTGTCTCTACCAAAAATACAAAAAATTAGCCGGGCATGGTGGCGGGCACCTGTAGTCCCAGCTACTCCAGAGGCTGAGGCAGGAGAATGGCATGAACCCGGGAGGCGGAGCTTGTGGTGAGCAGAGATCGTGCCACTATACTTCAGCCTGGGCAACAGAGCGAGACTCCGTCTCAATAAATAAATAAATAAATACAAAACCCAAAAAGCCTAATTCAGTCAAAGCATGGGTGGAAGTCAGATTTGGTTGAGCAGCTGGGCGCGTGGCTCTTGCCTGTAATCCCAACACTTTGGGAAGCCAAGCTGGGAGGATCACTTGAGCCCAGCAGTTCCAGACTAGCCTGGGCAATACAGTGAGACCTCATCTCTACAAAAAATTAAATAATTTTAAAAGTCACCACTGGGATTACAGGTAGTGGCTCACGCCTGTAATCCCAGCACTTTGGGAGGCTGAGGTGGGTGGATAATGACATCAGGAGTTCAAGACCAGCCTGGCCAACATGGTGAAACCCTGTCTCTACCAAAAATATAAAAATTAGCTGGGCATGGTAGTGCGTGCCTGTAATCCCACCTACCCGGCAGGCTGAGGCAGGAGAATTGCTTGAACCTGGACCCAGGAGGCAGAGGTTGCACTGAGCCGAGATTGCGCCACTGCACTCCTCCAGCCTGGGCTACAGAGCGAGAGTCGGTCTCAAAACAAAACAAAACAAAACAAAAAAACAGAAAAAACGCTGGGCAAAGAGCAGGTGATTATTAAGTGGTAAATCTGACAGTGAAAAGCAGCTAGAAAACGAAGTGGAGATTTTTCTCTCCTCCCTCACCCGCCGAGGGTATGCTCAGGGTTTTAGGCTATAAAGGTACAGGCCCAGGGAACGAGCGAATAATAATAATGGAAGACTCATATGATGCTTATGTGCCAGGTACTATTCTAAGCACTTTGCATATATTAGCTTATTTCATACATAGCTGGGCCGGGCGCCTCACATCTTGGCTGAGGGGGAGGATTGTTTGAGCTCAGGAGTCTGAGAGAGCCTGGGCAACATAGTGAGATTTCGTCTCTATTAAAAATTTAAAAAAATTAGCTGGGCATGGCAGCGCGAGCCTGTAGTCCCAGCTACTCCGAAGGCTGAGGTGGGAGGATCCCTTGAGATGCAGAAATCAAGGCTGCAGTGAGCCATGACAGTTCCACTGCACTCCAACCTGGGTGACAGAAGGAGAACCTGTCTGAAAAACAAAATAAAACAAACAGGCCGGGCACGGTGGCTCACGCCTGTAATCCTAGCACTTTGGGAAGCTGAGGCAAGCAGATCACCTGAGGTCAGGAGTTTGAGACCAGCCTGGCCAACATGGTGAAACCCCGTCTCTACTAAAAATACAAAAATTAGCAGGGCATGGCTGCGGATGGCTGTAATCCCAGCTACTTGGGAGGCTGAGGCAGGAGAATCGCCTGAACCCGGCCGGCGGAGGTTGCAGTGAGCCGAGATCGCGCCCCTGCACTCCAACCTGTGGACAGAGCGAGACTCAGTCTCAAAATAAATAAATAAATAAATAAATAAATAAATAAATAAATAAAAATAGAAAACAACAAAAACAAATAGGGATTAATAAATAGGGAGAAGCAGGCATAATCCAGGGCAGGCGAAGACTCGGGGCCACGCCCAAGAGGCGTTTGCATTTTACCTTCAACAGTTCAAAGCCCTGGATGGCCAGGTTACCCAATTGTGGACTGCCTTGACTACTTAATTGAGTCAATCTAACCCTCACCTTCTCTCTCCTCTCTCTCCATTTAGCGGGTCACGTAGCTACTAGGGCTTCCTTAGCCTATCAAGCCACCTGGGGACTGAGTCATTCAGTCACCTATCTGGTAGTCACATCTGCCCCTGGGGTCATCCCTCTACTGGGCCACCTCGGCCCATCGTGACCTGTCACTTCTTGAGCTCCCTCAGGCCCCTAGGCTGGCCAGGTCGCCTCAGTGCCACGCCTCCCTGGCCCGCGATTCGGCCTGCACGTTACGCTTTGTTCCCAGAAGCAGGTTTTCGACACGCCGCTCCCTCTTGGCTCCAGCTGTTTTCCTGCCAGCGCTGGGAGACTCGGCAGCCGCAGCGCCCCCAGCGGCGCGCAGCGGCCCAGGAAGAGAGTGCCTACCGCCGGCGCCTCTTCAGCCTCCTCCCGGAACGCGGGAGCGGGCGCAACCAGCGCCCACCCAGATCGTCGTGACGGTGCTCCTCATTGGCTGCGTTGTGTGACGCCACGGAAGGGCCCCGGCGGCCGCCGGGAGCCGGAGCTCCGCGCGTGCGCAGACGGAGCGCGCTGACCGGAGGGGGAGGTGGCTGCCGCTTCTCCCGCGTCCGCCATTTTGTTGCTGTAGCTATTGGGAACGAGCTGGGCAAAACCACCCCGGAGGCGCGACGCTCCTTCGAGTTCGGTGCCTCGTGTGACGGCGGGGGTCGGTGAAGACCCGTGGAGCTGCGACGCCGGCGCGTTCCAGGCCGGGAGTCACTGGAGGCACCCCTGGGACGCCGAGCAGCCCGAGAACCCCGGGGTGGCCTCAGCTGCGGCTCGGCTTTGCGTGCCCTGACCCCCCGGCTCTGCCCTGCATTCCCGGGCGGCTCTCCGTGAGGCGGCCCCGGAGCAGGCGGGCGGCGTTGGAGGATGCTGCGGGCCTGGAGCCGAGAGGAAAGTGCTGGCCCAGCCCTCTGAGCGCTCCTCGAGGTGTGCGAGAGGCCCTTCCTCAGCCCCAAAGCCGTCTGCCGGGCTAAGGCGTGCAGAGCAGGCGAGGACAGCCGCCGCCCCTACCGCCGCAGAGTCCCCGGCCCGACACCATGTCCTCTGCCAGGTTCGACTCCTCGGACCGCTCCGCCTGGTACATGGGTCCGGTGTCTCGCCAGGAGGCGCAGACCCGGCTCCAGGGCCAGCGCCACGGTATGTTCCTCGTCCGCGATTCTTCCACCTGCCCTGGGGACTATGTGCTGTCGGTGTCCGAGAACTCGCGGGTCTCCCACTACATCATCAACTCGCTGCCCAACCGCCGTTTTAAGATCGGGGACCAGGAGTTTGACCATTTGCCGGCCCTGCTGGAGTTTTACAAGATCCACTACCTGGACACCACCACCCTCATCGAACCCGCGCCCAGGTACGCGAGAGCCCGCCCCGACCGCGGAGGAAGGTCGAGAACCGGGTCGGTTGAAGAGTGTTTGTGTAGGGGGGTGGGGCGCGCTTGAACCCATATTCCCCCCATTCTGAACCAAATTATTTTCCAGAAGGCCTTCCTAACGGAAAGCTAGTGTCAGGATCTGGGTCATTGGATAAGTGGATGCGTTTTTGTTTTTTGTCTTTTCCTCATGAGGCTGTTTATCAATGTCAGGAGGATGCGTTTTAAATGTTTAATGGGGGTGGCATAAAATGCACGCTTTTTGCCTTTCGTGACTTTCTCTGGGTGTAATACTGATGCAGGGATTTGCTGGTTTTCCTAAAAACCTTCTTTTTGAGACGGAGTCGCCAGGCTGAAGTGCAGTGGTGCGATCTCGGCTCAATGCCACCTCCGAGGGCCTCCCAGGTTCAAGCTATTCTCCTGCCTCAGCCTCCCGAGTAGCTGGGACTACAGGCGCACGCCACCACGTCCAGCTAATTTTTGTATTTTTAGTAGAGACGGTGTTTCACCATGTTGGCCGGGATGGTCTCGATCTCTTGACCTCATGATCCGCCTGCCTCGGTCTCCCAAAATGCTGGGATTACAGGCATGAGCCACCGCACCCGGCCAAAAACCGTTTTTAGCCATAGACTTCTTTGAGAATCTGGAGATAGCCGAGCACTCACCACCCAAGCCCCACCCCTCCGCGCCAAAGGCACGTACACACAAGTTTGCACACTATCCCAGGTTCTTGTACTGCCTCCAAATCTCTGAACTCCAGGTTAACTCCAGGACTGCAGCCTTTGTAACAGTCGACAAAATGAAACCAAAATATCAAAACTATATATTTGATACTGTGGTGCCAAGTTTGAAGCAGGCCAGACACCACCACTTTTATAGTACGTTAATCACAAAGATAAGGTGCATTGGCTTCAGCGAGGATATTTTTTGGAAAATTTATTTCATATTTTCTCCCCAAGGACCATTAGTAGGCCAGAGATTAGTCTGATTAATTTCCAAGGTGAAATTAGGCTAAAATGTTATTAAGGAAAATTTTTGAATGACACTGAGTTGTATCCTAGTTCAATTTCAGACGTGCTTTTTGTGTTAAGTCTAATGACTTAGTATCTCTTATTTTTAAATTAATGCAAAGTGACCAAGTAGTCTCTTTTCCAAGTGAAATACATTATTTTAATTGATTAGTTGCTTTAATTTGCCTTAAGCATTTTAACAAAGATTTATTTTTATTGTTGTGTTTGCCCTGTAACACTTTGATTTTATCAGAGGTTTCTTTTATTTAAATTATCCCAAATTTGAGTTGAAAAGTTGCCTAGAATTTTTAAAGTAACAAACTGGCCAGTTCATTTCTTAATCATCTGTTTTAAAAGGACTGGGTGTTGATGCAGTTTTTCCAGGGTTAAATGTTTATGACTTTATGGATTTGTCGACTGGGTATTACTCTAAACATTAAAAGCTATTATAATTAAGGACACGAACTGTTTGCATAGTGGGATAGAGATAGAAAAAGAAGCCATGACAGTATAATGACTTTAAGATTAACTACTGAACTAAATGGACTTTAAAAGTGGGCAGAAAGTGATTGTAAATCAAATACTGTATAACAAAGACCAGGACACCAAGAATCTGATTGGTGAAACATGCAGTTCCTGGCAGATGCTGGTAGTTGCAGTCAACTTTGAGCACAATATAATTCCAATTTAAGGGGTTGAGAATCTTAGAAGCCACTGTAGTGAGATTTGTAGTATGACTGAATAAATTATTCATCTCGTTTGTGAGAGTGAATTATATAATTAATACTAGGCATTCATTAAGCCATGCATGTACTTACGTTGAGGTGATGAATACTAATAATACAGCTGTTTCAAAAAGCGAGTTAATGGCGGGGTGTGGTAGCTCACGCCAGTAATCCCGGCACTTTGGGAAGCCGAGCCAGGTGAATCACGAGGTCAGGAGTTCGAGACCAGCCTGACCAACATGGTGAAACCCCGTCTCTACTACAAATACAAAAAATTTGCTGGGCGTAGTGGCGGGCACCTGTTATCCCAGCTCCTGGGGAGGCTGAGGTAGGAGAATCGCTTGAACACGGGAGGCGGAGGTTGCAGTGAGCCGACATCGCACCACTGCACAGCCCGGGCAACAGAGTGAGGCTCCGTCTCAAAAAAAAAAAAAAAAGAAAGAAAAAAAGTGAGTTAATGGCTTGAATCTCCTTCTAGAGGGAGGAAAAGAAGTAGGCTGCTTCTGTCTATCCACAGAATCGCCTCCAAATTTTCCATACATGCGTCTTCTTAGAGAACAAGCATGTAATTCTGTTTTTGCTTCCTCTCGTCCTTCCTTTACTGCAGCTCTACTAGGCTGCTCACTTATTCCCTGGTAGCCATCCTTCCTTACTCATACCTTTGTACCTTTGCACCTTTGCACCTTTGCTCCAGCTGTTGGCTCTTTATTGACTGCCTTAACTACACCTCGCTCTCCATCTGTTGAAATCCTACCTGTTGTTCCAGTCCCTTCACAGATGATAGGGCCTTTCTCTGACCCTCCCCGTCACGTTCAGCTTTGTTTCTCCTCTGTGCCCTCTGCCTCAGGCCTGTTGCTTTAATTTAGTTTTTCATTTTCCTAGCTATCTTGAAGGAGATCACCATACTGGTTGAATTAGATACTGACTGAATTTACTTTGTTATACTGAATCTTCAAATTGCCACTCCCAAGCCTGGTTTTCATGGCTTAGGTTTAACATGTTATTAGCCTTTTATAGAAAGCTAGTGACTACTAGAGCCTTGGCCAAACGGAAAACTCAGTGTAATGCTTCTTCACATCCCAAACAGGATAAATTTAGTGGCTTAACTTTTCAGGCATCAAAACTGAGCTTTTAAAGCCAGAATTTAATACCTGTTGGCTAATATTTTGGTTTATCTTGCATAGCTAAAATTTGTAACAATAATGTCCTACTCGAAATTTAAGGACCGGTGGCTTGCATTGTTATGGTCTTATCCTTTTTATTGGAACGTTTCATAATTTTTAATTTTATATTTTTGTTCAAATGTTTATAAGAGAATTATAACCCAGCGTAGGTACTGGGAAAGATGTGTGACAGACATACTTTCTCCCTGTGGAACTCCTACTGTAGTGGAGAAGACAGACTGAAAAGTAGAAAAATAAAGTACTAGTAAGATTAATAAATGCTATGAAGGAAATAAACCCAGGCTGAAAGACTATAACAGGAGGGACCTACCCGGGGTGATGTGGTAGGAGAAAGCATGAAGCTAAGACCTAAGAGTAAAGAAGAACCCTGCCTAGGCAAGACTTGGCTTGAGAGGAGGGGAAGAGCCTACCAGGTTTAGGGAAAAGCTTATGGAGATGTCCTGAGGTAAGAAAGTCGTGAGTGTGTTGTTGTTTCTTTCTTTTTTTTTTTTTTTTTTTTTTTTTGAGACAGAGTCTCGCTTCGTCGCCCAGGCTGGAGTGCAGTGGCGCAATCTCGGCTCACTGCAAGCTCCGCCTCCCGGGTTCACGCCATTCTCCTGCCTCAGCCTCCCGAGTAGCTGGGACTACATGCGCCCACCACTGCGCCCGGCTAATTTTTTCTATTTTTAGTAGAGACAGGGTTTCACCTTGGTCTCGATCTCCTGACCTTGTGATCCGCCCGCCTCGGCCTCCCAAAGTGCTGGGATTACAGGCGTGAGCCACTGCGCCCGGCTGTTTCTTTCTTTCTTTTTTTTTTTTTTTTTTTTTTTGAGACGGAGTCTTGCTCTGTCGCCCGGGCTGGAGTGCAGTGACTGGATCTCGGCTCACTGCAAGCTCCGCCTCCCGGGTTCACGCCATTCTCCTGCCTCAGCCTCCCGAGTAGCTGGGACTACAGGCGCCCGCCACCTCGCCCGGCTAGTTTTTTTTTGTATTTTTTAGTAGAGACGGGGTTTCACCGTGTTAGCCAGGATGGTCTCGATCTCCTGACCTCGTGATCCACCCGTCTCGGCCTCCCAAAGTGCTGGGATTACAGGCTTGAGCCACCGCGCCCGGCCTCTTTCTTTTTTTTTATGGAAGATGAGGTCTTACTCTGGCCAGGCTACAGTGCAGTGGCCCAATCTCGGCTCACTGCACCCTCCGGCCTCCCGGGTTCAAGTGGTTCTCCTACCTCAGCCTCCTGAGTAGCTGGGACTACAGACGTCCGCCACCATGTCTGGCTAATTTTTGTATTTTTACTAGAGACAGGGTTTCACCATGTTGGCCAGGATGGTCTCCATATCTTGACCTCGTGATCCACCCGCCTTGGCCTCCAAAGTGCTGGGATTACGGATGTGAGCCACCCTGTCTGGCTCCGGCGTGTGTTTCTTAAAGGAGAAAGGGGACATAAAAAATTAGTTTGGAGATCAAGGTCAGGAATTGGGTTTTTATTTGAAGTGCTGTGGGCTCCAAGGAAGGAATTTGAGGCAGAGGAGTGACCTGGGGCTGTTATTGTAATCCAGCTACAAAATGATAGTGACTAATAGTGACAGTGGAACTGTGACTTGGAGGTGCCTATTTTGGAGATAAAATTGATTTGCTGGTGGGTGGGGATGAAGGAAAAGGGAAGAAGGGATGATTTGGTATGTTTGTAACTTTGTATCTTCTGTGTTTTTATCTTTAACTGCTTTTTGTATTTGTGATATTCCTATGATGGATTTCATTTCACTTTATTGAGACCAAGTCTTGCTCTGTCCCCCAGGCTGTAGTGAAGTGGTGTAATCTCAGCTCACTGCCACCTTCACCTCTGGGGTTTAAGATTCTCCTGCCTCATCCTCCCTAGTAGCTGGGATTACAGCATGCACTGCCACACCTGGCTAATTTTTGTATTTTTAGTAGAGACAGGGTTTCACCATGTTGGCCAGGGTAGTCTTGAGCTCTTGACCTCAAGTGATCCACCTCCCTGGGCCTCCCAAAGTGCTGGGATTACAGGTGTGAAGCACCGCGCCTGGCCTAGCTCTAATGTTTTTTATTTAATAGGGGTTGTTTCCAGTTTGACAACAGAATGCTTAAGAAGGTAGCTTGCTTTGTTTGACATTTTCCATTTGTCGATAGATACATTCAGGCTACAAAGAAAAATTAGAAGAAATAAAATTTTGCCATTAAGAACTAAAGGAGGTTGGCCCTTCAAGAAAATAATGTATTGTACTCAGCAGACTTTGGGCATTGCATGCACCTAGTAATATGGAACCAACATTGAATCAGAGAGCCCTATCATGCTTCTGAGGAGCTTACTGGTTACTTTTTTTTTTCTCTTTTTGAGATGGAGTCTTGCTCTGTGGCCCAGGCTGGAGTGCAGTGGCGGGATCTTGGCTCACTGCAAGCTCCGCCTCCTGGGTTCATGCCATTCTGCTGCCTTAGCCTCCCAAGTAGCTGGGACTACAGGTGCCTGCCACTACGCCCTGGTAACTTTTTGTATTTTTAGTAGAGATGGGGTTTCGCTGTGTTAGCCAGGATGGTCTCAATCTCCTGACCTCATGATCTGGCCCCCTGGGCCTCCCAGAGTGCTGGGATTACAGGCATGAGCCACCACGCCCAGCGTTTTTTTTTTTCTTTTTCTTTTGAGACGGAGTCTTGCTCTGTTGCCAGGCTAGAGTGCGGTGGTGCGATCTTGGCTCACTGCAACCTCCGCCTCCCTGGTTCAAGCGATTCTCCTGCCTCAGCCTCCCGAGTGAGTAGCTGGGACTACAGGCGCATGCTACCACACCCGGCTAATTTTTGTATTTTTAGTGGAGATGGCGTTTCACCATGTTGAGCAGGATGGTTTCTATCTCTTAACCTCAGGGGATCTGCCTGCCTCAGCCTCCCAAAGTACTGGGATTACAGGCGTGAGCCACTGCGCCTGGCTACTTAAAAAAAAAAAAAAAATTTAAATGTCAGCTGTGCTTGGTGGCTCATGCCTGTAATCCCAGCACTTCGGGAGGTTAAGGCAGGAGGATCGCTAGAGCCCAGGAGTTCGAGACCAGCCTGGGCAACGTGGTGAAACCCCGTCTCTACTGAAATGCAAAAAATTAACCGGGCATGGTGGCGTGCGCCTGTAGTCCCAGCTACTCGGGAGGCTAAGGCAGGAGAATCACTTGAACCGAGGAGGGGTTTGGGTGGGGGGTGGAAGTTGCAGTGTGCCAAGATCGTGCAGCTGGACTCCATCCTGGGCGACAGAGGGAGACTTTCCAAAAAAACAAACAAAAACCAAGAACACTGTCCTTATGTTGAGAATGGAATCTTGTCCAGTTAAGAGTTGTGTTCCCAGCCGGGCGTGGTGGCTCACACCTGTAATCCCAGCACTGTGGGAGGCTGAGGCGGGCGGATCACGAGGTCAGGAGATCAAGACCATCCTGGCCAACATGGTGAAACTCCGTCTCTACTAAAAATACAAAAATTAACTGGGTGTGGTGGCATGCACCTGTAGTCCCAGCTACTCTGGAGGCTGAGACAGGAGAATCGCTTGAACCCGGGAGCCTGAGGTTGCAGTGAGCCAAGATTGCGCCCCTGCACTCCAGTTTGGGCAACAGAGTAACACTTCTTCTCGGAAAAACAAAAAACAAAAACATTATTTTAATTATTTCAGATAAGTAAAAGGGGACACAGCCTATTAGTGGGGAATTCAGATTAACTTGAGTTGAATCTGAGCTAAAATCATAACAGGTTAGGTGGAGCCACTAGGCACATAGCAACTCACTGGAATGAACGTGAGAAGAGGCTTTGAAGGCACACTCAACAGTATTTGAATTCTGTCACACCAATTTTCTGATAGAATTAAACCATATTTAGGTAATTCAAATATCCGAGCTTTTATGCTTTCGGAAACAAAAAAGGAGGGAAATTGGAAAGGGAATTTCTCCGATATATGGAGGCCTACTATATACCAGAACTCACTGCTAGACTTTTGGCATCTACTGGAAGTAAACCATGTTTTTGTTTTTGTTTTTTGTCTTTGAGAAGCTTGGTCTATTGAAAAAATTAAAATAGAATGCCATGACAGCTTAAAAGCAAAGGTGATCAACTGTACCTGAGAGGTGGGGAAAGGCTTGAAAGAGGAGATGCTCTTCAACTGATTCTTTTTTTTATTTGAGAGGAGTCTTGCTCTGTTGCGGCCCAGGCTGGAGCGCAGTGGCCGGATCTCAGCTCACTGCAAGCTCCGCCTCCCGGGTTTATGCCATTCTCCTGCCTCAGCCTCCCGAGTAGCTGGGACTACAGGCGCCCACCACCTCGCCCGGCTAATTTGTTTTGTATTTTTAGTAGAGATGGGGTTTCACCGTGTTAGCCAGAATGGTCTCGATCTCCTGACCTCGTGATCCGCCCGTCTCGGCCTCCCAAAGTGCTGGGATTACAGGCTTGAGCCACCGCGCCCGGCAAGGGTCAGATTTTAAATATTTTCAGCTTTTCCATAGGGTCTCTGTCCAACTACTCAACTATGCCCTTGTAGCGAAAAACAGTCATAGACAGTACGTAAATGAATGGGCTTGGCTATCTTCTTTTTTTTTTTTTAAGACAGAGTCTTGCTCTGTCACCCAGGCTGGAGTGCAGTGGCGTGATCTCGGCTCATTGCAACCTCTGCCTCCCAGGTTCAAGCAATTCTCTTGCCTCAACCTCCCAAGTAGCTGGGCCTACAGGTGCGTGCCACCGCACCTGGCTAATTTTTGTGTTTTTAGTAATGACAGGGTTTTGTTATGTTGGCCAGGTTGGTCTCGAACTCCTGACCTCAAGTGATCCTCCCACCTCGGCCTCCCAGTGTTGGGATTACAGGCGTGAGCCACCACACGCATGGCCTTTTTTTTTTTTTTTTTTTTTTTTTTTTTTTTTTTTTGAGATAGAGTCTTACTCTGTCTCAGGCTGGAATTACAGTGACGCAATCTTGGCTCATTACAACTTCTGCCTCCCGGATTCAGGTGATTTTCCTGCCTCAGCCTCTCAAATAGCTGGGATTACAGGCGTGCGCCACCACGCCCAGCTAATATTTTGTAATTTTAGTAGAGATAGGTTTTACCATGTTGGCCAGGTTGGTCTCGAACTCCTGACCTTAAGTGATCTGCACATCTTGGCCTCCCAAAGTGTTGAGATTACAGGTGTGAGCCACAGTGCCCGGCCATAGATAATTTTTTAATTAATTAATTAATTAATTTTTTTGAGATGGAGTCTCGATCTGTCGCCGTGGCTGGAGTGCAGTGGTGTGATCTCAGCTCACTGCAAGCTCCGCCTCCCAGGTTCGCACTGTTCTCCTGCCTCAGCCTCTGAGTAGCTGGTACTACAGGTGCCCACCACCACGCTTGGCTAATTTTTTGTATTTTTAGTAGAGATGGGGTTTCACCGTGGTCTCGATTTGCTGACCTTGTGATCTGTTCGCCTCGGCCTCCCAAAGTGCTGAGATTACAGGTGTGAGCCACCGTGCCTGGCCAGTAATTTTTGTACAGTGTACTGGAGCTAAGAATGATTATTTAGTTTTGAGATGGAGTCTCACTCTGTTGCTCAGGCTGGAGTGCAGTGGTGCAATCTCTGCTCACTGCAACCTCTGCCTCCTGGGTTCAAGTGATTCTCGTGCCTCAGTCTCCCGAGTAGCTGGGACTGCAGGCATGTGCCACCACGCCTGGCTAATTTTTTGTATTTTTAGTAAAGATGGGATTTCACCATGTTGGCCAGGTTGGTCTCAAACTCCTGAACTCAGGTGATCTGCCCGCCTCAGCCTCCCAAAGTGCTGGGATCACAGGTGTGAGCCACCGCACAAGGCCTGATTATTTTATTTTTAAAGAGTTTAAGAGAATTTGTGACAAAGACCATATGAAGCCTGCAAAGCCTAAAATGGATACCATCTGACCCTTTATGAACATCTGCCGACCTTTGAAAGGCCTTGGCCAGCCCAGCTCCTGTTATGTGCCTGTGAGAATTAATAGCATAATGCATGTGTGCACTGAGGGCTGTGAGAAGACTGGGTAGGGGAACATTTGAATGAACTTACTGGGCTGTAGTCTATTTTATTTATTTATTTATTTTATTTATTTATTTATTTTGAGACGGAGTCTCGCTCTGTCGCCCAGGCTGGAGTGCGGTGGCGCGATGTCCGCTCACTGCAAGCTCCGCCTCCCTGGTTCACGCCATTCTCCTGCCTCAGCCTCCTGAGTAGCTGGGACTACAGGCGCCTGCCACCGCGCCCGGCTAATTTTTTGTATTTTTAGTAGAGACGGGGTTTCACCGTGGTCTCGATCTCCTGACCTTGTGATCCGCCCCACTCGGCCTCCCAAAGTGCTGGGATTACAGGCGTGAGCCACCGCGCCAGGCCTATTTATTTATTTTTGAGTCAGAGTCTTGTTCTGTGGCCTAGGCGAGAGTGTAGTGGTGCCACCTAGGTTCACTGCAACTTCCACCTCCCAGGCTCAAGTGATTCTTGTGCCTCAGCTTCCCGAGTAGCTGAGATTAGAGGTGTGTGCCACCATATCCGGCTACTTTTTTTTTTTTTTTTTAATTAAAAAGTAAACTTTAATGTCGAAAATGCAAACTTGGGGAGGGCAGAAAGATCACACACAAGGCTGTCACTTCACACTTGGAGGGTTGCAGAGCGGCCGGGCAGAGGCGCTCCTCACTTCCCAGACCGGGGGGACGCTGGGCAGAGGCGCTCCTCACTTCCTAGACCCTGGGGCAGCCAGACAGAGGCGCTCCTCACTTCCCACATCGGGGGACGGCTGGGCAGAGGCGCTTCTTACTTCCCAGACCATTGGGCAGCCAGACAGAGGCGCTCTTCACTTCCCACATGGTGGGGGAACAACTGGGCAGAGGTGCCCCTCACTTCCCAGACAGTGCAGGCGGTGAAGGTGGAGTGGGAGGCTGTGGGGGAAGGCGCTCCTCACTTTGCAGGCAGTGCAGGGACTAGGCAGAGGCACTCCTTCCCAGGCGGGGCAGCAGCTGGGCAGAGGTGCTCCTCACTTCCCAGACAGTGGGGCGGCCGGGCAGAGACTCTCCTCATTTGCTAGAGCCCAGCTACTTTTTGTTTGTTTGTTTGTTTGTTTTTGGAAATTAAGTCTCCCTCTGTCACCCAGTCTCCCAGGCTGGAGTGCATGGGCACGATCTTGGCTCACTGCAACCTCCACCTCCTGAGTTTCTCCTGCTTCTGCCTCCCTAGTAGCTGGGACTACAGGTGTGCGCCACCATGCCTGGCTAATTTTTATTTTATTTTATTTTTGAGATGGAGTCTCGCTCTGTCGCCCAGGCTGGAGTGCAGTGATGCAATCTCGGCTCACTGCAAGCTCCACCTCCCGGGTTCACACCATTCTCCTGCCTCAGCCTCCTGAGTAGCTGGGATTACAGGTGCCCGCCACCACACCTGGCTAGTTCTTTTTTTCGTATTTTTAGTAGAGACGGGTTTTCACCGTGTTAGCCAGGATGGTCTCGATCTCCTGACCTCGTGATCCACCCATCTCGGCCTCCCAAAGTGCTGGGATTACAGGCTTGAGCCACTGCGCCCGGCCCTGAGTGCCACTTTCTTTTTTTTTTTTTTTGAGACGGAGTCTCGCTCTGTCTCCCAGGCTGGAGTGCAGTGGCCGGATCTCAGCTCACTGCAAGCTCCGCCTCCCGGGTTTACGCCATTCTCCTGCCTCAGCCTCCCGAGTAGCTGGGACTACAGGCGCCCGCCACTTCGCCCGGCTAATTTTTTGTATTTTTAGTAGAGACGGGGTTTCACCGTGTTCGCCAGGATGGTCTCGATCTCCTGACCTCGTGATCCGCCCATCTCGGCCTCCCAAAGTGCTGGGATTACAGGCTTGAGCCACCGCGCCCGGCCCTGAGTGCCACTTTCTAAACGGGTTCCCTCAGATTTTACCCTATTCCCCATATCACCACCGCCCTTGGTTAAGCTTTTTTTAATTTTTTTTAA
Source organism: Chlorocebus sabaeus (assembly GCF_047675955.1). Taxonomy (NCBI): domain Eukaryota; kingdom Metazoa; phylum Chordata; class Mammalia; order Primates; family Cercopithecidae; genus Chlorocebus; species Chlorocebus sabaeus. The sequence continues at coordinate 30,200,004 of NC_132922.1, forward strand.
TTTTTTTTTAAAAGAGAGATGGGGTCTGTAGCTCCTGGGCTTAAGGGATCCTCCTGCCTCAGCCTCCCAAAGTGCTAGGATTACAGGCATTAGCCACTATGCCTGGCCTCTAGTCTATTTCTTTCGTTTTTTCTTTCTTTTTTTGAGACGGAGTCTTACTCTATCTCCCAAGCTGGAGTGCTGTGGCACAGTCTCAGCCCTCTACAACCTCTGCCTCCTGGGTTCAAGCAAATCTCCTGCTTTAGCCCAATCCGCCTGCGTTGGCCTCCCAAAGTGCTGGGATTACAGGCATGAGCCACTGCACCTGGCCTCTAGTGTATTTCTAATGGAGAACCAAATACATGAACCTGTGTTCAGCAGAATCATTCAACTTCAAGGGAGCAGCTTTCTGTGCATCACCTCCTTAGCTTGTTCTCCTGACCTTTAGCAAAACTCCTTCCTTTGAATACTCCTTGACCCTATCAGCTTCTGTTGGGACACATGTTTGTTGTTATTGTTGTTGAGACGGAGTCTTGCTCTGTCACTCATGCTGGAGTGCAGTGACTCATGCGACCTCTACCTCCCAGGTTCAAGTGATTCTCCTGCCTCTGCCTCTTGAGTAGCTGGGCTTATGGACTCATAGTACTACACCAGGCTAATTTTTGTATTTTCAGTAGAGATGGGGTTTCACCATGTTGACCAGGCTGGTCTTGAACTCCTGACCTCAAATGATCCACCTGCCTCGGCCTCCCAAAAGGGCTGGGATTACAGATGTGAGCCACCATGCCCGGCTGAGACACATGTTAATTGTACTGTGTTCTCTCATTTGCCTTTCTCTGTTAAATTCAGTCTTTTGAGAGGAGGAACTTGGTTTTATTTACCCTTTTTTTTTTACCTCTAAATTCTTCTTTTTTTTTTTTTTTTTTTTTTTTTTTTTGAGATGGAGTTTCGCTTTTATAGCTTAAGCTGGAGGCTCACTGCAACCTTTGTTTCCAGTTTTCAAGCAATTCTCCTGCCTCAGCCTCCCGGGCAGCTGGAACTACAGGTGTGCACCACAATACTTCGCTAATTTTTTGTATGTTCAGTAGAGGTGGGGTTTCACCATGTTGGCCAGGCTGGTCTCAAACTCCTGACCTCAGGTGATCTGCCTGCCTTGGCCTCCCTAAGTGCTGGGATGACAGGGCCATCCTCCCACCTCAGCCCCCCTAGTAGTTGGGACTACAGGTGCAGAACAAAGCACAGCATCTGGCTCCCAAATTCTTAGTACATAGTAGGGCCAGTGGATACCTGGGTAAATGGATTTCATCAGTGTTAATCCCCTACTGAAGCTATATTAAGTGTTGTTCTCTTGTAGGACTGCCTTTTTTTTTTTTTTTTTTTTTTTTTTTTGACACAGGGTCCTGCTCTGTCGTCTAGGCTGGAGTGCTTTATATGCAGTCTCCATTCAGCTTCTCTCTGCCAGGCTCAAGTGATCCTCCCACATTAGCCTCCCCTGAGTAGCTGGGACCACAGGCTTGTACCACCTTGCCTGGCTAGTTTTTGTATTTTTGTAGAGACAGTTTCAGAGACAGGGTGGTCTCGAACTCCTGAGCTCAAAGTGTTGGGATTACAGGAGTGAGCCACCACACACAGTCAGGATTAACTGCTTTTTTTTTTTTTTTTTTTTGAGACAGTCTTGCTCTGTTGCCCAGGCTGGAGTGCAGTGGCGTGATCTCGGCTCACTGCAAACTCTGCCTCCTGGGTTGACACCATTCTTCTGCCTCAGCCTCCCGAATAGCTGCGACTACAGGCACGTGCCACCACGCCCGGCTAATTTTTTGTATCTTTAGTAGAAAGATGGGGTTTCACTCTGTTAGCCAGGATGGTCTCAATCTCCTGACCTCGTGATCTGCCCACTTCGGCCTCCCAAAGTGCTGGGATTACAGGCGTGAACCACCATGCACTGGCTAACTGCTTTTTTTTTTTTTTTTTTTTTTTTTTTTTGAGACGGAGTCTTGCTCCGCCGCCCAGGCTGGAGTGCAGTGGCCGGATCTCAGCTCACTGCAAGCTCCGCCTCCCGGGTTTACGCCATTCTCCTGCCTCAGCCTCCTGAGTAGCTGGGACTACAGGCGCCCGCCGCCTCGCCCGGCTAGTTTTTTGTATTTTTTAGTAGAGACGGGGTTTCACCGTGTTAGCCAAGATGGTCTCGATCTCCTGACCTCGTGATCCGCCCGTCTCGGCCTCCCAAAGTGCTGGGATTACAGGCTTGAGCCACCGCGCCCGGCCTGGCTAACTGCTTTTAACTATACAAATAATAAAATACTCTTGGATGGAGTCTTAAGGTGGAACTGCCTGTGCTCTTAATAGTGTCTGAAATTTATATGGTACTTACTAGACTTGTCACAGGATCTCTATGGCTCTTCAAATAGCAGGGGCTGGGTGTGATGGCTCACACCTGTAATCCCAACACTTTGGGAGGCCAAGGTGGGAGAATTGCTAGAGACTAGAAGTTCAAGACAAGCCTCGAAAACATAGTGATACCCCCATCTCTACAGAAAATTTAAAAATTGGCTGTGTGTGGTGGCAACTGCCTGTAGTCCCAGCTGCTCAGGAGGCTGAAGTGGGAGGATCACTTGAGCCTGGGAGGTAGAAGCTACAGTGAGCTGTGGTTGTGCCGCTGCACTCCAGCCAGGATGACAGCAAGACCCTGTCTCAAAAAAAAGAGAAAGAAATAGAAGCAGGGATGTACTTGAAGGGTATGTGTATGTTCATGTGGTTATATTGAATACTTGGTGCTGGTCGGTAATTTTGAATGCTTCACATGCATTATGCCATTCTCATACACCTAACAGATGCAGGGTTCATCCCTAAGGCTGATGAGCTCATTATGAGTGAGGAGTCTAGAACCAAACTCCCTGAGTTCAAGTCTAACCTCTTCTTTGGCTCCTCATTTGTAAAATGGAAATAATAACAGCATCTACCTTACAGGGTTGCTGTGACTATTAAATAATCTAATATCTTCAAACACTGTAAACTATGCCTAGCATAGATAATAAGTATGATCTCTTTATTATTACTCCTGTTCTTACTATTCTTGCTAGCTATTTATTTTTTATTTTATTTTATTTTGTTTTTTTGAGACAGAGTGTCACTCTGTCGCCCAGGCTGGAGTGCAGTGGTGTGATCTCAGCTCAATGCAAGCTCTGCCTCCCGGGTTCATGCCATTCTCCTGCCTCAGCCTCCTGAGTAGCTGGGATTACAGGCACCCACCACCACACCTGGCTAATTTTTTGCATTTTTAGTAGAGACGGGGTTTCACCGTGTTAGCCAGGATGATCTTGATCTCCTGACCTCGTGATCTGCCTGCCTCGGCCTCCCAGAGTGCTGGGATTACAGGTCTGAGCCACTGTGCCCGGCCTCTTATTTATTTATGTTTTGAGACAGAGTCTTGTTCTGTTGTCCAGGCTGGAATGTAATGATGCAGTCATAGCTCCCTGCAGCTTCTAACTCCTGGGCTCAAGTAATGCTTCTGCCTCAGCCTCTTGAGTATCTGGGACCCCAGGTGTGTGCCACCATGCCCAGCTAATTTTTTGTCTTTTTAGTAGAGACAGGGTTTTGATATGTTGGACAGGCAGGTCTCCAAGTGATCTGCCTGCCTTGGCCTCCCAAAGTGCTGGGATTACAGTTCTGAGCCACCACTCCTGGTAGATTTATTATTTTTAACTTGGCAAGTCTGTAAGCCCTTTTTTGTTCCTTTTTTTCCAAGGGGCCAGAGGTAGAGGCCTTTGTCATTTTCTGTGTGTCCAGGGAAGTGTGCAGGATGTATAAGCCATAGATTAGGAGTGGGAGGAAGAGTGTGTGGTGGTTGTGACAAGGGTCCAAAGGAAGGCAGCTTCCGAACTTACTTGAGATTATAAAAATAAATTTAAACCAGGTATCTCTGTGTAATCGAAAGGTTTCTGTAAAACAGAGATGAAGTGTATGTGTGTGTATATACTTGTCATTTGAAAAGACATTCAGAATAGTAACTTTTGGGACAGTACAGACTACAAAAATTACAGCATGATAGAACCTTCTTAACTACTAAGAATATAGAAAGGAAAATAAGGCCTGGCATGGTGGCTCACACCTGTAATCCCAGCACTTTGGGAGGCTGAGGCAGGTGGATCACCTGAGGCCAGGAGTTTGAGACCAGCCTGGCCAATATGACAAAATCCTGTTTCAACTAAAAACACAAAATTTATCTGGGTATGGTGTTGCACATCTGTAATCTCAGCTAGTCGGAAGGCCGAGGCAGAAGAATCACTTGAACACCGGAGGCAGGGGTTGCAGTGAACTGAGATTGCGCCACTGTACTCCACCCGGGTGACAGAGCAAGATTCTGTCTCAAAAAAAAAAAAAAAAAAAGTCTGGGCTCGGTGGCTCACACCTGTAATCCCAGCACTTTGGGAGGCCGAGGCAGGTGGATCACGAGGTCAGGAGATCAAGGCCATCCTGGCTAACAAGGTGAAATTCCGTCTCTACTAAAAAATAGAAAAAATTAGCGGGGCATGGTGGCATGTGCCTGTAGTCCCAGCTACTCAGGAGGCTGAGGCAGGAGAATTGCTTGAACTTGGGAGGCAGAGGTTGCGGTGAACTGAGATACCACCACTGCACTCCAGCCTGGGCAACAGAGCAAGACTCCGTCTCCAAAAAAAAAAAAGTAGGGGCCAGGTGTGGTGGCTTATGCCTGTAATCCCCAGCACTTTGGGAGGCTGAGGTGCGTGGATCACCCAATGTCAGGAGTTCAAGACCAACTTGGCCAACATGGTGAAAACCCTTGTCTACTAAAAATACAAAAAAAAATTACCCGGGCATGGTGGTGGGTGCCTGTAACCCCAGCTACTCGGGAGGCTGAGGCAGGAGAATCACTTGAACCAGGGAGGCAGAGATTGCAGTGAGCTGAGATCACGCTATTGCACTCCAGCCTGGGCAACAAGAGCGAAACTTGTCTCAAAAAAAAAAAAAAAGAAAAGGAAAATAACTTATTGTAGAGGAAAGTGGTTTATTAAGAAGTTTGACAGGCACTGGCTTAGAGTAAGATTTTTCTCTTATAGTAATTTTCTTTCTCTCTTAAGGTATCCAAGCCCACCAATGGGCTCTGTCTCAGCACCCAACCTGCCTACAGCAGAAGATAACCTGGAATATGTACGGACTCTGTATGATTTTCCTGGAAATGATGCCGAAGACCTGCCGTTTAAAAAGGGTGAGATCCTAGTGATAATAGAGAAGCCTGAAGAACAGTGGTGGAGTGCCCGGAACAAGGATGGCCGGGTTGGGATGATTCCTGTCCCTTATGTTGAAAAGCTTGTGAGATCCTCACCACACGGAAAGCATGGAAATAGGAATTCCAACAGTTATGGGATCCCAGAACCTGCTCATGCATACGCTCAACCTCAGACCACAACTCCTCTACCTGCAGTTTCCGGTTCTCCTGGGGCAGCAGTCACCCCTTTGCCATCCACACAGAATGGACCTGTCTTTGCGAAAGCAATCCAGAAAAGAGTACCCTGTGCTTATGACAAGACTGCCTTGGCATTAGAGGTAAAATCTGTTCAGACTAGCTTTTTGGGTCCTTTGACATTTGGTTTTAATTTTTAGTTTTAGTTTCTGCTCATTTAAGCTTGTATTCATGGAATTAGAGCACTAGATGATTTTGGAAGATACGCACTGTTAGCATTTCATGTTTAAATTTTTTTACAGAGACAAGGTCTCTGTTAAAAAGAGTTGTTTGCCCAGGCTGATCTCGACATCCTGGCCTCAAGCAAATCCTCCTACCTCAACCTCCCATAGTACTGGGGTGACAGATATGAGCCACCGTACCCGGCCTGTTATTAGTGTTTCACAGCTTGTTTTGTTCTTTCCTATTCCTTGTTTGTCCCACATTCTCAGCCTCCTTGCTCTTTTTTGTTCCCAAAGCCTAACAGATTTAGTTTTGCAGTCATTGGTTTTTCTTCCAGTAAGGAAAGATAATAATTAAGGAAGACCCATGACCTACAGGCAAAATCAGCATACAGATATATAGCTACTTGTATGGTTCTGTATTTCTAACATTGGAATCAGTTGAGAAATACGAAAATGTCTTAAAATTTCTCTTGAACTTGGTAGAGGAATTAATTTTTTTTGAGACAGAGTCTTGCTCTGTCACCCAGGCTGGAGTGCAGTGGTGCGATCTCTGCTCACTGCAAGCTCCGCCTCCCGGGTTCACGCCATCTCCTACCTCAGTCTCCCGAGTAGCTGGGACTACAGGCACCTGTCATCATGCCCAGCTAATTTTTTGTATTTTTAGTAGAGACGGAGTTTCACCGTATTAGCCAGGATGGTCTCGATCTCCTGACCTCGTGATCCACCTGTCTCGGCCTCCCAAAGTGCTGAGATTACAGGCGTGAGCCACCGTGCCCGACCCAGGAATGATTTTTTTGAGATGGAGTCTCGCTTTGTCACCCAGGCTCCAGCACAGTGGCATGATCTTGGCTCATTGCAACCTCCACCTCCCGGGTTCAAATGATTATCCTGCCTCAGCCTCCCGAGTAGCTGGGATTACAGGTGCCTGCCAGCATGCCCATCGAATTTTTGTATTTTTAGTAGAGATGGGGTTTCAACATGTTGGCCAGGCTGGTCTTGAACTCCTGACCTCAGGCGATCTGCCTGCCTCGGCCTCCCAAAGTGCTGGGATTACAGACATATATGACCACACCCAGCCATAGAGGAATGATTTTAAAATACATCAGCCCTTGCTTGTTACAGGTTTTGTAAATTAGAATAGCATGAAATAGAACTTGAACATTTTAATTACCAAGTCATTTTCTTTTCTTTTTCTTTTTTTTTTTTTTTTTGAGACAGAGTCTTGCTCTGTTGCCTTGTTGCCTAAGCTGTAGTGCAGTGGCGTGATCTTGGCTCACTGCAACCTCCGCCTCCTGAGTTCAAGAGATTTTCCTGCCTCAGCCTCCCGAGTAGCTGGGACTACAGGCACGCACCACTATGCCCAGCTAATTTTTGTATTTTTAGTAGAGATGGGGGTTTCACAATGTTGGCCAGGCTGGTCTCGAATTCCTGACCTCAGGTGATCCGCCCGCCTCAGCCTCCCCGAGTGCTGGGATGACAGACGTGAGCCTCCGCACTCAGCCATGTCATTTTCTTCTAACTAAACATTACAGAAGACTCTTTCTCAGCTGGGCACAGTGGCTCATGCCTGTAATCCCAGCACATTGGGAGAGCGAAGCTGGTGGATAACTTGAGGTCTGGAGTTTGAGACCAGCCTGGCCAACATGATGAAACCCTATCTCTACCAAAAAATACAAAAATTAGCCAGACGTGGTGGGCACACGCCTGTAGCCTCAGCTACTCAGGAGACTCAGGTGGAACAATTGCTTGAACTGGGGAATTAGAGGTTGCAGTGAGCCGAGATCATGCCACTGCATTTAAGCCTGGGCAATAGGGTGAGACCCTATCTCAAAAAAAGGGGGGAGAATGTTAAGAGAGACCCCAAGTGCAGTTCAGAAGGATGAAGTAAGGGACCCTGTTGCTTCAAATAAAACAAATCCTGACTCACCAAACAACCTGCCCACAGATAAAAGTTGTCTAGAATTGGTTTGTCCATAGGTCGTCCTCAGTGTTTTTTTGTTTTTGTTTTTTGTTTTGTTTTGTTTTGTTTTGTTTTGAGATGGAGTTTCACTCTTGTTGCCCAGGCTGGAGTGCAATGGCACAATCTTGGCTCACCGCAACCTCCGCCTCCTGGATTCAAGCGATTCTCCTGCCTTAGCCTCCAGAGTAGCTGGGATTACAGGCATGCGCCACCATGCCCAGCTAATTTTTTGTATTTTTAGTCGAGACAGGTTTCTCCATGTTGGTCAGGCTGGTCTCGAACTCCTGACATCAGGTGATCTGCCCGCCTCGGCCTCCCAAAGTGCTGGGATTACAGGTGTGAGCCACCATACCTGGCCCTCAATTTTTCTTTGGACCAGTAGTAGTATCTGAATGAACTGCACCTGAAGGTTTGTTTCAATGTTTGATTTTTGTCTCCCTTTCATGTTGGCTATAAGGAAAGAAGGAGCATCTGAGGCTGTGGTGGGGGTCTGGGACTGAGAGTCTCCAGGTCTGAGGAGGCTGCCTCCACAGATAGGAGTGCTGGCTGAGCAGGCCTTCCAGCTTTCTTTCCTTCTTTCTTTCTTTTTTTTTTTTTTTTGAGATGGAGTCTCATTTGTTGCCTAAGCTGGAGTACACTTGGTATAATCTCGGCTCACTGCAACCTCTGTCTCCTGGGCTCAAGCGATTCTTCTGCCTCAGCTTCTCAAGTAGCTGGGATTACAGGTGCCCGCTACCAAACCCGGCTGTTTTTAGCAGAGATGGGGTTTCACTATGTTCGCCAGGCTGGTCTTGAACTCCTGGCCTCTGATCCTCTACCCGCCTCAGCCTCCCAAAGTGCTCGGATTACAGGCGTGAGCCACTGCGCCTGGTCAGGCCTTTCAGCTTTCTCACCCCCACACAGACCGGCCTAGGCACAGGTGCATGCCTCTGGCCTGGTCTACACCTCAGCACCTTAGAATAACATGGGATGCTCTGGGCTGTTAATATGTTGTAGCATGCATTGTGTTTTCAGCCTTTTGAGGCGTTTTCACATCCGTCATAGCATAGGATTGGGGAGCTAGGAGTCAGAGCGGGTGTGACTCGTGTGTATTTGGCAGCTGCTCGTTGAGAACCTTGAAGGTGGAGGCTCCCAATCAGAATTTTAGGTACCTGCCTGTTGACCTCTGGCTCTAGGATTGTATGTTTTAGAAACCTGTATCTAGTGTGCGTGCGTGTGTGCTCATTGGAGCGAGTACTAGGAGGTTGTAGGGAGGAACATTAGGTATTACAGAAGGGATCATTTAGAGCTTGGTGTGTGGGTGGATAGGTAGGTGCCCGAGACAGGTCAGGTGTAGGAGGAAGGAAGCCTAGTTAATGATTGTGTATTTTAAGATAACCTACATACTTTGCCATTACATAGCTCCTAGTCTCTCTGGCCCCAGAGAGAGGTTCTCCACACCTGAGCCTCATGACACTAACCCAGCCCGCTGAGCTTCAGCAAATGGTTTTTTTCGTGCTTGAATGAGAGAAAGTGTAAATAGGACCTGAGAAATAGACCTTTACCAAATTCCATTTAATGGTATTTCGCTTTCTGTATATTTAAATGAAACTTTAGGTTATAGCATAAGTTAAAAAAAATTTTTTTTCCCCGAGATCGAGTCTCTGTCACTCAGGCTGGAGTGCAGTGGTGTGATCTCGCTGCAGCCTCCGCCTCATGGGTTTAAGCAATTCTCATGCCTCAGCCTCCTGAGTAGCTGGGGTAAATATTTTTTTGATTGTTACCTTCTAAAACTATTATTAGGATAGTGGTGCCTGTCTGATCTTGTTAAAAACAACTCTTGGGACTTTTGCAATTAGGTTACTAGGAAAAGTATTAAAATTAAAATGAGAAACAGACAACTAGGACAAAATGTGCCAATAATTGAAGCTTCATTATTCCCCTAGATAGTATTACAGAGAACAATGATGGCTTAGGTGACTTTATACCTTAAATTATTTTACAAGTTTTTTTTTTTTTTTAAATAAAACTTGATTTTCAAAAGAGTATTCCTGTAAGTAAAGAGGTATTTCAAAACCTGTCTGTGTTTAGCTATTTTCTTTTCTTGCTGACTTTTCTGTAAGAAGAGAGTTGATCCTGAGATTTGATTTGAAGGGGAATACTTGGTATCTGTAAGGTGAGTAGAGCTTGTGTGATGAGACTAATGTCACTGAATAGCTGTAGATAGGTGAGCATGCTGGGCAAAGGGCAAAAGTGGCAAAAGACAGCCAGGGCAGTAGGCTGTTGCCATATCACGAAGGGCTAAGCTGAGGAGATTAACAGTTTTCTTGCATTGCCTTCATTTGAGTCATGAAACAACCAGTTTCTCACAACTGACAAGGTCAGGTTTGCAGGCAATTTCTTTTTATTTATTAATTTTAAAATTTAGAGCAAATGCTTGACTCTCATGTAATAATATCATTCTCATTCATTTGCATTCCAGTATGCTTTTCTGACTAAAAAGAAAGGGAAGAAATATCTTAGCAACTTTAAAATTGTACTTAACCCTGGGTACACACACCCCTGAATATTTGTATGAAAATTTGTATTCAAATGTCTAAATGCAGCCTCAGCTGTGCTTTTCCCCCATGGTATGGTATAAGAAAACAGTTGGTGACACAAGCTGGGGATCTGTGGGAACTGAAGTCAGTGGTACAGATCGTGTGGAGGAAAAATAGTTTCCCAGGCTTGCAAGTGAGACTTAAAGTGATTTGGGATGGAATTGATAGAAATCAAGCAGAAAGGTTGTATTGATACCTTAGGTCATTTAGTCTAATCATTTTCCCAGTGCTTTTAGCCCTCTTCAGAGTCTAACTCCATGGCCCTCCAGTCTCAATTTGGACACCTCCAAAAAAACATCACTTCAACAAAAGTTCATTGAGTGCCTATTATGTGACAGGCTGGGAACTTGGGATACAGTAGTGAACAAAACAAAGATGTCTTTCCTGTGGAACGTGTGGAACATAACAGTTTCATGTGGTGCTGTGTCTCATGTTGTATGGCTCTGGTAGCTGACAAGTCTTGTGTTCTGGCTCTCCACCAGGGAGAAAGAAGCCACAGCCAGTCCCCTTCCTGTGTTTGGCTAGCCCAGTGTGTGGACTTAAGTGCATGGCCTCATAGTTGTCCCTCTTGAGTTTTGTTGTTGTTGTTGGTTTGGTTTTTATTGATCTTGTCATACCATCTGTGTACATCTCTGAATCCTTTTCTTTTTTTTTGAGATAAAGTCTTACTGTGTCGCCCAGGCTGGTGTGCAATGGTATGATCTCGGCTCACTGCACCCTCCACCTCACAGGTTCAAGCAATTCTCCTGTCTCAGCCTCTCGAGTAGCTGTGATTACAGGCGTCTGCCAACCACGCCTGGCTAATTTTTGTATTTTTAGTAGAGAAGGAGTTTCACCATGTTGACCAGGCTGGTCTCAAACTCCTAACCTCAGGCAATCCGCCTGCCTCAGCCTCCCAAAGTTCTGGGATTATAGGCATAAGCCACCACGCCTAGCCTCTGAATCTTTTAAAATCCTGATGTCATCTAGCGTATTCATTACCCTCCAGTGTCCTAACTGCAGGTTTTGTAAAAGCACCAACTAGATCTTTGTACTAAAGTCCTTCTCTGCAGCCTCTCCAGATCTGCCTCTTATATCTATAAAAAGACAATGAGGCCGGGCGTGGTGGCTCAAGCCTGTAATGCCAGCACTTTGGGAGGCCGAGACGGGCGGATCACGAGGTCAGGAGATCGAGACCATCCTGGCTAACACGGTGAAACCCTGTCTCTACTAAAAAATACAAAAAAAAAAAAAACTAGCCGGGAGCGGTGGCAGGCGCCTGTAGTCCCAGCTACTGGGGAGGCTGAGGCAGAAGAATGGCGTAAAACCCGGGAGGCAGAGCTTGCAGTGAGCTGAGATCCGGCCACTGCACTTCAGCCTGGGCGACAGAGCGAGACTCCATCTCAAAAAAAAAAAAAAAAAGACAATGAGGTTGATCTGGTGTGACTTGGTGGGCTCATGCTGCTTCCAGATGCTCTACTTCCCATTCTGAATCCTCACAAACCATCTGTTAGCTAATTGCATCCAGAATTTTTTCTGGGATTCATTTCAAGCTCACTGTTTTACATTTTATGGAATTTGCCATGTTTGTTTTGACAAAAAAAACGAGGGAGACTTGACCCTTTCTAAATCTTCGAGTGTCCTATGATGTAATTTCTCTGACGAGACTAGTCTTGGACTCTTACTCCTGCTTGCCAGTGTATTTGGTCAACTCTTACGTACCTGTCCTTTTCAGCATGAGAACACCCTTTCATCATCTTTGGTGCTCTTTTTTTTTTTTTTTTTTTGACATTTTTTTCTTAGTGATGCTCAGTTCTTTGAGCTCACCAGCATCCTCAACATTCTTCTCTTCGTTCCTGTACTTGCTCTGTGTCATCTGTGATTGCGTTTTGTTTGCTTGTTTGTTTTTGAGACGGAGTCTCGTTCTGTCGCCCAGGCTGGAGTGCAGTGGCCGGATCTCAGCTCACTGCAAGCTCCGCCTCCCGGGTTTACGCCATTCTCCTGCCTCAGCCTCCCGAGTAGCTGGGAATACAGGCGCCCGCCACCGCGCCCAGCTATGGTTTTTTGTATTTTTTAGTAGAGACGGGGTTTCACCATGTTAGCCAGGATGGTCTCGATCTCCTGACCTCGGGATCCGCCCGTTTCGGCCTCCCAAAGTGCTGGGATTACAGGCTTGAGCCACCGCGCCCGGCCTGTGATTGCGTTTTTATAATTTCTTCTTGGATTGTCTTTGCCCCGTTTCAAAACCTGTAGTCATTTGGATTACATCAGGTCTCTGTGTCTTCTGAATTGGCCTTCCCAAGGGCCCATGATACAACTTCCTTCACTGACTGAGCTGGAATTATCAGATTCCCACTTTACCAACTGGTTTTGCTTCATTGCTTAGAGTTAAATTTGTATTAGCATTTTCTTCATTGCTGCTTCTACTTGCTGAGGTGAAGTAATCTACAAAGTAAGTTTAGGTTTAGGTAATACTGATTATACTTTGTAATCTCTTAGGGATCATCATGAGTTCCTCCTACTGGGTAGCCTGCAGTGCTGTTGGGCCTGTATGTATTCATCATGAAGCATCTGACTCAGGGATCCATGCAGCAAGCTTACAGCCTCCCAGTGTAACAGGGCTGCTGTCTCTCACTTCCCGTCACGTTCTAGCAACGTGAAGCCTTCTTACCAAGGCTTCTCGGAAAGGCCCACAAGTTAGCATTCACCTTAAGCAAGAATCTCAGGTGTGTTCTACCCATGTCGTGGTGGTGTGTGTGGATGTCTGGTGCCCGAGGAATCATTTCCACTCGCCTCCTTGGACCTTTCTTTTGTCAGGACTGGCCAGGATCCTCTTCCACCCTTCTGTCTTTGACATTGTGTCAGTTGTCCTTCACAGCATCTCAGCTTTATTTCTTCGGTACCAAAAGTGCTTTTTTTCCTTGATTATAATACCATGCAAACATAGGAATCTTTAGAAAGTCCTTCAGAATTTTAGAAGATTCTCCTATTTAAAAATATATACATATATGTGTTTGTGTGTGTGTGTATATATATATATATTTTTTGAGATGGAGTCTTGCTCTGTTGCCCAGGCTGGAGTGCAGTGGCGCGATCTCAGCTCACTGCAACCTCTCCCTCCCGGGTTCAAGCAGTTCTCTGCCTCAGCCTCCCAAGTAGCTGGGATTACAGGTGGCCGCCACCAGGCTGGGCTAGTTTTTGTATTTTTAGTAGAGATGGGGTTTCACTGTCTTGGCCAGGCTGGTCTTGAACTCCTGACCTCATGAGCCACTGTGCCCAGCCCAGAAAAAATATATTTATTTATTTATTTATTTTTTGAGACGGAGTCTCGCTCTGTTGCCCAGGCTGGAGTGCAGTGGTGCGATCTCGGCTCACTGCAAGCTCCGCCTCCTGGGTTCACGCCATTCTCTTGCCTCAGCCTCCCAGAGTAGCTGGGACTACAGGTGCCCGCCACCACGTCCGGCTAATGTTTTGTATTTTTAGTAGAGACAGGGTTTCACCGTGTTAGCCAGGATGGTCTCGATCTCCTGACCTCGTGATCCACCTGCCTCGGCCTCCCAAAGTGCTGGGATTACAGGTGTGAGCCATCACGCCCAGCTGAAAAAAAATTTTTTTAAAGGTTTTTGTTCCTCTTTCCTAAAGTGTAAATTAAGTGAGAATGCCATGGAATTGGGGCCCTGGTGTGGTTCAGGCAGGGCCTGTCCCATCCTGGTCATTATGCTGACTTCTGTTTTCTGTGATAGCTGTTTTCTGATGATAGCTGTTCAGTGAGAAGAACCGCCGGGCGCGGTGGCTCAAACCTGTAATCCCAGCACTTTGGGAGGCCGAGACGGGCGGATCACGAGGTCAGGAGATCGAGACCATCCTGGCTAAATATGGTGAAACCCCGTCTCTACTAAAAAATACAAAAAACTAGCCGGGCGAGGTGGCAGGTGCCTGTAGTCCCAGCTACTTGGGAGGCTGAGGCAGGAGAATGGTGTAAACCCGGGAGGCGGAGCTTGCAGTCAGCTGAGATCCGGCCACAGCACTCCAGCCTGGGCGACAAAGCGAGACTCCATCTCAAAAAAAAAAAAAAAAAAGTTTATTCTCATTACTGCTCCCCCACTAAGAACTTGAGGTTTATATAATTTGCCAGCAGTCCACCTTCTGTCTATGAATTTACCTATTCTAGGTATCTGATATAAGTAAAATGATACAATATTTGTCCTTTGGGTCTGAATTATTTCATTTGGTACAATGTTTTCAGAGTTCATCCAGGTTGTAGCATATATCAAAACTTCATTCCTTGTCCCAGCATGGAGTGGCTCACACCTGTAATCCCAGTGCTTTGAGAAGCCAAGGTGGGAAGATCACTTGAGGCAAGGAGTTTGAGACCAGCCTGGGCAACATAGCGAGACTCCATCTATATAAGAAATTAAGATAAATACTTCATTACTTTAGAGCGAATAATATTCCATTGTTATGTATATATCACGTTTTGTTAATCCATTTATCTCTTGATGGATACTTGAGTTGTTTTCGTTTTTTTGGCTATAGGGAATAATGCTGCAGTGGACATTGACACACAAATGTTTGAGTTCTTGCTTTCAGTTATTTTGGTTATATATCTTGGAGTGGATTTCTGGGTCAAATGGGTAATTCTGTGTTTAGCTTTTTTTTTTTTTTTTTTTTTTCCTTGAGACGGAGTTTTGCTTTGTTGCCCAGGCTGGAGTGTAGTGGCACAATCTTGGCTCACTGCAACCTCTACCTCCTGGGTTCAAGCGATTTCTCCTGCCTCAGCCTCCCAAGTAACTGGGATTACAGGTGCACGCCACCACACCCGGCTAATTTTTGTATTTTTTAGTAGAGACAGGGTTTTGCCATGTTAGCCAGGCTTGTCTCGAACTCCTGACCTCAACTGATCTGCCCACTTCAGCCTCCCAAAGTGCCAGGATTATAGGCATGAGCCACAGCACCTGGCCTGTGTTTAGCTTTTTGAGGAACAAACTGTTTTCCATAGCAGCTGTACCATATTCCATTCAACCAGCAGTATGTAAGGGTTCCCTTCTTCACTGCCAAAAAAAAAATTCTTCCACATCTTCACCAACACTTATTATTTTCCATATTTTTTATTATAGCCATCCTAGTAGGTGTGATGTGGTATCTCATTGTGGGTTTTTTTTTTTTTTTTTTTGAGACGGAGTCTTGCTCTGTCGCCCAGGCTAGAGTGCTGTGGCTGGATCTCAGCTCACTGCAAGCTCCACCTCCCGGGTTTATGCCATTCTCCTGCCTCAGCCTCCCGAGTAGCTGGGACTACAGGCGCCCGCCACCTCGCCCGGCTAGTTTTTTGTATTTTTTAGTAGAGACGGGGTTTCACCGTGTTAGCCAGGATGGTCTCGATCTCCTGACCTCGTGATCTGCCCGTCTCGGCCTCCCAAAGTGCTGGGATTACAGGCTTGAGCCACCACGCCTGGCCTGTTTTGTTTTGTTTAGACCTAGTCTTGCTTTGTCACCAGGCTGGGGTGCAGTGGCGCAATCTCAGCTTACTGCATCCTCAGCCTCCCCGGTTCAAGCGATTCTCCTGCCTCAGCCTCCCAGGTAGCTGGGACTACAGACATGTGCCACCACGCCCAGCTAATTTTTGTATTTTTAGTAGAGACGAAGTTTCACCATGTTGACCAGGATGGTCTCGATCTCTTGACCTCGTGATCTGCCCGCCTTGGCCTCCCAAAGTGCTGGGATTACAGGCATGAGCCACCACACCCAGCCTATTCTTGGATATTTTTATTTTAGATGCTATTGTAAATGGAATCCTTTTTTTTTTTTTTTTTTTTTTTTTTTTGGAGACAGAGTCTCGCACCGTTTCCCAGGCTGGAGTGCAGTGGCACGATTCTTGTGCCTCAGCCTCCTGAGTAGCTGGGACTACAGGTGCCTGCCTCCACTCCCAGCTAACTTTTTTATTTTTGGTATTTTAGTAGAATTGGGGTTTTACCATGTTGCCCAGGATGGTCTCGAACACCTGAGCTCTGGCAATCTGCCCTCCTTGGCCTCCCAGAGTGCTAGGATTCAGGCATGAGCCACTGTGCCCCGCCTGGAATTGCTTTCTTAATTATTCATTACCAATATATAAGACACAACTGATATCTATGTGTTGATCTTGTACCCTGCAACTTTGCTGAATTTGTATCTTTTCTTGTGGAATCTGTGAACTTTTTTGTATATATGATCGTGTCTTGACTTCTTCCTTTTCAAAGCCCATATACTCTTGTACCATGGCATACTGGCCTGTGGTATCTTTAGCCGTGCCACCTACCCTTCCCAAATAAAATCTCTGTTAACCAGTAAACAGCCCTCTTGAATCAAGTTACTACTCTGAAGGATAGTGGTAATTTTAAGGAAGAAACCGAGTCTTCAGTATTAAAACCCTATTAGATAGCATTCAGTTGTGGGCTTGAGCGCATGAGATTACTTGACTGCTACCCAGGGCACACAGACAGGGAGCCTAGCCCTCTAAAGCCTCTATCTCTCTGGTTACTCTGATTCGGGTGCAGGTGCACAGAGAACATAGGGGCAGGCAGTGGACCCATGCAGCTCCGTGAGGGCCAGGGGTGTTTGTCTCCTTTGTGTCCCCTCTCGTATCTCTCCACAGCCTACACATAGATCTTCAATATTTGTTGAATGACTAGAGGAATAAAAGCCACAGAGAGCAGGATGATACCTGTGTGGTGATTATAGTACATGGACTTTGTTTTGTTTTAGCTGTTTTCGGGGCTATAAGCGCCTTTGAGAATCCAGTGAAAGTTGTGCAGTCTTCAGAAAAACAACATACATTCATGCATTTGCATACAACTTGGCAGGATGTTCTTTGGTCACGGAGACCCATTCACGTCACCCAAGTTAGAATTTATGATTCTAGTGTCACCAGTGTACTCCTGATCTTACTTTTATGTAACCTGAAAGCATGAAATCTCAGAATATCAGTACAGGGAGTGGGGACTGATTATGGAACCAAAAAACTGCTGTGACGGCCAGTGCTTGGGCCCTCCAGTGCCTTGACTGCTCTTTGAATCAAGTGCTACATGCCAGTCAGTAGAGTCTTTTCCTGGACAACACTCTGGACAAGTAGGGCTGTAGGAAACTATTGCCAGCAGCAAGAGGTACCCTCTTGCTATTTAACTCTTGGTAGACATAAAAGGGCTGACTAGTGTCCCTGGCGTATGTGTTTTAGAGTTAATGTGTCCACTCCCCAGGTGCTAAGTGCGGCCAGCCCCAAAGATAGTATTTTGACAGTACTAATAATGATTAGGATTGTCCTGTTCCATAGGGTGAAAATTAATAAAGATAATGCATTAGGTATGTGCTTCCTCTTAATCTGTTGATAAGGTCAACCACATCTTCCAGATGTAGTTTGCCCCTTGAACCAAGTTGGTATCTACCTACATCAAGATTGATCTGCCCTCTGACTGCACTTTCAGGGATCATTTCTATAGTTCATTACTAGAGAAGTTTCTCTGAAGGTGTAGAGCACCAAAAAAAAAAAACAAAAAAACAAATTGATCTGCCCTCCAGAGTGAGTGCTTCTTTGAACTGGATCCATGTACCATGAACCCAGAGGAAGAATAGGGAGTGATGAGGGAAACAGCAAGGTGACTGCCAAGCTACCAACCATTTTAGGTTGTGCTCAGCACAAGCACTGTTCGGTAGAGCCATGGAAGAAGCTGGTCCATAGCCAGGCCTGTAACTGGGCAGCAGGCTGCATAACAGCCAGGATGTCTTTTCTGTGTTAAGATAGAAAACAGCATGAGGAATGATGATGGTGTTTTAGCATGTGGAAACTCCTGCAAGGCCACAATGAGGCACTAGTGGTCAAGGGGCCACCAGAAGTCTCTCAGCCATTCTCTTCCTAGGCTGCTCTTTGACCTACTTCTGCTGGTCAAGGTTCCCTCTAAGCAGTAGCTCCTTGATCCTGTGCTCTGCAGCATTGATTTAGTAGTGTTTTTCTGCCACTTGCTGCTTTTATGTGTCTTCTCTCTCTCTCTTTTTTCTTTTTAATAGAAGCTAGGTCTCACTATGTCACCCAGGCTGGTCTTGAACATGTGGCCTCAAGTGATCCTCCTACCTTGACTTCCCAAAGTGCTGGGATTATAGGCGTGAGCCACTGCGCCTGGCTACACCAAGTGCAGTGACATGATCTTGGTTCACTGCAACCTCCACCTCCCAGGTTCAAGTGATTCTCCTGCCTCAGCCTTCTGAGTAGTTGGGATTACAGACATCTACCACCACACCTAGCTGATTTTTGTATTTTTTAGTAGAGACGTGGTTTTGCCATGTTGGCCATGCTGGTCTCGAACTTCTGACCTCAGGTGATCCACCTGCCTCGGCCTCCCAAAGTGTTGGGATTACAGATGTGAGCCACTGCGCCCAGCCTTTTTCTTTTTCTTTTCTTGAGACAAGGTCTCGCTCTGTCACCCAGGCTAGAGTGCAGTGGCATGATCACAGCTTACTGCAACCCTGCAACCTCTGCCTCCTGCACTTAAGCGATCTTCCCACCTCATCCTCCCAAGTAGCTGGGACTGCAGGTGCATGCCGCCATGCCTGGCTCATTTTTGTATAGAGACAGGGTTTCACTGTGTTGCCCAGGCTGGTCTTGAACTCCTGGGCTTAAGTGATCCACCCGCCTCAGCCTCCCAAAGTGCTGGGATTACAGGTGTAAGCCACTGCGCCCAGCCACTTCGTGTTTTTTACACTATGTTATTATCTAACAAAGATTCATCGTGTATCCCACTTAAAAGACAAGTTTTTTGAGGATACGAACTGACCTGCCCATTTTCCATGGAATAGATGTTCAGTAAATTTTATTTAATTGTTTAGGTAGGATCATGTAGAAAGTATCCTGTTAAAGACCGCCAGACTCACAAGTTAATTGGAAGGTATGAGGTGTGAGTGTTCTTGGTAGCTTTCAGTCCCTAGCCGCCTCATCTCCATCTTCCCTTTGTCTTCCTTGGCTGCTTAGTATCCATCACAGTAATTTATTAGACCCCGTTTTCAGCCTGTTCCTCGTTGGTTTTGAGAGGACCCTTGTTGGTGACAAGGTTGGAAATCTTCTATATACAGTGCTGTGCTTCTCAGTGCTAATTCCAGCTCTTCCCTTCGTGCATCCAAAGGGTATGATCATTAGAGGGGGCATGGGGCTGGGTTCTACTCAGGAATCTCTACTCAAGTAACAATCATTTGATTACTGTAAGACCCTTTCAAAGTTGGAAGGAAACTGAGACTTGGAGACCTTAAGCAGTTTGCTACAGTCATGTAATTTCTAAAAGTGGCAGAACCAGGACATTTGTTTGGTGTCCTACATGTTCCAAAGTTCATGGCATGGACCACTGGACTGTGCCACCTTGTGCCTGTTTTTATTTTGACATGTAGTCTTGCTGTGTTGCACAGGCTGACCTCAAATTCCTGTGCTCAAGCAATCCTCTCACCTCAGCCTGCCAAGTACCTGGAACTACAGGCACGCACCACTATGCCTGGTTCTGTATGTGTTTAAGCAGACGAAAGCTTATTTCTTATTGTCTTAGATCTTAGGTGTGTCTTATATTCAAGTAGTGTTTTTATGGACCTGAGTACACAAAATAGAATCTTAGATTAGTGCTCTGCTGAACAGAGAGCACAATGTCTACAATGGCTACCACCTGAACGTCTTTTTTAAAAATACACCTTTTTGTGTGATTTGACTTTAACCATTCTCAGAATCATGTGTTCATTTCTATCCTGTTGGGGTTAGTAGCCAAAATAGAGGGTTGGTTTGGGGAGGAGCTGCTTTGTGCTCAAAAGCTATTTGTGCGTGTGTGTGTTTTTGTTTTTTTGAGACAGGGTCTCACTCAATTGCCCAGTCTGGAATGCTATGGAACGATCACGGCTCACTGCAGCCTCAGCCTCATGGGCTCAAGCCATCCTCTCACTTCAGCCTCCTGAGTAGCTGGGACTAGAGTCATGTACCACTACACCCGGCTAATTTTTCTATTTTTTAGAAGAGATGAGGTTTCACCATGTTGCCCAGGCTGGTCTCGAACTCCTGACCTCAGGTAATCCCAGGAGTTCAAGGTACAATGAGCTGTGATCGTGCCACCGCATTCCAGCCTGGGTGACAGACCCTGTCTATAAAAAATAAAAAATTAATGTGCATGGTGGTGCATGCCTGTAGTCACAGCTATTCAAGAGGTGGAGGTGGAAGGATCACTTGAGCCCAGGCGTTAGAGGTTACATTGAGTAGTGATCTCACCACTACACTCCAGCATGGCTAACAGAGTGAGACTCTGTGTCTAAATAATAATGTATGGGCCCTTTGGATAAGGTAGTGTTTGTGATTTAATGTAAACTGTCTTTTTCTTGTTGCAGAGAAATGCTAACTTTGTCTTCTTCATCCATACAGGTTGGTGACATTGTGAAAGTCACAAGGATGAATATAAATGGCCAGTGGGAAGGCGAGGTGAATGGGCGCAAAGGGCTTTTTCCCTTTACGCATGTCAAAATCTTTGACCCTCAAAACCCAGATGAAAACGAGTGATTGCCGTTGCCCCGTTTCCTGCTGCTTTGTTGTTCTGCCTGTCCTAGTCTCCTTTGAAGTGGGAAAGCATTCTCTCTCATAGGCAAGTCACACTGCATTGCCGAAGTCCAGCTTTCTGCAGACTGGCAGTCGCACACACATTTGGAATGCACACAGCGACTGCCTCCTGACGTTTGTATCATAGTCGTATTGTCAAAGAGTAGCCGATTTTAGAGTTCTTTTGGATCATAAACTGGAAATACTGATGGAAGCACACAAGTGGAGAGAAGTTGACGAGGAAAGGGTCTTCCTTCTCATCGCTGCCTGTTTGTACATGGGACTGATTCTATCGTGTTCACCAGAGAAAGCCTGAGGCCATGGCGAGATACTGCATGTTTGCTGTTCCACAAAGCAGTGGCTCAGCTGCCATCTTGCTTTTCTTTGGACAACAGGAACTGAACCTTAAGGAAGAGAGAATTCTGTCCTAAAACTCCAAAATCCGGCTTTTTTTTTTTTTTTCTTTTGGTTTGGTTTGGTTTTGGAAAACTAATTAGACTTGTGTGGGGTTTTTTTGTTTTGTTTTGTTTTTTGTTTTTTTTGAGACGGAGTCTCGCTCCATCACCCAGGCTGGGGTGCAGTGGCGCAATCTTGCTTTCCTGCAGTTTCCGCCTCCCGGGTTCAAGCAATTCTCCTGCCTCAGCCTCCCGAGTAGCTGGGATTACAGGCGCGCACACCACGCCCAACTAATTTTTGTATTTTTAGTAGAGACGGGGTTTCATCATGTTGGCCAGGCTGGTGTCGAGCTCCTGACTTCAGGTGATCCACCCGCCTCAGCCCCCCAGCGTGCTGGTATTACAGCCATGAGCCGCTGCGCCTGGCCTAGACTTGTGTGTTCTAAACAGGTTAAGTAGCAGGTTGGGTTTTTATGATAGTGCAAGGAATGACACATGCCTCTGAGCTTCTAAACTGAAGCTGCTGTAACTAAAGGAATCTGAAAAGAACAACCCTGAAGCAGAGGCCTTTATTGTCTTAGTTGCCAGTAGTAGTTTGTTTTGCCATGTAGCAGAAAACACACAAAATAATGCAGCTGTGGTGTGCCATGCTATGTGCACAGCCCCTTGGATTACTTTGTTTTAAAAAGCATCAGAGTTGGGGGGTACTTTAGGGAAACCTTTGCTTACCTTGTTTGCCAGTGATAAGAGCAGTGGGTTGGAGGGCAGTTGGCCAGTTTTCTGTTCAGCTTTTCAGTGAATGTACCCCTTTAAGGTTAAGACTTAAATTCCCCTAAAAAGTGGGGTTGTTCATAGAATCACTGGACTCATTAAGGAATCGTTAAATTCCACTCACTGAAGCCCAGACCTCCGTACCCAGGCCCAGTCTCACCAGGCTGCCAGAGAAAGTTGGTGCTGCTGATACTGGTCTCACAGTCTAAGTAAGTGTCTGATGCTCCCAAGCAGTGGAAATGCAGGCTCTGGAAATTGGTTAATGTATTTGATGTCTTAGTGTTTTAGTGACTAGGGAGACCATTAACCAGTTTATCATTAACCACTTATCAGTGTATTGATGTTAAAGTATTTCCCTGTTAGCTAAAAGAGGCCTGTTCATACAAGCCAGCTGATATATACATGTGGTTCATCCGTCATCTGCTGCTCATGGCAGACTAGAATTCTGGGAACCCTGTGCAATTCAGTCTGTTCTCCCTTCTGGGCCCTGGTAAAGACAAGCCTCAGCTTATAGTGAACACAGCAGACCTAGAAATGTAGCAACAGCCTAATGAGTAACTGTCATTTACTGAGTATCTGCTGTGACTGTGGCCCCGTCTGGAGGTTCCTAGGTTTTGAGATTTAGAACAATGCCTTCTGGAGACAGAACCAGCAAAACAACCATTTTTCAATTTTTCTTTAAATCAGTATTCCATTAGGCAGATAACTGCCATATTCATGAATCTTGAGAGTGTTCCCTGTGACAGAATTAATGGTCAGTTGGGAAAACTATCACCATGGCTTCCCATCTGTGGTTCTCCTCTAAAATTCTTAGAGATTAGCCCTTCCTTGCCAGTGAGAACGGTGGCTGCCTCCTGCTCTGCATGGTCTGTGGCAGTTGCCGCTTCTGGTTAGGTGTGTCAGGTTGGCTTATTTTGGGTTCAGGCCTGGTGTAGCACCCACAAGTGGCAGATATATCACAGAGTCCCCAAACTCTGCCTAGAAACAGTGTTTCCCCTTTAGCCAGTGACCTGGTTCATCCCTGCCCAAGTTGAGCCCTGAGTGGAGTTTCCGGCAGAGGGAAGAATGTGCCTTGTTCAAGGAGGGCACAGACCCTTAAGCCTTTTTCAACCAGATTTAGCTGAAGGACTTGACACCTTTGAATTACAGCAGTTGACTTAGAGCGCAAGAAGTCTGTGGCCATTTTGGAAAGCAAGGTTTCCTTTCAGCCCTGTCTACTGACCAATACCCCGACTCACCTTGTGTGGTGCACTTCAGAATCAGATATACCTAGAGTATACCTGTGGTTTGGTTTTATAATTAATCAGCTCATTACTTCAGCCCATGAAAATGGCATCCAGGGCTGTCAGGAGATTCAGAGCTCAAAACAAGGCGAGCTTGAGTTCTGCACTCCTGATATGTGCCAAAAGTAAAACTTTTTGACTTACAACCTTGTCAGTTTTTTAAATCAGGCAGGGATATTCTCTTTTTCACACTAAACATATGAAAGCAGCACCCATGCCTCAGCTCAGCTTCGTGCCTGGGTTCCCCACTGGCCTGGGAAGACAGTTGTGCTCCATAGAGCAGTGCAAATCTGACCCAGAGGGTGGGTGTTCATAACTGCTCCTTGCTCTGCTCTACCATGTTTTAAGAAATATTTGGATGTTAAATTAACTCATTATGGTTTTTCACCTGGGAAGGAAACAAATTACATACTAGAGGGCATTGACTGGTTATAAACTTGTATATTCTGGGAAGGACCTGCGGTACAGGAGTCAGCCATGTCTGTGCTGTGTGGAACCACCTGACGACATGGTTAACGAGGAAGATGATGTGTTGACCGGCTGCCGTTTGAGGACTTTGGTCACCCAGACTAGACACCTTCTGTGCTCATGTTTGGAAAGCTGAAAGGGAAGGACAGCTGTGCCCTCCTGGGAGCTCACGTGTCCCTGGCACTGTGCTAGCTTTCCTTTACAGCTGTTTACAGACAAGGCAGGCCTGAGGAGGATGGCCACTGCTCTTGTGATGTTTGCTCAGAGGAATATGAACATTTTATTTTTGAAAAGGGATGATGTGGTTTTGTGCCAGGTGTTTATAATTTAATCCTTTAATATTATGGTTATTAACCTCTTAAACGTGAAAGAATTCTTGATTGTTTTAACACAGTACCTAAGACTAATGCTTTCTGTGGACACCACTGAGCTCTGCCTCAACTCCACCCTCTGGGACCGGAGAACTATGCCCCTGGAAACTGCTGTCGGTGTGGACACTGTGCTGGTTCTATTTTCTAAAGGAGTAGACAGGTCTCTGAGACAGGATCGTTGTCCCTACAGGAGGAACAGTGGCCTTGCTTCTTAGACGGTCTTCACTGTGTGTTTTAAAACAAAAACAACAACAACACCGTAAAACTCTTTTGACCTGTAATTTAAAGATCATAAACTTCAGGCAATAATATTTTCTGTGTAAGCTTTTAAAATTATTTTTGGGGATCATAGCTTGTTTTATTTTGTGCTATAAAATTAACAGTATTAAATGACTTATATTCTTAGAACACATTGAGTGTCTTTTCTTAACAGATTAGTGCCTTTTTATTTTTGTATTCCGTTTTACGTTACTGGTCCCAGCATCAAAACCCTTGTTTCCATGGCCTGTTTGTATATTGTCTCAATAAAACTTGCATCAGCCGGTGGTGGCGGCAGCTTCGGTGTTTCAGTGTCTCCTCAGTCAGCCCCCACTAGCCTCCTGGCAGTTGAGCAGTGGTGAAATCTCTGATGCTCCTCAGTGACCCCTTAGTGCTGCTGCTGACCAAGAGCTAGAATGAAGTCTTGGCATCCGCCCATTCCAACACTCGGGCACCCAGAGGAGAGCACTTGGGGTCTCCCTCCAAAAGAGAAAAAATCTGACTCCCAGAGTGTCTGCCTTGTAGGTACTGTACGGGAGCCTAGTGTTTGGCCTTTTTGAGCATGGGGCAATAGTTTCCACAGGTTGCACCACCACAGAGAACTTGGATTTTTTTCCTTCTAGGCACCCATATCTGAGGCTTCTAGTAAATAT
The DNA here is from genome assembly GCF_047675955.1 of Chlorocebus sabaeus. Taxonomy (NCBI): domain Eukaryota; kingdom Metazoa; phylum Chordata; class Mammalia; order Primates; family Cercopithecidae; genus Chlorocebus; species Chlorocebus sabaeus. The sequence continues at coordinate 30,224,922 of NC_132922.1, forward strand.
TTCTTCAGCTTGAGCTAACCAGGGTTGAATGGTTTCAAGCAGAAGTCATGGGAAGTGAGCAGCCTCATCGCAGGTCAGGGCATGATACTTATGCGGCTTTCTTGAATCCTTTTCTGTTTTTGGCTGTACGTGGTTCTCCTGATGAACTTTGGGAGACCTCCAAGTGGATTGGCTTGAGGTGTTGGGAGGCACACTGACACTCCCTCAGCCAGGGCCTTGTCTCTCCTACTCCCAGCTCTCAGTACATTTTATCTTTGACTTCACTTGTACTCTGTTCCCATAACTGTTTGTGTATTGAGAGGTGCATATTTTCTTGTAAAACCTCAGGAAGCCATTTTTAAAAATTATGGCTGGGTGTGGTGGCTCATGCCTGTAATCCCAGCACTTTGGGAGGCCAAGGTGGGCAGATCTGGAGTTCAGGACCAGCCTGGCCAACATGGTGAAATCTCATCTTGCCAAAAAATATAAAAGTTAGCCAGGCGTGGTGATGCACGCCTGTAGTCCCAACTACTGTGCAGGTAGGACCAAGGTGGGAAGATCTTTTGAGCTTGGGAGGCAGAGGTTGCAGTGAGCAGACATACCACTGCACTCCAGCCTGGGTGACAGAGGGAGATCCTTTCCCCACCGCCCCCTGAGACAGTCTTGCTCTGTCGCCCAGAGCTGGAATGCAATGGTGTGACCTCAGCTCACTGCAACTTCTGCCTCCCAGGTTCAAGCAGTTCTCCTGCCTCAGCCTCTCCTGAGTAGTTGGGATTACGGGCGTGTGCCACCACGCCCAGCTAATTTTTGTGTTTTTAACAGAGACAGGGTTTCACCATGTTGGCCAGGCAGGTCTTGAACTCCTGACCTCAGGTGATCCACCCGCCTCAGCCTTCCAAAGTGCTGAAATTACAGGCATGAGCCACCGCGCCCAGCCAAGACCCTGTCTTAAGAATAAATTTACCAGCACTTTGGGAGGCTGAGGCAGGTGGATGTCAAGGTCAAGAGTTCAAGACCAGCCTGGCCAAGATGGTGAAACCCCGTCTCTACTAAAAGTACAAAAATTAGCCGGGCATGGTGGCGGGCGCCTGTAATTCCAGCTACTAGGGAGGCTGAGGCAGGAGAATTGCTTGAACCCAGGAGGTGGAGGTTGCAGTGAGCCAAGATCGCACCACTGCACTCCAGCCCCACGGGTGACAGAGTAAGACTCCATCTCGAAAAAAAGTAAAGTTAAAAATTTATTTGAGACAATGTCTTGCTCAGGCTGGAGTGCAGTGGTAAGATGATAGCTCACCTCCAACTCCTGGGCCCAGGCAATCCTCCCACCTTGGCCGCCTCAGTAACTGGGATTACAGGCATGAGCCTCTGTGCCTGGCCCAGGATATATATTTATATAGAACTATGATGCTAAAATGTCCCTGATTCCTACTTTCAGGTTTCTGCTGAATTTGGAGAAATCTGCCATGAAATATCAAAACTGTTACATCATTCTGAAAGAAACAATACTTTCCAGATACATCTTTGAAAACTACCTTTAGAGCCTGGTGCAGTGGTGTGTTCCTGTAGTCCCAGCTACTCTGGAGGCTGAGGCTGGAGGATTGCTTGAGCCTAGGAGTTCCAGACTGCAGTGAGTTACGACTGTGCCTGTGAACAGCCACTGCATTCCAGCCTGGTCCACATAGTGACCCCTATTGAGACATAGTAACATCTCAATTTTTTTTTTTTTTTTTTAACAGTCTCCTCTGCAGTGGCATATTCTCGGCTCACTGCAACCTCCACCTCCCAGGTGGGAGTAGCTGGGATTACAGGCGTGCACCACCATGCCTAGCTACTTTGGTATTTTTAGTAGAGACTGGGTTTCACCATGTTGACCAGGCTGCTATTGAACTCCTGACTTCAGGGGATCTGCCCACCTCGGACTCCCAAAGTGCTGGGCGTGAGCCACTGCGCACGGCCAGCATCTCAATTTTTAATAAATAACTAAAAAATAACAAGTTTGAAAAAGTATATCTTGGCCAGGAATGCTGACCTGGGTTCCTTCGAGGCGAGGGAAACTCTTGGACATGGGACATAGTCGGGACTACCCCTCTGCTTGCCTCCCTGCTGGGTTAAGAGTACAGCTGGCCCAGCCAGTCTTGAAACCTTACCCTGCAACAAAAACTTGACACCTCCAGGCTAGTCATTCTGGAGGTGTCTTCTCTGGCCAAGTCGGTGACTCCCCAGCCCACTATTGTAACTGGACTCTGTTCTTGCAGTCTTAGTGTACACCCTGGTTCTTCAAGGGCAGCAAGCAGGACTATTCCAGCAACCAGAGCTGGAGCTCAGGGGTTCCCTGTCCTGCTCTGGAAAGCTGGGGCAGCATATGTGGTGACCAGCGCGCTGAGGATGAGGGGCGCTGTGGAGCCCAGGTGGGTTTAGGAAGCATTCCTGGAGGAGGGGAAATACTGGTAATCCAGGCTGAAGGAGCTGGATGGGGCCAGGGGCAGTGGCTCACGCCTGTAATCCCCGCACTTTGGAAGGCCTGAGACGAGAGGGTCGCTTGAGCCCAGACGTTTGAGACCAGCCCGGGAAACATGGCAAGACCTGGTCTCAAGCCACACATGGTGGCATGCGCCTGTGCTTCCAGCTGCTTGGGAGGCTGAGGCTGGAGGATCGCTTGAGCCCTGGAGGTCGAGACTCCTGTGAGCCATGATCGCACCACTGGACTCCATCCTGGGTGGCAGTGAGACCCTGTCCCTAAAGAACTGGGTGACCTCGACCCTCCTGGGAACCACTACCAGTGAACCCCTTCATTTTGTGTGGCTCCGGCTCCTGGAAGCGCTCGGACAAGGAACTGTAACCCATCTACCGCGTAGTGTTGGTGTGAGAGTGGAGCCCGGGTCTGTCCCGGCGCGTGCCCGCGGCCACCGCGTTTGGGTTCCAGATCCCAGCCCCCGCGCTCAGTCCGGGCTTCCTGTCCGGCGCTCTCCCACTCCCTTCCCGCGCGCTTTTACCTGGGGTGTGGTGAGGGCGGGGGACAGAGCCGGGCGCAGTCGGGAGCACAGCCCTCAGGCAGGGCTGTGGGCCACTGTGCTGAGGGCCAGGCCGCCACGCCCCTGGACCCTGAAAGCGGGCTCGGACCCCCGCTGCAGCGCGGACTCCGGCCAGCTCCGCGTCCTCCAGATCTTTACTCATGGCCCCGCATCGCCGGGCCCAGCTGCACCTTCGGTCCCCGCCCGCGGCAGCCGAGGTGGGGCATCTCCAGCGCCGAGTCTGGGGGAGGTGGACATGGCACGGAAGCGGGTTAAGGGCAGAGAGAATCCCAGCTTGGGATGGGGGTAGAAGGTGGTGGACCCTGCGCGGGGTGGGTGTGGAGGGTGGCCGAACTCTTGGGGCCCCTGGTAATTCCGGGAGCTCCGTCCTAGCCCTCGGATCCCAAGGAAGAACTTGATGTTTCCCTGACATTCTCCAGTGCCCGTGGCTTCTGGCGTCCACAGATGGCGGGGGCACATTCAGAAGCTGCAGAGACTGGGGACTGTGGGCTGGGGCAGCTGCGGGGCGGGGGGTGGCATGGGGTGGGGTTGGGTGGCGTGGGGTTGCGGAAAGCAGGGCGTGGGGCCCAACCGCTGGCTGCGCCACCCTTCTTCGTATGGCTCTTCGGAGCCGTCGCATTTGCCCTCTCAAGGCTTCCTGGGCTCTCGGCCCTAAGTAACCTGTGTCCCTGAGTCCCTGAGGGAGGCGCAGGATCTTAGCTCTGCCCTCGCTAAGATGAAAGCAGGACCGTATGGAGGAGGGACGGTTGCATGGGATGGCCAGGGTGGGCGCCCCAAGAAGACAGCTTCCGCCCGCCCTCCAGCCAAGGAAAGCCCTGGGGAACACACTTTCAGGCTAAAGGGTCTGAGGAAGAGAAGACTAGCAAGGCGGAAGCCCTGGAGATGCCCAACAGTCAAGTCCGGGAAGGACGGAGTAGATAACCAGTAACTGCCTAGAGAGTGGGAGCCAAGAAGAGGAGGGGCCTGGACAGGGCTGCAAGGAGGAAGACACAGGCCGCCATGCCAGCCCTCTGGAAATAGCAGTTTGCAGACCACCTGAGCTCACCAAGACAGCTCTGAAGAATTTAGTGAATTATGCTTTGGCTTCTGGATTGAAGGAAAAAAGTATCTATAGGATGCAGCATTCAAAAGACCTGTAGACAGGGCACGGTGGCTCACACCTGTAACCCCAGCAATTTGAGAGGCTGAGGCGGAGAGGATCACGTGAGCCCGAGGGTTCAAGATCAGCCTGGGCAATATAGTGAGTCTCTACAAAAAAATAAAAATAAGGCCGGGCGCGGTGGCTCAAGCCTGTAATCCCAGCACTTTGGGAGGCCGAGGCGGGCGGATCACAAGGTCAGGAGATCGAGACCATCCTGGCTAACACGGTGAAACCCCGTCTCTACTAAAAAATACAAAAAACTAGCTGGGCGAGGTGGCGGCCATCTGTAGTCCCAGCTACTCGGGAGGCTGAGACAGGAGAATGGTGTGAACCCGGGAGGCGGAGCTTGCAGCGAACTGAGATCCAGCCACTGCACTCCAGCCTGGGTGACAGCGAGACTCCATCTCAAAAAATAAATAAACAAATTAGCTGGACCTGTAGTCCCAGCTACTCCACAGGCTAAGAGGGGAGGATGGCTTGAACCTGGGAGTTGGCCTGGGCGCAGTGGCTCATGCCTGTAACCCCAGCGCTTTGGGAGGCCGAGGCAGGCGAATTACTTGAGGTTAGGAGTTCGAGACCAGTCTGGCTAATCATGGTGAAACCCCATCTCTACTAAAAATACAAAAATTGGCCGGGCGCGGTGGCTCAAGCCTGTAATCCCAGCACTTTGGGAGGCCGAGACGGGCGGATCACGAGGTCAGGAGATCGAGACCATCCTGGCTAATACAGTGAAACCCCATCTCTACTAAAAAATACAAAAAACTAGCCGGGCGAGGTGGCGGGTGCCTGTAGTCCCAGCTACTTGGGAGGCTGAGGCAGGAGAATGGCATAAACCCGGGAGTCAGAGCTTGCAGTGAGCTGAGATCCAGCCACTGCACTCCAGCCTGGGCGACAGAGCAAGACTCCGTCTCAAAAAAAAAAAAAAAAAATACAAAAATTAGCCAGACCTGGTGGCCCATGCCTGTAATCCCAGCTACTCAGGAGGCTGAGGCAGGAGAATCGCTTGAACCTGGGAGGCAGAGGTTGCAGTGAGCCGAGATCGCACTATTGCACTCCAGCCTGGGCAACAAAGCAAGACTCAGTCTCAAAAGAAAAAAAGGAAGGCCAGGTGCGGTGGCTCATGCCTGTAATCCCAGCACTTTGGGAGGCTGAGGCAAGTAGATTGCTTGAGTCCAGGAGTTCAAGACCAGCCTGGGCAACATGGCGAAACCCTGCCTCTACGAAAACCTTTTAAAAATTAGCCAGCTGTGGTGGCACACTCCTGTAGTCCCAGCTACTCAGGAGAATGAGGTGGGAGGATCACCTGAGCCAGGGAGGTGAAGGTTGCAGTGAGCCATAATCGCACCACTGCACTCCAGCCTGGGTAACAGAGTGAGACCCTGTCTCAAAAGAAAAAAAAAGAAAATATTTAAAATATTTAGGCCCAGCATGGTGGCTCATGCTGGTAACCCCAGCACTTTGGGAGGCCAAGGCAGGCGGATTGCTTGAGCTCAGGAGTTCGAGACCAGCCTGGGCAACATGGAGAAACCCTGTGTCTACCAAGAAAATACAAAAATTAGCTAGGCATGGTGGCGAATGCCTGTAGTCCCAGCTACTCGGGAGGCCAAGCTGGGAGGATCACCTGAGCCCGGGAGATGGAGGCTGCAGTGAGCTGTCCTCACACCACTGCACTCCAGTCTGGGCCACAGAGCAGGACCCTGTATCTATCTATCTATCTATCTATCTATCTATCTATCTATCTATCTGTATTTTTTAACACAATTACAAAACACTTTATAATTAAAAATAATAAAATGTTTGTAATAAAAAACCTTTTCATGGCGGAACAATATTCCACTGTGGACTGAGACAGCTGGATTTTTGTTTGTTTTTTTGTTGTTGTTTTGTTTTTTAGACAGAGTCCCACTCCGATGTGCAGGCTGGAGTGCAGTGACGTGATATCGGCTCACTGCAACCTCCACCTCCTCGGTTCAAGCAATTCTCCTGCCTCAACCTCCCAAGTAGCTGGGATTACAGGTGCCCACCACCATGCCCAGCTCATTTTTTTTTTTTTTTTTAAGTAGAGACAGGGTTTTACCATGTTGGCCAGCCTGGTCTCGAACTCCTGACCTCAGGTGATCCACCTGCCTCGGCCTCCCAAAGTGGATTACAGGCGTGAGCCATCGCGCCTGGCTGGAGACAGCTTATACTAGCCCATCAGTCACTGGGAGTGTGGAGATTGTTGCCAATCGTGTGTGTGTGTGTGTGTGTGCACGCACACATGCACGTGTGTTTAGAAAGGGGGTTTTGTCATGTTGCCCAGGCTGGTCTTGAACTCCAGGGCTCCAGCGATCCTCCTGCTTTGGCCTCCCAAAGACCTGGGATTACAGGTGTGAGCCATGCTCCTGGCCTGTTGCCAAATTGATGATAGAAATTCCTCAGGGGATCCAATTAAGGGCCGCAGGGACAGGGCCACCCTATAGCCCTGTGGGCTAGCTCACTCTAGGAGTCCTCTGACCTCTTCCCCCTACCTCTTGCCTCCTTCCAGTCCAACACCAGTCCTAGGTTTCTTTCCCGAAGACACATGTAACCGGACACAGTGGCATATGCCCGTAGTCCCATCTACATGGGAAAATGAGGCAGGAGAATCCCTTGAGCCTAGGAGTTCAAGGCTGCAGTGAGCTATGATCGTGCTTCTGAACTCCAGCCTGGGTGACAGAGAGAACCCCCGTTTCAAAAACAAAACACATGTGATGAAGACCCCTTACCCAGCTCCCCCTGTTCCTCCAGACCAGCCAACATCCATGTAAGGCCCCTGCCTAGAACTTCATGGCAAGCTGGACTGGACTGGCATATTCTGAGTTCTCCAGAATTTACCATCTTACCTCCTTGCCCACACTATTTCTTCTGTGTGAATGCCCTTTTCCTCTCCTGTGAACTACGGGCATCTGCCCTCAGCTCTTGCCACCTCCCTCCATGAGAACAGGGATTAAGACTGGCTATGCCTCACCAGGCATGGTGGCTCACACCTGTAATCCCAGCACTTTGGGAGGTCAAGGCAGGCAGATCACCTGAGGTTGGAAATTCGAGACCAGCCTGACCAACATGGAGAAACCCTGTCACTATTAAAAACACAAAATTAGCTGGGTGTGGTGGTGGGCGCCTGTCGTCCCAGCTACTCGGGAGGCTGAGGCAAGAGAATGGCATGAACCCGGGAGGCAGAGTTTACAGTGAGCTGAGATTGTGCCACTGCACTCCAGCCTGGGCGACAGAGCAAGACTCCGTCTCAAAAAAAAAAAAAAAAAGACTGGCTATCCCAGAGTCTAGGGACAGGACAGTGCACGCTGCAAAGCCAGCCATTTGAGGAGGGCCTAGTCTGAACTGAATAGATCAATGGGCTGGAGCTGACTTTGGACAGAGTTGAACAACCCCAGAGAATCTAGTGGGTGCTGGGCATACAGTGGTCAGGCCTCTGTAGGCAGACCTGGGCTGAGAAGAGGCTGGGCTGCAGTAGCCAGGGCAAGGCAGAGGGGCAGGGACAGGAATGGGTGATGGAGTTGGGCCCCAGTTCTTTGCTTGCATATGAATGAACCACTGTACAGCTGCGGGCACCACTGCTTCAGCTTGCGCCTCCACACAGCTGCCCTTGGCTCATGTTGGCTGTGCTGTATCAGTCCTTCAATGTTTCCCGGGGATCAGTTAATTAAGTTGAAGTCTCTGCATCTGGAAATCTGCCTCAGCCTGCAGGGAAAAGGCCCCCAGTCTTGGTCTTTGCCTTCAGAACCCTCAAGGAGAATCCTGCTGATTCTCAGATTGGGCTCCAGGGGGCGACAGTGTCAATCACAATGTTAGATACTGAAACTGAGATACTGAAACTGGCTCAGTTCTTTTTTTTTTTTCCTTCCCTTTCCTTCCCTTCTTCCCTTCTTCCCTTCTTCCCTCCCCTCCTCCCTCCCTTTCCCCCTTCCTTCTCCTCCTCTCCCCTCCCCTTCCCTTCCTCTCTTTTCTTTCTCTTTCTTTTTCCTTCTTTTGTTTTTTTTGACGGAGTCACACTCTGCCATCCAGGCTGGAGTGCAGTAGCGTAACCTCAGCTCACTGCAACCTCCGCCTCCTGGGTTCAAGTGATTCTCCTGCCTCAGCCTCCTGAGCAGCTGGTATTACAGGTGTGCGCCACCACACCCAGCTAATTTTTGTATTTTTAGTAGAGATGGGGTGTCACCTTGTTGGCCAGGCTGGTCTCGAACACCTGACCTCAAGTAATCCACCCGCGAAATACTGGGATTACAGGTGTGAGCCACTGCAGCGGCCTTTTTTTTTTTTTCTTTTTTTGAGTCAGGGTCTCACTTTGTTGCCCAGGCTGGATGTAGTGGCAGAATCATGGCTCACTGCAGCCTTGACTGCCCGGGCCTAAGCCATCCTCCCACCTCAGCCTCCCAAGTGGCTGGGACTACAGACTTGCACCACCACACCAAGCTAAAGTGTTGTTTTGTTTTTTTGTAGAGACAGTTTTGCCTTGTTGCCCAGACAGCGATCCTCCTGCTTCAGCTTCCCGAAGTGTTGGGATTACAGGCGTGAGCCGCCACACCTGGTCACTTTCTTACCTAAAATACCTGCACACCCTGCTTGGAGACTCTAGGGTGAGGGGGGTGGGGAACAGGAGAATCTGACAGTAGAGGGTAGATGTAAGGAGGAGAGGGACAAGCTTGCTGTGTGGTGGGATGCTCCAGGGCTGAGGGTGCCTAGGGATCTACCTCTCTGCCAGGCTGTGGGATTATCCTCCCCACACTCACTGCTTCTCTAACCTTGGCTATCTCCTCCTGCCTTTGGGGTGTCTAATGGGCCTGAGGGACCTCCCAGCTGCTCTAGGTCATCTCACTGCAGCCATGTGCCCCATTTGGTACTGTCAAAGCTGCTGGAATATTATCGCCTTTCCAGAACCTTCCTTGGGGCAAGATCAGGACCTCAGGCTGCCAGGGGCTCAGAGCCCTGCTGGGTCTTCCTGGGGCCCCTGGTCCACATGCATCTCCCCTAAGCCTTACGGCCCTTCGAGAGGCAGCACTTCTAGCCTGCCCTTGGTTTTAGCTTTTGCCCTATGAAGATCTTGTGATTTCTGCCCCAGCATGGGGCAGCAGGAACCTCAAGCACAGTGCCTGGGGCCAAGAGAGTCACAATGGACTTGCCCCAGGTCAGGCCTGCACTTGCCTTGTGCCTCCCCAGGTTGCTGGCTTCCTCAACCCCTACACTGACCTGTTTCCCCAGCTTTATCTCTGGCACCCCAAACTCAGCAGCCCCGACCCCACTTCCCGAGCACCCCCTGTGACTGGTTCTGCACCTGTCATGGTGTCCTGGCAGCAGTCTGGGAGAGTATTTCAGTTACCCCCGGTATCCTGGGGAGGCTGGAGCAGAGGGGTCCACTCACTGATTGCCATGGTCACAGAATAAGACTTGAATTGTGCACTGGAGGCCCTGCGGCCTTGCATGAGCCTGGTAGGCCTCTCCCCTCCTGCTTCCAACCCTCCACCTGGGAGGCCAGCCTGCCCAGGGCTGCTCTGCCACTTAGCAGCTGTGTGGCCCTGGAGAGTCCCTAACCTCACTGAACCTCAGTTTCTCCACTTGTGAAATGGAGATAATACAAAGAGAACCTTCCTTCTCAGGCTGTTGTGATGGGTAAGGAAATAAATGCATGCAAAATCACAGCCGTAGTTATTATGAGGCACGTTGTCTTCCTGGCTGCAGGAGATTCTGAGGGTGGGTGGGGGGTGGGGCAGCCAGATCACCACATGCATGAAATGGGGGCAGGCTGGTTGGAGATGGAGGGCACCAGGCCCAAGCACTGCCATCCGCCCCGTGATGGGACTCTCCTGTGGCAGTGGCAACGGTCCCACTGTGGAAGCGACACATGAGCTGAGAGGACTTGCCTGAACTGAGCCACATGTGCCCTTCGGGCCTGGGCACCCCACCACCTGCTCCCAGTGTGACCCATGCAGGGCCTGTTCCTGACCCTGAGCAAGACCAAGACTTCCTGGGCTGCGCTTCCTATCTGTAAAATTGTATGAGGGTGGTGGGGTTGGGGGGCTCGAACTTGTCCCCTAGTGGGGTGGGGCACAAATAGTCCCAGAGGATGGCCTGGGAAGACCGGCTGGGCATGGCACAGGGGACTATTACTGCTGTCATTATCGTCCTCCTTACAGGAGAGGAGAGTAAGTCCCAGACAGGGGAGGAACCCACACAGCCTCTGTGCTCTAGCCTGCTGGAAGGACAAAGTCTACCTACAAATGCAGAGATCCACACATTAAAGACAATGAAACACCTGTTAGGAACCAGAATAATCAGCCCTAATAGAGGGGAGGCTGGTCAGGGAGGGCTTCCTGGAGGAGGAGGCACAACACCAGGGTGCACTGTGATTTCTGGAGACCTAAGGAGTTCTGGTAAATGACAGGTGAGAAAAAGAAAAATGTAATAAAATATAATTGAAAATAGACCCTGGTACATGTGGAGAGAGGGCCGGGAGGAACCTAGGACACAGGTGAACCTGAACTCCCCCACCCAGTGAAGGGAGCTGTGGGCAGTAAGGTTTGACTGGGGTTTTCTTTCTTGTGGAGGTTTCTCAGAGTGATTTAAGTTCCCCCACCCCGCCCACAGTGGTTCTGAGACTTTGGAAAGAAAGAAAAGTAAAAAAGAAGTAGACCCTGCCCGCGCCCCAGCTGGGCATCCCTGGGAGGTCGCGAGGATCCCCAGAGACCCAGACCCGGGTCCGGGGCACCCCCTGCCAGAGCGGCCCCCGGCTGCCTCCCCACGCTCTGCGACTCCGGTCCGGACGCCGAGGGCCTCGGCCTGCCCCATGTCCCCCCGCCGCCCACCACCTGCTCCGGCCCGGCGGGGCGGTGCTGGGCGCCGCGGGCTCCCCGGCCGCAGTGCAGCCGCAGCGCCAGCCCCGCCCCGCCCGCGCCTCCCCGCCCCCCCGCGCCCGCGGCCCCAAGCGGTTCCCGAGTCCAGGCCCGCGCCGAGCCCAGGTGAGCGCCCGCCCCGGGGACCCCGGTCCCCGGAACCCCGGTCCCCGCCCGCCGCCCCGCCTCTTCGCCCCGGCGCCGGGGGCCAGCCCTTGTGCTCGCAGGTCTCGGACCCGGGCCTGGCACGTTAGGGGTTGGGGGTCGGCAAGCGTGGCCACAGGCACTGCCCGGGGGCCGGAGCACACCTCGTCCTTCTCTCGTCCCACAACCGCCCCTTCCCTGCTCGCCGCGGCTTCCCACTGTGTGCCAGTCCCCCTTCCTGGGCTGCAAGGTCTGGCGGGGCACCGGGACGGAGCTGGCGAGGCTGCTGGCACCGGCCACCGGCTTCCCAGAGAGAGGGAACTGCACGTGCAGAGGCGAGGAGAGTGGACAGAGGCTTGCACCTGAGCTTCGTGGGGGAGGGGAGAGCGCTGAGCCCCCACACTCCAAGGCAGGACTGGAATCAGATGCCACCCCTAGGACGCCTGGAAGCCACTGGGAGCCCGATCTGGGCAGGAGCCCTTGGGATGAGGCAGTGGGGGCGGGTGGGCAAGAGGTGGAGGAGTGGGGAGAGGACCCTACCCAGCCTGCACACGGGGCGGGCGCCAGGAGCCCTGGGAGGGTCAGGTGGAGCAGTGGCTGCTCAGTGAGATGGGGGTAATCCAGTCCCGCTTCACAGGTCCTGGGGTCCCTGGGACAGACAGACTCCTGCAGAGTCCAGTTAGCACTGGACTCTGCTAGAACTTTTCTGCAGTGGGCAGCTCATGGGCAAGGAACAGCACTCTGGCATTCTGCACAAACCTGGGGGGCCCCTACTGCCCTGCCCTTAGCAAGGACCTTTGCCTTTGAGTGGGGTGACTGGGCTCCAAGCCGATCTAGCACACAGTAGGCCGAAGGCACAGGGGCCCCACCCAGTCTTCTTCCTGGCCCAGGGCCTGGGGGATTCAGGGCCCTGGGTACTCCGGAAGGGACAGCACAGCCTGGGCAGGTCCCCAGTGGCAAGACCAGGTCTGACCTTTTCTGGGATCTGTGGCCTAGCAAGTGAGGCCTGAGGTCAGCCAGGAAGGAAGTGAGCAGGGCTGAGCCAGGGCTGAAGCCAGGACCCGGGGAGGGGCTGCCTAGTGTCCAGGGAGGGGGCAGGTGGGGCAGGTGGCTGTTGAGTTTTACAGACCTTCCTTGGTGACAAGTGGGGGAAAGAGCCAAGGCACACCCCAGTGGCTATGGGAGTCACCGGCTCCTCCCCTGTAATGGGCACCTTGAGGGCAGACAGGCGCAGGGGCCAGGCACCAATGGTCTCTCTCCAACCTGGGCTTTTGTTTGCACCCCTCGCTCTCAGGCACCCATCCACAGCCCTTCTGGGATCTGGGCCAGACCAGGTGGGCCTCAGCCCCACCTCAAGTGAGACTTCAGGAAGACGTTCCAGAGGAAACCGGAGGATGACAGTGGGATGGACTGTGGGGAGGTCATTTGTAAACAAGGCAGCTATGCCTATGCCCTGGGCCTTCCAAAGTCCTACCTGTAGGCTGCATCTTCCGGAAGGCCCACCCTGCAGCCTGGAAGGCACCTGGGCTACAGTGATCTCTCTGCGGTGCAGGTGTCCCTCCCCCAGGGCACCTTGCAGGGCCTTAGGTTGATATGGGGGCTTTCTGGGCCCCTGCCCATCTTAAAACTGATGAAGGTGGGAGGGTGGGGTAGGAGGCCACAGGGATACCCCTGCTGCTTGACCTTGATGGGACCTTGGCCCCTTGCTTGCCCCATCTGCTGTTGGGCAAGACCCCAGCACCACAGGCCTAGTGGGCATTTGTGAAGGGCTGGATTCGGGGGTAGGGGGAGGTTATGGCTGCTGGGCACAGGCATGGCAGGGCTGTGTGCCCGGCTTCTCTTTCCCCTAACCCCATCAGGGCCGGGCTGGCCGCCCACTTCTGTTCACCACAGAGCTGGGTTTCCCTGGGGACCAAGGGACTGGCCCAGCCCCACACCACCCCCCAGCCCCTCCTGGCCACAGCTTGAGCTGGGAGGAGGGTGGAGGCTGGGCCGCCTCCTGGACCCCTGCCCTCCCTGCCCTGCCTTCCAAGGCCCGGCAGCCTCAGTCCACTGCTGGGCCTGGAACACGGAGCAGTGGCTGCCCTGAGAGGAGGTGGGTGTCCAGAGTACTATCCAGGGTGGGGCTGGGCTAGGGGGAGCCTGATGACACCCGCATTGTAGGAGGGAGAAGACCAAGGATGAGGAGGGCTTTGGCTTGCCCAAGGTGACCCACTCTTTACGCTTAGGCATGGTGGTCTCCCGGTACAATGGAGGGTCCAAGAACTCTCAGGCTGTGGGATTTGGAGAGGGGAAGGGGGCCATGAGGAGGCAGCAGAAATCAGGGAGGATTTCTTGGGCAAGGCAGCTGCGGGGCTGGACCAAGGGTGGCCGAGGTTGGGGCGAGGAACTCCACTGGAGGAGTGAGAGAGCTGAGCTTGGAGGGCTTCAAAGGGGAGGTGTCCTCCAGGGCCCCATGCTCTGGGATCAGGCTCACCTACACACCATGGTTCCCAACTCAAATGTAAGACTCTCTGAAGCTCCCACTGTCTCTCTCTCTCTCTCTCTGTGTCTCTACCTCTGCCCACACGCCTCGGTCATGACGGCCCCAGTCTCCCTGCAGGTCCTAGAGCAGCACCAGCAGGATGGCATCTCCAGCATCTCTAAGGCCTTCAAGGGGTCCAGCCCCATGGGGGGCGCCCTAGGCCTCCGACAGCTCCCCATCTGTGCTCCTGCCTGCCGGCCATCTTCAGGCCACTCGCCATGGGTGGCTGTTTCTCCAAGCCCAAACCAGGTACCTCCTGTCTTCTTGCCTCCATCCTTCCTCCTCCCTCCCCACCTCTTCCTTCCCCCTCTTCCCCCCCGCCCTCCCCCTCTGCACTCGGCAAGCCTCCGAAGTAGGTCAGGCTAGGCAGGAGCCTGCTCGGAATGTTAATACGCTGTGGCCAGGAGGGGGTAGGGGGCCTGGAGCAGTTCCCCGGCTGGCCCCTCCTCCAGTGGGTGCCCCTTTTTCTTTGGGGCTTTGAGTGTTGGTGGTGGGAATAACAGCAGGACCCTTCTTGGAAAAGGAAAGGCAGGTTCCTCCTGTTGCAGGGTTGGGGAAGGGGCTATGCCCCCAGGGCCAGGGAAGTGGGGGGACTGGAGACAACCTCAGCCACTCTATGACCTAGGGCATGCAAGTTACCCCTCTGAGCCTCTGTTTTTCTCTCTGCAAAAGAGAGGGCCTGGCCACCCTGACCTCTTAGAGTTGCTGTGAGGGTGTAGTGAGCAGATCCTGGCTCTCTTCGCCTCCTCTGATCCCCTGTGTGGTCTCGGGCTGCCTTCTTGGCCTTTCTGGGCACACTTCCCCATTTATACAGGAAGTCACCACCCAACCTAGCCTGAGCTACTCTGACCAGAAGTGATAGTGTCCTGGGGTGCTGGGAGAGGCCTGGGTCTTTTCTCCACTAAAGACTCATGTCTGCAGAGCTCTCCCTCTGGCCCCCCACTTTCCTTCTTCTCTCCTCACAACACCCAGGGAGGCAGGAGTGTGCAGCTTTGTCACAGATGGAGAAAATGAGGCTTAGAGAGACCTCAAGAGCCCAGCCAGTGCTCCACTCACCCTGCCAGGCCACCCTGCCCCAGTCAGCTCACCCCAGCTCCCCTTACCTGATACCCATCGGCTCCGTTACCTTGGAACTTGTGAGCCTTTTCTCCCTTTCCTGAGTCTAAGGGAGAACTTAGGGGAGGGAGGAGAACTGTAGTGACTCACCAGACAGAGGGACCCACCTGCCTCTGCTCCAGGAAGCCACTCTTCCTCCCCCAACTCCTGTGCTGTGGACACCCAGGCCTGGGCTGGATCCCTCCCTGCCTCAAAATGTGCCTTGGGCAGATGATGTCCATTGTCTCCCCCTAGAAGTGGGTGGGCTGATGCCAGCTGGCCTCATACCAGGCGTCTGTGGCACTGCTGGGCTGGCAGGAGGCCCTGGCAGAAGATGCCACCTGCAGGTTCTTTTAAAGGACCCCAAAGGGCTGGCCTGCCTGGGATCCGTGGCCCAGTGTCGGGGGTGGCCACTCTCACCAAAGGCAGTGCTAAGAATTTAGGCAAATCCAGCCCTGCCCTTTCCCGGCTGTGAGGCCTTCGGCATCTGAGCCTCTGCATCCTCATTGTAAAGTGGGGCTGTTGTGCCTAGCATGGGGGCCTGGCACATAAGAAACACTTGTGGAATATTATTTGTTATCCCTTCTCTGAGCTGGGCTCTGTGCTGCCAGGCCTCCCCTGTGGGCCCGTAGCCAGAGGCTCAGGCCCCAGGTGCCCATGCTGCGTAGGTCAGGCATGAGGCTCAGGGAATTTCCAGATATGGGAGTTACAGCGTTTGGGGCATGAGGGTTCTGCTGGGGTCTTAAGGGACCGCAAAGAGACTAGAGCAAGCAGAAGACCTCTGTGCAAATCACTCACTATCTTGCCCCACTCGATTCTGTGGCTCCATGTGCATCAGCACCTGCTTCCTGGGTTCCCTCTATGCTCCTGCGTGTCCCGTCTGAGTTCTTGATAACAAGATATCAGTCCAGTCCCTCACCTAGCTCAGAGCTAGGAGGAAGTGCAGCTCTCTTAGCATCTGTTCACCCGCCTTTTATTAGGCCACAACTGCTACCTAAAGGCTTTCCATCCTCACCATGGCTGCTAGGAGGCTCAGAGCTAACTGGTAAAACACTGCGGCCCAACTCCATCTATTGAGCTTCTACTCTGGGTTACATACATTATTTCCTTCAGCATCCACTATCACCAATGAGGTAGGCATTTGCTGTTCTCTCTGTTTTATTTTCATTTTTTGAGATGAGGTCTCATTCTGTTGCCCAGGTTGGAGTAAAGTCACATAATCATACCTTGCGGCAGCCTAGAACTCCTGGGCTCAAGTGATCTTCCCACCTTAGCCTCCTGAGTAGCCGGGGCTACAGGCCTGCACCACCACGACTGGCAATTTTATTTTTATTTATTTATTATTATTATTATTTTTTTTTGAGAGAGAGAATCTCATTCCCTTGCCCAAGCTGTAGTGCAATGGCACGATCTCGGCTCATTGCAACCTCCACCTCCCAGGTTCAAGCGATTCTCTTGTCTCAGGCTCTCAAGTAGCTGGGATTATAAGTGCATGCCACCATGCCTGGCTAATTTTTATATTTTTTAGTAGAGACTGGGTTTTGCCATGTTGGCCAGGCTGGTCTCGAACTCCTGACCTCAAGTGATCCACCCGCCTCGGCGTCTCAAAGTGCTGGAATTACAGGCGTGAGCCATCATTCCTGGCCAACAGGCGAATTTTTAAATTTTTTGTAGAGACCGTGTCTCACCCTGTTGCCCAGGCTGGTCTTGAACCTCTGGACTCAAGCGATCCTCCTGCCTTGGCCTCCCAAAGTGTTGGGATTACAGGCATGAGCCACCGCACCTGGCCTTCTCTCCATTTTGTAATAAAGGCATCTTAAGGCCCAAAGGGGCTAAGGCGGGTCTTATGGGCAGCCAGAAGTCATGGATCTGGGGCTGATCTGGTTTTGTGGGTGAGCAGAGACGCCCCTCCCCTCCACCTTTCCAAAGGGCCCCTGACTTAATGGCTTTCGTTAGACCGCATCAGTGAGTGGGCTTGGAGCCTTCTGGGAGGAGGTGGAGGATGAGAGCAGCCTGGCTTGGCATTATCTGGCCCCCCTGCCAGGCTATTTGTGAGCTCCCACAGCTTCCAGAGCTGGTGTCAGCTAAGTCCAAAGTATTTCTCTTTTTAAGTCTTCCAAAAACATTATAACACCATTACATAAAGTATAGAAAATGGAATGAAAGCCCCACCCATAACCCCCCACCTGATAGGACGGCCTCAGTGTGGCTCTGTGCTCTGCACCCTCCCTGCTGGGCTGGGGTCAAGGAACTGACCTTTGCCCCTGTCCCCTGCTATGCCTGGGCCTGAGCTGTAGGGCTGGGACTTGGGACTGGGGAGGGGGCCTGGCTAGGGTGGAGGATTTAGCAGAGCATGAGATGACGGATATGCAGGGGCTGGGCAGCCAGGAGAGGCAACTCCTGAACCTTTACTGGGTAGATAGGAAGGATGGCAGATGGCAGCCCCTAGCCCAGGGGACAGCTCAGACGAAGGCCTGGAGGTGCATCTCGGCAGCCTCTCTGGGTTCTTGGTTTCTGGAGTGTCAGGTCTGAGGTGGAGGGGATGAGAGGTAAAACCCAGAGGCGCTGGTGCCTTGGGAAGTGAGAGCGGTAGGTACCTCTGCTCCAGCATTGGGCCCGTGCTGTGCCAGGGGCTGAGTGTCCATCGCTCAGCTTCCTCCCTGCTGCAGCAGCCTGGGAGGCTGGATTGTTGCTGCTAAAAATTCTGTTTATTGTTCCCTTCTAATTAGAAAAATATCCCCGGCACATCACAGGGAATTTGGAAAATGTGGAAGAGTATAAAGAAGAAAATGGCAATCTCTGGCTCACTCCCCGCTAGAGCTGGCCCCGTGGGCATGCTGGGGAAGTGGCCTCTGTACTGAGGCCGTCGGGGGGCTGTGCTGTCCATATGCCTTCCCATGCTCGGGTTCACCCCCAGGGCACACGAGGACACTGAAAACCTAGCACCTGGTCAGTGAAGGATTCTCAAATTGGGGAGGAAAGCTATTTTAAGTTGAAATTGGGCTGGGTGTGGTGGCCCACGCCTGTAATCCCAGCATTTTGGGAGGCTGAGGCCGGTGGATCACCTAAGGTCAGGAGTTCAAGACCAGCCTGACCAACATGGAGCCCCGTCTCTAGTAAAAATACAAAAATTAGTCGGGCGTGGTGGTGCATGCCTGTAATCCCAGCCACTCGCTTGAACCCGGGAGGCGGAGGTTGCGGTGAGCTGAGATCGCGCCATTGCACTCCAGCCTGGGCAACAAGAGGGAAACTCCATCTCAAAAAAAAAAAAAAAAAATTATGCTGTGAATTATGCTGTGTACATTTATTTTTATTTTTATTTTATTTTTTTTGAGACGGAGTCTCGCTCTGTCGCCCAGGCTGGAGTGCAGTGGCTGGATCTCAGCTCACCGCAAGCTCCGCCTCGCGGGTTTACGCCGTTCTCCTGCCTCAGCCTCCCGATTTTTTTTAATTTTTGAAAACAATTCAAATATACAGGAAAATTGTAAGACTAGAACAATGAACCCTTGACTTCCTGTCACCCAGATTCACTGGCTGGGAACTGAGCTGCTACCACTTTTGAATTCCTGTGTGTGCTTGAGTCATACCCTAAATGTGTCCCTGAGCTGTCAGGGACATCGTCATTGTCCATCGGAAGATGCAGGACTTGAGGGCCTCAGGGTTCTTTCTGCCACAGAGGTTTCTGCAGCCAGGAGGGTTGCAGGATCGAAGAAACTCAGCTCTGTGCCCCCCTCACTAATACTGTTATTGAAAAAGGAGGTGGGGCACAGTGGCTCATGCCTGTAATCCCAGCACTTTGGGAGGCTGAGGTGGGCAGATCACTTGAGGTCAGGAGTTTGAGACCAGCCTGGCCAACATGGCAAAACCCTGTCTCTACCAAAAAATACAAAAATCAGCCTGGCGTGGTGGTGTGCATATATAGTCCCAGCTACTGGGGAGGCTGAGATGGGAGTATTGCTTGAACCCAGGAGGCAGAGGCTGCAGTGAACTGAGTTTGCATGACTGCACTACAGCCTGGGCGACAACGTGAGACCCTGTCTCAAAAAAAAAAAAAAAAAAAAAAAAAAAAAAAAAAAAAAAAAGGAAGAAAGAAAAAAGAAAAAAGAGACATGCAGAAATGAATTCAAGCAGACCTGGGTGTACCCCTACCCATACATGCCCCTCTTCTGCTTCGTGCCAGGTTTAAGGCTCTTTGCTGGTGGTGCAGAGGGCATTCTGAGGAGGTTACCAGCGCAGGGCGGAGCCTCCTGGCACCCCGAGGAGCTGGCCTCTGCACCCAGCTTGATGGATGGGGGAGGAAGTGGGCTGAGGTAGAGGGCTCAAGGCGCTGACTTGCCCACAGTGGAGCTCAAGATCGAGGTGGTGCTGCCTGAGAAGGAACGAGGCAAGGAGGAGCTGTCGGCCAGTGGGAAGGGCAGCCCCCGGGCCTACCAGGGCAACGGCACAGCCCGCCACTTCCACACGGAGGAGCGCCTGCCCACACCTCACCCCTACCCCAGCCCTCAGGATTGCGTGGAGGCTGCTGTCTGCCACGTCAAGGACCTCGAGAATGGCCAGTGGGTTCTGGACCTGCCTGGGAGGGGGGATCAGGGGTCCCAAGGTGGGAGGGTGAGGTACAGGCCGTAGCCGGGGGTCGGGGTTGGCCTGAAGGGGCTATGACCAGCTGCTGCCCTGGTCACTGCCTTTGTGGCTTCTACCGGTCTGGGCCTGCTCCCCAGAAGGCTGGACACTGGGAGGAGCTGCCAGGAGGTTGTGCCCGGTGTCTGGCCTGACCTCTGAGTGCTGCGGTTCCCCAGGATGCGGGAAGTGGAGCTGGGCTGGGGGAAGGTGTTGCTGGTGAAGGACAATGGGGAGTTCCACGCCCTGGGCCATAAGTGTCCGCACTACGGCGCACCCCTGGTGAAAGGTGAGCTGTCAGGTGGGAGGTGTGAGGGGGACCTTCCAGGCCCCATGCCAGCTTGGCTCCTCCCCAGACCCCAGGATCTTCATCTATTAGTGAAGTCTCCTGGGCTTTGGGGAGGGGCCTGCAGTTGCCAGGGCACTGAGATCCTTGGGAAGCAACCCCTGCTGGTGGCCCCAGCCTAGCACCTCCCCTTCCCAGGCGTTCTGTCCCGTGGTCGGGTGCGCTGCCCCTGGCACGGCGCCTGCTTCAACATCAGCACTGGGGACCTGGAGGACTTCCCCGGCCTGGATAGTCTGCACAAGTTCCAGGTGGGGCCAGGAGTGTGGTGGGGTGGGAACCTGGGGGTGTGGGGTTCGGGGCTGGTCCTGAGGAATGCAGCCCTTGCAGGTGAAGATTGAGAAGGAGAAGGTGTACGTCCGGGCCAGCAAGCAGGTGAGGGGGTAGCTCGGGGCTCAGGCAGAAGGGAGGAGCCGGGAGGGCATCTTGGCCCAGAGAATGGCATGTGCAAAGGCCAGTCCCAGAGAGGAGCCTGGCATGTGTCACTTGAGCAGAGTGAGGGGTTGCAGTAGGGATGAAGCTGGGCTGGAGTGCCAGGACCTGCCTGCCAGGATGACGGCAATGACCCTCCACCCTCCTGGCACCCACAGGCCCTACAGCTGCAGCGAAGGACCAAGGTGATGGCCAAGTGTATCTCCCCAAGTGCTGGATACAGCAGTAGCACCAATGTGCTCATTGTGGGCGCAGGTTGGTAGTGGGGTCATGAGGGGCAGGGTGGGAGATGGGATTGGTGAGAAGTGGTCCCTGGCCCACAGGCCCCTCCCCTCAGGTGCAGCTGGCCTGGTGTGTGCAGAGACACTGCGGCAGGAGGGGTTCTCCGACCGGATCGTTCTGTGCACGCTAGACCGGCACCTTCCCTATGACCGTCCCAAGCTCAGCAAGGTAGGGGGGGTGGGGCAAGTGGGACCCTATCCCTCTGAGTCCCAGTTAAGCCCACTTCAAGCCTTGCTTGTCACCCCATGGAGGTCTGGCCGGCTGCCCTCTCTGCTTATGCCAGGCCTGTCCGTGGTACCCCCAAAAGGTCTAGATTCCTTGTTGTTGTTTTGAGACAGGGTCTCATTCTGTCACCCAGGCTGGAGTGCAGTGGTGCATTCTCGGCTCACTGCAACTTCCATCTCCTGGGTTCAAGTGATTCTCGTGCTTCAGCCTTCTGAGTAGCTGGGATTAAAGGTGTGTACCACCACCACACCTGGCTAATTTTTTATATTTTTAGTAGAGATGGGGTTTCACCATGTTGCCCAGACCAGTCTTGAACTCCTGAGCTCAGCCCATCCACCCACCTCAGCTTCCCAAGGTGCTAGGATTACAGGTGTGAGCCACCGCACCTGGCTTTTCTTTTTTTGAGACAGGGTCTTGCTCTGTCACTCAGGCTGGAGCGCAGTGCCTGTCTCATGGCTCACTGCAGCGTTGACCTCCACCTCCCAGGCTCAAACGACCCTCCCACCTCAGCCTCCCAGTAGCTAGGACTACAGGCGTGCACCACCACGCCTGGTTAATATTTTGTATTTTTTGTAGAAATGAGGTTTTGTCATGTTGCCCAGGCTGGTCTTGAACTCCTGGGTTCAAGCGATCCTCCGGTCTCAGCCTCCCAAAGTGTTGGGATTACAGGCATGAGTCACTGCGCCCGGCCAGATCTGGGTTTGCTGAGTTCTGTCCTACAGCCCCTATGTCACTGGGCATGGCCCTACCTTCCCTGAGCCCCAGTGTCTTCTGCTGTAAACTGGCTCCTCTCAAGCTGGCTCGCCCCCGCAGTCCCTGGACACACAGCCTGAGCAGCTGGCCCTGAGGCCCAAGGAGTTTTTCCGAGCCTATGGCATCGAGGTGCTCACTGAGGCTCAGGTACAGGGTCAAGGGTGGGAAATAGGCCCCGAGGAGGGAGGGTGGGAACATGAGGTTGTGTGGGCCCCTGGGGTGGGGTCTTGGTGCTCTACCTTCCTGGCCCCACTGTCCAGGCACCTGGGAGGTGCTCCAGGCTTGGGAGACAGCAAGGAGCTTTTTCTCGACAGGTCATGGGCACACACAGAGCCTCAGGGTGTGCGGAGATGAACAATCAGGGCTGGATAGGAGAGACTGGTGGGACTTGGGAGGGTAGGGAGAGGTTTGAGGGGAAGGTGATGTCTGAAGCTTAAAGAACAAAGTCCAGATGGCAGGATCTGTTCTAATGGGAGCTTCTCAGAGGCTGTGGGTGGGCTGTGGGTGTACTGCAGGACCCGGAAGTGGGTGGCGAGGCCCAGCCCCATGCTCAAGCTCATGCTCTGCCCGGTGGGGGTTGCAGGTGGTCACAGTGGATGTGAGAAACAAGAAGGTCGTGTTCAAGGATGGCTTCAAGCTGGAGTACAGCAAGCTGCTGCTGGCGCCAGGGAGCAGGTAGGAGGGTCTCCTTTTTACCCATGGGACACCGGGCAGGACACTGACCTGGATGGGGCTGGGGCTGCCAGGAGGCCCTCACTGACATTGCCATGTCTCAGCCCCAGGACTCTGAGCTGCAAAGGCAAAGAAATGGAGAACGTGTTCACCATCCGGACGCCAGAGGATGCCAATCGCGTGGTGAGGCTGGCCCGAGGCCGCAATGTGGTCATCGTGGGAGCTGGCTTCCTGGGTGAGAGGTAGTGGGCGGTGGGGATGGTGATCAGGTTGTCATGGCCAGTCCCAGGGAAGTTCTGGTCGAGGAAGGTGCAGGTGCCAGCCTGCCACCCCTGCCCACGACCAGGGATGGAGGTGGCCGCTTACCTGACGGAGAAGGCCCACTCTGTGTCTGTGGTGGAGCTGGAGGAGACGCCCTTCAGGAGGTTCCTGGGGGAGCGCGTGGGTCGTGCCCTCATGAAGGTGAGCCCACTCCAGCACGCACCCAGAGCCTTGAAGCCATGGGGCCCAGCCTGGCCCCTGGCTGGAGTCTCATCCACTGCCCACCTGCCCACTTGTCCTGACAGATGTTTGAGAACAACCGGGTGAAGTTCTACATGCAGACTGAGGTGTCGGAGCTGCGGGGCCAGGAGGGAAAGGTGGGCCCTTCTCCCTTCTCCCTGCTGCTTTCTGTCCTCTGTCCCCTGAGCCCAGGAGCTGGGCCCACCTGTTCACCCACCCACTCCCCACAGCTGAAGGAGGTTGTGCTGAAGAGCAGCAAGGTCGTGCGGGCTGACGTCTGCGTGGTGGGCATTGGTGAGTTGGTGTGTGGGCAGGCAGGCGCAAACCAGCACAGCCGTCTGCACACGCTCACATGTGACCTTGGGCTAGTCCCTTCCCCTCCCAGAGCCTCAGTTTCCACCACATCTGTCAAACGGGGACCCCCAACCGCCCCTACTTTACGGAGCTGTTGAGGAAGGTGTGTACCGGGCTCAGCCCAGGCCTGGCACAGAGGATGCTCCCAGTGCCTGCTGCCCAGTAACACTCATCTCCATGCCTTTCGAGAGTTGACATAGACAAGCCCTGAACTGGCTCTTGCTCCAGCTGAGGTGCTAATTTGGGTAGGGGCCAAGATGGGGGGTGGTAGTGCCTGCAGGGGCTGAGGAGGTGTGGCATGCCGTCCCTCCACTTAAGAGCCTCATGGAGCACTTCTTGGAGAAGGTGATACCTCAGGTCTTGCAGGAGGCACCGGATCTGTGGGAGCCTGGTTAGTGGGGGCCAGGGTGCATGAAGGCCTCAGGTGGCAGCCCCTGGAGGATCAGTCTGGGGATGTCACATCAAATGCAGGGTGTGGGGTGTGGAGAGTGACTATGCAGAAGGGAGGGACAGGGGAGTGAACACAGGCCTCTGTCCTGTCAGGTGCAGTGGCCGCCACAGGCTTCCTGAGGCAGAGCGGCATCGGTCTGGATTCCCGAGGCTTCATCCCTGTCAACAAGGTTGGGTGGATGGCACTGGGTGGGGAGGGCCCGGTGCTGGGCTGGGAGTGGCAGGAGGTTCAGGTCAGGGCCCCTGTCGCACCCTTGGAGTCCTGGGCCCTCTCTCTACAGATGATGCAGACCAATGTCCCAGGCGTGTTCGCAGCTGGTGACGCCGTCACCTTCCCCCTTGCCTGGAGGAACAACCGGAAAGTGAACATTCCACATTGGCAGATGGCTCATGCTCAGGGTATGGCCAGTCCCGAGGCACATGGAGGGGTGTGAGGGAGTCCCAGGGTCTCAGTGTCCCCATGCCTGTGCCTCAGTTGCTGACCTTGGGTCTCGGACACTGTTAGGCATCAAAGCTCTGATGTGGATTCTCTGGCCAGCCTCATCCCGGCGATCCAGCCAACACAGAGAGCAACACCTCATTGAGCCAGCCACAGCTCCTCAATCTCAGTTTTCCTTCTGGTGGTCTCTCCCTTTTTTGTCCTTAAGGACCTATATTCTGCAGAATTCCTGACCAACCTGTGCAGTTACCCTGGGGAGGGAGGGAGGGATTTAGTGGATCACCTTCCTACTTTGTGCCTCTGTTTTCCTTGGGCCACTCAAGTATCTCTGTGAACTCAGTTCAGCCTCATGCAGGTCCCCAAGGTGCCATCTAAGCCCAGAGACCTGGGCTCAGTGGAGGCACGTGCTTTCTGAGGAATAGCTTTCCCCTCCTGCTGTTTGCTGGCCACCAAGTCCCCCAAGCCTCATCCACTGTGCACATCTGGTCTGGGCCCCTAAGCTGCAGGTGCCATCACGTTAGTTGCCTCACTGCCTCAGAGAGAGGACTGCCAGACCCCCAGCCTGGGACAAGGGACCTCTCTGCACCCATTTCCCCTTCCCTCTGCCTTTACACCTGAGGGTCTGCTGCTTGAGACCCCACTCCTGGTACCAATTTCTATTCAAGTCCAAAGTCTAAAGTTGTTGCTAGGTTGTAAGTAACCAAGGCTACTGATCCGCCAAGTATAATTAGGATTTAACTGGGAGAGTTTAGGGGACTTTGAAGTACATCCAACTACAGGGGTCTACTGGGGCCTCATAGGAACTGGGGAGCCATCCACACTGGTCTCTTCAGAGCCCTGTGTGTGGCTGTCATCTGTGCTTCCCTGCGTACTTGTGGCCCATTTTCCTCCCTCTTCAGACCTGATATGTCTGATTAGGTGTCTGTATGCACAGCCCAATCCCAAGAAGCAGACCTTCCAGAGGCAGGGCACTGTATTCAGGTTCTCTCAGGAAGCAATCAAGTGGCGAGCTTGGAGTCAGGTGTTCCTCTGCACCAGTCAGCTGCAGATGCAAGTGACCAGTGGTCTGAATAATGATGTCTCTTGACCTCTGGGGAGACCAGGAGGAGTAGCCACACGTGTCAGGGGTCCCAACGGCATCAGGAGCAAGCAGTGTGGGAGTGGTAAGGGCGAGAGTCAGGGTTCTCACGGCCCTGGGTCCTGCAGGGCGCGTGGCAGCCCAGAACATGTTGGCGCAGGAAGCGGAGATGAGCACCGTGCCCTACCTCTGGACCGCCATGTTTGGCAAGAGCCTGCGCTACGCGGGTAACCCCGGGGCCTCGGATGGGGGCGGGGCCAAGGGCGTTTAGGGGCGGGGCTTGGGTGTGGGGCGGGGCGGGGCC
This sequence comes from Chlorocebus sabaeus, assembly GCF_047675955.1. NCBI lineage: Eukaryota > Metazoa > Chordata > Mammalia > Primates > Cercopithecidae > Chlorocebus > Chlorocebus sabaeus. The sequence continues at coordinate 30,250,153 of NC_132922.1, forward strand.
GGGAGCCTACGGGCAGGGCTGTGACTGCACTAGGAAGAGGCCGGTAAGAACTCGCTGGCGGCGAGGCTAGGAACTACCTAAAAGGACGTATGGAGCAGGGCCTGGGCGGGGTTAGGAGGGGATCCTGTGAATCTCGTTCCCTCCCCCGACTCACGTGGGTGCCACCCACCTGCCCGGCCCACAGGCTACGGAGAAGGCTTCGACGACGTCATCATCCAGGGGGATCTGGAGGAGCTGAAGTTTGTGGCTTTTTACACTAAGTGAGAGCACCGGGGTGCAGCTTGGGGCGAAGCAGCGGGAGCTCAATCGGGAAGGGGGATTCATCCCAGGCAAAATCCCAGAACAAGAGCCCAGCCCTGAGCCCCGCTGAGGAGTGCTGGAGCTTCCTTAGGAAAGCCTGAAGCTTGTGCACGGTCAAGCCCCGATGTGCAAAGCAGGGAGGGCTGCGTGCTCAGGACATTCCTGTTCCCCTGGGGTAGGTCCTTCCCTGGGCCCCAGAATGACAGCAGTGCATCAGAATCTTCAAAAAGGGGCTGCTGCCTGGCAGTCCTCAGGCTTGGCCATCCTCTCCCTGCAGAGGCGACGAGGTGATCGCCGTGGCCAGCATGAACTACGATCCCATTGTGTCCAAGGTCGCTGAGGTTCTGGCCTCAGGCCGTGCCATCCGGAAGCGGGAGGTGGAGTGAGTGTGGGTGTGGGAAGCCTGGGGGCGGGAGTAGTTTCCTGGAGGACTAAGGTGCCCACGACAGCCAGCTGCCCCCACAACCCTCCAGGGCCTTGCCCCTCACTTTTGGTGTGCATCACTGGAGGCTTCCAGGACCACAGGGAGGTGTGGGGCAAGGATCATAGTTTGGGAGCAGGCTGGTTATGTGTTCATGGTGGATGGAAGGAATAGGGATTTGTTCCCCCAGGCAAAGCCAGTGCTGTGGGGAGGGGTCAGGGCCCAATGCATGGGCAATCACCAGGCCTGGGACACCTAACTGGACATGGTTGTGCTGAGCCCGGCAGAAGCTCGTGGGAAATGCAGCTACTGATGCCCTGGGTATGCCCTCCACAGAGATGGTGGGGGTGGTTCTAGGTTTCACTCAACACCAGCCAGTTCCCTTATCCTGGTGTGGTGTCAATGAGATTCACCCTCTGGGAGAAAGCTCCCAGGGACTGAGGACAGCCTGGAGGCCACTGGGGGTCTATGAGACAGGGGCAGGCTCCAGGCTGGAAACAATGGAGGACCAGAAGGGGACATGATAAATGACATGCTCTCTCCTTGGCCTTCTCTCTGTTTCTCTCTTGCCTTCCTGAAGGCTGTTTGTGCTGCACAGCAAGTACGTGTGTCCTTCATGTTGACTGTTCTGAGCCTTTCCCATGTCAGCCCAGACCCTCCACCCAATGGTCTATCTCCATCTGTCCAAGTACACCTCCCCGCTGGGCACTAGGGTCTGGCACAGAACAGACCCCCTGCTGTCCTCAAGGGCCAGCTGTTCAGGGTGCCCAGAGTGGAGAGCCTGTTGTCTTCTGTCCTGACCCCTCCTCCCCTCATTCCTGCAGGACTGGCGACATGTCTTGGCTTACAGGGAAAGGATCCTGAGCTCACATGCAGTAGACTTGGGCAGGCAAAGGGGGGCACCAGGGGCAGAGGCCAAGCCTTGGGGGCAAGTGCCAATCTCCAGTCCCAGGATCCCCCAGGGCAGAACCTGAGCCCTCCCAGTGCTTGCCTTCAGCCACCTGGCTCCCCTCCTGGGAGGCCTCTGCTGGATTCAGAAGATGCTCAACCCTCAAGGCCTCTACTGCCACTGACAGCTGGCACTGGAGGCAGGACAGGCCCTGCCTCTTCTCCCTCTATTGGGACTGGGCCCTTGAAGAACCCTGCAACATGTAGACATTGCCGTAAAATTAAAACGCACAAACTTGCAGACCTGTATGACTCCCAGTGTAATTGGGCCGATAGGCACAGGGCCAGACTATAGGGAAACAGGCACAATCACCGAATGCTAGGTGCCACACCAAGGAAATTTGGCCTGTGAACTCCCAAAGGAGGTAGCAACTAATTCTGCGCCCCATGCCCTCCCACATTCCTCTCCCTGTCTGCGATCAGCGAACGCTTTTTGCTTTTGGCTCTGAATTTTGAAGGAAGGGTATTCCAGGTAGAAGGGACAAGCCCAAAGGTCTTAAGATAGTAAATGTTCCTTCAGAGGTGGCTCATGCTTGACACTTTGGGGCATTTGTCCACTTAGGGTTGTGGGAGTTGTGTCCTGAGACAGACCCCATGCTTTTCATAGTTGGAGCATTCTCAATCCCAATGTCGGAGGTGACGCAGCTGAGGCCCTGCTAAGTAGAAATGAGAATCTAGAGGCTCATCGCCGGGCTGCCTCTCAGTCAGTAAGAACGCCAAGGAGAGAGGGGAGATGCAGGGAGTCAGGGCTGGAGGCGCTAGCAGGAAAGGGGGCATTGAGCGCCTGCAGAGGCCGCTGCGAGCCCGCAACCCTCCTTGTGGAGTCCCGGCAGCGGCAGACGACCCAGGCCGGAGCCACGCGCAGACACAGGGCATGCCGGGAACTGCGAGCCTGTCGCGGGTCTTCGGGCTGCGTGGGCCTGGGAGGCGCCAGGAAGAGCAGAAGCGACGGGGTTAGGGACGAGACACTGCATTCACTGGAAGGGACAACCCGGCGCCAGTACATAGCCTGAAACGCTCCCCAGAGAGTCCCACGCTCGCTGCTCCATCCCCAGAGAGTCCCACGCTCGCTGCGCCGTCCCCAACTGGATCCAGCGCTCGCCCGCGGTGTCTTGGCAAGCGCTAGGCTTGTCGGGAAGAGCGGAAGGGCGCAAGCGCGGCGCTGGTCGGAAGTGCCGAGCTGTCAGCGCAGGGCTCGCCGGGAAATGTGGTTCCTCCGGGCGGCCCGGGGCGGTGGCCGCAAGTTCTGCGGACAGCGCGGCCGATCCGGCGTGGACCCGTGATGGCTGGACCGGGCAGCACCGGGGGCCAGATTGGGCCCGGAGCCCTGGCAGGCGGCGCGCGGTCCAAGGTAGCCCCGAGCGTGGACTTCGATCACAGCTGCTCGGACAGTGTCGAGTACCTGACCCTCAACTTCGGGCCCTTCGAAACAGTGCATCGCTGGCGGCGCCTCCCGCCCTGCGACGAGTTCGTGGGTGCCCGGTACGGTGGGCTTCATGGGGTCCTGAGGACAGGAAGGGCGATCTGCGAGAGTCCCAGGGCGGGGTCCAGGGGCGAGGCCGGTGCGTGGTGTCCTGGGGTAGGATCTGGTAATGAGGTGGATGGTGCTGGACAGGACGTTGTTCAGGGCAGGGGAGAGAGGGTTCCGAGGGAGTCCCAGAGCCTGATGACCTGGGACAGAATACTAGAACTAAGTTGTGTTTGTGGATATTGGGCTGGGGTCCCAGGTGCTCTGAGGTGGGGTGAGGAGTCCAGAAAGTCCTGGAGCCGTGTCAGGGGTCCTCACTTGCAGGGTGATTGGTGTTATCTTAGAAGATGATCGATCTTAGCAGTTGAGAGGTGACATCTAACTTCTGTGGCAGCTCTCCTGCTTAGTCCCATTCCTTGGATGCCTCCCAGGAGGGTCCTGTCCTTACCGCCCTCCACTCCTTTCTTTCCAGGCGCAGCAAGCACACAGTGGTGGCCTATAAAGATGCCATTTATGTATTTGGTGGAGACAATGGGTGAGTGAGTCTGAGCATCAGTGTTTGGACCAGGTAGGAAGAAGTACTGTGGTCAGGGACTGGGCCTGCCCAGCTCCATTACTGTCCTTTCAGATGTTAGCTAGTGCCTCTAAGCTTCAGTTTCCCCATCTGTGAGATTCCTTGCACTCACCTCCCTGGTCGTGGCGAGGATTAAATGAGATCCTGCACTCATGATCCTCAGCACAGCTTCCAGTGGCTGGCACATGCTCAGTATGTGGAAATGTCCCTCTTCTGAGCAGACGCAGCCTTGAAAGAAACACAACCACCCTTGCGGCCAGCCCTGCCAGGCAATTCTCTTTCCCTGGGCCTCATCCAGTATGGAGGACACAGTTTTATTTATTTCATGCATTTTTCACTTTTTGTGAGGGTTTTCCCACATTGCTGCAAACATTCAGGCAACAGCATGATGTTTTGTTGGTGGGCACACCTCCTTTCACATAAACTGTCTCCAGTTAAGTTGTGGCTGGTTTCCTTATGCAGAGGGTGGAGTATTTGCACATGACCAGTTGTCCTATTCCTGCCTCTCAGCCCCAGGACCTGGCATGAAGCCCTGGAAGAGCTGGCTTCTTATTGGCTCTGCAGCCTTGGTCCTGCAGGCCTCCCTGGGGGACTGGCTTGAGGATGGTGGGGTAGTCTGAACCCCACCAGGATCCGCAGACTGGGCAAAAGAGCCTCCTTGGGCATGGTCCCCTGGCTTCAAGCCTGCCTTCTTCCCACTCTCTTTCCCCAGGAGTAGCCAGTGGGGCCCATTTACATATGCATGTCAGAGTGTGTTCCTCCTTGGCTCATCCTCCTGTGATGCCTCCCTGCCTCTCTAAGTAAAAGCCTAAGTCTTCATGAGAGTCTGCTGCTCCTCTGCCCTGAGTCTCTCACTGCACTGGGGCTGCACCGGCTGCCTTTCTATGTTTGGATTGTACCAAGTGCCCCCTTGCTCAGGCCCTTGCACTGCCCATTCTCTCCTCCTACCTTCCTGCCCCTCCTCTGATGCTTCTTGTGACTAAGGCCTTCCTTGGTCATCTGGACCAACTGGAGACCATTACTTCCCCTCCATCCCTCTTACCATCTTCATTTGTTCCTGAGGCACACAGATGTTGGTTATTATCCATCTGTTCAGTCAAGGCAGGGCCTGTGCTCCTTTTACCATTGTAAAAGAAAACTCAATAAATGTTTGTCAAATGAAGGAATGAAATAAAGAAGAGATGCCTACCCACAGGCGTTTACTGGAGCCTTAATGAGAACCCTCCAAACCAGAAAAGGCTTTGGTGTCCAGTACAAGGCAGCAGGTGGGAAATGGGGGACCTTCATCCTCAAGAGTGTCCCTAACAGGGAGTTTGTGTGACAACTGTGTAGCAATAAGCAGAAACATTTTTGCTGCAGTGTGACAAAGAAATAGGATACAAATTTGTCTCACTCTAGTCTTAACTTTATAAAGACTGAGTACAAAGAAAGATGGCCTCCTGCAGCACGTGGGGCAAGTGAGGGAGGGAGGGGCGATATCACAGTCACCACCAGCTTCTAGGCTCCTGGCTTCCTGGCTGCATAGCCTCAGACACAGCCTTTGAACCACTAGGCTTTGTCGCCATCTGTGAAATGGATGTGAGATACACATCCATTTCACAGATGCACCCACTGGTGCAGACTAAGATGGTGCAGGAGGCACCCAGCACAGGCTGGGCGTGAGGGGCGCTGAGCTCCTGTCAGTTTGCCCTTCTTCCCAAGGGCTGGGTAGTAATATGCCAGCTGGTTGTATTAGGTGGTCCAATGACCAGTGAATTTGTTTTCTATTTAATTGTATCTTTAACATGATTATTACATTGGCTTTTGCAATAAAGAAATGGCAGGGGCCAGGTGTGGTAGCTCACACCTGTAATCCCAGCACTTTGGGAGGCTGAGGTAGGAAGATCGCGTGAGGCCAGGCATTCAAGACGAGCCTAGGCAGGAAAGCAAGACTTCGTTTCTATTTTTTATTTTGAGACAGAGTCTTGCTCTATTGCCCAGGCTGGAGTGCAGTGGCGCCATCTTGGCTCACTGCAAGCTCCGACTCGCGGGTTCAAGCGAGTCTGCCACAGCCTCCCCAGTAGCTGGGATTACAGGCGCCCGCCACCACACCAGGCTCATTTTTTGTATTTTTAGTAGAGATGGGGTTTCACCATGTTGGCCAGGTTGGTCTCGAACTCCTGACCTCAAGTGATCCACCCGCCTTGGCCTCCCAAAGTGCTGGGATTACAGGCACGAGCCACTGAGCCCAGCGCATTGACTCTATTTTTTTTTTTAAAGCAGTGGCAGGAAGATCAGAGAGAAGTAAAGGGCCTCCCCTGAAGCATGGGCAAGTGCTTGCATTGTGGGGTACAGCCTCGGAAGAAGGGGATCGGGATGTGTGAATAGGGGTTCTGGAGGCTAGGGTGAGGTGTGAGGGTGACTCTGGCCTTTGGGCCATTTCGTGCTTGCTGGTTGGGCTCCTGGTGGCCACATTCATGCTTTGGTCCTGACCCCAGGCAGGCTGGTGGCTGCCTGTGTGGCAGCCCTGGTGCCCGTGTCAGTTGGGGAGCCTCCTTTGTGGTCACCACTCTTGGGCCTCAGCTGGTTGCCTGGCTGTGTTAGTGACCCAGCCCAAAACAGCCCCCTCCTCTACCCTGGCTACATGCAGTACCCATCTCTGGGGGTCCTGCAGAGCAGACCTGGCTAATGCCACCCTCTCTTCCGACTGCCTTTCAGGAAGACCATGCTCAATGACCTCCTGCGGTTCGATGTGAAAGACTGCTCCTGGTGCAGGTGGGTGGCCCCGTGCTCCAGGGCCCTGCCTTTCCTCCTAGAACACAGTGGCACAGTTCTGGGTCCCAGTTGCTAGCAGAGTCTCTCTCATCATGGGAAGCTGGAAAGAAGCTTCCAGGAGGAGACAACCATGGCCCCAGGGATGCCACACCCAGAGCCACCCTGTCAGGGCTGAGGAGATGAAATAGTTGCCCAGCACCTGCAGCTGCCAAGCTGGGCACACAGGGTGGCTCTCTTCCGGGCGCCCACCTCTACCCCAAGCTGCTGCTAGTGTGGGTACAGAAGTTGCTACGTCATTTCTCTCACACGTGATTTTGTAAGATAGCTAGTAGTTAAAAATTAATTTTAGGGCCGGGCGCGGTGGCTCACGCCTGTAATCCCAGCACTTTGGGAGGCCGAGGCGGGTGGATCACAAGGTCAGGAGATCGAGACCATGGTGAAACCCCGTCTCTACTAAAAATAGAAAAAATTAGCCGGGCGCAGTGGCGGGCGCCTGTAGTCCCAGCTACTTGGGAGGCTGAGGCAGGAGAATGGCGTGAACCCGGGAGGCGGAGCTTGCAGTGAGCTGAGATTGCGCCACTGCACTCCAGCCTGGGCGACAGAGCAAGACTCCGTCTCAAAAAAAAAAAAAAAAAAAAAAAAATTCATTTTAAAACTCATTCTGAAGGCTTCACAATTATTTGTCAAAAATTGCTTAACTGGCCGGGCGCGGTGGCTCAAGCCTGTAATCCCAGCACTTTGGGAGGCCGAGACGGGCGGATCACAAGGTCAGGAGATCGAGACCATCCTGGCTAACATGGTGAAACCCTGTCTCTACTAGAAAATACAAAAAACTAGCCGGGCGAGGTGGCGGGCGCCTGTAGTCCCAGCTACTCGGGAGGCTGAGGCAGGAGAATGGCATAAACCCAGGAGGCGGAGCTTGCAGTGAGCTGAGATCTGGCCACTGCACTCCAGCCTGGGTGACAGAGCGAGACTCCGTCTCAAAAAAAAAAAAAAAAATTGCTTAACTATAAAACTCAGAAAAAGAGCAGCCCCAGGTCAGCAGTGTAAATGGATTTTGAATTCAGTACATAAAATGTAAAGGCAGGGCACAGGGGCCCATGCCTGTAATCCCAATGCTTTGAGAAGCTGAGGAGGGAAGCTCCCTTGAGGCTAGGAGTTCAAGACCAGCTGGGCAACAAAGTGAGACCCCGTCTAGAAAGATAGACATATGATAGATAGATAGAAAGAAAGGCAGAGAGATGATAGATAGATAGATAGATAGATAGATAGATAGATAGATAGATAATAGGTAGATAGCTAGATGATAGGTAGATTAGATAGATGACATAGATAGTGGATAGTTGATAGATGACAGATCAACAGACAGATGACAGATGGTAGGTAGACAGATGATAGACTAGATAGATAGATAGATAGATAGATAGATGGATGATGGGTAGATGACAGACGATAGATGACAGGGAGATAGATGATGGATAGATAGATTATATAGATAGATTAGATGATAGATGATAGATAGGTAGGTAGATAGATGATGGTTAGATAGATAGGTATTAAATGACATTGATGGACCCCATGCTGTAAGACGCTGCACTGCTGCTGAGAGCAGGAGTATGGATGGTCCTGAAGTAGCATGAGGACCTGGTCACATTCTGTGAGTTGAATAAGCAATTTACAAAATATCTACCACTTGATTCCATTTAAAAAAATTCCATGGAAGCCTAAGTATGCATAGGAGAGGGGTGCAGGGAAGACCTCAAGGTGTTGCCAGAGGTTTTCTGGTAATGGGAATTTGCATGAGCTTTAGTGCCTATTTTGTTTTTTCCTTATTGGTGAGTTTTTTTTTTTTTTTTAAGTTTCTATGATGAGACAGGTGTCACCTTCAAAATACAAAAATGAAAGGTAGCCGGGCGCGGTGGCTCACGCCTGTAATCCCAGCACTTTGGGAGGCCGAGGCGGGCAGATCACCTGAGGTCAGAAGTTCAAGACCAGCCTGACCAATATGGTGAAACCCCATCTCTACAAAAATACAAAAAACTAGCTGGGCATGATGGCGGGTGCCTGTCATCCCAGCTATTCAGGATGCTGAGGCGGGATAATTGCTTGAACCCGGGAGGCAGAGGTTGAGCCGAGATGGTGCCACTGTACTCCAGCCTGGGTGACAGAGCGAGACTGTCTCAAAAAAAAAAAAAAAAAAAAAAAAGCACAGGGATGCAGGGCCACCCTGTGAGGGTGTGGACCTCATGGGTGACGCCCGCTGACTCTCACCACCCCTGTGCAACCCCAGGGCCTTTACCACTGGGACCCCGCCGGCCCCCCGTTACCACCACTCGGCCGTCGTCTATGGGAGCAGCATGTTTGTCTTTGGTAAGCAACCTCTTGCCTCCCAGGGGCTGTGTCGCCCCCGAGGCCCACAGACACCCTGCCCTTCTGCAGGCCTGGAGCGTTTGTGCTCGTGCTGTATACAGCAGGGGCTCTCTGTTCATCCTCGGCTTTGTCTGCCAGTCCTCTGAATTCTGCGCTGGATCTGGGACCCCTTGCCCTAACAGCCCTGAACTCACAGGGTTGGGTGTCTTTCGGTGTTGCTGGGCTGTGGCTGGGAACAGTGTCCTGCTCATCTCTGTGTCCCCAGAGCCCAGCACGGAGGCAGGTGGGCAGTAGGTCCTTCTAGGGCTTGTGGAGGGAGTCCTGACTTATGCATTTTCAGTGGGGCCAGATTCTGTTCCACCTTCCAGGGTTTGAAATCTTCAAGACTGCCTTTGGGTTTGACAGTTTCTCACTCTCTTTACTCAGGGGGTTACACTGGGGACATTTATTCCAATTCTAACTTGAAGAATAAAAATGACCTCTTTGAATACAAGTTTGCAACTGGCCAGTGGACGGAGTGGAAAATTGAAGGACGGTGAGAAACTCTGCAGAAACATTTGGGACAGGCTGGGTCCTGGGTGGCATTGGACCTGGGATCTGTCCCCTGTTGCCTCCCAGATGAGGATCCTGAGGGCATGCAGTAGCAGGGAGCTTAGGATTGGTGGAATATCCCCCGGCGCAGCTGTGCATGGCCTGCTACCAGTCTTTAGATTCCCGCCTTTCAGAAGAGACCCAAATGGTCCGGGCGTGGTGGCGCATGCCTGTAGTCCTAGCACTTTGGGAAGCTGAGGTGGGAAGATCACTTGAGCCCAGGAGTTTGAGGCTGCAGTGAACCATGCATGCCTCGCTGCACTGCAGCCTGGAAGATGGAGCAAGACCTTGTCACAAAAAAATTTTAAAAAAGACCCAATGTACTGCTGATGGCGCTTCTGGGGTCCTGCTTTTTGAGCACCCCCTTTAATATTTTGGTGGCATTTAGGAGAAGGTTCTGTGCCTCTGTGGCTATCTGAATTCATCTTCAAGCCTCCAGTCGGCCTCTGAGGCTGTTGCTTATTCCTAGTGCCTTGTGGAGGCCCTGAAGCCCCAGTGTCGGGTGGATGTGGCCATGCAGCCTGGCTGTGGCCCCTGCACTGACCATATGGGACTGGGAGGCTCAGGTCTGTGCTGGGCGGCCTTACTCCCTCCCCTCTCCCCTCACACTCCAGGTTGCCAGTCGCTAGGTCGGCCCACGGAGCCACGGTGTACAGTGACAAGCTGTGGATCTTTGCTGGCTATGACGGCAATGCCAGGTGGGTGGTGGTCCGGCCTTTGCACCCCACCTCCGACTGCACTGAGACCTGGAGGAGGCCATCCTGGCATTTGAGGGCTTAGGCTGGGAGAGCTCTGCCTAGTAGATTTTGAGTGTCACTGTCTAGGGGTTTCTTGGGAGGGGGACAGGGAAAGAGGAGGATGGGCAGATGGAGGTGAGGACCACTGGGTGGAGCCCCGTGGCTACCTCAGTTGCTCGGATGAGGATCCTCAGCCAGGAGTCGCCCTGCAGGGCTGAGTCAGTGGGCGAATGGGCGGTGCCCAGGCTCAGGCCCAGCCCTGGTTCTTGCCCAGGCCAAAGGCCTTTTCCTCCTTAGTTTAGAAAGTTGCCTTTGCTCTCTTTTTCTGATTACAAAAGTAGCATGTGCTGGTTTCCCAAAACTTCAGCATCATAGAAACTCCTAACAATGCAGTGATGATGGTGGTGTCTGTGATATCTGTGTCCTCTCCCCACGCAGGAGGGACACAACTGGCCTGCCACACTGCCCCAATGTCATGCATGAGAGTACTTGTTCTGTCTGGGCCGGGCAGGGGGCCCAGCACGGCAGGGATTTGAGGCAGTGCCTGCCACCCCACACAGAAGTTCCCGCCTCATGGCCGCACAAGTCTACCGTGTGTGGGGGTGGGGGTCCCCCTTCAGCCATCCCTTCCAGCCAGGACCGGCCCACCCTGACAGCCAGACCCAAGGGGTCCTCACTGGTCTGTTCTAATACAGGTTGAATGACATGTGGACAATTGGCCTCCAGGACCGAGAGCTCACCTGCTGGGAGGAGGTGAGGGGCACCGGGAGCCAGGGTGCAGGTGGAGGAGGTGAGGGGCGCAGGGAGCCAGGGTGCAGGTGGAGGAGGTGAGGGGCGCAGGGAGCCAGGGTGCAGGTGGAGGAGGTGAGGGGCGCAGGGAGCCAGGGTGCAGGTGGAGGAGGTGAGGGGCGCAGGGAGCCAGGGTGCAGGTGGAGGAGGTGAGGGGCGCAGGGAGCCAGGGTGCAGGTGGAGGAGGTGAGGGGCGCAGGGAGCCAGGGTGCAGGTGGAGGAGGTGAGGGGCGCAGGGAGCCAGGGTGCAGGTGGAGGAGGTGAGGGGCGCAGGGAGCCAGGGTGCAGGTGGAGGGAGGTGAGGGGCGCAGGGAGCCAGGGTGCAGGTGGAGGAGGTGAGGGGCGCAGGGAGCCAGGGTGCAGGTGGAGGAGGTGAGGGGCGCAGGGAGCCAGGGTGCAGGTGGAGGAGGTGAGGGGCGCAGGGAGCCAGGGTGCAGGTGGAGGAGGTGAGGGGCGCAGGGAGCCAGGGTGCAGGTGGAGGGAGGTGAGGGGCGCAGGGAGCCAGGGTGCAGGTGGAGGAGGTGAGGGGCGCAGGGAGCCAGGGTGCAGGTGGAGGGAGGTGAGGGGCGCAGGGAGCCAGGGTGCAGGTGGAGGAGGTGAGGGGCGCAGGGAGCCAGGGTGCAGGTGGAGGAGGTGAGGGGCGCAGGGAGCCAGGGTGCAGGTGGAGGGAGGTGGGAGGCAGGCAGAGCCAGGCTGGGGGTCGAGGCTGCTTTCTTCCCCTTGCAAAGCCCAGCCTCGACCTGAGCCTCGCTCTCCTCCCTGATGACCCGCGGGCCTTCATGACCAGTTCCTCACTGTGGCTGCACAGTGATTGGAGCCTTGGTGTTTTGGATGGGCAGAGCGCCACGTGTGTGAGGGATGTGGTTTTGCTTTAATCCACCCTCTATTTCAATGCAGTGAGGGCAGTCTGCTGTCTAGTGTTCTGCTCCTTGGAGCTCCCCCTGGGATTGCTTTCCCCTTTAGAAACATGGAATTTATTTATTTATTTATTCATTAAAAAAAAATTTTTTTTCTCAGTCTTCTGGGCATGAAAAACATATGGGTTTAGCCACTGCTGATTTAACCTTGATGATTTTAGCCCTAGCTGTTCACAACTGGGCCCCCTGAAGTGGAGGAGACAGGGCTATGTGCTGCTCGAAGACAAATGAATCTGTGAACCCTCATCTGGGGAAGTTTCAAGAATAAAAGCAGTCACATCTCAGCAGTCTTGAGTGTGGTGAAATGTGAGTGGGCCCTGTGAGGCCAGGGCTGAGCTGTTCTCTCCCCCATGCAGGTGGCCCAGAGTGGCGAGATCCCCCCGTCTTGCTGCAACTTCCCCGTGGCCGTGTGCCGGGACAAGATGTTTGTGTTCTCCGGGCAAAGCGGAGCCAAGATAACCAACAACCTCTTCCAGTTTGAATTCAAGGACAAGACGTGAGTACTCTGGCCAGTGCGGTGGAGGGAAGATAGTCAGTGCCCCCGAATCCTTGAATGTGAAGGATACCCCCTGCACCTGGTGGCCATGGTAACCATCCTTCTGAGCTCTGCAAACAGCAGGAGGTTCCAGCCTGGAGCAGGGATGTGCAGGTCCCCAGGATATGGCTACAGTTTAGCAAGATAGGGCCTGGCAAGGAGGCCCCTGACTAGGCCTCCCTCTGACTATGAAGGACATCCCCTTCCCCGTGAATGGCTTGGTCAGTGCCACCAGTAATAAACGTGGCCTGCATAGATCTCAAATGATGGCAGAAGACCAGAGGGGCCTGCAGGTCCCCAGAGGTCTGGCCCATGCTGCCCCTGGCTGCTGGCCAGCCCTTGACCCTGCAATGAGGCTGCAGGAGAGGGCACAAGGAGTGTGAGCTGCAGGTACAGAGAGTTTGGGAAGGGACTTGGGAGCTTCCCTGGAGGCCACGGATGCGTGGGAGGATGGGCAGGGTGCCCCAGGACGAGGGAACCTGTCGAGGGCCCGGGGCTTAGCAAGGAGCCAGATGGCATAGCCCTGCCAGGCCAGGATCTGTTCTGAAGTCTTCAACTCACTTAGCAAAAGAGGGCACTTGCTGGGAGGTACTGGGAAGCCTGGGAGGTGGAAGGTGCTGGAGCAGCATCAGGATGTGGGGTGCAGGCAGCTCTCAGGATGGGGACTCAGCTGTGGGGATGGTCTGACTGGGCAGCATGAAGATGTGCAATGGTCTCTGCACAACTTCACTCCGCAGAGAGCAGGACTGCCTGGCGGGTCAGATGCCACCCTCCTGCCCATCACTGCTGCCTGCTCCATGGGGAGACAGGGGAGCTCCGGCAGGACCCCACGGTGGGCCACATGGAACCAGGCAGGGCTGGTGCCAGTGCTGGATGGGGCGAGGGGTGCTCAGTGCAGGTGTCTAGGCCTCCCTCTGGACCCTGGGCTAGTCACCGTAGGGGCTGCAGGGGGACCTCCCAGTGAGGGCCTGCTGTGGGGAGACCCCGAGGGTGAGCAGGAGCCCCTGTCCCAGCATTGGTTCACTGTCGTGTACCCCCAGGTGGACACGCATCCCAACTGAACACCTGCTCCGGGGTTCCCCACCACCCCCGCAGCGGCGCTACGGGCATACCATGGTGGCCTTTGACCGCCACCTCTATGTGTTTGGGGGTGCGGCCGATAACACGCTGCCCAATGAGCTGCACTGCTATGACGTGGACTTCCAGACCTGGGAGGTCGTCCAGCCCAGCTCCGACAGCGAGGTGAGGGTGCCCAGGGGTGTCCTGCCCTGCCGACTGGACACCAGTGGCTCCTACCCTGCTCCCACCTTCTCCCCAGCTCCTCACAGCTTTGGGGCCGCTTGGGGTTCCAGACAGCTACCAGGAGCAAGGCCAGGACACCTGGGCCTCAGCCCTGGACACCTGCCTGCCCCGGCCTCCAGCCCCAGCTTCACCCCACAGCCTGCAGGTGGTTAACGCTTCACACCCCGTCATGGCTGCATGGGGCTGCCGTGCTGCAGACCTTTCCTGGGAAGCCCACAAACATGCAGCTCTTCCTTCTTTCCGAACCCGCTCTCAAGGCCAGGATGGTGGGGGTCTCTGGGCACCTACCTGGCCCTTGCCAACTGATCTCATGCCCATGTGTCTCTCCTCTTCAGATCAGTGGGGCTGAAGTGCCCGAGCGAGCCTGTGCTTCCGAGGAGGTGCCCACCCTGCCCTTTGAGGAGCGAGGCGGCTTCAAGAAGTCCCGAGATGTGTTCGGCCTGGACTTTGGCACCACCTCAGCCAAGCAGCCCGCCCAGCCCGCCTCAGAGGTACAGGCTGGGACCCTCATTAAGACTCCATCACCTCCTGAAGCAGGTCCTGTGATCAACCCCTCTCACACATGGGGAGACTGAGGCCCAGGGAAATACTTGCTTGGGGTCACACCCCAAAGGAGGTGCAGGGCCAGGAGCCCTCACCCTGCTGGCCAGGCTGCAGCTTTCTGGGATGGGTGCCACACACTGGCCCGAGTGCCCCACCCACTCTGAGGGTCCCCATGGCCCGTCATGCCCCACTCCACTACATGGGTATTCAGGTCCCGCCTGTGTCTGTGGTTGCACCCAGGGGCCCTCCTCCCTTGGGGACCCTGCCCCCTGGCCCTTCATGGCCATGAGGTGCCACGTCCTTGCCCTTACCTGGCTGCACCAGCCCCACTGTGGAGGCTCTGCCCCCCATTCCACCCTGCCTTCTTGTCCCCCAGCTGCCCAGTGGGAGGCTCTTCCACGCAGCTGCTGTCATCTCGGATGCCATGTACATCTTCGGGGGCACGGTGGACAACAACATCCGCAGCGGGGAGATGTACAGGTTCCAGGTGTGGGGCCTGTGGGCCTGAAGGAACGGCTGGGTGGACAGATCCCCCGTGATGGGAAACTGAGGCCAAGTCGGGGGGGCGGGGCTTATCCAGGCCATTGCCAGGGCCACACCTGGCGGGATGGAATCCTTGGGAGGAGCCCTGTGGGCTGAGGGTGGGCTGAGGTGGCACTAAAGTGGGCAGCCTCCGTGCAGTGGGGCAGGCGGATGGCACTGGGGCTCACAGCAGAGTCAGTGGAGGGAGCTGGGCAAAGCTAGGCTCAGCACCAGAGCCTCACAGGCATCACAGCCTGGCCCAGGGCAGCCAGGGCTGACAGTGGCTTGTGCTGACAGCCCCTTCCCAGGCCTGGAGGAACAGGTGGTCAGGGCAGGGACTCACAGCCACAGTGAGGTCAGGGCCAGCTTCCTAGAGAAGACTGGGGTGGTGCTGGTGGGGGCCAGTGTGAGGACGGAGGTCCAGGCAGAGTGGAGACGGCAGAGCTCTGCTGAGGCCTGGGCCCCAGCTGAAGGCAAGAGGCAGGGGAGCCCTTTCCTGCTGTGGAACTGGCCGTGGACAGTTGCAGGTGCCGAGGCTGGAGCCAGGCTGTATTTTCAGGGTGGGGCAGCGGCAGCTTTCTCTCCTCAGCCAGGCCCACCTGCCTCCTGGGCCCTGAGGTCAGCATGGGCCAGGTGGGGACCTCAGGGTCAGCCTGCGCAGCCACACTAGGGCCACTCTGCCGTCCTCAACATCTAGCCTCTCTGGGCCCCTCTTGCAGTTCTCCTGTTATCCTAAATGCACGCTGCACGAGGACTACGGGCGGCTGTGGGAGAGCCGCCAGTTCTGCGACGTGGAGTTCGTGCTGGGTGAGGTGAGTGCCTGGCCTTGCACCCTGCTCTGCCTGCTGTGCCCGGGTAGTGGGAACTTCGCCCCTCAGAAAAACAGCTGCTGGCCTAGTGGTGCTGACCCTGGCCAGTTGGGTCTCTATTCTCTGCGGCGAGGGTGCCATGCCCTCTGCCATGCATTATTCTTTGTGCAGAAGGAGGAGTGCGTGCAGGGCCATGTAGCCATTGTCACAGCGCGGAGCCGCTGGCTTCGCAGGAAGATCACGCAGGCGCGGGAGCGGCTGGCCCAGGTGAGGTGCCTAACCGCCCCGCCTGGACCAAGCAGCCATGCCTGTTGTCCAGTGTGGTGCCCTTGAGCTCCCTTCTCCTCACAGAAGCTGGAGCAGGAGGCCGCCTCAGTTCCCAGGGAGGCCCCCGGCGTGGCTACTGGTGGGACCCGGCCGCCCCTGCTGCACGTGGCCATCCGGGAGGCCGAGGCCCGGCCCTTCGAGGTGCTCATGCAGTTCCTTTACACCGACAAGATCAAATACCCACGGAAAGGTCCGCCTGGGTGGGGGTGGAGCAGGATTGGTGTGGGCTGGGGTGCGGGCAGCAGAGCCAAAAGGTGGGTGCTGCCAGCCCTGCCTTACTGATGGGCCCCCTGAGGCTCAGAGGCTGCAGGTCACCCTCATTACCCATGATCACTGCCGCTGGACACCATCTGAGTCCCCTGAGGCCTTGCTCCTACCTAGTGGCCCCAACCCACACTCTTCCATGCGGGAGCCCTGTGCCCTGTGCCCTGCCCTCCCCTCTCCGGCTCCCTGAGACTCGGGGGCTCTGGGGCGCAGGCCACGTGGAGGATGTGCTGCTCATCATGGATGTGTACAAATTGGCACTGAGCTTCCAGTTGTGCCGCCTGGAGCAGCTGTGCCGCCAGTACATCGAGGCCTCCGTGGACTTGCAGAACGTGCTGGTCGTGTGCGAGAGTGCCGCCCGGCTGCAGCTGAGCCAACTGAAGGTGTGGGGTGGGATCAGCGCGATCGGGGTCAGGTGGGGTATGGTCAGGCTTTGGCCCCCTCCCTGCCCACCACTGTGAGCCCCTCGCCCAGCCTGGGACCCTGGCTTGACCCTGCCTGCCTGCCCGCCTGTGCCTGTCTGCCCCAGGAGCACTGCCTGAACTTCGTGGTGAAGGAGTCCCACTTCAACCAGGTGATCATGATGAAGGAGTTCGAGCGCCTCTCCTCGCCGCTGATCGTGGAGATTGTGCGGCGGAAGCAGCAGCCACCCCCTCGCACTCCCTCGGACCAGCCAGTGGACATTGGTAGGGAGCCCCGTTCCCCTTCCCACGGGGCTGGGAGGGATGGTGTTCATCTGTGGCAGGAGACTTGGGAGCCATGGAGAGCACCTGCCAGGCCCTCGGGGTGGGGGTGGGTGCCATGGGACCCCAGAGTGCTCTCCTGGGTACAGGGCAGAAACAGATGGAGGCAGAAGCCCCCAACCCATGGGGCTTGCCACAGTGGGCTGTGTCCTGGTGAGCTGGGATTTCCTGAGCCAATTTCTGGGGGTGGACATGGGCACCTCTTTTGGGCTGGGATGTCAGGTCTGATGGCCCAGGGTCACAGTGATCAGTCGCTGGACTTCACTTTGCTTGTAATGTCACAGGCCCCTTCATTCCCCCAGCTCTCCTTGGGGGTCGTGCTGACCCCAGTTGCTGGCTCTTGGTGACATCTGCTGGCACCAGAGGCCATGCAGTGGGCCTGGAGGGGCTTGATCATGAGGGCAGCGAAGGGGGGCACAGCAAGCTGGGTGGAAGATGAGACACCGGGTGGTGGGCTGTGTGTTCGGCATAGTGCTCGAGTCGGCCAGGGCGCTGAGGGAGGACAGAATGTGGCTGATGGTGCCTCAGGGCCAGAGTGAAGCCTTCTGCCTGGGTGAAGTTTTGTTCAGAGCGGCAACATGGGCAGATGTGCAGGAAGGTAGTGCCGTGGGGCCCCAAGGCCAGAATCCCAGGCTGTACCTGCTCAGGGTCCCTCCCACCCCCAGGCACGTCTCTGATCCAGGACATGAAGGCATACCTGGAGGGGGCGGGCGCAGAGTTCTGTGACATCACGCTGTTGCTGGATGGGCACCCACGGCCAGCCCACAAGGCTATCCTGGCCGCCCGTTCCAGGTGGGTGGGGGCTGGACGGGAGGGGAGGGTGGGCCTGGATGGTGTCTTCGTTCTGCTGACAGCCGGGTGCCTGCCGCTCATTGTCTACAGCTACTTTGAAGCCATGTTCCGGTCCTTCATGCCTGAGGACGGGCAGGTGAACATCTCCATCGGGGAGATGGTGCCCAGCAGGCAGGCCTTTGAGTCCATGCTGCGCTACATCTACTATGGCGAGGTCAACATGCCACCCGAGGACTCGCTGCATCCTCACTCCCCAAGGAACTCCCAGGTCCCCACCAAGGGATCCTGGCACCCACCTCGGGTGGCTTTGAGGCCCGCTTTCCTGCCCTAGCTAGGCGATCTGGGCCCAGCGCCTCCCTCCAGAGGATTTGCTGGTGCCTGGAGCTGGGCCAGGTGCTCTCTGAAGCAGTTGGCAGCTGGCAGGGAGGGGTTTGCAGCCAGGAGGAACCAGTGGGTTCCTGACCCTCACAACTGCCCAGAGGATGGGGTGGGTCATTGCTTTGTGTGACAGTTGAGCACAGACATGGAACTACTCCTCTTATGTCACTTCAGTAGGGGTCCGAACATGGAAGGTCACGATGCCTGTTAGGTTTGCAAGGCCATGGAATTGCGCTGCAGATGTGCAGACAGTATTTTTCTGGGAAGGGGATTCGTGGTATTTGGATCCTCAGTGGGGCCTCTGACCCACTAAGTAGTTCAGAATCCATTTAGAGAGCATGCTGGTGTGTGGGCTGGATTGTAGTCTGGCCCCTGGTGGGCTTGGGGCTCAACCTGTGCCCCTCCCTGTCCTTCCCTGGGAGGGTGTGGGCGGACCAGGTTCCTTTGGTCAGCTCCTTAACCAGGCCCCAGCTACTTGTTTGCGGCCCCCTACTACTACGGCTTCTACAACAACCGGCTGCAGGCATACTGCAAGCAGAACCTGGAGATGAACGTGACGGTGCAGAACGTGCTGCAGGTAGCCCCCCAGCCCCGTGCCCACAGCTGCAGCTCCCAGAGTGGGTGAAAGGGGCAGCGCCTCAAGGTCCCTGCCATTGCAGATCCTGGAGGCAGCCGACAAAACGCAGGCGCTGGACATGAAGCGGCACTGCCTGCACATCATCGTGCACCAGTTCACCAAGGTCAGGGCTCTGGCCTACCCTTCAGGACTTGCTTCCCCTCAGCAGTGGCCACGCCCAGGCAGGGAGGGGTGCCCAGGCTCTGTGGTCCCCTGCAGTGGTGGGTCCTGGGGGTGAGCGAAGCAGAGCAGCCCACCACTGGCTGCACCTTGCTTCATCCTTGGGACCAGCCTGAGCCCCGAGCAGGGTGGGCCCCAGAGGGCTCCACTGCCCACCATGGCCCTTATGTGGATCTGGTCCCATCTCCTTCCGGCCTGCTTGCCTTGCAGGTCTCCAAGCTGCCCACGCTGCGGTCGCTGAGCCAACAGCTGCTGCTGGACATCATAGACTCCCTGGCCTCCCACATCTCAGACAAGCAGTGCGCGGAGCTGGGCGCCGACATCTGAGGCCCTGTGGCGCCTGCCCATTGTGAACAATCACCGTGCCTGCCTGCCCTGCCCACTGAGAAGACTACTGGCTATGTGTCTGCCTATGGCAGAGTAGGTGCACCTGCCAGGCCGAGGGTCAGGGTGCCCAGAGCCTCCAAAGAGAGCTGAGGGGATGTGGGGCCCCAATCTCCTCAATTCACTGAAGACACAGGTCCCACAGAGAGCAGATGATGAAGCAGACCCCCTCCCCTGTCATCACCCTCTCCCGATGTGGTGTGGATGTGAGGCCACGGCTCAGTGATGGGCTCACCACCTGGAAGTGGGGAGAGACCTTGGGCCTCCCACCCAGTGGTGCTTGGCCTGGCTCCTGTGGCCTGGGTGTGTTGTGGACCCAGGCACTGGGGCCTGTCACCAAGGCTCCTCCAACATGCGGGAGGAGGCTTAGCAGACTTGCGCTGCACCATGGAATCTGCCTGGGCTGCTCCTGTCCCGCCCACCCTCATTGAGATCCATGTAAGGGGCTCCTTTTCCCACCTGGAACTTGTGTGTGTGGACCCATGATGTGTGGGTCTCACCTGACTTGAGGTGAATTTTGGAGTGAAGGGCCCTGAGGTCAGCTCCCAGGTCGGTCGTGCTGGGCCAGGCCTGGTTTTCACAGGGGCTGAAGGATCCCAGTCCACCTATGTGCATGTTGGGGCTTAGCCGGGAAGAAGCCAGCCAAGTCCTGCGTGTCCCTTGCTGAGTATTCTATCACAGACAAGCCTCCATTAAAGCCACAGCAGTGCTACCTACCACACACACCTTGCTGGTCCAGCCACCACTGCTGGCCTCAGCCCCTTGGCCCTCCCGCAGTCGAGGACTGGCTCTGGAGCCCATGGCTTGGCTTAGATCCCCAGCTGTAGGTCAGCTGGTCTTACCTGTCTCTATCCATGCTGTCAACTCCTACCCCCACCTGTGGTCACCCGGTCACACTGGGGGAGAAGGGCTATGAAGGCCTCCAGGCTGGCCCCTCCCAGGGGAATCCTGGAGGCGTGGGGTGGGCTCCTGCCCCTTCTGCCCTGCCTTGCCCCTGCACTGTGCTCTTGGCTCCTGTGGAAGGCAGACTGCCCTCTTGCCCTAGTGAGGGCCCCATGTGAATCCACTCTGATGCTGGGAAACCAGTGCTCCCTTATTGGGAAGAGGATTCCAGGACCCCTTTTTTGTTGTGGCTGCCATGAAACCACAGCTCACCTTAGGGAAGTGACCTGCTCTCCTCTGGCTGTATGCAGGTAGACGGGGGGCTTTGAGTGGCAAGTTGCTTAGCTAACAGGAACAGATCCATAGGCAGCCTGCAGGCTAGGAAGTGGCCTGGTGCAAGATGAGCTGTGAACAAGGGAGGAGCGAGCGGGAGCTAGGGCAGAGGCTGAGCCAGGAGGCCCATGCGGTGAGGACACAGCAGGCCCAGGACCATGGCTGGGGGTATATGTCAGCACCTGGAAGTGGAGTGCAGGCTGGGGCAGCCAGCCATGTGGGCCAGGTGCATTCACTCAGAGTGGGGCCGCAGAGCCACCTAGCCAGTTTCCACATGTGGCTCCTGCCACACCCACAGGGTAGCCTCCTCCAAATCCCTCTCCTGGACAGGTCAGCCCAGAAGCCTCCTTGAACTAGTCTGCAAACCCTGCTCTATGCTGACCCTTGTCGCTGAACCCTGAGCTATCTCTCCTTGACTTATACAAATAAATGAAATTACATGCCAAGGGCCCTAAAAAGCAAATTTTACAAAATTGTGTGGCAGTTTCTGGGACTAGAATGAATTCAGTTGTACTCCTTGGCAGGGAGAGTCCATGCTTGCAGTGAGTCACCCCACACACAGAGCTGCTGGAGAATTACAGCTGCAGCAAGGCCTTCCAGGTTCTGGGAGTTGGAGGAAAAGGATGCTGAGGCCAGGACCTGAGTGCTTGTCTCCAAGTTCTAGCCACCTCTTCCTAGATTTCCAGGGACTAGCTTGTTGGGGCTTCACTACCTGCTGACATGCCCCAGGAGGCTGATGACTGTCATCATCGTCCCTGTTTTTCAAATAGAGATGGTAGTGAAGGGGGACGGGGAGAGGGTTGCCCTGCTTATCCACCAGGCTGATGGGGCCTGTGGACAGAAGCCTGTCGTGCCCCTGCTTGAGAACCAAATCCGGACTGGGTTTCAGAAGTGTTCTCAAAGGGGCTGGCTGGTTTAGGTCAGGGCTGTTGCAGATCCTATGGAAAGGGCACCTGGAGCTTCAGAGAACCCTGTGGGGCATGGAGCTGCACTAGCAGGGCTGTCTGCCACCACTAGCTCTGAGGGATGACAGCCAGGCTCTCTGTTCTCCTTGGCGAAGAGCTTAGACTGAGAGCCCTCTGGAAGCTGCAGCCACTGTCTGGGGCAGAGAGCTTAGTACTCAGAGGGGCTCCAGCCCCCAGCTGAGCCAGACAGCAGGCCCTCTGTCTAGAATCCGCTTTATTATGGCACCTGGTGGGATCTGAGAGAGGAAGAGGCAGCAGCCTTGCTGGGCAGCCCCTCAGTCAGTCCAGCGGCACCTCCCTTAGGCCATGCTGCTGCTCAGCTGCATGGCAAAGTCCTGCACATGCTCCTTCAGAGTCTGGCGGGCATCCGCCTGTGCCCTCTTCTCCCGTGCCCGCTCCTGCTGCAGCTTGGTTAGTCTCAGCCGCAGCCGCTGCTCCCGCCGCTTGCAGGCCTGCAGCTGGCGCTGGGCCTTGTCAAGAGCATCAAGGGCTGCCTCAGCTCGCCGCTTCCAGAGTAAGGCACTGCCCACCTGGTAGCTGTGTTCATTCTGGATGTAGGCTCCAGCGGGTGGGGGCAGGCGCAGCATATAGGCCGAGGGGGAGACTGGCCGTGGCTCGAGAGGGGAGGGCTGCCGCTCTGGCGAAGGCTGGGCACTGCAGCCTGCTTCATCTGCCTGGGCACCCAGGGGGCCCAGGAGGTCTGAAAAGGGGCTGCTAAGGCCAGGCTCCAGCCTCCCCGCTGGGGAGGCCGGCAAAGTGGCAGGTGCTGAGGCCTCTTCCACAGGAAAGCAGGTGACATCAGCAGGTGGAGGTGGAGAAAATGGAGTTGTGGGCCCTCGGCCTTCGGAGCAGCTAGTAAGGGAGAAGAGAGAGACTGATGGGCTAGGCTGAGGGCTTGCCAGACCCCACTCCACCAGCCCACCTGATCTCCTTAACGCCCAAACCCGATCCACAGATTCTGTGCAGCAAGAACCCTGTCCAGTTAGACTGCTGGCAGACCCCCTAGGGCCCAATCTCTCAGCCTAGGGGTGGGAGTGGGGCATTCTCCACCCATACCACATACCGCTTCCTGCATCGTCTGAGCCGGCTGACTTCGGGGGGGCCAGGTGGATAACTGTGTCCTTTGGTTTTGGCTGTCCTGCGCAACTTGGAGAAACTCTCAAATATAGTGGGGACTGCCCCCTCCTTTAGCCTGTGATATCCGCTGTGGGGAAAAGCAACCCAGATGAGCTGGAGAGCAAGTGCTGCCTCCCCAGGCCAATCTGCCCCCAGCACCAGCGCAGTGGGAGGCTAGAAGGCATCGCGCAAACAATAGGTCTGGGGAATGCCAAGTCAGAGCTACACCAATCGCTTCCCTGCAGGACCCCTCAAAGTGGAGGTGCGTGGAAAACCTGCACAAGCAGAGCTGGGCTGACCAGCCAAAAAGAATTCTTTGATTTGTGGACTTGCTGGCAAGATTGGGGCTCTGAAACATACTCTCTGGAAAGGCTCACGTTTTTCCCGGTGTCATGGCACAGTGATCCTGGGGGTGGGTCTCACTGTACAGAGCTGGGAAGAGGAAACAGCCCCCCTGGGACGCAGGCTGCTCAAGGGACTTCAGGACCTGCAGCTGTCCCAATCCGCCTGAGGCCCCACGTCCTACCCCAATCCTCACCTGATTCCCACCAGCTCAAAGCAGTTCTCCTCAAAGTGTTTGGAGCAGAAGTAGATGTACTCGGATGCCGGGTCCCACAGACCCTGGCCGCTGGGGTCCAGCCGCTGGCAGTTGGCCAGCCACAAGCCTCGCCTCGGGTTGTCCTTCTTGGGAAGTCTGTGGAGCCACAAACCCGTGAGCACCAGGCTGTCCATAGCCCTGGGCTCATGCTGCCCAAGCTCCCCAGGGGGAAAACGCAGACCCAACACGCGCCACCACGAGACCTCCCTGCGACCCCGCCAGGTAAGCACCACCGCCCCGGCACAGACGAGGCAATAGGAGCCTCGAGAAGAAAAGCAGTTTCCTCAGCGTCGTCTGGCAGGTAACAGAGTGGGGCAGGTCCAAGCCAGCTAGCCTTCCCGTCCTCCCCGTCCCGACTGCATTTGGTCCCGCGGGGACCGTCCCGCTTCGCCTCCCACCCACAGGTTCAAGCCTCCTCAGGATCCGAGAAAGGCGCGAAGCCTCTACGCAGTTGCGGCCCGAGGCGAGCAACGACTAGCGCATGCGCACGAGAACCCGCGCACGCGCGCTGACCTGTGGAAGGAGATGCCGCGGTTGCGCGTCTCGCGCGTGTCCCGTGTGCAGCAGCCGGCAGCGGAGCAGTGACGCGGCATCTGGGGAAGAGGCGGGAGTTAAGTCGCAAGCGGCTGTCCGGGCTTCCAGAGGAGCCTCGCGCCTCTAGCCGCCGCTCCTCCCCAAGGGGCTCTGGCCCGTCGGGTGCCCCCCGGCCCGTTGTTGCCCCAACCCCGTCCCAGCCGCTTTCTTGACTTCTGTCAGCGGCACTCACGGTCTGGCCATTGCTGCGCCGCCGAAGTCTCGCGAGGGGTAGCGCGCGCCGGAAGTTGGTACCATAGAGACTGGAGAGCGGGAGGTGCTCCGCCGCGGGGCAGGGCGGGGCGAGGTCCTAGCGAGCTCGGTTTGGAAGCGGCGCGACTGTGCGAGTCTCTGTTGCGCCCGCGTCGGCCCAGCTCCGTGGACTACCAGTGTTGTCGCCCATGTGGGCTTGTCTTTCATGGGTTCAGGCCTCACTCTTCTCCGTAAACACCCCGGCACGATGGAGCGGCCCCAGTGTACGGGTCGGCCCGGGAGCGGAAAGCTGCCTTGTCCTGGGAGCTGCCTGTCCAGCTCGCTTCCGGAAGACCTCTGACTGACGAAAGAAAACGGGGCCTGGCACGGTTGCACAGAAGAACCCGACAAAAACCAGAGCCCGCACTCACTCTCATACCGGGGAGGTGGACTTGAGAGAGGGCAGGGTATGCCCCTGAGTACACTTGGGACGTGTGCTGGGCAGGAGGTTCCATTGTAACCAGCTTCTGCAGGGGCGTGACGGAGTCGGGGAAAAGCTGAGGATGCCAGTATGACAGGCACCGTCGGGAACTGCGCCTGCGAAGCCCGTGGACACATGACCCGGCGGGCTGCCTAACTTTTTTTTTTTTTTTTTTTTTTTTGAGACGGAGTCTTGCTCTGTAGCCCGGGCTGGACTGCAGTGGCCGGATCTCAGCTCACTGCAAGCTCCGCCTCCCGGGTTTACGCCATTCTCCTGCCTCAGCCTCCGGAGTAGCTGGGACTACAGGCGCCCGCCACCTCGCCCGGCTAGTTTTTTTTTTGTATTTTTAGTAGAGACGGGGTTTCACCGTGTTAGCCAGGATGGTCTCGATCTCCTGACCTCGTGATCCGCCCGTCTCGGCCTCCCAAAGTGCTGGGATTACAGGCTTGAGCCACCGCGCCCGGCCTGGGCTGCCTAACTTGAGCCCTCATCTCCTCCCATAAGACTCAGTGAAAATAGCCGCTCCATTCAAGGGCTTCAGAAGGTTTAAATGCAAAAATAGGCCGGGCGCGGTAGCTCAACGCCTGTAAGTAATCCCAGCACTTTGGGAGGCCAAGGCGGGCGGATCGCAAGGTCAGGAAATGGAGACCATCCTGCCAACATGGTGAAACCCTGAATCTACTAAAAAAAAAAAAAAAAAAGCTGGGTGTGGTGGTGCTCGCCTGTAGTCCCAGCTAGTCTGGAGGCTGAGGCAGGAGAATCGCTTGAACCCGGGAGGCAGAGGCTGCAGTGAGCGGAGATCATGCCACTGCACTCCAGCCTGGGCCACAGAGTGAGACTCCGGCTCAAAAAAAAAAAAAACAAAACAAAAAAAAAAGTAAAGCATTTTGTCCTAATTCCCTCAGTTAGTGTTTTGAAGCCAGCATTAGGGAAGTAATGCAATTACTAAACATACTGACATGCTTAATTTCTTCAAGAAAACAAATTGGCCGTGCGCCGTGGCTCACGCCTGTAATCCCAGCCCTTTGGGAGGCCGAGGCGGGTGGATCACCAGGTCAGGAGATCCAGACCATCCTGGCTAACACGGTGAAACCTCGTCTCTACTAAAAATACAAAAATTAGCAGGGCGTGGTGGCGGGCACCACTCCGTTGAGACTTCGTTTCAAAAAAAAAATGAAACAAATCGATGTTTTTTCCCGTAGAAATGCACTTGGAAAAGGAAGGTTATCTGGAGGAGGAATCTCAAAGTACAACACAGGAGAAAGACAATATCGCAATACAGAAATTTTATTTATTTATTTATTTATTGAGACGAGTCTCGCTCTGTCACCCAGGCTGGAGTGCAGTGGGGCGATCTCGGCTCACTGCAAGCTCTGCCTTCCGGGTTCACGCCATTCTCCTGCCTCAGCCTCCCGAGTACCTGGGACCACAGGCGCCCGCCACCACGCCCGGCTAATTAGCAATACAGAAATTTTAATAGATAATTAGCTTTTCTAACGTTATGGTGGGGAATACAGAGGGATGGTTGCCTGCCGCACCCTCCCCTCACTATTCTTCGCCTTCTTCAGCCTCAGCTTCCATGGAATCCATGCCCACCTCTTCATAATCCTTTTCCAGAACTGCCAGATCCTCGCGGGCCTCGGAGAATTCCCCCTCTGCCATGCCTTCCCCCATCTACCAGTGCACTAAGGCGCACTTGGCCGAACTTATGATCCAGGCAGGCCCAGGCCTCCGTGATGGCTATGGTGTTGCTCAGCATGCACATCGCCCACTGCACCTTGGCCAGGTCTCCCACAGGGACTACCGTGGGGGGCTGGTAGTTAATGCCCACCTGTCAGAGATGGGCAGCATAGAATG
Organism: Chlorocebus sabaeus; assembly: GCF_047675955.1. Lineage (NCBI taxonomy): Eukaryota > Metazoa > Chordata > Mammalia > Primates > Cercopithecidae > Chlorocebus > Chlorocebus sabaeus. The sequence goes on from NC_132922.1 coordinate 30,276,414, forward strand.
AAGTTTATATTGGCCTCAGAAATGGTAGCTCATTAAAAATTAGAGCTGTGAACCAGTTCCAACACTGTGTTTTAAGAATTTTTGGTGGCCGGGCGCGGTAGCTCAAGCCTGTAATCCCAGCACTTTGGGAGGCCGAGGTGGGCGGATCACGAGGTCAGGAGATCGAGACCATCCTGGCTAATCCGGTGAGACCCCGTCTCTATTAAAAAATACAAAGGACTAGCTGGGCGAGGTGGCGGGCGCCTGTAGTCCCAGCAACTCGGGAGGCTGAGGCAAGAGAATGGCGTAAACCCGGGGGGCGGAGCTTGCAGTGAGCCAAGATCGCGCCACTGCACTCCAGCCTTGGCGACAGAGCAAGACTCCGTCTCAAAAAAAAAAAAAAAAAAGAATTTTTGGCATTATCTGTATCGACAATATCCTTTGATGACTTCCTTTTTCTTTTTTTCTTCTTCTTCCTCCTTTTTTTTTTGTTTTGCTGCTGCTGTTGTTAAGACAGGGTCTAGCACTGTTGCCCAGGCTGGAGTGCAGTGGTGCAATCGCCGCTCACTGCAACCTCTGTCTCCCAGGTTCAAGCGATTCTCCTACCTCAGCGTCCTGAGTAGCTGGGATTACAGGCATGTAAGATGGAGCCCGGAAGACGGAGATTTCAGTGAGCCAAGATTTTGCCACTGCACTCCAGCCTGGGCTACAGAGTGAGACTCTGTCTCGGAAAAAAATATATATATATACACACATATATATGTGTGTGTGTGTGTGTGTATATATATCCCATATTACCCATACAGTAAAACACATGAACAAGAATGAGAACCCTGTCTTGGGATATAAATACATCCAAGGTATATTGTATACTTTATATATAAAAAAAAAAGTGAGTTGAAGTCTGTATTTATGTGCAAAAAGATCTATGTAATAACATACACAGGCTAGAGCCTTGGGCGGCTAGGGTAGCATCATGCCGGAGGAGGACAAACGCCTGCCGAGGCGGTGACCCTACCCTGCCCTAACAAACGCTTAGCAGTTAGCAGCAGCTAGACACAGACAGGCTCCACAGGAGTTGGAAGGGGCAGAGAGAAGGGTTTGTACCCTGATCAGGGAGTGTTCTCCCACAACTCTAAGGCCAAGGCAATCAGCCCTTCCAAGTGGGAGTGCTGCCAGCTTTCTGTTTTCTGTGACCACCTATGTGCAGTGATTGGGCCTGTCACCTGCAGGAAAGGGACATACATGTCTGTTGGCCACTGCCAACATCACCTGTATAACGAGAGATTACTATGCCTTGAATATGTACAGAACGTTTTTCAGAGGACAGAAGCAGCCTTGGGGAAGAGGAGGACTTCAGCTTTTCAGTCTTCTGCATTCTTTTAGTATTTTGCCACATACCAGTTTTTTTTTGGTTTGTTTTTTGTTGTTTTTGAGACAGGGTCTCACTCTGTCACCCAGGCTTGAGTGCAGTGGTGTGATCTCGGCTCACTGCAACCTCTGCCTCCCGAGTTCAAGCGATTTTCCCGCCTCAAGTGATCGCCTGCATCAGCTTTCCAAAGTGCTGGGATTAAAGGTGTGAGTCACCGCACCCAGCCCATATCAAGTTTTGTGGGGTTTTTTTGTTTTTTGTTTTTTGCTTTTTTTTGAGATGGAATCTTGCTCTGTCACTCAGGCTGGAGTGCAGTGGCACAATCTCAGCTCACTGCAGCCTCCACCTGGGTTCAAGTGATTATCCTGCCTCAGCCTCCAGAGTAGCTGGACTTACAGGCAACCACCATCACACCTGGCTAATTTTTGTATTTTTAGTAGAGACAGGGTTTCACCATGTTGGCCAGGCTGGTCTCGAACTCCTGACCTCAGGTGATCCACCCACCTCGGCCTCCCAAAATGCTGGGATTATAGGCGTGAGTCACCGACCGCACCCAGTTTTTTTTTTTTTTTGAGATAGGGTCTTGCTATGTTGCCAGGTTAGAGTGAAGGACAGTGGTGCCATCTTGGTTCACTGCAGCCTCAACCTCCCAGGCTTGAACAGTCCTCCTCCTCTCAGCTTCCTGAGTAGCTAGCACTACAGGAAATGTGCCACCATGCCCAGCTAATTTTTTATTTTTTGTAGAGACAGGGTTTTGCCGTGTTGCCCAGGCTGGTCTCAAAGTCCTGGGCTCAAGCCATCCACCCCACAGATTACAAGTGTGAGACACTATGCCTGGCCAACATAAGTACTTTTATAATAAAAAACCCAATTTTTTTTTTTTTTTTTCCTAAGGGTCTTGTTTTGTCACCCAGGCTGGAGTACAGTGGGACAATCATAGCTTACTGCAACATCTGCCTCCCAGGCTCAGGTGATCCTCCCACCTCAGCCTCCCAAGTAGCTAGAACTATAGGTGTGTGCCATCACACCCGGCTAATTTTTTGTATTTTGTGTAGAGATGGAGTTTCACCATGTTCCCCTGGCTGATCCTGAACTCCTGGACTCAAGCTTTTTTTTTTTTTTTTTTTTTTTTTTTTGGTGAGAAAGGGCCTCACTTGGTCACCCAAGCTGGAGTGCAGTGGTGCGATCTTGGCTCACTGCAACTTCTGCCTCCTAGGCTCAAGTGATCGTCCTACCTCAGACTTCCAAGTAGCTACAGGTGCGTGGCATCATGCCCGACTAATTGTATTTTTGGTAGAGATGAGGTTTCACCATGTTGCCTAGGCTGGTCTTGAACTCCTGAGCTCAGGTAATCCACTGACCTCAGCCTCCCAGAGTGTTGGGATTATAGGCAATGAGGCACTGTGCCCAGTCCCCAAATGTTTTTAAGCATGGAAAAGACTCTTTGAAAATAGCGTATCCGAGGCTGGGTGCAGCAACTCACGCCTGTAATTCCAGCACTTTGGGAGGCCAAGGCAGGTGGCTCACTTGAGTTCAGGAGCTCGAGACCAGCTTGGCCAACATGGTGAAACCCTGTCTCTACTAAAAATACAAAAATTAGCCAGGCATGGTGGTGCATGCCTGTAATTCCAGCTACTCGAGAGGCCGAGACAGAATTGCTTGACCCTGGGAGGCGGAGGTTGCAGTGTGTTCTGTTGTACTCCAGCCTGGGTGACAGAGCGAGACTCCATCTCAAAAAAAAAAAAAAAAAAAAAAAAGCAGCAGCAAATGGTTGTTAAAGAACATACGGTTGGCCGGGTGCAGTGGCTCACACCTGTAATCCCAGCACTTTGGGAGGCCAAGGCAGGTGGATCACCTGAGGTCAGGAGTTCAAGACCAGCCTGCCCAACATGGCGAAACCCCATCTCTACTAAAAATACAAAAAATTGGCCAGGCGTGGTGGCTCATGTCTGTAATCCCAGTACTTTGGGAGGCCGAGGTGGGCAGATCACAAGGTCAGGAGACAAGACCATCCTGGCTAACATGGTGAAACCCTGGCTCTACTAAAAAATACAAAAAATAAAAATAAAAAAAATTAGCCGGGCGTGATGGCGGGTGCCTGTAGTCCCAGCTACTCGGGAGGCTGAGGCAGGAGAATGGCGTGAACCCAGGAGGCAGAGCTTGCAGTGAGCCGAGTTTGCGCAACTGCACTCCAGCCTGGGCGACAGAGCGAGACTCCGTCTCAGAAAAAAAAAAAAAAAAAAAAAAAAAAAAATTAGCCGGATGTGGTGGTGAGGCGCCTGTAATCCCAGCTACTCAGGAGGCTGAGGCAGGAGAATTGCTTGAACCGCGGAGGCAGAGGTTGCAGTGAGCCGAGATCACATCACTGCACTCCAGCCTGGGTGACAAGAGTGAAACTCCATCTCAAAGCAAACAAACAAACAAAAAAGAATGTATGGTAAATCGCACTAAGACTGACAAAAAGGAACTTAGAGCAAAGAGAATTCAACAAGGTCCATCTGGAACTGGACTATCTTCTGGGAGGACAGGAGAGGCTGTGACTTTATCTCCCCACAGACTACTGTCTCACAAGACTTAGCTGCAACAGGAAACCTCTGCAGAGCACAACATCTCCCACAGTGCCTGCCAGCTAAGGATGTCTTCACCTTCCAAATGTAACACCAATTGAAAGAAAAATTCCTCTACTCAAGTCGAGAGGCTTAGTAATTAGACACAGAATGGAAGGTTTCACTTCCTACCTGTAACATCTAATATCCAAGGTCTGTAATCCTCCTATGTAACATGTAATGAACATTCCAGGCTGGTGTAACTTGTAGATTTTACCTTTCTTTTTCCTTTTTTTTTTTTTTTTTTGGAGACAGTCACATTTTGTTGCCCAGGTTGGAGTGCAGTGGTATGATCTTGGCTCATTGCAACCTCTGCCTCCCTGTCTCAAGCGATCCTCCCACCTCTGCCTCCCCATTAGCTGTGACTGCAGGCATGCACAACCATACCCGGATAATTTTTATATCTTTTGTAGAGACAGGGTCTCACTATGTTGCCCAGGATGGTCTTGAACTCCTGGGTTCAAGCGATCTTCCCACCTTGGCTTCTCAAAGTGCTGGGATTACAGGCATGTGTCACTGAGCCTGGCCGATTTTACCCTGTTCTATGAATCACTTTAAATCTGTCAACTTAAAGATGATTTGCATCAATGTGAGATGAAAAATAGAGATGATCTGTGTCAAGGTGTTGTAAAGTGGCTGACAGAGGGCCAGACAGATTCAAGAAGTTGTGTGTGAGGCCGGGCGCGGTGGCTCAAGCCTGTAATCCCAGCACTTTGGGAGGCCGAGACGGGCGGATCACGAGGTCAGGAGATCGAGACCATCCTGGCTAACACGGTGAAACCCCGTCTCTACTAAAAAAATACAAAAAACTAGCCGGGCGAGGTGGCGGGCGCCTGTAGTCCCAGCTACTCGGGAGGCTGAGGCAGGAGAATGGCGTGAACCCGGGAGGCGGAGCTTGCAGTGAGCAGAGATCCGGCCACTGCACTCCAGCCTGGGCGACAGAGCGAGACTCCATCTCAAAAAAAAAAAAAAAAAAAAAAAAAAAAAAAAGAAAAAAAAAGAAGTTGTGTGTGTTCAGAGGCAAGCTATGGCCATTCCACATGGGAAAAGGAAGACACATACCTGTGACTTTCTCATATCATTTCAATCTAGAATGATCCTGGAACTTGCAACTCCTCCAACACCTTTAGAACTCATTGACACTTACAAATGTGGGATCTATAGCTTTGCCTAATGTGGAAACCACTGTAGACAAGGGCTCTTAACTAACCATAGGGCACAAAGTTGACCAACACAGGTGTGGTGAGGCATTTAGCCTAATCATCACAACAGATCTTTGAGCCTGACATTCTGTTATTTGCCTTCCAAATACATGGTACTTTTCTCTTGGTAGACAATGGACTGTAAGCATAGCTAAAGGAGCACCAAATCATCAGTCTGATTGTGTGTGAGGCAGAGGTCTCTGCTTGGTTTGGAGAAAGGGCAAAGACTTGCCTTTGGTCTTCACAGTAAACACTGCACAATGTATTTAAAAATCTTCACAGAAACATAGTGTTGTGCAAACTTCAGTGACAACAGGTGACCAAGATGATGTAAAGTGTAAAAACCACTGTTTAAAACACAAAAAATGATACCATAGAACCTGATAAATTACTAAAGTAAGCAGTGGAGTAATGTGGAGGACAGACCAGGACCTGCAGCCAGATCATCTCTGATTTCTCTCTGCATCACTTGCTGCCTATGAGGCTTCAGACACCTAAAGCTATCTCAGCCTTTGTTTTCTTTCTTTCTTTTTTTTTTTTTTTTTTTTTTTTGAGATGGAGTCTCGCTCTGTTGCCCAAGCTGGAGCGCAGTGGCGTGATCTTGGCTCACTGCAAGCTCCACCTCCCAGGTTCATGCCATTCTCCTGCTTTAGCCTCCTGAGTAGCTGGGACCACAGGCGCCCGTCACCATGCCCCGCTAATTTTTTGTATTTTTAGTAGGGATGGTGTTTCACCGTGTTAGCCAGGATGGTCTCAATCTCCTGACCTCGTGAGCCGCAGGCCTCGGCCTCCCAAAGTGCTGGGGTTATAGGCGTGAGCCACCATGCCCGGCCTCAGTCTCTGTTTTCTAAAGTGTAAGATGCTGGTAATATTGCCCCATGAACTTTAAAGGGTGGCGGTAACATATAAGGGAACATAAAGTATTTGGTAAAGTATAAGGCGGTAGGAAATAAATTACTAAAATTATTCTCCTTGCAACCTAGCTGACATGAAAAGGGGTTGTCTCCACAAAGGATGCGGGCCTTCACGGGCAGCATTATTCTGCAGGTCTGCTGCTTCCTGACGGCACAAGGACTCCACCTCACCCAGTCCTACCTTACATCCAGTCGGACACCAACCCACAAACTGGTTGGTGCACTTGCTCTCAATGGTGGCGACAGCCGCACTGACATCTTTGGAGACCACATCCCCCCTGTACAACATGCAGCAGGCCATGTACTTGCCGTGGCGAGGGTCACAGCGACCATCTGATTGGCTGGCTTGAAGCAAGCATTGGCAATCTCGACCACGGACAGCTGCTCGTGGTAGGCCTTCTTGGCTGAGATGACCAGGGCGTAGGTGGCCAGGGGGAGGTGGATATGGGGGTACAGCACCAGGTTGGTTTGGAATTCTGTCAGATCCACATTCAGGTCCCCATCGAATCACAAGGAGGCCGTGATGGAGGACACAATCTGCCCAGATGACTGAAGTTGGTGTATGTGGGACACTCGATGTCCAGATTGCACCGACATGTCATAGGTGGCTTTGCCGTCGACCATGAAGGCACAGTCAGAATGTTCCAGGGTCATGTAGGTGGTCAGGATGGAGCTGTAGGGCTCCATCATGGCTGTGGAGTCCTGGGGGGCTGGGGAAATGGCAAACTCTAGCTTGGACTTCTTCCCGTAGTCCACCGAGAGCCACTCCATGAGCAGAGACATGAACCCAGAGCCATTGCCGCCCCCAAAGCTGTGGAAGATGAGGAAGCCCTGCAGTCCCGTGCACAGATCCGCCTGAGAGAAACCAGACAACGTGAGCCAATGCCCGTGGGAGCCACACCACCAACCTCCACCAAGCCAGGGTCACTTCTCTTTGCCTCTGAGCGTTGATATGGATTCAGACCATCCATAAGGAACACGCATCACACTTTGAAGCAAAGAAAAGCAGACAACACAGATCTATGCACAAATCACTATGCACACTTCATAGTAAGACATTGCAGACTCAGTCGGACTCAAGGTGCTACTCTAAGTGTTGCGAAAATGACCTTCCCTTCACCATCCAAGGCCTGTTCTCCCGTGTAGGACAATGTCCACATGAAGCCTTCTCTTCTTACCAGTTTGCGGATCCGGTCCAGGACCAGGTCTCCTTGCCGATGGTGTAATGGCCTCTGGAGTAATTACTGGCTGCATCTTCCTTCTCAGTGATCAGCTGCTCTGGGTGGAAGAGCTCCCTGTAGGTCCCTGTGTACACTTCATCTACAAAGAGAACACATGTGCTGTGAGGCTTTAAGGCCTACTGTACACCAAGGTGGACACGTTCTAGAACTGTTCACTTCTACAAAGTACATGCTGTTCAAAGTACATGAGCTACATGTTGTAGGTCAACAGTGGCAGTGTCTGGTAGAAAATGTCTCTGTGTGGGGGCCGGGCCTGGTGGCTCACGCCTATAATCCCAGCACTATGGGAGGCTGAGGTGGGAGGATCACGAAGTCAGAAGATCGAGAGGCCAACATAGGGAAACCCTGTCTCTACTAAAATACAAAAAATTAGCTGGGCATGGTGGTGTGCGCCTGTAATCCCAGCTACTCAGGAGGTTGAGGCAGGGGAATCACTTGAGCCTGGGAGGCAGAGATTGCGGTGAGATGGCGCAACTGCACTCCAGCCTGGCAACAGAGAGAGACTCTGTCAAAAAAAAAAAAAAAAAAAGAAAAAAGAAAAATGTCTCTGTGTGATAACCAAACCAAAAATGCAATTTAAGGTTCTAGGAAGTTAAAGTCAGCTCTGGTATAAATGTCAGCACGAACAGTTCCCAATGAAGGGAAATAAGCTCTTGCACCCCCTGCCCAACCTGGGTAATTCTACAGGTACATACGTCTTTCCTACCTGAAGCTACATTAAAGGTTAGAAGTTAGAAATCTGACTGGCCGCAGTGGTTCACACCTGTAATGCTAGCACTTTGGGAGGCCAAGGCAGATGGATCACTTGAGGTCAGGAGTTTGAGACCAGCCTGGCCAACACAGCGACACAAAATCAGCCGGCATGGTGGTGCACACCTATAGTCCCAGCTACTTGGGAGGCTGAGGCAAAAGAATTGCTTGAACCCGGAATGCACTCTAGCCTGGGTGACAGAGTGAGAGACTGTCTCAAAAAAAAAAAAAAAAAAAGGTTTATTATTGCCATATTTGAGAACTGAAACCCTGGAGCATAGATTAAAGTTGCCTTAAATCTACAGTCTAATTAACAGCAGTTACAACATGCTGTTTTGTTATTTTTTTTTGAGACAGGGTCTCACTCTGTTGCCCAGGCTGGAGTGCAGTGATGAGATCACAGCTCACTGCAGCCTCAAACCTCCTCAGGCTTAGGCGATCCTCCCACCTCAGCCTCCCAAATAACTGGGACTACAGGCACATGCCACCATGCCTAGCTAATTTTTTGTATTTTTTTTTTTTTTGTAGACACAGGGTTTCGCCATGCTGCCCAGGCTGGTCTTGTACTCCTGGACTCAGGCAATATGCTTGCTTCAGCCTCCCAAAGTGCTGGGATTATAGTCGTGAACCACCACATCTGGCCAGAGATGGTGTTTTTAAATGAAAAGAAGAGGCAGTTCCTAAGTGGTTTACCAAAAATTGCTCTTTTTAAAAAAATTAAGATGGGTCTCACTGAGGCTGGTCTTCAACTCCTGGCCTCAAGCAATCCTATCACTTCAGCTTCCCTTGCCACAAGAATCTGTATTAAAATAGCATAAGCTATTGATTGTCCATACATTATTCTTTGCATCACAAATTCCAGGAACGTGAAGATAACACATTAAGCTAGTCAGGAACAAAATGCCTTTAAACAGCTGGCCCCTGGGCATTGGTACGAAGTGTGTTACTGAAGTCCCATATTCATTTTAATCTTTGTCTTCTTCTTATTTTGAAACAGGGTCTGGCTCTGTCCCCCAAGCTGGAATGCATTGGCATTGTCATAGCTCACTACAGGCTGAACCTCCTGGGCTCAGGACCACAGGTATGTGCCACCATGCCCAGCTATTTTTTTTTTTTTAAGTTTTTGAAGAGACGAGGGTCTCCGATGTTGCCCAGTCTGGTCTTGAACCTCTGGACTAAAGTAATCCTCCCACTTTGGCCTCCTGAGTCTGGAATTACAGGCGTGAGCCACTGTGACCTGCCTGAAGTCTCATATTCATGACTCTGGGCCTGATAAATTCCGTATACCCCACATAGCTCAAAGTGCTCCGAGCTGTTTTTCCTTTTTCCACTTTCTTAGTGAGGAGTGAGTTTCTGGCCACCAGAAAGGGAGAGGCACATCCCTGCTCAGGGAAGAGCCAAACTGGGACTCAATACTCATTTTGGAGGACTTTGGAACTGATTCTTCCTTTTTTTTTTTTCTTTTTTTTTTTTTAATAGGATCTCACTGTGTTGCTCAGGCTGGGCTCAAACTCCCAGACTCAAATGATCCTCCTGCCTCAGCATCCCTTGCAGGCTGGGCCTACAAAGCATGCACCACCACGCCTTTTTTTTTTTTTTTTTTTTTGAGACAGAGTCTCATTCTGTCACCCAGGCTGGAGTGCAATGGCACGATCTCGGCTCACTGCAACCTCTGCCTCCTGGGTTCAAGTGATTCCCCTGCCTCACCCTCCCTAGTACCTGCGATTACAGGCACCCGCCACCACGCCCAGCTAATTTTTGTATTTTTAGTCGAGACAGGGTTTCACCAGGTTGGGAAGGCTGGTCTCCAACTCCCGACCCCAGCTGATCCACCCACCTTGGCCTCCCAGAGTGTTGGAATTACAGGCGTGAGCCACCGCGCCTGGCCTTGACCTCTTTTCAATTTGCGAAAGCACCAGCACCGGCATGTCTGCGGACTGTCCGCCAATTAAAAGCCCCTTCTGCACATGGCTAACAGCTCCTCATTCTCCTAATCCTTCTTTCTTTTTTTTTTTTAGACAGGGTCTCATTGTGTCCCCCAGGTTGGAGTGCAGTGGTGCAATCATAGCTCACTGCAGCCTTGACTTCCTGGAGTCAAGCAATCCACCTGCCTCAGCCTCCTGAGTAGCTAGGACTACAGGCATGTGCCACCGTGCCCAGCAATTTTTTTGTTGTTGTCGTTTTTTAGTAGAGACAAGGTCTTCTTGCTACGTTGCCCAGGCTGGTCTCAAACTCCATGGCTGAAGTGATCCTCCCGCCTTGGTCTTCTTAAGTGCTGAGATTACAGGCATGAGCCTCCTCATCCTTCTAATCTGGGTTCATAGCATCAGGAAGCCTTGCCTGCCTGGCTGAGCTTACTGGACGGCCTTGAGCCCCATGTCCTTCCACGGCTCTGGCCATTAGACCTCTCTCTGCCTAGTGGGTCTTTCCTACCAGTCTGAGAGTCCCTTGGAGATCTGAAGTTGACCTCTCTCCATGATCCCAGCACCTAGCATAGGTCTAGGAAGGCTGGTTTGAAGAAATACACAGAATAAAAATGGATGGATTAACCAGAGCGCTCAGCCAGCCTGCTGGACTGGCACCCGTGGCTACAGACACTTTTGTTTAGCACCATGGAGAGCTCCCTGCACAGAAGCAAGGACTCAGGGCATTGCCCCCTCTGTACCTGAGAACTAGACTCAGTGCCCAGCACCGAATTTGATAATACAGGTACTCAAATACATGTGCTTTTCTCTATTCAGACACTTCTAAGGCTGGCAGGGTCAGACAGTAATCCCCCACTTTGTAGGGAGGCCCTGTTTTTGCTGAACAGCTCAAGGGTAGGAAGATTCTTTCTTCTACACACTCCTGCAACTGCCAATGCTTGTTCTGTGTGACCCTTGTAGTGGTCCTATGTTATAGGTGCTATCATTGCCACAGATCAAGTGGGGAGGCAGAGACCCAAGCTCCTTCACCTCTCAAGGGAGTCGGGCCCTCCCACAGATCTCCTTCTGGAGAAAAAAAAATGGCCTTGCTGGGCCTGTCCATTTCCGGTCCCCACCCACCTCCCTCATGTACATGTGTCTGTTTGTGAAGCCTTCATAGCACCTTAGCTTCCAGGCCCTCCATCCTGGCTGCCTCTCTGGCACTTGCCCTTTTACTGTGCAGGTCCAAAGAGACACCTATATTCAGTTTGTCAAAGTCTGAAATAAGCCTGTCTTTTAATTTCACTGACTCCCAGTAGTAATTTTTTTAGAAGGCAACTTGGTTCTCTGGCAGTTACATGCCAGGGCTAATTCTCAAAGGCCAAGTCTGGTGCCATCCCACTCCCTCTAAGCTGCTTGAGCCAGATCAGAGATTCTGAAACACTGCAGAAAAGAGAGTTCTCCTGGGGCATCCATTAAAATGCAGATTCACGGGCATTCTCCTAAGAGTTTGGTTCAGCAGGTCCAGGGTCAGCATCTGCATGCCTAACCCAGGGTCCCAGGTGATCCTTACTATTATTGGACCATTTGAGGAGAGGCAGGTGGAAGTGCATATTCCTGGCAAAGCAAACACTCAGGAGCATGAGAGTGATGAGATCAAGGAATCCCAACCATGTCTTCTATCTCACCTGGAACAAAATCTTCACCCTTTTTGCCACAGCCTGTAGCCCTGCAGCCCCCTCTGCCCTCTCCACCCCACAGCCTGACCACGCTTCCCTGGCTCCCTAGCCTAGTCACACTGCTGTCTGCCAGTCTGGGGAACAGGCCCGCATGCTCACGGTTCCTCTGCTTGAAATGCTCTCCCTCTGATCTTGCCAAGGCTGACTCCTTCCCACTCTGCACATTTCAGCTTAAATGTCACCTCACAGAGGCCTCCCCAGCCACCTCTTTAAAGCAGGGGGTCCCCATTCTTCTCCAGAAGCAGAAACTATTTGTTTCTTCTGAGAATGATGTTGTCAACATTGTTCCTTGAGGCCAGGAACTTGGTTTAGTTCAAGGTGGATCCCTGATGGCTAAGTCAGTGCACAGCACATACAGCAGTGGGCAATGAGATATCTGGGGAAGGAATGAAGAGTTCTGTGTGGCTGGAGGGGAAGAGGAGTGGGGCAAGGTGGGGTGTGGGGAGCAGGAGCCAGAGCACATGCTCCCCGGCAATGTGCAGTGAGGTCCTGCCAACCCCCACCTACCCCTGCCCCAGGAAGCTGAGCTTTTATGGTCCATGGTGCCCTGGGCAGGCGTTACCTGCTTGCTCATTCAGCTGGTTATAGCTCAGGTCCAGGGACTTCAGGTCTGTGTGGGCCAGCAGGAGTTCAGCAAGGTACTGGGCCGCCTGCTCCTCCAGGCCATTCCCTGACAGCTGTATCTTCTGCACAGCCCGGTTGATGGTGAAAGCAGCACAGAGGGCCTGGGCTCCTGCCACTCCCAGCTGGTTCTCCGACAGGTCCACAGCTGGGGGACGGAACCACTTCTCAGTCAGTGGGACACAAAGCCAGGCACCTCCTCCGACCTCCCTCTTCTGCCATCCCCCAAACCTCCAGGTCTGAGGCAGAAGGGGCCTTATAGGGGAACTGTCCCGGGGTTGGATGGTGGCTCTGGCTCCCAATGGCTGGGTCCCCTCTGCCCTGACCTCCCTCTCCCTGTGTGCCCATGAACTTCTGTGTCAAGTGGTTAAAACTGCCTACCTCCTGGTACTGTAGAGACTGCTGTGGTGGGGGACAGCCACCCTGTCAATGACTGTATCTGGCAGTGATATCACCACCCACTTCAGAAGCTCTTACAGCCCCATCGCCAGGATTGGCAATAATAGCCCAGGTGGCCATGCATGGAGCACTTACATGGGTCACACACTCTGCTGACCACTTCAGGAGCGCATTTCACTTCATGCTCACCACAGCCCCAAGCTTATGAGGTCTTGTGGGGGCCATTTCACAGATTGGAAATTGAGCTGCTTTCATAAGTCACCCTGTTTTCTCAGTGGCAGAGCCAGCATTTGGATTCAGCTCCAATGAACTCACACCTTGCCCACCCCTTTCTTGAACTTCCCAGTCCGCAACTCTCTGTGTTGCGGGACTTTCCACCCTGCATTCAGGCACTGGGAGTCTCTTATGTGCAGTGCAGGGCAGGAGAATGGGTGCCAGCCAGCAAGGAAGGAGAGTGGTGGGGTGGGGTGGGTGAGGAAGGGACTTGTATCCAGCATTGACTGCACAGCGGAGGGTCTAACTCCACCCCACATGCCCCCTCCTGTGATGAGGCCCCTCCTCTATCCACCAGCAACACCAGCAGGCCCCAGGTGACATGGCCCAGCTTTCGGGGGTGGAGGCACATCCCTGAGGAAAGGGAGGACTGACGCCTGCCCACCTGCCCCAGGCCCAGCACCTACCACAGATGCTGCTGCTTTTGCTCAGGGCACCTGCCAGGGCCTCTGTACCTGCCCCATAGAGCCCATTGTCCCAAAGTTTCAGCTACTTGACATATGGATTGGAGTTCAATGAGGAAGCCAGAGCCCGGCACCCTGGGACAGACAGAGCAAACACACTGGCCACTATCCTGGCTCATGCTCCAGGGCTCAGCCCACTCCACGTCCCTGACCTGGAAGGTACCCTGCTTCCCACCTGCTTAAGGGACATCTACTTCTTTTAGGCCCCGCCTAGGTCTCCCCCCACTCCCACCTCTCCCAGCGCCCCCAGCGGGTTAGAAGCTTGCAGGCTCCCCAACCCTTAATGCCATCTGTCATAGCCTCAATCCCATCTGTCTCCCAGATGTGGAGGGTAGGGCATGACTGGCACAGGCAGAAGCTGGCAAGTGTAGGGGACAGACTCAGGGGCACTCCCATGGCTGTTGTCTCCAGGGGCCTCTCCCTGTAAGCCTGGACCCAGTGTCCTTTCATTGGTACCTGGGCCCCCAGGCCACCATGCGGCAGGTTCAGCTCTGGGGCGCTCCCTTGGCACAGAAAGCAGAAGATGGGCACAACGCTATAGATCCAGCAGGACCTCAGGTAGAGGGTGTCCCCGACCAGTTCTCCAAGCCCATGGGTGCTTGGTAGGAGACAGCAGGATGAATGTGAACCCCTGCATGGCTATAGCCACCTGCCTTCTCCCCTGCCCTGCATCACTAACTGGCCTATTGTTTGCCTCTAGAAGCACTGCTCCCTACACTCCTTGGGACCACTGCCTCCATATGACAGATGGGAACATCGAGGCTAAGGCAACGCAAATCTTTTCCTTAAAGTCATACAGCTGTCAAAAGCAAGCCGGACAACCTGGGCAACATAGTGAGATAAAAAATTATTTAAATTAGCCAGATGTGGTGGCTCCCTGTAGTCTCAGCGACTCAGGAGGCTGAGGCAGGAGGCTCACTGGAGTGCAGATCCTGCCACTGCACTGAAATCTGGGTGACAGAGCAAGACACTGGCTCTAATAAATAAATACATAAATAAAGTACCACAGCTAGTGGTAGCCAATCCTGCCAGAGTCAGGCCTCTGCCTGTCTGATGCCAAATTGCACGCTGTGTCTTTTAACCTGATTGCAGACCACAAGTGTTTTGTGAATATTTTCCCAGGGAAAAAACAGAAGTAGTTCTAAATTCTATACATCCATTAGCTTAGTTTTACCTATGGATTGGGAAAACCCAGGTCTGATTGCATTTCAGGCCGGGACAGCCCTTGGTGCACTGTCTGGCGGGATTTTTGCATTTTAACCTCCTTCTGGAAGCGCCTTCTCATGGTAAAGTTACTGATGCCGCCAGGAGCGCCGAGGGGAGGGCGAGGGGCTGGAGACGCCCCGCAGAGGGCTACGCGCCCTGCTGAACAGGGGTCTCCTGCCTCCTCGGCCCCAAACCCACCTTCCACAACCCCTGTGGGAGAAGCCTCCAAAGGGAGGAGACGGGCCTGGCCCCTGCCCTGAGCACCTTGCGTCTCCAGGTCGGAGTCCGAATCGGCCTCGGGACCCTGCTTGGCCTGGGGGACCCCTGCAAGACGTCCACAGGCCGCCGTCGCCTCTTCCTCCTGCTCTTCATCCTCCCCAGACCTCTCGCAGGAACCATTCATGGTTAAGCCCCTTTCGCAGGTTAAGCCCCTTTTGCAGCCTCAGACCCTCAGGCGAAGACCGCTTGGCGCCTCACCTAGAGCGCGGCCCGGGGATGTGGGCGGAGTCTGCGGCTGCGCTGACCAATCGAATGTGGCGTCCATCGACTGGCGTCGGCCCCGCCAATTAGCGACGAGCTCCCCAGCGGCGGTCCCCCCGGCAACCCGGTGTTGTTGGTTGCCGTGGAAACCGTGGCTCGCCTGAGCTGAGGCTCCTCGCCTGAGAGGATAAACTGCACGCGCCACGGGCCATGCACTGGGTTGGGCCCCTTGTGGGCATTTATCCTCCCTGCCTCCCTAGGGGGTTCCAGCATCGCCCCCCTTTCATGGACTGGGAAACACGCCTGACTCCAGGACTTGTGTTTTCCTCACTGCACTGGGGAAGGTGGCAGGGGACAGCTTTTCAGGAGGGCCTGGGGAACTTCGCAGAGCCAGGTCACCCTCTCACTCTGGGCCTGTTAGTTCTTTTGCATGCTCTGACCTTTGCATATGCTGCTCCCTGCACCAGGAACCTCCATCCCCATCTTTTTCTGCTTGTCGAACTTCAGAAATTTGCAAGGGTCAGCTTAGAGGTCACTTCTTTTTTTTTTTTTTTTTTTTTTTTTTTGAGACGGAGTCTCGCTCTGTCGCCCAGGCTGGAGCGCAGTGGCCGGATCTCAGCTCACTGCAAGCTCCGCCTCCCGGGTTCACGCCATTCTCCTGCCTCAGCCTCCCAAGTAGGTGGGACTACAGGCGCCCACCACCTCGCCCGGCTAGTTTTTTGTATTTTTTAGTAGAGACGGAGTTTCACCATGTTAGCCAGGATGGTCTCGATCTCCTGACCTCGTGATCCGCCCGTCTCGGCCTCCCAAAGTGCTGGGATTACAGGCTTGAGCCACCGCGCCCGGCCAGAGGTCACTTCTTACTGAAGCGTTCCTCAGCACCCTCCCCGCCCTGCTGCTGCTGCGCTCAGGCCGTCCTCTCACAGCACTGATAACAGCTGTCCCTCCCCACCCTCCCACCACCTCCACTCCCACCCCAGGAAGTGAGGCCAGAGGGCAGGGACAGAGCTGCTGCTGTATTCTGTGTGCTACCAGGGCCCAGCAAAGGGAATGTAGGGAGGGTGGGAGGTGCAGGACAGCTGGGGTTAGGGGCTTGAGTGCTGGGTGTCAGAAGCTGGATCCTGCTTTAGTGGAAGTGTCCCTTTAACAGTCGCTGGCCTGGCCTGGCTCGGGCCCTGCTTTGCCTCCTGTTCAGCTGTGACTGCAGCTACCATGCTGACTCATGTGCCCGCAGCTAGCAGGAGCTGGCAGCATGGGCTCCCCAGGGGCTACGACAGGCTGGGGGCTTCTGGATTATAAGACGGAGAAGTATGTGATGACCAGGAACTGGCGGGTGGGCGCCCTGCAGAGGCTGCTGCAGCTTGGGATCGTGGTCTATGTGGTAGGGTAAGAGAGAAGAGCTTTTGGCCAGGCTGGAGGGGCAGGGGAAGAGGTGGGGGGTGGGGTTTGGTCCTGCTGGGTTGAAGTTGAGGGTTGGGCTGTATAGGGGCTGGAGGGGAAGGGGGCAGATTGGTTCGGGGGCTGGGGGGAGGTAGGCAATACAAGACAGGAGAGCAAGAGCAAGCTGTGTGTTTGTCCTGTGTGCCCACCTGCCTCCTTCCCAGTCCCTCCCCATGGCCCCACCCAGGGGGCGCAGGACATCGTCCTTAACAACATCTATGAGAGCTGGAGCAGTAGCCCCAGAGAGACCACCAGCTGTATCTTGGGTCAGGGGAGTCTAGAAGCTGGGAGCTGGGTCTAGTGAGGCTGGGGGTGGGTGCTGGCTGGGGAAGGTGATTGTCCGAGGGCACTGGCTCTCTGACGCATGGCTGGAGCTTCTGTCTCGTTCAGGGGGTCTGGAGTGGGAAGTGGGGCCAGAGAGGAGGTGGGGCCCTCGATGTTGGGCTGGGAGCCTGTAGGGTGTGGGGAGACAACTGAGCATGTAGGGCCCAGCTCCGCCCCTGTCACTACACCCTGCGGACACACCACACTGCCTAACTTCTCCCCAGGTGGGCTCTCCTCGCCAAAAAAGGCTACCAGGACCGGGATCTTGACCCCCAGATTTCCGTCATCACCAAACTCAAAGGGGTTTCCGTGACTCAGATCGAGGAACTTGGAAACCGGCTGTGGGATGTGGCCGACTTCGTGAAGCCACCTCAGGTGGGGGCCCTGGTGCTGCTGATGAGGGCACAAGTCCTTTGCCCACTGACAGCTTGGACACCTGCCATGCAGCCATGCAGAGAGAAGCATGTGATGCCGGAGACAGCTGGGGGTTCTCAGGAAGGCCTTCACAGAGGAGTGGCGCCTGGACAGGGCTTTCAGGGATGTGTAGGAGGTTTCAGGGTGGAAAAAGGGGCTAGTCAAGAAGCCAGGCCAGGGCTGGGTGTGGTGGCTCACTCCTGTAATCCTGGTAATTTGGGAGGCTGAGGCGGGAGGATCACGAGGTCAGAAGATAGAGACTATTCTGGCTAACACGGTGAAACCCTGACTGTACTAAAAATACAAAAAATCAGCCGGGCATGGTGGCGGGCGCTTGTAGTCCTAGCTACTCGGGGAGGCTGAGGCAGGAGAATGGTGTGAACCTGGGAGGCGGAGCTTGCAGTGAGCTGAGACCGCTCCACAGCACCCCAGCCTGGGAGACAAAGAGAGACTCTGTCCCCTGTCCCAAAAAAGAAGCCAGGCCAGAGAAACTGCATTTCCAAAGACTGCCAACAGAAAAGAAGGGGGTGTCCGGGACTAATGGCTTGAGCTTGAGAGTGGTGTGGGGTGCTGGGGCATGGAACTTCCTGTAGCCCTGCTCCCTGACCTGGGGCACTGTGGTCAGGTGCTGCTCCTCCCCTCTTCTCAGCTGTGTTTCCCTCCTCCTTCCACCCAGCTCATCCCCAGCCTCAACTTCCACTTCTACTCTTCTGATGTCCAAGGTGTATGTAGGCCCAGTGAACACCTGCCCAGAGCACAGCTGTCTTCCAGGTGCACACCCACATGTCCAAAGATCAACTATTTCCCTCTCCTGGCATGGCCTCTGTGACATCCACTAGTCTCGATGGCTGTGACATCCACTAGTGCCTCAGCCAGATTCGTGACTCAACCTCGACCCCTTCCTGTCCCTTCCAAGATTTTTCACCACTACCCTTGCCATGCCTGCATGAGACTATGGCCTGCTAGAGAGCCCTTAGATGCCCCTCTCGCCTCCTCCCTACTGCTCGGTGCACACCACGCAGCAGCCAGGCTGAACTTTCACACCAGGCATCCTCAGAGCCTGCAGCCCCTGCTTCTACCCTCAGGAATTCCCCCAACCCTGCCTATGACGGTGTCCACACATTCCTCCCAATCCTAATGGCTGCCACTCCCACCACCCTCTGCTCAGCCCTCGCCTTCCCTTCCTGTGCATACATTCCTCAAATTCACAGTGCTCTCACGAGCAGCACTGGAGGGTCAGCCTTTCTTTCCAATGTCCTAGGCCACCCATTGACCACAGGCAGAGCTTTCCCTCTCCTCCCCTGGCCCCTGCTGTGCCAGTGCTGCTGTGTGTGGGATGGGAGACTCACCTCTTCTCCATCCTGGGCAGGTGTCGGGCCCAGCTCTCCCCTGGATCTTCAGTACTAGAAGCAGCAGGCTGTTGGAATATTCTGGTTGAAGCCAGGCATGGTAGCTGGAGCCTGTAGTCCCAGCTACTTGGGAGGCTGAGGCAGGAGGATCTCCTGAGCCCAGGAGTTAGAGTTTGCAGTGAGCACTGATGATAACACTGCACTCCAGCCTGGGTGACTAAGTGCAACCCTGTCTCTAAATGCACACAGACACACGCACACACACAAATAAATTTTGGTTGAGCAAATGAGAAAGAAACTTGTCTCAAGAGATGGACGTGGGCATGAGGCTTCCCGGTCTCAAAAATGGCCAGAACCCCTGCCGGCCTCCCATCTCTGCTTCAATCTGCCTTATGGGGGGACAGGGTTAATGACTTGACGGGGCCAACATCCCTTCCCTCATAAACCAGGCTGCCGGCTTCCGGCCTTTCTGGTCGATGCGAGCCCATCCAGGCCAACCTTGAGATTTGCCTCCTAGGGTGAAAACGTGTTCTTCCTGGTGACCAACTTCCTTGTGATGCCAGCCCAAGTTCAGGGCAGATGCCCAGAGGTGAGTTTGCCCAGGATCCTCCCAGCAGGCCCCTCGTTCCTCCACCAGCCCCAGGTGGCCACCCGTGTTTCCCTTTCCCCTTCCCAGGTGGTTGAAGGCTCAGCATGTGCTTAGTGTCCCCCAGGCCCTGGGCTACATCTTTGTGTGAATCATTTCTTTCAGTCTTCATATATCCCCTGCCTGGTAGGAAGTCCTGTGATCCGCATTTCAGAGGAGAAGACTGAGGCTCGGTGAGGTTGAATCACTTTCTTAAGGCCTCCCAGCTTGTGGGTGACAGTACCCCGAGCTCTGGGCAGCAGCAGTTCCCATGAGGTGCCCAGACCCTCCTCATCCTGGTCCTGCCTCTGGGTACTCTCCAGGTTGTTAGTGTGACACCCAGAGCTGGGCACATGCTCAGGGAGGCTCTAATAGCAAGAGCCAAGCTGGAATATCACCTCCCCTTCTCTGTGCCCAGCCTCTGTTAATGTGTCCTGAAGCAGCTTTTGTCTTTGTGAGCCAACACAGCATACTCTTGCTCATGGTGAATTCAGGGTTGCTTATGATTTCTGGATAGTTTTGTTTTGTTTTGTTTTTGAGACAGAGTCTTGCTTTGTCACTCAGGCTGGAGTGCAGTGACGCGATCTTGGCTCACTGCAAGCTCCGCCTCCTAGGTTCACACCATTTTCCTGCCTCAGCCTCCCAAGTAGTTGGTACTACAGGCGCCCGCCACCATGCCCAGATAATTTTTTTTTTGTATTTTTAGTGGAAACGGGGTTTCACTGTGTTAGCCAGGATGGTCTCGATCTCCTGACCCTGTGATCCGCCTTCCTCGGCCTCCCAAAGTGCTGAGATTACAGGCATGAGCCCTGATTTCTGGATAGTTTTTACATCAACCATGGTCAAGCCAGAGTCCCCCACCTTGTTCTTCTTCATTTCTGATCCAGAAATACTGATTCTCCCCTGACATTTCACCTTTACCCCTTGCCTGGAGATGTCCCTGGGATCCTGTGTCTATCACAGAGCACGCTCATTCTCTCCAGCTGTGAATTTTGTTTGAACTATTGAGACTCAGGACACAGTCTCAAAAGTTTACTTCCACAGTGACATCTTTCTTTAAACAAGTCCAACATTTACCTGCCTCCTGGGCTGGAGGGTCATTGTGCAGACACCTGTTCCCTGAGCCCTGGTGGTTAGTCCTAGCACAGTTGCTGGAGACATCCCATGTCTGTAGTTGGAAATATGCACAAAGGATTGCTTACTCTTTTTTTTTTTTTGAGATGGAGTCTCGCTCTTGTCCCCCAGGCTGAAGTTCAATGGCCCGATCTTGGCTCACTGCAACCTCCACCTCTCGGGTTCAAGCAATTCTCCTGCTCAGCCTCCTGAGTAGCTGAGATTACAGGCGCCCACCACCACGCCCAGCTAATTTATGTATTTTAAGTACAGACAGGGTTTCACCTTGTTGGCCAGGCTGGTCTTGAACTCCTGGCCTCAGGTGATCTGCCCGCCTTGGCCTCCCAAAGTGCTGGGATTACAGGTGTGAGCCTGCCGAGACCAGCTTGGTCAGGGAGACCCTAACCCAGCGGCGCTAGAGAAATTAAAGACACACGTACAGAAATACAGAGGTGTGGAGTGGGAAATCAGGGGTATCACAGCCTTCAGAGCTGAGAGCCTTAAACAGATTTACCTACATATTTATTGACAGCAAGCCAGTGATAAGTATTGTTTCTGTAGATTATAGATTAACTAAAAGTATTCCTAATGGGAAACAAAAGGATGGACCAAAACAAAGGGATGGGCTCTGGCGAGTTATCTGCAGCAGGAGCATGTCCTTAAGGGACAGATCGCTGATGCTATTCTTTGTGGTTTAAGAACGCCTTTAAGCGGTTTTCCACCCTGGGTGGACCAGGTGTTCCTTGCCCTCATTCTGGTAAACCCACAACCTTCCAGCGTGGGCGTCATGGCCATCAGGAACATGTCACAGTGCTGCAGAGATTTTGTTTATGGCCAATTTTGGGCCACTTTATGACCAGATTTTGGGGGCCTATTCCCAACATGAGCCACTGCGCCCAGCAGGATGTGCTTACTCTTAATGAACCCACACAATGTCCTTCCCTTTCTTTTTTTTTTTTTTTTTTTTTTTTTTTTTTTTTTTGAGACGGAGTCTTGCTCTGTCGCCTGAGCTGGAGTGCAGTGGCCGGATCTCAGCTCACTGCAAGCTCTGCCTCCCAGGTTTACGCCATTCTCCTGCCTCAGCCTCCCGAGTAGCTGGGACTACAGGCACCAGCCACCTTGCCCGGCTAGCTTTTTTGTATTTTTTAGTAGAGACGGAGTTTCACCATGTTAGCCAGGATGGTCTCGAACTCCTGACCTTGTGATCCGCCCGTCTCGGCCTCCCAAAGTACTGGGATTACAGGCTTGAGCCACCGCGCCCGGCCTGTCCTTCCCTTTCTTAATGCTCAGGTGTCTATTTAATATACCTGTTTGTAGACTGTTTTGAAATTTGGCTGGATCTGTGGGTCTGTGTTTTTCAGAAGCTGTGCAATTCCTCTTTGTCTGCAAGCACACTTCTGGCTCTTCCCATGAAACGTCAGGGCTGGGTCGTAATTATCAGATCTGACAACCTGGCTTTCCCAGAAGACCAGAGTTCTGCCAGCTCCTCTCGGGATACTGGCACCTGATCCCTCCCGTACATGCACCGTGCTCCTTTAGTGTCACCTCCCTCAGCAGACACTGCTGAGCCTCCCCACTGGGCCAGGGGGCTAGCTATGCTGAATTCACAAAACTCCATCTCCCATACCTCAAGGACCACCTGCGTGGACAGCCTAGCCAAGGTGGCAGGTCCTATGATGGGACAGAGGCCATAGGTGGGGGACCCAGGGCTGCACTTGAGCAGAATCTTTTTTTTTTTTGAGATGGCGTCTCACTCTGTCACCCAGGCTGGAGTGCAGTGGCATGCTCTCAGCTCACTGCAACCTCTACCTCCTGGGTTCAAGCGATTCTCCTGCCTCAGTCTCCCAAGTAGGTGGGACTACAGGCACAAGCCACCACACTTGGATGATTTTTGTATTTTTAATAGAGACAGGGTTTCGCCATGTTGGCCAGGCTGGTCTCGAACTCCTGACCTCAGGTAATCCACCCACCTCGGCTTCCCAAAGTGTTGGGATTACAGGTATGAGCCACCAAGTCCGGATGAGCAGAATCTTAAAAAAGGGTGAGGAGAAGCTGGCGAGCAGGTGGATTTGGCTGGAGCAGAATGTCCACACAGAGGGGGCTTGGTGGGCAAAGGCGCCGAGCTGTGTGAGGTGAGGTGCCTTTAGGGCTACCAGCCACTGAGTGGAGCTGAAGTGAATATTTGAACTGGGGTGGGAAGAAGGTAGTTCAGGATTTCAGGGGCCCCTGTAAGCCCCACTATGGAGCCAAACTGTTTTTGTTTGTTTTCTTTTTTTCTTTTCTTTTTTCTTTCTTTTTTTTTTTTTTTTTTTGAGACAGGGTCTTGCTCTGTCACCCAGGCTAGAATGCAGTGGTGTGATCACAGCTCACTGCCTCCTTGACATCTCGGGCACAAGCAATTTTTCTGCCTCAACCTTCTGAGTTGCTGGGACTATATACGTGGGAGTGACCATACCCAGCTAATTGTTAAACCTTTTTTTTTTTTTTTTCTTGTAGCGATGAGGTCTTGCTTTGTTGCCCAGGCAGGTCTTGAACTCCTGGGCTCAGGCAATCCGCCCGCCTTGGACTCTCAAAGTGCTAGGATTACAGGCATGAGCCACCGTGCCTGGCAGGAGCTAAACTTGATGAGAGGAGCAGAAGAGAGCCACACATGCGCTCAGAGGCAGGGTGCTCAATCTCCTTCACATTGTGGGATGCACCACTTGGGCTGCTGGGGGTAGGTGGATGAGGGTAGGGGGAGACGTGGGGGCCCCATTGGTGGTCACTGTGGGGTCTAGTTGGAGGAGACAGTAGCCCAGCTGGGGTGGAGAGGAGAGGCAGACACAGGACATAGGTAGGGACAAAGAAGCAGAGCATGTGGCTCTGTTCCACCCTCCACCCAATCACGACGGCCCTGTCTTTCAGAAATTCCCACTGCCTCATTCTGGCTTCTCAGAGGCACTCAGCCTTCTTTGAGCCCCTGGTGCTGGTGTTCCTCCTGCTGCCCCTGAGCTGAGTGCCCTGGGCAGCAGTGTCCATCCTCAGCCGGGGCAGAACCGTGCCTGGGAGAGTGCCTGGTGCTCAAGGGTGCCTTCCTCTCTTGCGTCTGGGACCCCAGAAAGCTCACCTGTCCTTCCCTTCTGCCAGAGCCCCATAGTCCTATGCCTCTGTGCAGGCATTAATGTCCCCAGGTTACAGAAGAGCGAGCAGAAAGGAGTAGCCTGTGGCCCCTCAGCAAGGGTGTGGGGTCCTGCTTTAATATCCAACCCCCTGACTCTAGGGCCCTGATCTTTGTCAGTTATGCCCCCATTTCGGGCATCAAAAACTTACCCTCCCAAGGTATATTCACCTTCCCTGATCTGTCATCCAGATTGGACCAGAGGAGCTAGACCTGGAAGAATCACTTCCGTGTCCACCATGGACAGAACTGTCAGGAGGGAAGGGCAGGGTGCGTTGTCTCACACCTTTAATCGCAGCACCCTGGGAGGCTGAGACAGAAGGATTGCTTGAGGCCAGGAGTTTAAAACCAGCCTGGTCAACATGGCAAGACTCCATCTCTACAAAAAAAAAAAAAAAAAAAAAAAACTAAACTAAAAAATCAGCCAGGCACAGTGGTGTGTGTTTGTAGTTCCAGCTACTGGAAAAACTGAGGTGAGAGGATTGCTTAAGCCCAGGAGGGCGAGGCTATAGTGAGCCACGTTCGTACCACTGCACTCCAGCCTGGGCCACAGAGTGAGACCGCATCACTAAAAACACATTTTTTTAAAAAGGAGGAAAGGGGTCTCCCTTTGTCTTTGAAATACAGCATTGTACCCTCATCTGGCCAGTGCGTTGCTCTGCTCCCTCCTCTGACCATCTCCTTTTATTTGCACCCTCCAGCTTTCCTGTGTGGCCCCAAACTCAGGGTACTCTGGTGGGGGGGTGGTGAGGAGGTTTAAGGTGGGAAGGGGGTCTGTCCTTCCCACCTTGAACCTCCCTGCCTTTGAGACTGGGCTGTGGAGGGGAGACATCCCCTGTGCCATCGGTGACTGCTCTCTTGCCCACCTCAGCACCCCTCTGTCCCACTGGCTAACTGCTGGGTCGACGAGGACTGCCCCGAAGGGGAGAGAGGCACGCATAGCCACGGTAACTGTGGGCTCTGTCTTCCAGTGCCCCCAGCAGGGTGGGGGCTGGGCTGGGATCCTGGGTGGCTCCTGAGTGTAGGCCCCATTCGCCTCTGTCCCTGCATCTCTCTTTCTGCCAACAACCCCTTGGCTGACGCCTCCCCAGCCCTGCGGAGATTTGAAGGTCTGGAGTTCATCTTTTGTTTTTCTAGGTGTAAAAACAGGCCAATGTGTGGTGTTCAATGAGACCCACAGGACCTGTGAGATCTGGAGTTGGTGCCCAGTGGAGAGTGGCGTTGTGCCCTCGTAAGTGTCCCCACAATCCCCCACCCCCACCGGTGCAGGGCCCCAGGCCTGGCAGAGGCTGTCACCTCCCTTCCACCTGCAGGAGGCCCCTGCTGGCCCAGGCCCAGAACTTCACACTGTTCATCAAAAACACAGTCACCTTCAGCAAGTTCAACTTCTCTAAGTAAGCAGAGTGGGTCTCATCTGCTCCAAGACCCTCCTTGTCTCCTACCTTGTCTGACCTCCCCCACCCCCGCCAGGTCCAATGCCTTGGAGACCTGGGACCCCACCTATTTTAAGTACTGCCGTTATGAACCACAACTCAGCCCCTACTGTCCCGTGTTCCGCATTGGGGACCTCGTGGCCGAGGCTGGAGGGAACTTCGAGGACCTGGCGTTGCTGGTGGGTCCCGAGTTGGGGGCAAGGTTCCCGGAGGGCTCTGGGAGAGGGTCCTGCGCCCACCCACCAGTGGAACAGCTGTGTGCTATGTGCAGGGTGGCTCTGTGGGCATCAGGGTTCACTGGGATTGCGACCTGGACACTGGGGACTCCGGCTGCCGGACTCACTACTCCTTCCAGCTGCAGGAGAGGAGCTACAACTTCAGGTGCGGCCCCACTGCTCCCAGTGCCCAGCTGCTGTGCCCATCGCCCTCTCCCTGTGGCGGTCAGGACAGACCACACCCAGGCCCAGCCCTCTGGATATTCCACTGGTGTGCGAGGGGCTCCCAGGAGCAGGAGAGAGCTGTTCTCAACCCCACATCCTCCAGCACAGGCTCCATCCTGCTCCCCCAAGTCCTGAGCCCTCCACCCCATCTGTCCCGGGCCCTTGCCCAGCTCAGGCTCCTCACTGTCAGCCCTTCCTCCACCCCACCCTGCCTCTAGTATCTCCCTTCCATAGCAATGGGGTGTTTCCTTTTTACTTTCCCTTCTTCCTTTCAGCTTTTTTTTTTTTTTTTTTTTTAAAGACAGAATCTCATTCTGTCACCCAGGCTGGAGTGCAGTGGCCCGATCTTGGCTTACTGTAAACTCCGCTTCCCAGGTTCAACCGATTCTCCTTCCTCAGCCTCCGAGTAGCTGGAATTACAGGCGCCCACCATCACTCCTAGCTAATTTTTATATTTTGGTAGAGATGGGTTTTCACGATGTTGGCCAGGCTGGTCTCAAACCCCTGACCTCAGGTGATCCACCCACCTCAGCCTCCCAAAGGGCTAGGATTACAGATGTAAGCCACCATGCCTGGCCTCCCTTCAGCTTTTACCTCAACATTTTTAAAAAAAACTCTAGACAAACTTAAGATTAGTACCGTGAACACCCATATACCTTTATCTGGGCTTACCAGTTTTTATGTTACCATCTGGCCACATTTTCTTTCTCCATCTGGAGTGAACTGGATATGTTTAGATTTCAAATGGAACTGTTTGAAAGTAGGTGGCAGACATCTGGACACTCACCCTTTTCACCATTGTCCTGAGAACAGGGACCTTCCCCGTGTAGCCGCTGTCTTATTGTTGCACTCAAGAAATTGACCTTTGGGTGCAATGGCTCATGCCTGTAATCCCAACACTTCGGGAGGCTGAGGTGGGAGGATCACCTGAGCCCAGGAGTTTGAGACCAACCTGGGGAATATAGGGGGACCCCCATGTCTACAAAAAATACTTCTAAAATTAGCTGGGCCTGATGGCAGATGCCTATGGTCCCAGCTACTCAGGAGGCTGAGGTGGGAGGATCATTTGAGCCCAGAAGACTAAGGCTGCAGTGAGCCATGATTATGCCACTGCATTCCAGTCTGATGACAGAGTGAGATGCCATAAAAGAAAGAAAGAAAAGAAAGAAAGAAAGACATTTAGCAAGAGTAAATCTTTTTTTAATTTTTAAAAAACAGTATAGAAACGGGGTCTCACTATGTTGACCAGGCTGGTCTTGAACTCCTGGCCTCAAGTGATCAGCTTCCCACCTCAGCCTTCCAAAGTATTGAGGTTACAGGTGTGTGACCCACCTTCCTGGCTGGCAGAATAAATCTAATACTTAATGCTCCCCAGCTGTGCCAACAGTGATCCTAAACCTTTGTACTTTCCAATCTAGGATGCGCTCAAGGAATTTTTTTTTTTTTTTTTGAGATGGAGTCTCACTCTTGTTACCCAGGCTGGAGTGCAATGGCATGATCTCGGCTCACTGCAACCTCTGCCTCCCAGGTTCAAGCAATTCTCTTGCCTCAGTCTCCCAAGTAGCTGGGATTACAGGCATCCACCACCATGCCTGGCTAATTTTTGTATTTTTGTAGAGATAGGGTTTCACCATGTTGGTCTCGAACTCCTGACCTCAGGTGATCCACCCACCTCGGCCTCCCAAAATGCTGGGATTATAGGTGTGAGCCACTGCACCTGGCCTTTTTTTTTTTTTTGGAGACAGAGTCTCACTCTATTGCCAGGCTGTAGTACAGTGGTGCAATCTCGGCTCACTGCAACCTCCACCTCCCAGATTCAAGCAATTCTCCTGCCTCAGCCTCCCGAGTAGCTGGGACTACAGGTGTGCGCCACCATTCCTGGCTGATTTTTGTATTTTTAGTAGAGACGGGGTTTCACCATGTTGGCCAGGATGGTCTCGATCTCTTGACCTCATGATCCACCTGCCTCGGCCTCCCAAAGTGCTGGGATTACAGGCGTGAGCCACCACGCCTGGCCTTTATTTATTTTATTTTTTATTTTTATTTTTTCTTTGAGACAGAGTTTTCACTTTCTTGCCGTCCAGGCTGGAGTGCAATGGTGCGATCTTGGCTCACTGCAACCTCTGCCTCCCAGATTCCAGTGATTCTCCAGTCTCAGTCTCCGGAGTAGCTGGGATTACAAGTGTGTGCCACAATACCTAATTTTTGTATTTTTAGTAGAGATGGGGTTTTGCCATGTTGGTCAGGCTGGTCTCGAACTTCTGACCTCAGGTGATCCACACACTTTGGCCTCCCAAAGTGCTGGGATTACAGGTATGAGCCACCATGCCTGGCTTTTTTTTTTTTTTTTCTTTTTTTATAGATGAAATTTTGCTCTTGTTGGTGCCAGGCTGGAGTGCAGTGGCCTGATCTCTGCAATCTTTGCCTCCCGGGTTCAAGCAATTCTCCTGCCTCAACCTCCCAAGTAGCTGTCATTACAGGTGCATGCCACCACACCCAGCTAATTTTTGTGTTTTTAGTAGATATGGGGTTTCACCGTGTTGGTCAGGCTAGTCTCGAACTGCTGACCTCAGGTGACCCACCTGCCTCAGCCTCCCAAAGTGCTGGGATTACAGGCATGAGCCACCGCACCTGGCCTCAAGGTTCTTAAATTGCATTTATTATCATGTCTTTGAGTCTTCTAAGCAGATTTATTGGATCCTTCTGCCACTGAGTGTCACCTCATCATGCAGGCAGGCACACATGGCCACCAGGCCTGGGGATGATGCCCCTCAACACAGCTCACTGCATCCTGTCTGGTCTGGCTTCCCCAACCTCCCGAGCCCTTCGAAACCATGCGGGGCTGGCTCCCACCCACATCCCGTTCCCCCCACCTCTGTGCTGGCAAACCATCTGTGTGCATGTTCCTCCAGGCCCAGTCTCATGTCCCCTCTAGGAAGCCTACCCCAGTTGCCAGGGAAGAGTGAGTTCCCATCTCTGGAATCCCTCAGCCCTGAGCCTGCTCCTTCACATCCCCGCTGCTGGGTCTGTTTAGGGACTCCTCTGTCCCCCATCCCCTCAGCAGGCAGGGAACTTCTGAGGGATAGGTCTTGGTTTGCTTTTTCTGTTTTCTCACCAATGACACAGGGCTGAGACCCAGGACTCAGGCTTGGCCTGGGGTTTACAGTCAATGGATAAGTTGGACAGAGGCCTGGCAGGGCCAGCCCCACCTGTGGGTGGGCAAAACAGGCCACCAGAGCCCTCTTTCCTGCCCACAGGACAGCCACTTACTGGTGGGAGCAACCGGGTGTGGAGGCCCGCACCCTGCTCAAACTCTATGGAATCCGCTTTGACATCCTCGTCACTGGGCAGGTAGGCACAGGTAGGGGTCAGGCCAGGGATGGGAGGCGACAAAGCAGACAGGGCTGGAGGAGGCATGAGGCCAACAGTCGTGGGCTGAGAGGTTCAGCTCAGATCTCTCTCAGGCAGGGAAGTTCGGGCTCATTCCCATGGCCGTCACACTGGGCACCGGGGCAGCTTGGCTGGGAGTGGTGAGTGCAAGCACTGTGGGCACCTGCAGGCTGCGGTGAGTGCCGCTGACCAGGGTGTATCCAACGCATGCTAGAGGCTCCGGTGCCTGCACATTGAATCTCAGGGTGCAGGCTGGGGAAGTGGCAGGAGAGCAGGCTCGGGGGCTGGAACATGGGTTGGCCCTGCCTCTCCCAGGTCACCTTTATCTGTGACCTGCTGCTGCTGTATGTGGATAGAGAAGCCCATTTCTACTGGAGGACAAAGTATGAGGAGGTGAGCTGAAGTCACTCTGCTTGGACTCTGGGTTCTGCCACACTTAGAAGTTGGCTGGATCCCTGACCTGCTGTCCTCGTCTGCAGGCAAAGGCCCCGAAGGCAACCGCCAACTCTGTGTGGAGTGAGCTGACCCTTGCATCCCAAGCCCAACTGGCCAAGTGCCTTAGACAGATCTCAGCACCTGCACCCACGGCCACTGCTGCTGGGAGTCAGACACAGACACCAGGATGGCCTGGTCCAAGTTCTGACACCCACTTGCCAGCCCATTCCTGAAGCCCGTAGCCGTTCCCTGCTGGTTGAGAGTTGGGGGCTGGGGAGGGTGGGGCCCTGCCTGGGGATCTCAAGGATGAGGCCCCAGCATGGAGGATTGGGGGTAGAATTCCACCCTTGAACCCCAGCAGACAGTCCCTCCCCTGACTCCTGCCTTAGCAGGATGCTGCCTCGTGGAACCACAGAAGTCAGTCACAGAAGTCATACTTAGGAAGCTGTCTGAGCGCAGCTGCTCGAGGGAGGCCCTGACTCTGATCCCAGGCTGGGTGGAGTGGCTGGAAGGAATGGTTCCAAACACCACCACCGAGATCTCCCTCAGGCTGGCTGGGTTTCGCAGCTGGAATTCGCCTCTTGGTCCCAAGGCGGGGCAGGGAATTCTAATTGTCCACCCCAGGGAGGCAAGGGGCTGCTTTCCATTGTGGGTACCTGGTGGTCAGGACATGCTGTGGAGGGCCAGGTGTGGGGCTGAGGCTGGGCTGACATCTGGAATCATCTGCCACCTGGAGCCTCAGTAAAATGCCTGGGGTCCCTGCTGCCTCTCAATCCCCAGAGCCATGTCCCTCGGGAGCTGGGCTCTGAAGGGCTAGGGTGGGAGAGTGTGGCCCCTGAGGCCTGGGTATCCAAGGAGGGGCACATGCACCTGATTCTCCTTGGGGCCCAGAGAAAGCTGATGTCATGGCTGGAGAAAGTCGCGGAGTAAAGCCAGCAAAGCCACCCTCTTCCTGTGTAGTCCTTACAGGCAGGACTGGAAAGTTGGGGGGCATCTATGGTAGACATGGCACAGCCGTGGGGAGACCAGTGGGGCAGTGCAGGGTGGACTTGGGGACCCTACCCCTGAAGACTGAGGCCCTGCAGCTACCGGGTGGGCTAAAAGGTAACTGGAACAGGCCTGGACACTTGTGCACCCATTCGGATCATGAAGGCCACACTCTTTTCACCTCAAAGCCCTTGAAGGGTGGGCAAAGACAGCAAGAGAGCCTCGGCCTGGGCCTAAGCTCAGAAACAGCTGTCGCCTCAGTCTGCACACAGGCGTGCACCCCAGGGTAGTGCCTGCAGGGACGTGTGTATCCCTGTGGGTGTGCCTGTGCCAGGCAGGTCTCAGGCGCATGCCATCCTCTGAACCCTGCTGCCCTGTCTAGGAAGCCTCCTTGGGGCCCCAGCTCTGCTCCCTGGATCTGCCACTTAGCAGATGTGGGGAGCCTGACCCCAGGCCTGTCATGGAACCGTCCTTGCCTGGTGTGTGTGGTTCCCCTCTTAGCTGGGCACCTGGATCCAGGCCCACCTGTGTCCCTGACTCAGGGTGGTCCCAGGACTGGCACCTACTCTTTGGACAGCCCCAGCATCTTTGGTATGGATTGGAGACAATTGCCTGGTTCCATGGGGCAGGTGAAGACTCGGTACCATAAAGAATGCCACAGTGAATATGCCAGCAGGCCGCATGGCTGGCCAAGCAATTATTATTATGGATCCCTTGGGCTGTGGGCCTTCCCGTCCACCCCACCACACCTGCCCAGGTAGTTGGAGCTGATCATAAACAAGAAGGCTCTGGGCAGAGTCCACGGCACCAGCATCGGCCAAGGCCCACTCCTGAAGACCTGAAGTTCAGCTCCTGGACAAAGTTCTAAGGTCCTGAGGATGCCCCAGCCTGCACAGGCCTGCAAACCCAGGCTGCCCACAACAGAAGGGGCTCCCGGTTTGTCCAGCCTCTCTGGTCTCCCAAGGAGGTGTGGGAGAGCAGGGCAAGTGTGGGCTGACCAGCTACTCCGTATGGCTGGGGTCCTGCGCTGGCGCCTGGCTAGGGGGCTGCACAGCCTGCACTGTCTCCTCCAGGCTGCCCCTGGGGAATACCACGTAGTGCGTGGAGTTTGGCGCTGGCAGCTCCTGCTGGTTCTCCTTGCTGTGCCGGATGCCGTAGCTGAAATACACTGCGAGTCCTAGACAGGGCAGGAGGCAGGGCATGAGCCTGAGGTACAGGTTTCAGCCCTTCCTGTCCTGTTTGCCCTCCTCCTGACCCCGGTCCCAGCCTGGCCCCCACTCACCCATCAGCAGCCAGATGGAGAAGCGCACCCAGGTCAGATAGCTCAGCTTCAGCATGAGGCAGATGTTGAGGAGGATGCTCAGGGCTGGAATCAGGGGAACCATGGGGATCTGAGGAGGCAGGGGCAGGGCAGGGCTGGACCGGGCTGCAGGAAAGATCTGCCAGCCCAGGGCCCACTTTCTCGGGAATCCATACAGCCTTTCTCCCTCTCAGGAGGTTGTGGAGACATGTGCTCACTCACCATGCAGAAAGGGGTGCGGGATGGGTGTGCCATCCTCCCCAGCCCTGTGAGCCTTGTTCATTCTGGGATGGCAGTGGGGGAAGGGAAGGCAGCTGCCTGGGCAAAGCACGAGTGGGTGCTGGCTGGGGGAGGTACCTGAAACAAGTCTTCCCGATACTGTTGCTGGTGAGCCCCCAGGATAAGGAGGCTGAGCAGAAACACGATACTGGTGAGCAGGAGCAGCAGGATGTAACCCCAGTGTGGGAGGTGCAGGGTCGAGTTCCCAAAGACGAGCACGCAGCCTATGGTGATGGCTGAGGCCAACATAACGCCAAGCGCCCAAGTCACCACTGCTCCAGGGCTGTACCCATCCAAGAAGCCCAGGTAGGGCCTCAGGGCTGGCTGCAGCTCCCCTGGCTCAGGCAGGGAGGTGTGTGTAGTGCCCACTAGCTGTAGGTGGTCTGAGAAGGAGCTATGCTGCTTGGTCAGGGGGCCAGGGCTGACTGGGCCTGGGGAGCTGGGCGGGGAAGACTTCTGGAAGCGCAGCACAATGATGCTGGTGGCCACGAAGGTGTAGGCCAGGAGTGTGCCAAGGGACAGGAACTGAACCAGCGACTCCAGGTCCAGCAGCAGTGCCAGGAAGGCTGTGAGAAGCCCGAACGCCAGGGTGCCTGCCACAGGCACCTGTGTCCGGGGATGCACACGGGCAAACACCTGGAAGAAGAGCCCATCGGCGGCCATGGCATAGACAATGCGTGGCAGGGAGAAGAGGAGGCTGAGCAGGACAGTGTTCATGGCTGTAGCAGAGAGAGTGGGGAGGGTCAGCATGGCGGAGAAGCCCACCAGGGGCCTGTGCTGGGGGTCGGTGCACGGGTGGTTCCTTAGGAACATGGGCATGAGCTTGTCTGGGCTCTCAGAGTAAGCATGAGTGTGTGTAGGAGCAATAGATTGTCCGTGCTCTGCCCAAGAACAGGACATCTGGGATAGGTCACAGGCCCACTGGAGCATCTGATGAGAGCTGAGTCCCTCTGCCTAGGAAATAATCTATAAGGACATGCCCAGCACTAATATGCTATGGACCATGTGTGGGGAGGTCCCTTCCAAAAAGTTTCTGAAGAAATTTTTTTGAAGTCAAGAGTTTCTAATAATTAGCATTTTCCTTGCCCCATTATGCAACTAGTAAAACAGCCCCAGGTGAAGGTGAATCTGAGGACAGAGCCCCCGCCTTGCTCTTTTCCCTGCCACCCTGCCCAGGAAGTCTCTTACCACAGATGGAGCCAGCTGCCACGATGAAGCCAGCCCACCTGTAGCCCCGCCGGTAAAAGGCATCTGCGAGCGCTGAGTCGGGGTCCAGGCTGTGCCAGGGCACCATGAGGGTTAGCACGGTGGAGACAAGGATGTAGGCACCAGCTGCAATGGCAAGTGAGATGGCGATGGCCAGAGGCACGGACCGCCGTGGGTTCTGGGCCTCCTCGCTGGAGGCGGCAATGACATCGAAGCCCACGAAAGCATAGAAGCAGGAGGCAGTGCCAGCCATGACGCCGGAGAAGCCAAAGGGCGCAAAGCCGCCTTCCTCAGCGCTCCAGTTGTGAGGCTGGGCCAGGATGAAGCCCAGGATGACAATGAAGAGAATGACAAGCAGGCTGATGGCCGAGAAGGTGTGGTTGAGCCAGGAAGAGACACGGGCTCCACAGGAGACAAAGGCAGAGGCCAGGAGGATGATGCCAGCAGCCAGGAAATCCGGGTAGTGGCCCAGAAGGGGCACCTGCCAGGAACCCACGTGGGTCTCAGTGAAGTTTCGGACGCTGTGGCTGAACATAGAGTCCAGGTAGCCACTCCAGGCGCGGGCCACGGCGGCACCACCAATGATGTATTCGAGGAGAACATTCCAGCCGATGAGGAAGGCCCACAGCTCGCCCATGGATACGTAGGTGAACAGGTAGGCAGAGCCCGTGCGTGGCACACGTGCCCCGAATTCTGCATAGCATAGGGCTGCCAGCAGGGAGGCCACAGCAGCCACACCGAAGGACAAGAGCACAGCAGGGCCAGCCACGTCCTTGGCCACAGCACCTGTAAGCACATAGAGGCCCGAGCCCACCATGCCACCCACGCCCAGAAGAGTCAGGTCCAGTGTGGACAGGCAGCGCCGCAGTGATGTCTCCATGGTGGAGTCCTCCAGCGGCTTCAGGCGGTTCAGCTTCTGGCATAAGCGAGCCAGGCTGGCCATGCTGGGCAGCCCCCGGGCCATGGCAGGTGGCCGAGAAGAGCACCGAGCCAGCTACTGGAACCTGCTAGGGCCAGAGGGGAATGACAGGATGCCCAGCCGGCCTTCCATCCCTCCTGGTCTGACCACCCCCAGTCCTCTCTCCGTCCCTGCCCTGCGGACCTGGACACCCGAACCGGAGGCCTGCTGAAGGGCTGGAATGGGGCTGGTGTCAGAGCCTGTGGGCAGGAGGTCATAGGAAGCCTGGAGATCCTGTCTGCATCCCAGGCAGCAGAGGAGGCCTGGTGGGGCCCCACCTACTCACCTGCTGGGTGGGGTGGGGAGGGAGCAGCTCCAGGCGAAGCTGGGAGAGAGACTGGGAACGGCTCAGTGGTGGGGTCCCAGAGCCAGATGAAACCGAGCCTTCCCCAGAGTAGAGCCGGACCCGGAACAGGAGCCACGGCTCTGCGTCGGGGCGGGCGTGGCCCAGGCAGCCACCTGCCACAGACAGTGGCGGCCACACACACCCCGTCCCCGCCCCCGCCCCCGCCACCGCCACCGCCACCGCCACCGTGGCCAGACTGGGGTATCCGCGCGCCGGGCGGAATGCAAGGGAGCCCTGGGCCCGCACACCTCCCCATGCCCGACACACCGCTGCCGCCAGAGCCAGCTCCGCCGCGCCCCTGTCCCCGGACACCTGCGCCTTCGCCTGCTCTTGGGCCTGAGCCCGTCTCCCGTCCCCGTCCCCGTCCCGGTCCCCCGTAGGATCCGCTGCAACCTACCTGCTGCCACCGCAGCTGCCTGGGCTCTGAGCTCTGAGCCCGCCCAGTTTGCCGGCGCCGCCAAACGCAGGGCCCGCCCCTACCCCCAGGCCCCCCGCGCGGCCCCACCCGCTGCCACACACCCAGATATTTCACCCTGCCCACCCTGCCCCGACCTCGCAAGGTCATGACGGGAGCTCACCGGGGTCTAGGGAAGCCCTGTGACTGTGACTCACTCACAGATGGAGGTCAGACCACCGGCTAAGTGACTAGCCGAGGTCACTCGGGAGGTTAAGGGCCACGTCTGAAAGTCCGCAGCCCACCCTCTTTCCACTGCAGCGGACACCCTTCTTGATCCCTCACCCCAGTACGTGAACCCCACCCAGCTGGGCCCCAGACAGACCCCGCAGCACCGTCATGTGAGCTTCAGGCACAGTGAGTTAAATGAAGACACAGGTCTGCCGGAGTGGCCTGGGGCAGTCCCTGACCTCTACTCTTACAAAGGGGTGGCAGTCAGCCACCCTCACAGGTTGGCAAGAGACTGCAGCCTTTTGAGAGAGTTCTGCGAATTGGGGGAACGCACGCTGGCTGTTTTGAGCCTGCGCTACCACATCCTGCAAGGGAGCAAGCAGTTTCTGGGACGAACCTCACAGCCCTCCGGTAGGGGACTAGACCTCCTCAGACCCCAGTGGTAGCTCCTCCTAGCCTAGGTGCCTCTGGCAGTAACCGGGAGGGCCCTATAGGACCCCAGTAACAGATCCACACTTGTGTTTATCAGTGACAGCCACTGTGTCCTGAGTACTGCATCCCAGCGCTCCACGCCCCAGGTAGGCAGCACCAACACACCAGGTTAATTTTTTAATTTTTTTTTTTTTTAGAGACTGGGTCTCACTATGTCGCCCTGGCTGGTCTCAAACTCTGGGACTCAAGCGATTTTCTTGCCTTGGCCTCCCAAAAGGCTGTGATGAACCATGGCTCCTGGCCTCCCCAGAACGCTATACTAGACATGTGTTCAGGCTTATGTGTGGTTTGTGGAATGGGATCTTAGGAGCATCTGCGGCCTATCCAGCTGGGCTGGTGACAGGATGATGGACTCCCAGACAAGATAGTGCTAATTTGGAACATTCTGCTTCGGCCAGAATGCCAATACCTTCTAATATTTGGCTGGTATTGTCTTGAGGAACTTCTCAGATGGCTCCCACTTCCGGTGGGATGGTAGCTTCCTCACCCCATCCCTGTGTTGCCTGAGCAGACATCCCTTGTCCTGAAATGTCACCACAAAAGTCTAGGCACTTCAGGCCAGAGGCTTAGGCAATTTTGTAATGGGAGCTCCCCTAAGGCCTTACCAATGACCACCTTATTGCTGGTGTCCAGTGTTTTGGAGTGTTGACTTTTTATCCACCTGGAGAAAGTGTGACACCACACCTTCTGCCACAGGCACCAACATACAATGGATATGTGACACTAAGCCAGGCTAATGCAGTAAATTGTACATCCAGGGATATTTCACTCACTACTGAGTGAGACAGTTACACAGAGCAACCCCACAGTGATGCAGTGAAGATAAACCACCAGGAAACAAAAAGAGGAGGGAATAATTTCTTTTTTTTTTTTTTTTTTTTTTTTTTTTTTTTGAGACGGAGTCTTGCTCTGTCACCCAGGCTGGAGGGAATAATTTCTAACTCATTCTACAAGGCCAGGATTACCCTGACACCAAACTCGACAGACATCACAAGAAAAAAAAGCCACAGGCCGGGCGCGGTGGCTCAAGCCTGTAATCCCAGCACTTTGGGAGGCCGAGACGGGCGGATCACGAGGTCAGGAGATCGAGACCATCCTGGCTAACACGGTGAAACCCCGTCTCTACTAAAAAGTACAAAAAACTAGCCGGGCGAGGTGGCGGGCGCCTGTAGTCCCAGCTACTCCGGAGGCTGAGGCAGGAGAATGGCGTAAACCCGGGAGGAGGAGCTTGCGGTGAGCAGAGATCCGGCCACTGCACTCCAGCCTGGGTGACAGAGCCAGACTCCGTCTCAAAAAAAAAAAAAGAAAAAAAAAAAAAAAGAAAAAAAAGCCACAGACCCAAATCCCTTATGAATATAGATGTAGAAATCCCCAGCAAAGCACAGTGGACTCTTGAACAACACAGGTTTACTAATACACAGATGTTTTTCAACCAAATGTTGATAAAAAATACAGTATTTGGCTAGGCCCAGTGGCTCACACCTGTAATCCCAGCACTTTGGGAGGCTGAGGTGAGAGGATCGCTTGAACCCAGGAGTTTGAGGCTGCAGTGAGCTATGATCCTGTCACTGCACTCCAGTCTGGGTGGCAAAGCAAGACCCTGTCTTCAAAACTACTAAATAAATAAATTAAAATAAGTGGTGGGCACCTGTAATCGCAGCTACTTGGGAGGCTGAGGCGGGAGAATCGCTGGTACCCTGGAGGCAGAGGTTACAATGAGCTGAGATGGCGCCATTGTACCCCAGCCTGGGTGACAGAGTGAGACTCCGTCTCAAAAAAAAAAAAAAAAAAAAAAAAAATTCATATGGAAATGCAAGGGATCCAGAATAGCCAAAATACTTGGGTATTTTGCCTGGGTAACATAGGGAGACCTCACCTCTACGGAAAGGTAAAAAAATTATCTGGGCATGGTGGCATGCGCCTGTGGTCTCAGCTACTGGGAGTGGGGGGCAGTGTTGAGGTGGGAGGATTGCTTGAGCCTGGGAGGTTGAGGTTGCAGTGAGGCATGTTTGTGCCACTACACTCCAGCCTGGGTGACACAGTGAGACCCTGTCTCAAAAAAAAAAAAAAAAAAAAGAAAGAAAAAGAAAAAGAAAAAGAAATGAAAGGCAACATAAATAAATGGAAAGACATCCCATGTTCATAGACTGTAAGATTTTAAATATAAAATGGCAGTATTCCCCAGACTGGTCTACAGATTCAGGAGTTGCATAGATTCAGTGCAATTCCTATTGAAATCCCAACTGCCTATTTTGCAGAAATCATCAAAATTAATGTGGAAATGCAAAGGATCCAGAATAGCCAAAATACTTTTGAAAAAGATTTGGAGGACTTACAATTCCTGATTTCTAAACTATGAAATGATTGTAATCAAGATTGTGGTGGTGATATAAGAGTAGACACATAGATGAATGGAATAGAATTGACAGTCCACAAATAAACACTTATATTTATGGAAAAGTGATTTTTAAAAGTAGACTTTATTAGCTGGGAATGGTGGTACATGCCTGTAGTCCCAGTTACTCAGGAAGCTGAGTTGGGAGGATGGCTTGAACCTAGGAGGCAACATAGCAGGACCCTGTATCTAAAAAAAAAAAAAAAAAAAGAGTTTTCAGAGCAGTTTTAGGTTCACAGCAATATTGAGCAGAAAGTACAGAGTTCCCATATACTTCCTCCTTCCACACACGTGTAGCCCCCTCTCCCACTACTGACATCCAGCACCAGAGGGGAATGTTTGTTACAATCGATTAACCTACATTGACACATCATTATCACCCAAAGTTCACAGTTTACATTAGGGTTCACTCTTCCGGTTGTACATTCTGTGGGTTTGGACAAATGTGTAATGACACATATACACACCATTATTGTATCATACAGAGTAGTTTCATTGCCCTAAAAACCGTCTGTGCCCTGCCTATCCCTCCCTGTTAACACCTGGCAACCACCGATCTTTTTCCTGTCTCCATAGTCCAGTCTTACTTTTGCAGAATCTTTTTTTTTTCTGAGACGGAATCTCGCTCTGTCGCCCAGGCTGGAGTGCAGTGGTGCGATCTCGGCTCATTGCAAGCTCCGCCTCCCGGGTTCACACCATTCTCCTGCCTCAGCCTCCTGAGTAGCTGGGACTACAGGTGCCCACCACCATACCTGGCTAATTTTTTTTTTTTTTTGTATTTTTAGTAGAGACGGGGTTTCACCGTGTTAGCCGGGATGGTCTCGATCTTCTGACCTCGTGATCTGCCCCCCTCGGCATCCAAAAGTGCTGGGATTACAGGCGTGAGCCACGGGGCGCCTGGCCTGCAGAATCTTATGTAGTTGGGATTATAGAGTATGTAGCCTTTTCAGGCTGGCTTCTTCCCCTTAATAATATGCATTTGAGATTCCTCTATGACTTTTCATGGCTGAATAGCTCATTTTAATTTTATTTTTTATTTTTATCTTTGAGACAGAGTCTTGCTCTGTCACCCAGGCTGGAGTGAAGTGGCGTGATCTTGGCTCACTGCAGCCTCTGCCTCCTGGGTTCAAATGATTCTCCTGCCTCAGCCTCCCGAATGGCTGGGACTACAGGCATGCGCCATCACACCAGGCTAATTTTTGTATTTTTAGTAGAGAGGGGGTTTTCCCATGTTGGGCAGGCTGGTCTCAAACTCATTTCCTCAAGTGATCCACCTGCTTCGACCTCTCCAATGTGCTGGGATTACAAGCGTGAGCCACCCCACCTGGGCTGTGCTATTTTTTTTCTTTTTTTTTTTTTGAGATGGAGTCTCGCTCTGTTGCCCAGGCTGGAGTGCAGTGGCGCGATCTCGGCTCACTGCAAGCTCTACCTCCCAGGTTCACACCGTTCTCCTGCCTCAGCCTCCCCAGTAGCTGGGACTACAGACGCCCGCCACCACGCCCGGCTAATTTTTTTGTATTTTTTAATACAGATGGGGTTTCACTGTGTTAGCCAGGATGGTCTTGATCTTCTGACCTCGTGATCCACCCGCCTTGGCCTCCCAAAGTGCTGGGATTACAGGCGTGAGCCACCGCGCCCAGCCAGCCTGTGCTATTTCTTAAATGCAGAGATGAAGTTGCCATGTGAAAGATGCAACATTCTTATCTTCAAGGATGAGAAACTGAAATGAGAGAATTCTGTACAAACCTTGTTAAAACACTCTTATCTTTTAAGCCTCCCCACATAATTTAGTTGCTTCTTCATAACTTATTATTCTTTGTCCAATTCAGTGTATAAGTAACAGACTCTAACTTCTTCTTTGGGTCTTCATATGTCCTTATGAGGGTTCCCAACCCATGTAAAACTTGTACCCAATACATTTGTGGGACTGAGTGTGGTGGCTCACTTCTGTGATCCCAGTGCTTTGGGAGGCCAAGGGGGCTTGCTTGAGTCCGGGAGTTCAAGACCAGTCTGGGCAATATAGTGTGACCCCGGTTCAACAATTTTTTTTTTTAAATTAGACTGGTGTGGTGGGTGACATGTGCCTGTAGTCCCAGCTACTCAGGAGGCTGAGGTGGGAGGATAGTTTGAGCCCAGGAGTTTGAGGCTGCAGTGAGCTATGATTTCGCCACTGCAGTCCAGCGCCCCTTATTTATAAATAAATGTAATGGCTAGCCTTAGGGACTCTGTGAGCAAGATTAGATAACAGAAATCAGATGCAGAATAGCATATAAATAAATTTGTGTGCTTTTCTCCTGTTAACCTGTCATATGTCAATTTAATTCTTGGACCCAGCTGAGACTCTAGGGATGGAAGTGGAGTTTTGCCACCCCTACAGTTTCTGGTGACAAGGATGAGATCCTCTCAAGCCTAAAGATGGGATCCTGGGAGAACAAATAAAAGCAGCACAGGTAGGAATTCTTACCGAAGTGAACTCTTCTGGATCTCTGTCTGTAGTGCCTGGTTGAAAGAGGAGAGTAAAATTTTTCCTTGTGCCTTTCCGAATTCAAACTGGCAGGAGAAAAGCATTGGTAAGAATTGATTCTTTGAGTTACGACTCTTGTGTCAACCTTAAATAATGAGATTCAGAAAATATCAGCTAGGCACGTTGGCTTATGCTTGTAATCCCAGCACTTTGGGAGGCCAAGGTGAAAGGATCACTTGAGCCCAGGAGTTTGAGGCTGCAGTGAGCTATAATTTCATCACTGCATTCCAGTCTGGGTGACAGAGACCTAGTCTCAAAAAAAGAAAAAAGAAAAAAGAAAGGAAATATGATTTCTATTCTAGTTCAAAGCTTGAGGATGGACACCCAGGAGACAGCTTCCAAAGGGTGGGGGTCATTGCTCCAAAATGGGGAAGCTAAGGTAGAAACAGAAACAGTGCCAGCAGGATTGCAACATCTTGTGTACAAATCCAGTATGTTAGATTCGATTAGTACAGCTTGCTACATTCCAAGGAAAATTGTTTCAACATTCCGTGAGAAGAAGGCAAGCTCTGAAGGCATCTTATCTCTGATGCTGCTCAGTCATTTCCAACCATTTACAGGAAAAAGCAGAAGTTGCAATTGCATACCCCATGCCTCAGGCCACATGGCCACATTCCTCCCGAGGCTCATAGTAATGTAAAGATCCAACAGCTTGGCGGTGGCTCACTCCTGTAATCCCAGCATTTTGGGAGGCCGAGGTGGCTGGATAACTTGAGAAAGGAGTTTGAGACCAGCCTGGCCAACACAGCGAAACCCCGTCTCTACTAAATATACAAAAATTAGCCCGGCGTGGTGGCAGGCGCCTGTAGTCCCAGCTACTCAGGAGGCTGAGGCGGGAGGATTGCTTGATCCTGGGAGTTTGAGGCTGTAGTGAGCCACGATTACAGCACTGCACTCCAGCCTGGGTGACAGAGGGAGACCTTGTCTCCAAAAACAAACAAAAAAAGAATTATTTGATTTCGCACTTCTGAGAGTGGTATTTGGCTCTGCATACGTAGCGGCTGTTGACTCACAGCCTCCCAGAAATATGGCTTGTTTTCCATGTCTCTGTCTTTTGTGTGATTTATTATATCCTGTTTTATGTCTTGAGAACATGGCTCTGTGACCAATGAAAATCTTCTCTTTGGTTTCTGCCAGCTGGGGGGGTTGGGGGGACAGGTCGTTGTTAGGCTGCCAGCCAGCTGCCCAGGAATCAGAAACACAGTGTCTCTGTCCAACGGTTTCAGCTCTCAGAGGAGTTTGTCCTACTTGTCTCAGCTTTCATTGCCTTGATAACAATTAGGATATTTGTTTGCTTAGGCTATCTTGAGAAAGACTTTGGATCTTGAGGGGGATTGCATCTTTTCCAGCCTGTTTGGGATGCTCTTCTGTGTCTCCGGTTAAGCCAGAAAAGGCATACTGATTTTAAGCCATAAAAAGGCTTATTGGTTTTGAGTCACAATTAAAGTGGGTATGACATTGAAGATTTGGACTTTTGAATCTAAAAGCTTTTTTTTTTTTTTTGAGACAGAGTCTCGCTGTGTTGCCCAGGCTGGAGTACAGCGGTGTAGTCTCAGCTCACTGCAATCTCTCTTTCCCAGATTCAAGTGATTCTCCTGCCTCAGCCTCCCAAGTAGCTGGGATTACAGGCGCCTGCCAACATACCTGGCTAATTTTTTGTGTTTGTAGTAGAGATGGGGTTTCACCATGTTGGCCAGGCTGGTATTGAACTCCTGACCTCGTGATCTGCCTGACTCGGCCTCCCAAAGTGCTGGGATTACAGGCATGAGCCACTATGCCCAGTCTAAAAGTATTTTAAAGAGTGCTACTGGTCAGGTGTGGTGGCTCACACCTGTAATCTCAACTTTGTGGGAGACTGAAGTGGGAGGATCGCTTGAGCCCAGGAGGTTGAGGCTGCAGTGAACTATGATCTTGCCAACACAGTGAGACCCCATCTCTAAACCGCCCCTCGCCCCCCCCGCCACACAAAAGGGTGCTTTCATCCTAAACAACTGTCCTATTGGTAACTAGAGAAAGATCAAATTAAAAAGAAGACACAAAGAAATATAGGCCAGGCACGGTGGCTCACGCCTGTAATGCCAGCACTTTGGGAGGCCAAGGCAGGTGGATTACGAGATCAAGAGATTGAAACCATCCTGACCAAAATGTTGAAACTCCATCTCTACTAAACATAAAAAAATTAGGCAGGCGTGGTGGCATGTGCTTGTAGCCCCAGCTACTCAGGAGGCTGAGGCAGAAGAATCGCTTGAACCCGGGAGGCTGAGGTTGCAGTGAGCCGAGGTGGCGCCATGGCACTCCAGCCTGGGTGACAGAGCCAGACTCCGTCTCAAAAAAAAAAAAAAAGAAATATAATGGTTAGCTTTAGAGAATTCCTTTAATCTTCCTCAACATTAAAGAACAGAAATTAGATGTAGAATAAAAGTTGAAATCTGCACCCTCTGTAAATTCTCCTCCTCCATCCACCTGTGCTCTGCTCAACCCCCAAGTCCCTGTCCCTGATCCCCTCAGAAGATCTTTCAGATATCTGGGCCCCTGACTTAAACCTACCCTCCTCAAAACTTGGCCCTATCTCCTCAGCAAATTTCTTTTAGACCTAAACTTCTCCAAATATCCTTTCAATGCCCAGCTGCCTACTTATCTTCCCTTTTCCTGTAAAATTCACAGAAAGCACCCCAGCCTGTTTTCCAGGCCCAAGATATACAGGTGACATGTGAATACTGATAGCCAGAAAACAGACCTAACACAGGTTCTGGGAATGAGCAGCCAGGCTTGCTTCACTGTACCTTACAATTCCTCCCACTTCCTGGGGCTCTGTCATCAAACCTCATCAGCTCCAGGCATTCCCATGTTTAGGCCGAAACCACAAAAAAATCTGCTGAACTATCGTGCTCTTAGGAAAAAGAAACCATAAACATCACCCTAGATCTCTGATAACAAAAAATATGCTCTGAAACTCCTTCTTGGAGAAAATCTACATTCTTTCTCAGTTCCTTGAAAGTGTAAATCTTATCATATCTTTAAAACTTAAGTACCTGAGGCATTGGGCTGGGCGCAGTGGCTCAGCCTGTAATCCTAGCACTTTGGGAGGTCAAGGTGGGCGGATCGCTTGAGATCAGGAGTTCGAAACCAGCCTGGCCAACATGGTGAAACCCTGTCTGTACTAAAAATACATATATAAAAAAAATTAGCTGGGTGTGGTGGCGTGCGCCTGTAATCTCAGCTACTTGGGGGGCTGAGGCAGGAGAATTACTGGAACCACTTGGGAGGTGGAAGTTGCAGTGAGCCGAGATCATGCCATTGCACTCTGGCCTGTGCGACAGAGCCAGTCTCCGTCTCAAAAAAAAAAAACAAAAAACAAAAAACAAAAATGTCTGAGGAATTAACTAGAACAACCCCTAGTATGCTCATATGAGATTTAAAAAAAGTGTTGAATGTTTAACATTTTAGATACTTTACTTCAATAATGTTTGATATTTGCCTAATATATATGTCAAAAAAATTGCCAGCAAAATAAAACTTAATAACTAGCTTTGTCTAATGTTTCATGAAGTTTTCACAATTCAAATCTAATTTTTTTTTTTTTTTTTTTTTTTGAGACGGAGTCTCGCTCTGTCGCCGAGGCCTGGGTGCAGTGGCCGGATCTCAGCTCACTGCAAGCTCCGCCTCCCGGGTTTATGCCATTCTCCTGCCTCAGCCTCCCGAGTAGCTGGGACTACAGGTGCCCGCCACCTCGCCCGGCTAGTTTTTTGTATTTTTTAGTAGAGACGGGGTTTCACCGTGTTAGCCAGGATGGTCTGGATCTCCTGACCTCGTGATCCGCCCGTCTCGGCCTCCCAAAGTGCTGGGATTACAGGCTTGAGCCACCGCGCCCAGCCTCAAATCTAATTGTTAAACAAACTAAACTTATATAAATGCAAGTGGGAAAAAATTTGTAAATAAGTTATAATTATTATTTTTTGAGACTGGGTGTTGCTCTGTTGCCCAGGCTAAACTATAGTAGTGGGACCGTAGCTCACTGTAGCCTTGAACTCCTCTTGCCTCAGTATCCTAAGTAGCTGGGACTATAGGTGTGTACCATGATGCCTGGCTAATTTTTAGAAAAATTTTCTTGTCGAGTGGAGTCTTACTATGTTGCCCAGGCTGGTCTCAAATTCTGGGCCTCAAGCAATCCTCCTGTCCTGGCCTCCCAAAGTG
This sequence comes from Chlorocebus sabaeus, assembly GCF_047675955.1. Lineage (NCBI taxonomy): Eukaryota > Metazoa > Chordata > Mammalia > Primates > Cercopithecidae > Chlorocebus > Chlorocebus sabaeus. Next base: position 30,320,990 of record NC_132922.1, read on the forward strand.
CTGGGATTACAGGCGGGAGCCGCTGTGCCCAGCTATAAATAATTTTTTATTGTTTTAATTTTTATTTTTGACTGACTCATTGCTAGACATACTATTTGAATAATGATTATAAAATATGTCTACTTAAAAATAATTTCCAGGAGTTCAAGGCTGCAGTGAGCCATGATTGTGCTATTGCACTCCAGCCAACTCCCACTATTATTGAGACCTTGTCTCAATAATAACGATAATAATAATGATAATAATTTCTGGCTGGGCAAGGTGGCTCACACCTGTAATCCCAACACTTTGGGAGGCCAAGGAGGATGGATCACCTGAGGTCAGGAGTTTGAGAACAACCTGGCCAACATGGCGAAACCCGACTCTACTAAAAATACAAAAATTAGCCAGGCATGATGGCAGGCACCTGTAATCGCAGTTACTGAGGAGGCTGAGGTAGGAGAATCGCTTGAACCCAAGAGGCAGAGGTTGCAGTGAGTTGAGATTGCACCATTGCACTCCAGCCTGGGTGACAAAAGCACAAAAAAAAAAAAAAAAAAAAAAAAAAAAAATCCAAAGTCTTTTCGGTAACCTAAAACCTTAAAGTCAAACTAAGTTAAATTAAAAGATGGTTATTTGTTGAATATCTAGATCACTTCCAAATAAGATATAATACAGAAACATTGATTGCTGAACGTAAGTATAAGCTTATTCAACTTTGGTTTCTTACTACACGGGAACAAAAGATATCTGTGTCTCTCAAGAAACGTGTCCTGGGCTGGCCTTGGTGGCTCATACCTGTAATCCCAGCACTTTGCGAGGCTGAGGGAGGAGGATTGATTGAGTCCAGGAGTTTGGAAGCAGCCTGGGCAACACAGTGAGACCCCATCACTACACAGAATAATACAATTATCTGGGTGTGGTGGCCTATGCTTGTTGCCCCAGCTATTCTGGAGGGTGAGGTAGGAAGACCACTTGGGAGTTTGAGGCTGCAGAGAGCCATGATTATGCCACTGCTTGGCTATTGGAGCCTCCTTGAGCATGTGCCCAGCTCTGGGTGTCACAGTAACAACCTGGAGAGTACCCAGAGGCAGGACCAGGATGGGAGGGTCTGGGCACCTCATGGAAACTGCTGTTGCCCAGAGCTCAGGTTTCTGTCACCCACAGGCTGGGAGGCCTTAAGAAAGTGATTCAACCTCACTGAGCCTCAGTCTTTGCCTCTGATATGGGGCTTACAGGAATTCCTGTGGGGATATGTGAAGACTGAACGAAATGATTCACACAAAGATGTAGCCCAGTGCCTGGGGGACACTAAGCACATGCTGAGCCTTCAGCCACCTGGGAAAGGGAAACATGGGTGGCCACCTGGGGCAGGTGGAGGAACAAGGGGCCTGCTGGGAGGATCCTGGACAAACTCACCTCTGGGCATCTGCCCTGAACTTGGGCTGGCGTCACAAGGAAGTTGGTCACCAAGAAGAACACGTTTTCTCCCTAGGAGGCAAATCTCAAGGTTGGCCTGGATGGGCTCGCATCGACCAGAAAGGCCGGAAGCCTGCAGCCTGGTTTATGAGGGAAGGGATGTTGGCCCCATCCAGTCATTAACCCCGTCCCCCCATAAGGCAGATTGAAGCAGAGATGGGAGGCCGGCAGGGGTTCTGGCCATTTTTGAGACCGGGAAGCCTCATGCCCAAGTCCATCTCTTGAGACAAGTTTCCTTCTCATTTGCTCAACCAAAATATCTTTTATTTTCGTTCTTATTTATTATTTTTTTAAGACAGAGTCTCACTGTGTCACCCAGGCTGGAGTGCAGTGGCACGATCTCGGTTCACTGCAACCTCCGCCTCCTGGGTTCAAGGGATTCTCCTGCCTAAGCCTCCTGAGTAGCTGGGACTACAGGTGCACAGAGTTTCACTTTACCTGTCCAGGCTGGAATGCAGTGGTGTCATCAACGCTTACTGCATCCTCTAACTCCTGGGCTTCAGAGATCTTCCTGCCTCAGCCTCCCAAGTAGCTGGGATTATAGGCTCTAGCTACCATGCCTGGCATCAACCAGAATATTCCAACAGCCTGCTGCTTCTAGTACTGAAGATCCAGGGGAGAGTTGGGCCCGGCACCTGCCCAGGATGGAGAGGAGGTGAGTCTCCCATCCCACACACAGCAGCGCTGGCATGTCAGGGCACAGGTGAGAAGACAGAAAGCTCTGCCTGGGGTCAAAGGGTGGCCAAGGACATTGGAAGGGGAGGCTGACCCTCCAGTGCTGCCCACAAGAACACTGAATTTGGGGAATGCATGCCCAGGAAAGGAAAGTGAGGGCTGTCAGAGGGTGCTGAGAGAGGCAGTCATTGGGATTAGGAGGGATGGGTGGCCACCATGATTGGCCGGGGGCCTCCTGAGAGCAGAAGCAGGGGCTGCAGGCTCTGAGGATGCCTGGTGTGAAAGTTCAGCCTGGCTACTGAGTGGTGTGCACCGAGCAGTAGGGAATGGGTGAGAGGAGAATCTAAGGGTCCTCTAGGAGGTCATAGTCTCATGCAGGCGTGGCATGGGCAAGTAGTGAAACATGTTGGAAGGGACAGGAAGGGGTTGAGGCTGAGTCATGGGTCTGGCTGCCGCACTAAACTAGTGGATGTCAGAGCCCTCGGAACTAGTGGATGTCACAGAGGCCATGCCAGGAGAGGGAAATAGTTGACCTTTGGACATGTGGGTGTGCACCTGGAAGACAGCTGTGCTCTGGGCAGGTGTTCACTGGGGCTACACACACCCTGGGCATCAGAAGAGCAGAGGTGGAAGTTAGGGCTGTGGATAGGTGGAGGGAGGAGGAAAATGCAGCCGAGAAAGGTGGAGGAGGAGCACCTGACAGAGGTGCCCCCCATCAGGGAGCAGGGCTACAGGATGTTCCGGCTCCAGCCCTCCCACACCCCTCACCCCTCTGAAGCTCAAGCCATTAGTCTCAAACACCCCCTTCTTTTCTGTTGGCAGCCTTCGGAAATGCAGTTTCTCTAGCCTGGCTTCTCAACCCGTACCTTTTTCTACTGGAACCTCCTACACATCCCTGAAAGCCCTGTCCAGGCGCCACTCCTCTGTGAAGGCCTTCCTGAGAACCCCCAGCTGTCTCCGGCATCACATGCTTCTTTCTCACACACACTGGCTGCATGGCGGGTGTTCAAGCGGTCAGCAGGGAAAGGACTTGCGCCCCCGTCTGCAGCACCAGGGCCCCCACATGAGGCGGCTTCACCAAGTCGGCCACTTCCCTTTGAGTTTGGTGATGGAAATCTGGGGGTCCTGGTAGCCTTTTTTGGCGAGGAGAGTCCACCTGGGGAGAAGTTAGGCAGTGTGGTGTGTCCGCAGGGTGTAGTGACAGGGGCGGAGCTGGGCCCTACATGCTCAGTTCTCTCCCCACACCCTACAGGCTCCCAGTCCAGCATCGAGGGCCCCACCTCCTCTCTGGCCCCACTTCCCACTCCAGACCCCCTGAACGAGACAGAAGCTCCAGCCATGCGTCAGAGAGCCAGTGCCCTCGGACAATCACCTTCCCCAGCCAGCACCCACCCCCAGCCTCACTAGACCCAGCTCCCAGCTTCTAGACTCCCCTGACCCAAGATACAGCTGGTGGTCTCTCTGGGGCCACTGCTCCAGCTCTCACAGATGTTAAGGATGATGTCTTGTGCCCCCTGGGTGGGGCCATGGGGAGGGACTGGGAAGGAGGCAGGTGGGCACACAGGACAAACACACAGCTTGTTCTTGCTCTCCTGTCTTGTATTGCCTACCTCCCCCCAGCCCCCGAACCAATCTGCCCCCTTCCCCTCCAGCCCCTAAACAGCCCAACCCTCAACTTCAACCCAGCAGGACCAAACCCCACTCCCCACCTCTTCCCCTGCCCCTCCAGCCTGGCCAAAAGTTCTTCTCTCTTACCCTACCACATAGACCACGATCCCAAGCTGCAGCAGCCTCTGCAGGGCGCCCACCCGCCAGTTCCTGGTCATCACATACTTCTCCGTCTTATAATCCAGAAGCCCCCAGCCTGTCGTAGCCCCTGGGGAGCCCATGCTGCCAGCTCCTGCTAGCTGCGGGCACATGAGTCAGCATGGTAGCTGCAGTCACAGCTGAACAGGAGGCAAAGCAGGGCCCGAGCCAGGCCAGGCCAGCGGCTGTTAAAGGGACACTTCCACTAAAGCAGGATCCAGCCTCCGACACCCAGCCCTCAGCCCCTAACCCCAGCTGTCCTGTACCTCCCACCCTCCCTACATTCCCTTTGCTGGGCCCTGGTGGCACACAGAATACAGCAGCAGCTCTGTCCCTGCCCTCTGGCCTCACTTCCTGGGGTGGGAGTGGAGGTGGTGGGAGGGTGGGGAGGGACAGCTGTTATCAGTGCTGTGAGAGGACGGCCTGAGCGCAGCAGCAGCCCCGGGGAGGCTCTGAGTAAAGCTTCAGGAATAAGTGACTTCTGAGCCGACCCTTGCAGATTCTGAAGTGAATAAGCAAAGATGGGGATGGAGGTTCCCAGGGGAACGAACAGCGTATGCAAAGGCCAGCGCATGCAAGAGAACTGAGAGCCAAAGAGTGAGAGGGTGACCTGGCTCTGAGAGGTTCCCCAGACCCTCCTGAAAAGCTACTCCCAAGTGCAGTGAAGAAAACACAAGCTCAGGAGTCAGGCATGTTTCCCATTCCATGAAAGGGGGTCGATGCTGGAACCGCCTAGGGAGGCAGAGAGGATAAAAGCCTCAAAGCGCCCAACCCGGTGCATAGTCTGTGGCGCATGCAGTTTATCAGCCTGGGCGAGGAGTCTCAAAACAGGCCCCCCCACAGTTTCTACGGCAACTAACAACACCTGGTTGCCAGGGCGACCGCCGCGGGAGAGCGCCTCGCTATTGGCTGTGGGGGGCGCCTGTCGCTGGACGGCACATTCGGTTGGTCAGCGCAGCCGCAGACTCCGCCCACAATCCTGGGCCGCGCTCTGGGTGGGACGCTAAGCTGTCCCCGCCTCAGTGTCTGAGACTGCGAGAGGGTCGTAACCATGAGGGGTTCCTGCGAGAGGTCTGGGGAGGATGAAGAGCAGACAGAAGAGGAGGCTATGGCGGCCTGTGGGCGTCTTTCAGGGGTCCCCGAGGCCGTGCAGGGTGCCGAGGCCGATTGGGACTCCGACCGGGAGACGGAAGGTGCTCGGGGGAGGGGGCAGGCTCGACTCCTCCCCTTTTGGGGTCTTTTCCCGCAGGGGTCGGGGGAGGCGGGCTGGGGCTAAGGGGGCAGGAGACCCGTGTCCAGCAGGGAACGTACCCGTCTGAGGGGCGCCTCCCGCCCCCTGCCCTCCCTTCATTGCTCCTAGAAGCATCAGGTTAAAATGCAAAATCCCGCCAGACTGTGCACCAAGGGCTGTCCCGCCCTGAAATGGAATAAAAGCCGGGTTTTCCTGTGTCCTGAAATGGAATCAGCTGGGTTTTCCCAATCCACAGGAAAAACTAAGCTAATGGAGGTATAGAATTTAGAACCATTTCGGTTTTTTCTCCCGTAAAATGTTTACAAAACATTTGTGGTCTGCAATGCAGGTTAAAAGACACACATGCAGTTTGGCATCAGGCAGGCAGAGGTCTGACTCTGGCAGGATTAGCTACCACCACTAGCTGTGGGACGCTCAGCGCAGGCCAGCCACGGCTTCTACCGCAACCAACAACATTGGATTGCCTGGGCTCATATTTATTAATAAACAAATATATAAATAAATTATTTATTTATTAGAGCCAGGGTCTTGCTCTGTCACCCAGGCTTCAGTGCAGTGGCAGGATAATAGCTCACTGGAGCCTTGAACTCTGCACTCTAGTGAGCCTTCTGCCTCAGCCTCCTGAGTAGCTGGGACTACAGGGCACCACCTCGTCTGGCTAATTTAATAAATTTTTTGGCTTGGCGCGGTGGCTCATGCCTGTAATCACAGCACTTTGGGAGTCCCAGGCAAGTGGATCACCTGAGGTCAGGAGTTTGAGACCAGCCTGGCCAACATGGTGAAACCCCGTCTCTAGTGAAAATACAAAAAATTAGCCCGGTGTGGTGGCAGGCGCCTGTAATCCCAGCTACTTGAGAGGCTGAGGCAGGAGAATTGCTTGAACCTTTGAGGCAGAGGTTGCAGTGAGCCGAGATCGTGCCACTGCATTCCAGCCTAGGTGACAGCAAGACTCTGTCTCGAAAAAAAAAAAAATTGTCTGGCTATGTTGCCTAGGTTGTCCAACTTTCTTTTCATAGCTGTATGACTTTAAGGAAAAGATTTGCGTTGCCTGAGCCTTGATGTCCTCATCTGTCTTATGGGAGCAGTGGTCCCAAGGAGCACAGGAAGCAGTGCTTCTAGAGGCAAAACATAGGCCAGGTAGTGACACAGGGCAGGGGAGGACACAGGTGGCTGTAGCTGTGCAGGGGTCCACATTCGTCCCCCTGTCTCCTACCAGGCACCCATGGGCTTGGAGAACTGGTCAGGGACACACTGTACCTGAGGTCTTGCCGGGCCCATAGCGTTGTGCCCGTCTCCTGCTTTCTGCGCCAAGGGAGCACCCAAGAGCTGAACCTCCGACACCGTGGCCTGGGGCCCCAGGTACCACTGGAGGGACGCTATCCAGGCTTACAGGGAGAGTCTGTCCCCTACACTCCCCAGCTTCTGCCTGTGCCAGGCATGCCCCACCCTCCACATCTGGGAGACAGATGGGGTTGAGGCTGTGACAGGTGGCGTTAAGGGCTGGGGAACCTGCAGACTCCTAACCCGCTGGGGGGTCAGGGAGAGCTGGGGGTGGGAGGAGACCTTCACAGAGCCTAAAAGGAGAAGCAGGTGTCACTTAAAACAGGTGGGAAGGGGAGGGCTTTCCAGCTGGAGGACGTGGAGCGGGCTGAGCCCTGGAGCATGAGCCAGGATAGTGGCCAGTGTGTTTGCTCTGTCTGTCCCAGGGCGCCCGGGCTCTGGCTTCCTCGTTGAGCTCCAATCCATATGTCAAGCGGCTGGACCTTCGAGACAATGGGCTCTGTGGGGCGGGTGCAGAGGCCCTGGCAGGTGCCCTGAGCAAAAGCAGCAGCATCCGTGGTAGGTGCTGGGCCTGGGGCAGGTGGGCAGGTGTCAGTCCTCCCTATCCTCAGGGATGTGCCTCCACCCCTGAAAGCTGGGCCATGTCACCTGGGGCCTGCTGGTGTTGCTGGTGGATAGAGGAGGGGCCTCATCACAGGAGGGGGCATGTGGGGTGGAGTTAGACCCTCTGCTGTGCAGTCAATGCTGGATACAAGTCCCTTCCCTTCCTCACCCACCCCACCCCACCCCCCTCCTCTCTTGCTGGCCAGCATCCCCCTCTTCACCTGGCACATGGTAGACTCCCAATACCTGAATGCAGGTTGGGAGAGTCCTTCCACACAGAGAGGTGGGGGTTGGGCATTGTAAGAAGCAGGTAGGCAATGTGGGAGTTTGATGCGGCTAGGGCCAAATGCCAGTTCTGCCACCGAAGAGCTGGATACCTGGACAAGCAGCTTAACCTCTCTGAGCTTCAGTTTCTGATCTGTGAAATGGCCGCCACAGTATCTTATGGGCTTGGGGCTGTGGTGAGCATGAAGTGAAACGCGCTCCTGAAGTGGTCAGCAGAGCGTGTGACCCATGTAAGTGCTCCATGCATGGCCACCTGGGCTATTATTGCCAATCCTGGCAATGGGGCCGTGAGGGCTTCTGAAGTGGGTGGTGATATCACTGCCAGACACAGTCATTGATGGGGTGGCTGTCCCCCACCACAGCAGTCTCTACAGTACCAGGAGGTAGGCAGTTTTAACCGCTTGACACAGAAGCTCATGGGCACACAGGGAGAGGGAGGTCGGGGCAGAGGGGACCCAGCCATTGGGAGCCAGAGCCACCATCCAACCCCGGGACAGTTCCCCTATAAGGCCCCTTCTGCCTCAGACCTGGAGGTTTGGGGGATGGCAGAAGAGGGAGGTCGGGGGAGGTGCCTGGCTTTGTGTCCCACTGACTGAGAAGTGGTTCCGTCCCCCAGCTGTGGACCTGTCGGAGAACCAGCTGGGAGTGGCAGGAGCCCAGGCCCTCTGTGCTGCTTTCACCATCAACCGGGCTGTGCAGAAGATACAGCTGTCAGGGAATGGCCTGGAGGAGCAGGCGGCCCAGTACCTTGCTGAACTCCTGCTGGCCCACACAGACCTGAAGTCCCTGGATCTGAGCTATAACCAGCTGAATGAGCAAGCAGGTAACGCCTGCCCAGGGCACCATGGACCATAAAAGCTCAGCTTCCTGGGGCAGGGGTGGGTGGGGGTTGGCAGGACCTTACTGCACATTGCCGGGGAGCATGTGCTCTGGTGCCTGCTCTCCACACCCCACCTTGCCCCACTCCTCTTCCACTCCAGCCACATGGAACTCTTCATTCCTTCCACAAATATCTCATTGCCCACTGCTGTATGTGCTGCGCACTGACTTAGCCACCAGAGATCCACCTTGAACAAAACCAAGTTCCTGGCCTCAAGGAACAATGTTGACAACATCATTCTCAGAAGAAACAAATAGTTTCTGCTTCTGGAGAAGAATGGGGACCCCCTGCTTTAAAGAGGTGGCTGGGGAGGCCTCTGTGAGGTGACATTTAAGCTGAAATGTGCAGAGTGGGAAGGAGTCAGCCTTGGCAAGATCAGAGGGAGAGCATTTCAAGCAGAGGAGCCGTGAGCATGCGGGCCTGTTCCCCAGACTGGCAGAGAGCAGTGTGACTAGGCTAGGGAGCCAGGGAAGCGTGGCCAGGCTGTGGGGTGGAGAGGGCAGAGGGGGCTGCAGGGCTACAGGCTGTGGCAAAAAGGGTGAAGATTTTGTTCCAGGTGAGATAGAAGACATGGTTGGGATTCCTTGATCTCATCACTGTCATGCCCCTGAGCATATGCAGGAGCTATCTGCTTTGCCAGGAATATGCACTTCCACCTGCCTCTCCTCAAATGGTCCAATAATAGTAAGGATCACCTGGGACCCTGGGTTAGGCATGCAGATGCTGACTCTGGACCTGCTGAACCAAACTCTTAGGGGAATGCCAGTGAATCTGCATTTTAATGGTTGCCCCAGGAACATTTTCAAAAGCACAAAAACCGTTTTTTTTTTACTTTGAGACGGAGTGGAGTCTCACTGTGTCACCTAGGCTGGAGTGCAATGGTGTGATCTCTGCTCACTGCAACCTCCACCTCCCATGTTCAAGCAATTCTCCTGCCTCCTGAGTAGCTGGGATTACAGGCGCGTGTGACTATACCCGATCAATTTTTGTATTTTCAGTAGAGATGGGGTTTCACCATGTTGGTCAGGCTGGTCTCGAACCCCTGACCTTGTGATCCTCCTGCCTCAGGCTCCTAAAGTGCTGGGATTAGTCATGAGCCACCGTGCCTGGCCGAGAATTGTCTTTTCAGAAGCACTTCTCTGTCTCAAGCAGCTTAGAGCAAGTGGGGTGACATCAGCCTTGGCCTGTGAGAATTGGCCCTGGCATGTAACTGCCAGAGAACCAGTTTGCCCTCTAAGAAAATTATTGCAAGAAGACAGTGAAATTAAAAGTGAGGCTTGGCAGGGCACTGTGGCTATCTGTAATGCCAACAACACTTTGGGAGGTTGAGGGGCAAAGATTGCTTGAGGCCAGGAGTTCAAAACCAAACTGGGCAACATAGGGAGCCCCAGTGGTGAAAACAAATAATTTAAAAAATTAGTCCTGGGTGACAGAGCGAGACTCCGTCTCAAAAAAAAAAAAAAAAAAAAAAGCCCCAAGCGGTGGCCTGTGCCCGTAGTCTCAATCAGGAGGCTGAGGTAGGAGAATCGCTTGAGCCCAAGACGCCAAGGCTGCAGTGAGCCATGATTGTCCACTGCACTCCAGGTTGGGCAACAGAGTGAGACCGTGTCTTAACAACAACAAAAAGACTATCTTTCTTTCCTCTTTAGTGCCTGTTTCCCTGTTACGATGTTAAAAGCAGGTACTGTGATGTGCAACTGGTTTCTGGGTCTTATGCAGGTGCTTTCTTAGGTGTATAAATGTTCGTGAAGGGGGCCAGCCCCTCCACACCTGTGGGTGTTTCTCTTCAGGTGGGAAGAGAGACTGAGGAAAGAAATAAGACACAGAGACAAAGAATAGAGAAAGAACAGTGGGCCCAGGGGACCTGCGCTCAGCATAGGGAGGATCACTGCCTGCCCACTGGCACTGGTCTCTGAGTTTCTTCAGTATTTATTGATCATTATCTCTACCATCTCAGAGAGGGGAATGTGGCAGGACAATAGGGTAATGGTGGGGAGAGGGTCAGCAAATGTGAGCAAAGATGTTTGTGTGATAAATCAGTTTAAGGAAAGGTGCTGTGCTTTGATGTGCGAGTACACAAACATCTCGGTGCATTACAGAGCAGTATTGCCGCTAGCACAGCTCACCTCTGGCCCTAAGGCAGTTTTCTCCTATCTCAGTAAATAGAACAAACAATTGGGTTTTACACTGAGACATTCTATTCCCAGGGAAGAGCAGGGGACAGATGATGCCTTCCTCTTATCTCAACTGCAAAGAGGCACAGACCCTTTAAGGTCAGGTCTTTCCCTTCCCAGGAGGCCATATCTCAGGCTATCGCATGGGGGAAAACCTTGGACAACACCTGGCTTTCGTAGGCAGAGGTCCCTGTGGCCTTCGCAGTGTATTGTGTCCCTGGGTACCTGACATTAGAGAATGGTGATGACTTTTAACAAGCATACTGCCTTCAAGCCCTTTTTTAACAAAGCACATCCTGCACAGCCCTAAATCCATTAAACCTTGAATCAACACAACACATATCTCTGCAAGCACAGGGTTGGGGCTAGGGTTACAGATTAACAGCATCTCAAGGCCGAAGAATTTCTCTTAGTACAGAACAAAATGGAGTTTCTTATGTCTACTTCTTTCTACATAGGCACAGTAACAGTCTGATCTCTCTTTCTTTTCCCCACATGTTTGCTTTGGTGTTCCTGTGAGGGTTGTGGGATGACTGCTGGAGGGTTCTGTTTGGCCATATTGCTCCGCCTTCATCTCCAGGTCTCGCTTTTTTGTCCAGGCTGGTCTTGAACTCCTAGCCTCAAGAAATCCTCCTGCCTCAGCCTCCTGAGTCACTGGGACCACAGGCACACACCACTGCCTGGCTTTCACCTTCCTTTCTCTACCACCCCCATCTCCTCTGTATCACAGCTGTAGCCCAGTCACCTCGTGCCTACCCTATGGCACCAGCCTTCTACGTGGTCCCCCAGCCTCTTGCCTCTGCCCTCACCCAGCCCAGTCTATCCGGGACACCTGCCACTTGCTGAAATGCTAGTCCAGCCTCGTTGCTTCTTAAGGCCCTCCCTGACTCCTTGCCGCTTGTATGTGCTGCCTAAGCCCCTTAGCTTGGCACTCAAGGCCCCTTAGCATCTCTCAAGTGCCTGTTACTCCTTCCTCACCTCACTGGCTTCCCCCTCCCCTTCCCCAGCCCCAGCTCCAAGCCTGCATGCATTTCCACAGGTGCCTCTGCCATTTGCACTTTCCTGTGTCTCCTCCCCACTGTGTATGCACAAGCCCGTCAGGAATTCCTCAGTCCTGAGTTATCTCCTCTGTCCTCTTTCCTGACTGTCCGCAAGACAGGTTAGCCACCACTCTCTTCCCATGCCTCCCCCTTGGCAGTCTAAATGAATAGCTCACATCCCATACGTTTGTATTTGTATTTCCCCCATGAAATGTGAGTTCCTTAAGGGCATGGCAGGCCCATGTTAGTTTCATGTCTGTGACCCTCCTGCCCAGCAGAGGCTCAGCACACAGTGGGCATCAGTGCGATCTTTTGAAGGAGTGAAGAGAGTGAGTCAGAAGGTCTCTCTTGGTGTTTCTGAAGGGGAGACACTCGGACCAGCCCTGGCAGAAAACACTGGACTCACCGAACTTAACGTGAGCTGGAATCACCTCCGAGGCCCAGGAGCTGTGGCATTTGCCAGGGGACTGGAGGTATGAAGCCCCCACCTAGTCAGCCCTGCAACCTATCTGCTGAGACCTGTCTCACAGAGGCCAGCTCCCTGTCTCTGCAGCTCTTCGGAAATGAACCTTGGATCTTTTTTTTTTTTTTTTTTTGAGACAGAGTCTGGCTCTGTTGCCCAGGCTGGAGTGCAGTGGCACGATCTCGGCTCACTGCAAGCTCTGCTTCCCGGGTTCACGCCATTCTCCTGCCTCAGCCTCCTGAGTAGCTGGGAGTACAAGCACCCACCATCACGCCCGGCTAGTTTTTCGTATTTTTAGTAGAGATGGGTTTCACCGTGTTAGCCAGGATGGTCTCTAACTCCTGACCTTGTGATCCACCCTCCTCGGCCTCCCAAAGTGCTGGGATTACAGGCGTGAGCCACCGCCCCCGGCTGAACCTTGGATCTTTTAAGCAGAGCTTAAAGACTGTTTCTTTAGGTGATTTTAATTTTCCTGGCTTCACTTAGTGACCACAATATGCTGTGCTCACTGTCATATCATTTCCTGAAGGGTCACTGCTGAATGTCTTGCACCTTCCCCAGACACCACAGACACCCAGCTGGGAAGGGACATCCGTGCGGTCTGGTGACACACGCTCACCGTTGGGCATAGGCAGGTGGTTTCCTGAGATGAGACCTTGCACCCTTGGATGCCAGCACAGCCTCTCAAACACCCACTGTTCCCTTCCATGTGTGGCTCATAGGGCTCAGGAATGGGCGGCTCAAGCTGGTGCTAGGGTGGTACAAGGTGTCTGCAATGTCCCTGGTGCCAGATACCCTGTGGGGTCCTCCTCAGGCCATGGCAGCTGCTGTCTTGCCCTGATGCAGGGGCTGACCTTGGGGTCCTGCCCCACAAGGTGGCATGTCACATTCTGTCTTGCCAGAGCACCTACTGTTCTTCCCATCACAGTACCCTGGGCAGGTTTCATCCAACAGCTCTTCACTGGATCTTGGGATCCCTGCCCTCCAGAGCCATTGAGTGGGTGTGGAGTCCATTCAATGTTTCTGGGGCCTGCTGCTGCTCTGCACACATCCCTCCCAGTCTCTCTGAGGGCCATTCACATCTACACCGGTCCTTTCCTGTTGTGCTCTGGGCCACTGGGCTCTGTTGACTGCCATCATCCAAGCTGTAGCCACCAGGGGCCCTGCATGGGACTTTCCTGACCCTTCCTTGGAGCCTCTCCCCTTCTGCCCTTTATCCCTTATCTTTGCCCCTCAGGACTCCTGGTCTCTGAGGCTGTGGTACCCTGGCTTGCTCCACTGTCAGACGGGGTCCCATGACTTCACTCTTCGGTATTCTAGGCAAACATCTTCCTGAAAGTCCTAGACATCTCATACAATGGCTTTGGGGATCCTGGAGCTTCTGCGGTGGGTGAGGCTCTCAAGGCCAACAATGTGTTGGAGGAACTCAACATGAGGTGAGGATCCCCGGGGGCACACCCCAGGAATCGTGGGCTCCATGATCTTTCTGCTGATCCACACAGTCTACCCGTGACAGGACTTGAGCCACAGTCCCAGAGCAGCTCTGTCATCCTTATTGCTGGAGTTTATAATTTTATGTATTGATTTAAAACAGCACCTTGCTTTACTGCCCAGGCTAGAGTGCAGTGATGTGATCATGGCTCACTGCAGCCTTGACCTTCCAGGCTCAAGCAATCCCGCCACCTCAGCCTCCTAAGTAGCTAGGACCACAGGAGTATGTCACCAAGCCTGGCTAATTTTTTCTTTTTTGTAGAGACAGTCTCCTGCTGGCCTTGAACTCTTGGGCTGAAGCAGTCTTCCTGCCTCAGCCTCCCAAAGTGCTGGAATTACAGTCATGGGGAGTTCATCACTGTTACATAGAGACCTGTGATTCCTACAGCACAGGTGGATGGCCGCGAATTGCACACGGTGTGTATAAAGCATCTCCCGCAGAGCCTGGTGCATGGCGGGTGCTCCATGCAAGCTTTCCTCCCTTGCAGAAGATGAGCCAAGGCCAGGTTCTGTGGCTCACACCTGTAATCCTAGCACTTCGGAAGGCTGAGGTGGGAGGATCCATTAAGGACAGGATTTTGAGACCAGGCTAGGCAACATAGCATGACTCCATTTCTATGCAAAATCTAAAAATTGTCCATTTCCGGTGGCATACACCTATCATTCCTGGTACTTGGGAGGCTGAGGCAGGAGGTTTGCTTGAGCCTAGGATTCAGGAGTTCAGGCTGCAGTGAGCTGTCATCATGTTGCTGCATTGCAGCCTGAGCAACAGAGGGAGAAAAATGAGCCTAGTCCGGATGGGGCAAGGCAGGACCCTGACAAGTGGGCCCCAGTGCCTGTTTTGCTCAGCACGTGGCTACTGGAGCATGCCCTGTGTGAGGGGCTCCTCCAGGCCAGGCAGTGTCCCAGCCTAGCCAGGAGGCACAAGCCCAGAAGGAAGAAAAGAGGCGGATGCCAGGGAGGTCATGGGCCAGAGGCCAGGGAGGTCATGGGCTGCTGTGGCTGAGACCCTTCCCAGGGGCAGCTCCCTGTGGGCAAAAAGGCCCCACTCAATCCTGCCCAACTTTCCTCCCCATGGGAGGAGCTAAGACTAGGAGCAGCCACAGAGGCTGAAAATGGAGGTGCAGCCAGAGCTGGGGTCTGAGAAGTGAAAGGGAAGTGGGACTGGCTCCGGAGACAAAGTGGTCCAGGGTGGTGCTGAGGCCTGGAGTCTGGGAACAGCAGGAGGAGGAGAGGCCTTGGACAGAAGCTAGGTGATTTTCTGGAACAGGCGTTGTCATGGTGATAGGCATGAGATGCCAGCTCGGGCAGAACACGTGGGAGCACTTGCAGAGCTCAGAGGGCCAGGGAGTGGCAACTGGTGTCCACCAGGACAGGGACGCTTTAGGCGTGTTTGCTGCGTGATCTCTCTGAACGGTGTCATCTCCACCTTTTACCTGTTGACCTGTCCAGGATTCCTGCGGTGTGAGTGGAGGGCTGGAATGAGAGACCCAACCTGGTGGCTGCAATGGCAACTCCAGTGGGCACCCTGGGGCAGTGGGCTCTGCACGGCTGCTTGGAAGGTTGCACAAGGCATGTGTCTGTTGTCTTTGTTGCAGCAACAACCGCATCTCTGCGATGGGAGCCCTGAGCCTGGGCCTGGGTCTCCGGGTCAACCAGACGCTGAGGATTCTTGTAGTGAGTGCTAGCCTGATGACTGAGACCCCAGCACAGACCTGCCCTGTACCAGTCCACACAGATCCCTCCCCCACAGCCCCCACCCAGGGGCAGCGGGCAGGTGCACACAGGCTGGCTCGCTCCCTTGCCACTCACCCTGCATCTGGGGCCTGGCCCTCCTCTTCTCCCCTTCCTCCCTCCTAGCTTCTCTCCCACATCCTCTTGCTGCCCTTCCTCCTCTGTGGGCTGGGGTGCTGCTCTGCTGAAGGTGGCTGGGCACCCCTTGTGTCTCCCTCATCTTCTCCCCTGTCTTTCCTCTGGCCTTGCTGGGACCCAGGCCCCACCCAGGTGTTGCATTGGCCACTGCTCAGGCCGACCTGAGGCCTGGTGTTTCCAGCTGGGGTCCTTCCCCTGGGTTTGCAGGTGGGGAGGGAGTGCTGAGCAGGACAGAGAGCAGAAGACAGACACAGGAGGGAGGCGAGTGGGGAGCAGGTCCCTAGGGGACCACTGTGCCCACAGCAGGTACATGCTGGGGGACAGTATTGCCAGCTGGGTATGGACACCCAGCTCTGTTGGCCCTCAGCTCCCCACCCCAGCCTTCCCTGGGCTTCTCCCATAGCTCTCCTCCCCTGCTCCCTGCCCCACAGGAACCCGGACCTCTCTGAACCATAGACCTGCGTTTCCAGTCACCTCCTAGACAGTCCTCTAAATGTCCCAAAGTCGTGTGGGAATGTGAGAGTCCAACCTGAATGCATCACCCCCCTCTAAGGGCCGCCTCCTGGTGGGGGGCTCCTTCTTCCCAAGTCACCAGCTGGGGCCCAGAGCCTGCTTGCCCCTCCCTTTTCCACACCCTCCCTCCCACCCTCTGCAGGGGCTCACCCTGCTGACTCCTCCCTCTTCAGACTTCTCCTCTCAGCTTCTGTGAACTTGCAGCATTCCTGGCTACAGTCCTTCCTTCCCACCTGCTACTCAGTGACCTTTCTAAACCAGAAACATGCCCTGCCTGAAAGTTGTTGGAGTTTTATCCCCTCTGGAGAAACCCAAGCTTCGAGTGCATTTTGTCACGGGGAACTGGGTGTGGTGGCTCATGCCAATAGTCCCAGAACTTCAGGAGGCTGAAGCAGGCGCCTGAGGTCAGGAGTTTGAGCCCAGACTGACCAACATGGTGAAACCCTGTCTCTACTGAAAACGCAAAAAAATTAGCCAGATATGGTGGCACACACCTATAATCCCAGCTACTCTGGAGGCTGAGGCAGGAGGATCCTTTGAACCCAGCAGGCGGAGGTTGCAGCAAGCTGAGATCTCACCACTGCACTCCAGACTGGGCGACAGAGCATGACTCTGTCTAAAAAAAAAAAAGTAACATAGCATGTCATGGAGGATCTGGGCTCTGCCAACCCCTCTCTTCCAAGTTCAGTGCTCTCACCCCAAGCTCGGAGTACACACACACACACACACACACACACACACACGGTACTATGTTTCACCCCTGCCTTTGTTCCTCTGCTGTTCTTGCTGAAATGTCCAGCTCCAGCCACCTCACCTGGGAAGCTCATGTGAGCCCTACCCAGATACACCTCCCCTCCCAGCCTTTCCCTCCCAGGGGAGCTGGTGCACACTCTGCGCTGATCACACCACATTTCATGATGCTTCCTTTCCCTTCCCTCTCCCCAGCAGGCAAGTTCTTAAAGGCAAGAGTGTGTCTTGTGTGTCTGTATCAGTCAGAGGCCTCTCCCTTCCTCTCTTCTCTGGCCCAGCAGCCTCACCAAAGCATTCTGTCTGATTGTCTGATGGAGACACCTTCTGAGCTGAGACAGTGTGGCCATAGTAACTGTGTCCTCAGAGATGAGGAGCCCCTCCTTCCCTTTCACGTTGCTCTCTGGCCTCCCCAGACCCGGCTTCTCGCAGCTTTGTGTGCGTGTTTCTTAGGTGTCCAGGAATCCCATGCGAAGTGAAGGCTGCTTTGGCCTCCTCAAGTCTGTCCAGGACAATCCAGCCTCTGCCCTGGAACTGCTGGATTTCTCAGTAAGAGCACTTTATAAACCTCGTTTCTGATCCTCCCAACAGCCCTATGAGGTATCATCATTTTAGAAGAAGAAAGTGAGGGTTAGAGAAATCAAGAGCCCTGCCCAGACACACGGCGTGGCAGAGGCAGAGTTGCAATAGGGACCTGACTGCAGGCACGGTGCCACTCGGCTCTGCCCCCTCTGGACTGGTGGTTCTGCGGGATCTTGCCTGGGGCCCCTGCCTGGGTTCTTCATTGGCCGAGAGAGGATAAGTGGAGGTCTGGGCACGATGCTCCCTATCCACTGAGGTTTAGATCTGCAGTTGCATCTGCAAGGCTGCCCTCTGCCCCTCCCCCGACTATCTGCAGGTGGACTGTGGTGCTGGAAGGTTCACTTGAGTGGCTGTCAGAGAGATTAGGATCCCTTTTCATTCAATTCTGCCCCTTTTTTTGAGTCAGGGGCTCACTCTATCACCCAGCTGCAGTGCAGTGGTGTGATCATAGCTCACTGCAGTCTCAAATTCCTTGGCTCAAGTGGTCCTCCTGTCTAAGCTTGTCAACTAGCTGGAAGTACAGGCACAGGTCACCATACCTGGCTGATTTTTTTAGAGATGGGGGCTTGCTGTGTTGTCCAGGCTGGTTTCAAACTTCTGAACTCAAGCATGTCTTGGGTCAATTTTTTTTTTTTTTTTTTTTTTTTTTTTGAGACGGAGTCTCACTCTGTCACCCAGGCTGGAGTGGAGTGGTGCTATCTCAACTCTCTGCAACTTCTGGCTCCCAGGTTCAGGCAATTCTCCTGCCTCAGCCTCCCAAGTAGCTGGGATTACAGGTGTGTGCCACCATGCCTGCCTTAATTTTTTTTTTTTTAGTAGAGATGGGGTTTCACCAGGTTGGCCAGGCTGGTCTTGAACTCCTGACCTCAGGTGATCCAACCACCTTGGCCTCCCAAGTGCTGGGATTACAGACATGAGCCATTGAGCCTGGCAAATTTTGATTTTTAATGTAGAAAAAGTGCCAGGTGAGGTGGCTCACACCTATAATCTCAGCACGTTGGGAGGCTGAGGTGGGAGGATCCCTTGAAGCCCAGAGTTCAAGACTCTCCTGGGCAACACAGCAAGATCCCCATCTCTACAAAAAGCTTTTTAAAAAATTAGCCAGGCATGTGTCACATACCCGTAGTTTCAGATACTCAGAAGACTGAAGCAGGAGGATCACTTGATCCCGGGAGTTTGTGGCTTCAGTGAGCTATGATTGTGCCACTGTACTCCAGCCTGGGCAACAGAGCCAGACTCTGTCTCAAAAAATATATATAAAAAAGAAGGAAACAAAAAAGTTGAGGCCGGGCGCGGTGGCTCAAGCCTGTAATCCCAGCACTTTGGGAGGCTGAGATGGGCGGATCACGAGGTCAGGAGATCGAGACCATCCTGGCTAACATGATGAAACCCCGTCTCTACTAAAAAGTACAAAAAACTAGCCGGGCGAGGTGGTGGGCGCCTGTAGTCCCAGCTACTCCGGAGGCTGAGGCAGGAGAATGGCTTAAACCCGGGAGGCGGAGCTTGCAGTGAGCTGAGATCCGGCCACCACACTCCAGCCTGGGCGACAGAGCCAGACTCCGTCTCAAAAAAAAAAAAAAAAAAAAAAAAAAAAAAAGTTGAGTTACAAATCAGTGCTGATTCTAACCCTGATTTTTTTCAATGCAGACTTGAGTCAAAGCCTTTCCAGAAATGTGTGTGTGTAGTTTCAGTTATTCAGGTTTGGGACAACCGATGTCAAACATCCTTACCGTTTCCTTCTAACGGCCTGTTCTTGCCTTAACCATATGCCTGCTGCTCTGAGAATTCCTGTCAGCACTGGATCTGTCATTCTAAAAGAAATAGAATGACATATGGCATTATCCTACCCAAATATATACTTATTTGACACAATGTATGTTCATTATCAGAAGCCCCTAGTGTCATGGGAATGCCATGGGCTTTGGAATCAGTTCAGGCTTAGGACCAAATCCTGTGTCTATCAGTGTGGGATCCTGGACAAGATTCTGAGTCAAAGAATCACAAACAATCAATCAATAACTAGCCTGGGCTGGGCATGATGGTTTAAGCCTATAATCCCAGGACCTCGGGAGGCCAAGGCAGGTGGATCACCTGAGGTCAGGAGTTCAAGACCACCCTGGCCAACATGGCAAAACCTGTCTTTACTAATAATACAAAAATTTGGCCAGAGTTGGTGGCTCACGCCTGTAATCCCAGAACTTTGGGAGGCTGAGGCAGGGAGATCACCTGAGGTCAGGAGTTCGAGATCAGTCTGGCCAACATGGTGAAATGCTGTGTCTACTAAAAATACAAAAATTAACCAGGCATAGTGGTATGCACTTGTAATCCCAGCTACTCAGGAGGCTGAGGCAGGAAAATCACTTGAACCCAGGAAGCGGAGGTTGCAGTGAGCCGAGATTCTAACAAGAGCCAGGGTAACAAGAGTGAAACCCTGTGTTGTAAAAGAAAGAAGAAAAATTAGCGGCCGGGCGCGGTGGCTCATGCCTGTAATCCCAGCACTTTGGGAGGCTGAGGCGGGCAGATCACAGGGTCAGGAGATCGAGACCACGGTGAAACCCCGTCTCTACTAAAAATACAAAAAATTAGCCGGGCGCAGTGGCAGGCGCCTGTAGTCCCAGCTATTCAGGAGGCTGAGGCAGGAGAATGGCGGCAACTTGGGAGGCGGAGCTTGCAGTGAGCCGAGATCGCCGCCACTGCACTCCAGCCTGGGTGACAGAGCGAGACTCCGCCTCAAAAAAAAAAAAAAAAAAGAAAAAGAAAAATTAGCTGGATGTGGTGGTGACCCCCTGTAACCTTAGCTACTCAGGAGGCTGAGGCAGGAGAATCGCTTGAACCAGAAAGCAGAGGTTGCAGTGAGCCGAGACCGTGCCATTGCACTCCAACCTGGGTGACAGAGCGAGACTCCATCTCAAAAACAAACAAACAAACAAACAAAACAAAAACACGAAGAAAAACAATTAGCCTGAATCGAATATTCTATTTTCTGTTCCTTAACTGTTGTTATCTGTTATCACTAGTATAATCTGACTAGCCCACATTTTATTCTGGGCTTTGAGGGAAATAGTTTTGAAGACTTATAGTTCAAGGAAAATCTTTACCTGGGCTCAGACTTGTGTTTTTGTAAAATGGGGCTAACGTCTACCCCCCAAGGCCATCATGAACTTAAGCTGAGATGACAGACCTGAGGGAAAGGCCTTGCACAGAGAAGGACTCAATCAGTGCCAGTTCTGTTCTAACAACCCCTTGGTTTTTAAATTGAGGAACAACATTTATGCTGAAAAATGCACAAAGATTAAGCATAGAGCTTGGAGAATTTTCACAAACGGTATAGGTGTCTATGTAACCAACCCCTGGATCTGGAAACACAGCATAGCCAGGCATGGTGGTGGGCACCTGTAGTCCCCGCTATTCTAGAGGCTTAAACAAGAGGATAGCTTGAGTCCAGGAGCTCAGGGATGAAGTGAGCTATGATTGAGCCACTGCACTCCAGCCTGGTGACAGAGTACGATCCCATTTCTAAATAAATAAATACAGCAGGACTTTAAACGTCCCCCATTGTCCCCTTCTCTCCTGGATCTTACTAGTTTGCGGGTATGAGATTGTCATCCACAGGGGAGAAGCCGCCCGAAGGAGCTTCTCTGAGACCTTGTGTGTGTGAGTGAAAAATGGTCAAGTTCTCAGATAGTAACAAAGTTCATCCTTGTAATGGGTGTCTCCTCAGGATATCCAGGTGAACGCGGAGTTTGATGGCCTTGCTAGCTCAGTGAGGGGAATTCTTCCAGAGCTCTGCATAAAGACTGGTGCTTGCAGAGTGGAGTATAAAAAGGAGTTGCTGCCAGTCTTCAGACCAGCCCTGCCAGCGTCTGTCCCTAAGTGACCTTGGAGTGCGGCTTCCTCATCTCCAGTCAGTTGCTCTGACCTCCAGGGTGAGAAGCTCTTTGACTCACGAGGCCTTGTTACCACTTGTGTCTGCACTGAGTCCCCATGTCAGCAGCGTGCTAAGTCCTGTGGAGCTGGTCTTCACGGTGCTCACACACCTGTACCCTCCGCGGTGCCCCACGGACCCTGCACTCATCTGGGCTTTCATGTGCTCTCACTCATTCATGTCACACAAACCTCTACTCAGTACTGCACATTGAGCTGGGCGTGGTATCCAAGATGTCCCCTGCCCTCCCCATGTTCATGTTCTGGTGACCTCAGGAAACTATTAAAATATAAGGAGGGGTGCACACTGTGCTTTTGAGAGTGCAAACGAGCACAGCCTTTTTGGAAGGCAATTTATCATTATGCACTGAGAGCCTCAAAACTGCCTGTGCCCTTTGATACAATTATTTGACTAATGTGCTCTAGAGAAATAACCAGAGATGCCTAAATAAAAGATTGGTGCCTAAAGATGCTCATGGGGCTGGGCACAGTGGTTCACACCTGTAATCCTAGCACTTTGGGAGGCCAAGGAGGGTGGATCATTGAGGTCAGGAGTTCGAGACCAGCTTGACCAACATGGTGAAACCCCAGCTCTACTAAAAATACAAAATTAGCCAGGCGTGATGGCACACACCTGTAATCCCCACTACTCAGGAGGCTGAGGCAGGAGAATCGCTTGAATCCTGGAGGTGGAGGTTGCAGTTCTCACCATTGCACTCCAGCCTGGGCAATAAGAGCACAAATCTGTCTTAAAAAAAAAAAAAAAAAAAAAAAGCCCATGGAAATGCTGTTTATCATGATGAAAATCGGAAATGTCCCCAATAACAGGGGATTGGCCAACTAAAATTTGGAACTCTGCAAATGTTAAAAGCCACACACTCAAAGGACACTTAACAATTCGTGAAAATATACATGATTAATGTTAACCGAGAAAATTGGGAAGAAAAACTCACATGGCAGCTGGGTGCGGTGGTGCGTGCCTGTAGTCCCAGCCATTCAGAGGCTGAGGTAGGAGGATTGCTCGAGCTCAGGAGTTGGAGACCTTCTGGGGCAATACAATAAGACCCTGTCTTTAAAATCAGTCGATCACATGGCTTATCTGACAGTTCCTCAAAAGCTTAATCATATAATTACTGTATAGCCCATTAATTCCATTCCTAGGTACTTACAAGAAATGAAAACATATGTCCCTGCAAGAACTTGTGCAACATTATTTATAATATTCTAAGAGTAAAAATGCCCACCAGTGGATAAATACAATGTGGTATATCCATACAATGGAATATTATTTGGCAATAAAAAGGAATTGGAGGTGATAAAAATGTTCTAAAAATGTATTGTGGTGATGGCTACATAACTGCATAGTCTAAAGGCAATTGAATTATATATACTTTAAAGGAATGAACAGTATGGCCTGTGAATGACATCTCAATAAAACTGTTTCGAAAAGAAGGAAAAGTACTGAAACATGCTAAAAATGGATGAAACTGGGAAACATGATGCTAAATGAAAGAAACCAGTCACAAGCCCACATGTTGCGTGATTGCATTTATATGAAACATCCGGAGTACGCAAATCTGTAGAGACAGACAGTAGATGATAAGTTGCCTAGACGTAGAGAAATAGAGGGATTGGAGGTTGACAGCTAAAGGATATGAATTTCTTTGCAGGGGGGTGATAAAAATGTTCTAAAATTGATTGTGGTGATGTGCAACTCTATGCATATGCTAAAAAACACTCAATTTTACATTTTAAATGGGTTATTTATGTGGTATGTGAATTACATCTCAAGAAAGCTGTTGCAAAAATTATCATACTGGTTAAGCCTAGTGGCATTAAAAAAGTATAAATATGATGCAGCTACTCTGGAGGCTGAGGCACAAGAATCACTTGAACCTGGGAGGTGGAGGTTGCAGTGAGCTGAAATTGTGTCACTGCACTTGAGCCTGGGTGACAGAGTGAGACTCTGTCTCAAAATAAATAAATAAATAAATGAAAGTATGAATATATACACACAAGAAAAAAAGACCAAAAAAGCCCAACTGAAATATTAATAATGTTTATCTGTAGGCTGCGGGTTTTTGGATGATTTTATGTTCTTTTTGTTTTTAGATTTTCCATACTTTTTTTTTTTTTTGAGGCAGAGTCTCGTTTTTTCGCCCAGGCTGGAGTGCAGTGGCGCGATCTCGGCTCACTGCAAGCTCTGCCTCCCGGGTTCACGCCATTCTCCTGCCTCAGCCTCCCAGAGTAGCTGGGACTACAGGCACTCACCACCACGCCTGGCTAATTTTTTGTATTTTTAGTAGAGATGGGGTTTCACCGTGTTAGCCAGGATGGTCTTGATCTCCTGACCTTGTGATCTACCTGCCTCAGCCTCCCAAAGTGCTGGGATTACAGGCGTGAGCCACCGCGCCCGGCAATTTTCCACACTTTCTACTGGGAACATGTGTTATTTTTATAATCAGAAAAACAAATACGGCAGTCACGTGGCATATCATAATGTTTTGGTCAACGACAGACAGCATATACAACAGTGGTCCCCTAAGATTCTAATACCATATTTTTTTTTTTTTTTTTTGAGACAGAGTCTCGCTCTGTCGCCCAGGCTGGAGTGCAATGGCCAGATCTCAGCTCACTGCAAGCTCTGCCTCCCGGGTTCCCGCCATTCTCTTGCCTCAGCCTCCCGAGTAGCTGGGACTACAGGCGCCCGCCACCTTGCCCGGCTAGTTTTTTGTATTTTTTAGTAGAGGCGGGGTTTCACCGTGTTAGCCAGGATGGTCTCGATCTTCTGACCTCGTGATCCGCCTGTCTCGGCCTCCCAAAGTGCTGGGATTAGAGGCTTGAGCCACCGTGCCCGGCCCTAATACCATATTTTTTCCATAGCTTTTCTGTGTTTAGATACACAAATCCTTACTGTACAGGTCTGTAGCCGAGGAGCAATATGCTGTACCATATGGCCTAGGTGTGCAGTAGGCTCCACTCTCTAGGCTGGTCTAAGCACACTCTATGATGTTCTCCCATCAACAAAATCGCCTGATGATGCATTTCTGAGAATGTATCCTAGTCACTGCGCAATGCATACCTCTACTGAAGAGCACCGTGTGATGCAGGCTACAGCTGAGTTCTGTGCACGATGTGGTTGGAGCCCTGAGGAAGGGGAGGGCTGTGGACTGAATGGTGTCCCCCTCAATATTAGATGCTGAAGCTCTAGTCCCCAGTGTGACTGTATTTGGGGCAAGGGCCTATAAGGAGATGATGAAGATTAAGTGAGGGCGTAAGGATGGGCCTTGATCCAACAGGATTAGCGTCCTTATAAGAGACCAGAGAGCTTGGGTGCTATCTCCCCCCACCCTGTGGGAGGACATGGTGAGAAGGTGGCTGCGTGCAAGCCGGGAAGAGAGGCCTCTGGGAATTCTAGCCTCCAGAGCTGTGAGAAAATAAATGTCTGTTGTTTAAGCTGCTCTGTCGATGGTATTTTTTTCATGGCACCTGGAGTTGACTAATACAGAATGATTTACCCTCCTGGGGAGAAGGGGCAGTGGGGGCAGTGGCCTCCTCTGGTTTCCGTGGCCCTCTGCAGAACTCCCTCCCTGCCTCTCCTCCTTGCGCCAAAGCACCCTTCTAAGGGCAGACCTGATCGCACTGTTCACAGGTCCCCAAAGCCCACAGAAAAGGCCCAACTCCGGACCTCATGTGTCTCATCCCACTGGAGGAGCTGCTTCTCTCTTCTCTGCTGTCTTCTCAGGAGGGAAAGTTAAGGGTCTGCTTGACCACCCTCTGGGGAGAGGCCAGAATGGGGTGCTGCATTCCAGTGATGAGCTAGGGGTAAGCCTGCATGTCTCCTCCTGTGGTTTTCCAGAAGTGAATACACAGTGGATATTCAAGAAAGTAAAGACTATCTTTAAGAATGAATGGCCAGGCGCGGTGGCTCACGCCTGTAACCCCAGCACTTTGGGAGGCCGAGGCAGGTGGATCACCTGAGGTCGGGAGTTCAAGACCAGCCTGACCAACATGGAGAAACCCCGTCTCTACTAAAAATACAAAATTAGCCAGGGTGGTGGCGGGCACCTGTAATCCCAGCTACTCGGGAGGCTGAGGCAGGAGAATCGCTTGAACCTGGGAGGCGGAGGTTGTGGTGAGCTGAGATCGCGCCATTGCACTCCAGCCTGGGCAAAAAGAGCGAAACTCTGTCTCAAAAAAAAAAAAAAAAAAAAAAGAATGAATGAATCAGGCTGGGCATGGTGACTCACGCCTGTAATCCCAGCACTTTGGGAGGCTGAGGTGGGCAGATCACTTGAGGTCAGGAGTTTAAGACCAGTCTGACCAACATGGTGAAACCCCGTCTCTACTAAAAATACAAAAATTAGCTGAGTGTGGTGGTGGGTGCCTATAGTCCTAACCACTCGGGAGGCTGAGGCAGGAGAATTGCTTGAACACAGAAGGCGGAGGTTGCACTGAGCTGAGCTCACGCCACTGCACTCCAGTCTGGGTGACAGAGCAAGACTCGGTCTCAAAAAAAAAAAAAAAAAAAAGGAAGAATCAGGCTTAGCGCGCTGGCACATGCTTGTAATCCCAGAAATTTGGGAGGCTGAGATGGGAGTGTCACTTGAAGCCAGGAGTTCCAGACCAGCCTGGGCAGCATGATGAGACCCCCGGTTCTACAGAAAACGTTTAAAAAAATTAGCTGGGCATGGTGGCATGTGCCTGTCGTTCCAGCTACCTGGGATGCTGAGGTGGGAGGATCACTCGAACCTGGGAGTTTGATGCTGCAGTGAGCCATGATGGCACCACTGCACTCCAGCCTAGTTGAGAGAGTGAGAACCTGTTTTGGAAAAAAAAAAAAAAAAAAAAGACTGGAAGGATCAAACTGGGCGTGGTGATGCATGCTTGCCTGTAGGCCTAGCCTATAAGGCACCCTGAGGCAGGAGGATCATTTGAGGCTGGGAATTTGAGCCCAGTTTGAGCAACATAGTGAGATCCTGTCTAAGAAAGAAAAAAAGGAAGAATCAAATAATTGTTCCAAAGTCCTTCAAAATGAGTATTGAGTCCCAACTTGGCATTTTCCTGAGCAGGGATATGTCCCTTCTTTCTTCTTTAGTGAGGTATGCAGAATTTATCAGGCCCAGAGACGTGAATATGGGACTTCAGGCAGGGTGTGGTGGCTCATGCCTGTAATCCCAGACTCAGGAGGCCAAGGTGAGGCCAAGGTGGGAACATCACTTTAGTCCAGGAGTTTTGAGACCAGCCTGGACAACATCAGGAGATCCTTTTCTCTTCAAAAACTTAAAAAAAAAAAAAAAAAGCTGGATATGGTGGCACACACCTGTGGTCCGAGTCAGAAGGTTGAGGCTGCAGTGAGCTATGACCATACCCGTGCATTCCAGCCTGGGTACACAGCAAGACCCTGTCTCAAAATAATAATAATAATATGCTGGGTGCAGTGGCTCATTCCTGTAATCCAGCTCTTTGGGAGGCTGAAGTGGGCGAATCACTTGAGGTCAGGAGTTCTAGCCTGGCCAACATGGTAAAACCCTGTCTTTTCTAAAAATACAAAAATTAGCCAGGTATGATGGTGCATGCCTGTAATCCCAGCTACTTGGGAGGCTGAGGCAGGAGAATCGCTTAAGCCCAGGAGGTGGAGGTTGCAGTGAACCAAAATTATGCCACTGCACTCCAGCCTGGACGACAGAGCAAGACTCTGTCTCAAAACAAACAAACGAACAAAAACCCCAAAAAACCAAACCAAAACAAAAAACAAAATTATAATGTAACAATGAAAAGAAAAAGAAATGAATATGGGACTTCAGTAACATGTTTTGCATCCATGCCCAAGGGGCAATTGTTTAAAGGCATTTTATTCCTGACTAGCTTAACCCATTATCTTCCTGTTTCTGGAATTTATGATACAAAGAATAATGTATAGACAACCAATAGCTTATGTTGTTTTAATATAAATTCTTGTGGCCAGGGAAGCTGAAGTAATAGAATTGTCTGAGGCCAGGAGTTGAAGACCAGCCTCAGTGAAACCCATCTCAATTTTTTTAAAAAGAGCAATTCTTGGTAAACCACTTAGGAACTGCCTCTTCTTTTCTCATAAAAACAGCATCTCTGGCCAGGTGCAGTGGTTCACACCTGCAATCCCGGCACTTTGGGAGGCTGAAGCAGGCAGGTCACGTGAGTCCAGGGGTTTGAGACCAACCCTGACAACATGGCGAAGCCCTGTATCTACCAAAGATACAAAAAATCAACTGGGCATGGTGGCACACGCCTGTAGTCCCAGCTATATGAGAGGCTGAGGTGGGAGGATCACCTGAGCCTGAGGAGGTTCAAGGCTGCAGTGAGCCATGATCTCACCACTGCACTCCAGCCTGGGCAACGGAGTGAGACCCTATCTCAATAATAAAATAGGCTGGGCACGGTGGCTCACGCCTGTAATCCCAACATTTTGGGAGGTCGAGGAAGGTGGATCACAAGTTCAGGAGCTCGAGACCAGCCTGACCAACATGGTGAAACACAGTCTCTACTAAAAATATAAAAATTAGCCTGGTGTAGTGGCGCATGCCTTTTCCAGCTACTCAGGAGCTTGAGACAGGAGAATCGCTTGAACCCGGGAGGCAGAGGTTGCAGTCAGCTGAGATCCTGCCACTGAGCAAGACTCTGTCTCAAATAAATAAATAAATAAAATGAAACAAAATAACATAAAAACTAACATAAAACAGCATTTTGTAACTGCTGCTAATTAATGGTGTATATTTAAAGCAACACGAATATCCGCTCCAGGGCCCAAGGTCTTAAATGTAGCAATAATAAACTTTTTTTTTTTTTTAAGAGCTCTGTCACTCAGGCTGGAATACAGTGGCACAATCACAGCTCACTGCAGCTTTGAACTCCTGGGCCCCAGCAATCCTCCCACCTTGGCTTTCCAAAGTGCTGGGATTACAGGTGTCAGGTACCTCACTCAGCCTTCTCCCTTCTATTTACCTTCTCCCTTCTATTTTAGTTTGTTATTCTACCCTTTTAAGAGCTAGTAGAGACGGGGTTTCCCTATGTTGACCTCTCGATCTTCTGACTTTTTATTCCTCCTGCCTCGGCCTCCTATGGTGCTGGGATTATAGGCGTGAGCCACCAGGCCCGGCCCCACACAGAGACATTTTCTACCAGACACTGCCACTGTTGACCTACAACATGTAGCTCATGTACTTTGAACAGCATGTACTTTGTAGAAGTGAACAGTCCTAGAACGTGTCCACCTTGGTGTACAGCAGGGCTTAAAGCCTCACAGCACATGTGTTCTCTTTGTAGATGAAGTGTACACAGGGACCTACAGGGAGCTCTTCCACCCGGAGCAGCTGATCACTGAGAAGGAAGATGCAGCCAGTAATTACTCCAGAGGCCATTACGCCATCGGCAAGGAGACCTGGTCCTGGACCGGATCCGCAAACTGGTAAGAAGAGACGGCTTCATGTGGACATTGTCCTGCACGGGAGAACAGGCCTTGGATGGTGAAGGGAAGGTCATTTTCGCAACACTTAGAGTAGCATCTTGAGTCTGACTGAATCTGTAATGTCTTACTATGAAGTGCGTGTAGTGATTTGTGCATAGATCTGTGTTGTCTGCTTTTCTTTGCTTCAAAGTGTGATGCGCGTTCATTATGGATGGTCTGAATCCATATCAACTCTCAGAGGCAAAGAGAAGTGGCCCTGGCTTGGTGGAGGTTGGCGGTGTGGCTCCCACGGGCATTGGCTCACGCTGTCTGGTTTCTCTCAGGCGGATCTGTGCACGGGACTGCAGGGCTTCCTCATCTTCCACAGCTTTGGGGGCGGCAGTGGCTCTGGGTTCATGTCTCTGCTCATGGAGTGGCTCTCGGTGGACTACGGGAAGAAGTCCAAGCTAGAATTTGCCATTTCCCCAGCGCCCCAGGTCTCCACAGACGTGATGGAGCCCTACAACTCCATCCTGACCACCTACATGACCCTGGAACATTCTGACTGTGCCTTCATGGTCGACGGCAAAGCCACCTATGACATGTTGGTGCAACCTGGACATCGAGTGTCCCACATACACCAAACTCAGTCATCTGATTGGGCAGCTTGTGTCCTCCATCACGGCCTCCCTGTGATTCGATGGGACCCTGAATGTGGATCTGACAGAACTCCAAACCAACCTGGTGCCGTACCCCCATATCCACCTCCCCCGGCCACCTACGCCTCGGTCATCTCAGCCAAGAAGGCCTACCACGAGCAGCTGTCCGTGGCCGAGATCACCAATGCTTGCTTCGAGCCAGCCAATCAGATGGTCGCTGTGATCCTCGCCACGGCAAGTACATGGCCTGCTGCATGTTGTACGGGGGGATGTGGTCTCCAAAGATGTCTGCGGCTGTCGTCACCATTGAGAGCAAGTGCACCAACCAGTTTGTGGGTTGGTGTCCGACTGGATGTAAGGTAGGACTGGGTGATGGGGAGTCCTTGTGCCATCAGGAAGCAGCAGACCTGCAGAATAATGCTGCCCGTGAAGGCCCGCATCCTTTGCTTGTCTGCAATTGTCAACTGCCCCTGTTCCATGGGCTAGGCTCGTGGGCATCAATCAGGGAACCAGAGTGATAACTAATTCAGTGGTGTCTTTTGAACTTCCTTTGTGAGTCATCACACTATATATCTATGGTGAACTTTTTGTGTGTTTTTAAGAATAAGGTATTTTTTGGAGGATTTTGGTGCCCCTTGCTTGGATAGCAGAATTTGTGTGGAAAAGACAGGTTGAACTTAGTAGAAATTTTATGGGCATTTTGGGGAATCATGTGGATGGTGTATGTATTTTAACTTGGGCATCGTTGTAAACTGCTCTCACTAAGTCCTACTTCATGTAAGTACGTCCACGTTGTGCTGACATATGTCATAGGTGGCTTTGTTGTTGACCGTGAAGGCACAGTCAGAATGTTTGTCTGTCGAAATTATATCCAATGTAAATGTCCTTTGGAGTGTTTGATTTAAAGAGACACTATCAAGAATCTTTTTTTTTTTTTTTTTGAGACGGAGTCTCGCTCTGTTGCCCAGGCTGGAGTGCAGTGACCGGATCTCAGCTCACTGTAAGCTCCGCCTCCTGGGTATTTTTACGCCATTCTCCTGCCTCAGCCTCCCCAGTGGCTGGGACTACAGGCACCCACCACCTCGCCCAGCTAGTTTTTTTTTTTTTGTATTTTTTAGTAGAGACGGGGTTTCACCGTGTTAGCCAGGATGGTCTTGATCTCCTGACTTCCTGATTCGCCCGTCTCGGCCTCCCAAAGTGCTGGGATTAGAGGCTTGAGCCACCGCGCCCGGCCAAGAATCTTTTTGTGATGAAAACAGCACCATCTTTATGTCTCTTTTGGGAAGCCTAGTAGTTTTGGCCTGTGTTTGCCTCAGACAGACAATCTTTCCCCACCTTCCACTGACACATGGAAGAAAGCTTGTGGTCCCCTTTCAGCTTTTCCAGGAGTCGGTGACTAAATCCTGTCACTTCTTCCTCTGTTGGACCTGCGCGTCCTCTGCTTTGCTTTCCCTGCCTCCTCTGGCTCAGACACCCACTGCCTCTGGGGAGACCACTGCAGTCAGCTCTGACTGGGAATTCCTACTCTGGGCTTCTCTTCCTCTCCTTCATGGGTTAGCATGGCTGCTGGACTAGCCACCTAATTTTGTAAGTAAGGTTTTGTCTGACGACAGTCGCCACACCCCTTCATTGCAGATCGATTTTGCTGTCCAGCCTCAGAGTGGGGTCGGTGTGACACAGCCCATGTGCCTGTAAGGCCTAGAATTTGTATGATCTTGTCGTTTTTAGAACGGGTTTGTTGATGCCTGCTCTAGTTGACCCCATGCACCACTCAGGACGTGTCATTCCCAAGTTCTGAAACTTGGAATGTTTCCCTTTTGGGTCCCACCTTGGAATGTCACTTCCTACTCAAGCAAGCACACGGACTACTCTTGCTGCTGCGGTAGCTTCATTCAAGTGATCTTTGACCTGTCACCTTTGCATATTTCACAGCGGCTTGTTTGGTGGGACAGCATGGGGTGTGACCTTCCCCGTGGTATCACAGTTGTGTACTCAGAATCTATCTGGGTGGAAAAAGTTTAGCTACGGAATTTCATTCCTACCTTGTAAAACCCTCTGGAGTAAATAATCTATAAAGAGGACAGGCAGGGTACATTTTCAGAGGGAAGACAGTCTTCACCTGGGCACCTATCACATGTCACAGTTGCTAGGACACAGCCCTTCGGGCAGCTTGGGACCCTGCCAGGGTGGCCACCTCAAGGCTCCGTTCTCTTTATTCCTTGTCTGGAACCGTCACCCTGCCTGGCACAGAGAAGGGCTTAGTGAGGTTTGTGGGGTGAACTAAGCATTCTCCTGGTCACCTACAGCGTGTCATCTGTGTGAGGAAGAGTAGCCACCATTTCTAGGTTTGTTACAAGCTTCATGGACTGCTTTCTTCCCCTTCTCTGGCAGGTGGGCATTAACTACCAGCCCCTGACGTTGTTCCCTGGGGGAAACCTGGCCAAGTTGCAATGGGCCATGTGCATGCTAAGCAACATCACAGCCATCACCAAGGCCTGGGCCTGCGTGGACCATAAGTTTGATGTCATGTATGCCAGGCAGGCCTTGGTGCACTGGCACATGGGGGAAGGCATGGCGGAGGGGGAGTCCTCTGAGGCTCACAAGGACCCGGCAGCTCTGGGGGATTATGAAGAGGTGGGCGTGGATTCCGTGGAAGCGGAGGCTGAAGAAGGTGAAGAATAGCGAGGGGAGGGTGCGGTGGACTCTCTCCTGCCACCCCCACCATGGCTGCTTTCAAGCTGTTTGCAATTAAAGTTTCTCTACAAAACCAAGACCTCTGTGTGTTGTGCTGCTTGGCTCTGCCTACAGGAGCAGGTGGGACTCCTGAGCCTGCGTGGACAGTCAGTGGGGTCCCAGCCTGCCCTGCTGGCATGGGGTTGGGGTGTCGCATGAGTGTATGTCCTTAAGGAGCTGCCATGGAAGTAAGTGGGGTCCCAGCCTGCCCTGCTGGCATGGGGTTGGGGTGTCGCATGAGTGTATGTCCTTAAGGAGCTGCCATGGAAGTATTTGACCCAGGGTTTTCCCAAGCCAAGCGTTCAGTGGATAGGTTTCCTCAATTCTAGGAAAGCTAAGTCAGGGTTTCAACTGAATTTGCAATTTCTGGGGCTTGTCTATTAATGGGATGTGCTGGCTAAAAAGAAGAGCCTAGAAGTAGAGTGTTCAAATCTGAGGTATGTGAAAGGGGCTTGTCCATGAAATCCCTAAAGCTGTGGGTCAAATGTGTAAGGTCAGGACATTTTAGAAGGGGGAAGGAGTGTTACTGAGTTCTCCACGGTATTTGTGACCCACAGAAGGTCACAGCACACCCATCCTGACCCCCACTGCTCCATGGTAATCTGGAAGGCAGCGTTTACCCTCCAGGCACACACACAGTCACCTTGCCCCTCAGCACTGTCAACTGTCTCGGTAGAAAACCTTGCACTTCAAGTGAAGCGTGTTGACGTCTGTTTATAGAAGACCTGGGAATCCAGGAATCTTTTCTCAGAACCAAAGTCAGCTCCGGGAAGTTGACTCACGGTGAAGTGACCTGGTTAGTTCAGCTGTGGCACAACCAGGACCTGCACAAAGACCCCATTGTAAGTTTGTGCCATAATATCATCAAAAAACAGCAGAGAACGTATGACCCGGACCCTCTGCATCTCAGAAAGGCTTATTATCAACTGAAGGAGACAACATGTAGCCTTTGCTGGGGACAGTGGTCTGACAAGTCTCTGGCCCATCCTAGGTGCTGCCCTGCATAGGGCTCTTCCCAGGCCTGCCCCACGTGGGCAGCCTGCTAGCGCTGGGCTGGCGGGGTGTCCCCTGGCTGGATCCTTTGCGGCCGCTGCATTCCAACCGGGCCACCGCTCCCCCGAGGAAGGTGCTGCCTTTGTTTCTCCCTGAGGAGACACGAAGCACAACCAACAGGAACGGGCGAGCCTTGTAACTGCAGCAGCTACTGAACTGTGCTCCTTGAGCAACATTTGTGTCTGTACATTTCCCTCAAAGCCACTTCAAGCTGAAGGCCCTGTATCAGTCCCGAGTCCTGAGGCTCAGAACCGCCAAAGGCAGGTCATGCCCCAGAAGCCTTTGGCCAGGGGTCTATTTAGGGAAGGGTAAGCGTGGCTGGCCCATACCTGGCCTGGACAAGGAACCTGGTCTGCCCTGATGGTGCCAGCAGCAGCAGCAGCAGCAGCAGCGACTTCCCGCTTCATCCTCCAGGTGTGTTCACGCTGAACTGTACATCTGAGCTGCCTCAGACGGTGACAGGCAAGAAACACTGCAATCACCAAGTACTGGAATCGGGTTTCTTGCTTTGATTTTGGAAGCTCTCACATTGTTTCCTATCTACTCCAGTGTTCTGCAAACAGTGGTCAAGCCTCTTGCTTTTAGGTTTAGCTACTGGATTTCATGACTGGGTTCCTGCCGTGGTCTGAATGCTTGACACTTCCCTTCTGACCACCAGAGGGTCTCAGATGAAGACCACCGGTTCAGATTTCCCTTGATTTGTAATTTGCTAACTCTTTTTTGTGAAGATAGGAAGATCTGCAACCACGCTTGGGCCAGAGTTTTATTTTAATGGGATGGATTTCCCTGGGCTTGGTGTTGTCGGCATCAGCAAGACTGAGAGGACCCTCCAGGGCACAAATGTGCCTGCATAGACGGCTTGCCCGTGGGGTCACAGCCCATGATGTGGAGTGCCTTGGCCAGGGCTCTCCTCTGCTCCAGCCCGTTCTGCCCCATGGGCTGTAACCAGGGCATGTGTCCCCTACTTGACTCACAGTGTTGGGTCCTCTATTTTGTCCCCCAACCTTTTCCTTTGTCCTGACCGAGAGTGTGCCCTGACTGCTCTGTGACCTGGTCAGCTGTATGTTCCCCCTGCAGACTGGAACCCTGGGGCCTTGCTTCTTACCAGACACTGATAAACATGTTGTTTGTTGCCTGAAACACTGAAAGATCTGACATGTTGCTAAGCATGTGGAAACTGGCCTCGCCCCCAGCCAAATTCCCTGCACCCTCATATAAATTCCACACCCCACCCCCACACTGCAGCATGCCTAGACAGAAACCTCCTTCCTGGCTGTCCCTCGTGAGGCCACACTGCAGCCCTGTGTGTATGGAAGTTCCCCTAACAAATGCTTTGGACTGACCACCCTGGCGTTAAGTGCTTCTGCCTTGGGAATCCTGCTAGCTCTCATCCCAACTGGCTCTCAGTCACCCAAGTGGAAGATCTGGGGCAGTCCCTTGCGGGAGCTCTCCTGCCACCACTTTTGGGGTGACACCTGCTGACGGTTCAGCCAACAGAACACCCAGCCTCAATCCTGGTTCTTCCCTGGCCTCTTACCAAGTTTAGTCAAATAGCCTGCAATGGGAAACCGCGCTCTTGGAGGAAAGATGCAACCGGGTGTTTTAGGGATCCATCAGGACATTTCTGTTTCACCATTTGTCACCTTGAACAAGTGGAGACTCCTGTGTCTGAGACGCCA
The DNA here is from genome assembly GCF_047675955.1 of Chlorocebus sabaeus. NCBI lineage: Eukaryota > Metazoa > Chordata > Mammalia > Primates > Cercopithecidae > Chlorocebus > Chlorocebus sabaeus. Next base: position 30,355,583 of record NC_132922.1, read on the forward strand.
TGGATCTTGGCTACTCCAGAGGTCACTCCAGTTCCCTTTCCACGCCAATACTGAAAACAAAATTCTCTCCAAACCCCTGCAGGGATAAGACGGCCCTCCTTGTGAGTTTCTGGGGAGTTCTTCCTCAGAGAATGAGATCTTTGCTGCTCGGTGAGTGGTGAAGGTTATGGTGGTGTCATGCTTGGAACTCTGTCAGCTTGGCAGACTCCACTCAAGAAAGATGGAGTCAGGGTTGCCCAGAACTAAGGAGGGGCGCAGCCAGAAGCATGTGGTGGGTGAAGTTTGGCCACCTCAGTCTACCAGTGATTCGTGAAAAAGGCACAAGGCAGAGAATGGCCACCACATATTTCCTTTGGTGCAAACTGCCATTATTTCAGTCTCCACTGATCCTTCAAGGGGAAGGATCCCCTCTCCCATGAGCAGATGGGCCCCACTACCCCGCAGCAGCTCCCACAATGGGCCAGCATCCTTCTCTGAGGCCACAGGCCCTCTGCGGACCAGGCCAGACGGAGTCAGATCGTCTGTAGCCGTGGGGTTTAGGTGCCCACGTGCTCTCAGGGTGACTAACTCCCACCTCCCCACAGCACACGGCAGGGCAGACCTGGGCCTGACTCAGAGCTGGCTTCCCTTCAGCTTGGTGCCATCTGAGCTTCCTCTCTTCCCCTCAGTAATGACTCGGTCCCTTTTGGAAACAAGCATGAGAGGGAAACAGAAAGGAGGAAAGAAGTTTTTTTTTTTTTTTTTGAGATGGAGTCTTGCTCTGTCACCCAGGCTGGAGTGCAGTGGTGTGATCTTGGCTCACTGCAAGCTCCGCCTCCCAGATTCACACCATTCTTCTGCCTCAGCCTCCCAAGTAGCTGGGACTACAGGCGCCCGTCACCACACCTGGCTAAATTTTTTTTGTATTTTTAGTAGAGATGGGGTTTCACCGTGTTAGCCAGGATGGCCTCGATCTCCTGACCTTATGATCCACCCACCTCAGCCTCCCAAAGTGCTGGGATTACAGGCGTGAGCCACAGTGCCTGGCCAATAAGGGTTTTTAAATTTTTAAAAAAATTTTTTTGGTTTTTAGAGACTGAGTCTTTTTTTTTTCTGTTTTGTTTTGTTTTGTTTTGAGACGGAGTCTCGCTCTGTCACCCAGGCTGGAGTGCAGTGGCATCATCTCGGCTCACTACAAGCTCTGCCTCCGGGGTTCTCGCCATTCTCCTGCCTCAGCCTCCTGAGTAGCTGGGACTACAGGTGCCCGCCACTGCGCCCGGCTAATTTTTTTTTGTATTTTTAGTAGAGACGGGATTTCACCATGGTCTTGATCTCCTGACCCCGTGATCTGCCTGCTTTGGCCTCTCAAAGTGTTGGGATTACAGGCGTGAGCCATCGAGCCAGGCCGAGAGACTGCGTCTTGCTCTGTCACCTGAGCTGGAGTGCAGTGATGCAATCACAGTTCAGTGCAGCCTTGAAGTCATGGCCTCAAGCAGTAGCTGGGATTGCAAGCATGTGGCCACACCTGACTAATAATGCTTATCTTTAAATCTGACAGGGCTGACAAACCCTGGAAATATGAAACCAACATAACTTTAAGCTATAATGGATATTAAGAAAACAATTCTGGGAAATATGAAATAAACAGCCTTGTTGCTCACACACACACACACACACACAAGAAAGAAAAGAAAAGAAAACAATTCTAGAACCCTTCAACAATCATGTGCTCTTGGGGTTAGTGGGGAGCCCTGTTCAAGCCTCCCCACTTTATGAAGGACGAGGAGGCCCAGAAGAGAATGGCCTACAGTGTCTTGCAGTGGGAAAATCAACTTTTTTAGCTCTGCTCCCTTGGGAGGGGCTACTGAGTCAGATGGGTTGGACAGTGGGGTTGAACCAAGTGTGGCTGCAGTTGGGGTGGGAGGTTGGGGCGACTGATACCCCCAGGCCTGGTCCCTGGAGGGTCCTCCTATGAACCAAAAATAGTCAATGTCCACTGAATGTTAAAACAGACTTCACGCTGTAATCTCAGTGGTTTGGGATGCTGAGGCAGGAGGATCCCTTGAGGCCAAGAGTTCAAGACCAGTCTGGGCAAAAAAGTGAGACCTTATCTCTAAAAAAAAAAACCCCCCCCCCAAAAAAAAAAAAAAAAACAAAAGCCGTGCGTGGTGGCCTGCACCTGTAGTTCCAGTTACTCAGGAGGCTGAGGTGGGAGGATCACTTGAGCCCAGGAGTTTGAGGCTGAAGTGAGCCATGATTGCACCACTGCAGGGAGGGAGGGAGGGATGGAGACTACCTCTAAAAAAAAAAAAATTAGATTAACAAAACTTAAAAATATAAAAATAAAAAAACAACAAAACCGAAAACAGCCTGGCTCATTCTCTTCAAGGTCAGTGCTCCTGCTACTCTGAAACCAGCTGGTGGCCACTCCACATTCTGTGAACCCCTAACGAAGAAAACCCCAAAATGCAGCCGCCTGTCAGCCTCCCATGATCTGGGGAATCCCTGAAACTGTGGAGTGGGCCAGACCAAGGTGGGACGTCCTCTGCCATTTACCTTTGGTGTGGCCTATGTGAGCCTGGGCAGAGCTGGTTGGGGAATGAGGATCTGTCCCTTCTTGCTCGTCCCTAAGGGTGGCCTTTCTGGTTTTGTAGTGGCAGCGCGACCTTGCGGTGACATGGGCTGACCAACATTTGTGTTAGGAAGGAAAACAGGCAGAGGTGAGGTGAGAGAACTGAGAGGGAAAGAAACCACCACTGGCCCTTCTTGAGAAGCAGCTGCAGCCAGGGCAGGCGGCATCAGCAGTGGTGTCTCACCGGCGGGGCCGGGGGCTGCACAGCAGACCCATTAGTCTGTGGCTCGCCTAATGCTCCCATCAGACAGTGCTGCTCCAGCACATTCACGACACACCTTCGGCAACCCCAAGTCAGGGGCGTGAGCCACACATGCAATTTTTTATTTTTTATTTTTATTTTTTGAGACGGAGTTTTGCTTTTGTTGTCCAGGCTGGAGTGCAATGGTGCAATCTCCACTCATCATAACCTCCGCCTCCCGGGCTCAAGTGATTCTCCTGCCTCACCCTCCCAAGTAGCTGGGACTACAGGCATGCGCCACCACACCCGGCTAATTTTGTATTTTTAGTAGAGATGGGGTTTCACCATGTTGGTCAGGCTGGTCTCAAACTCCCGACCTCAGGTGATCCACCAGCCTCAGCCTCCCAAAGTGCTGGGATTACAGGCATCAGCCAACGCCCCCAGCCACAATTTAAAATTTTCTGGTCACCACTAGAAAATTAAATTTCTAGTGAAATTCATTCAAATAATATATTTCAATTAATCTAAAATATCCAACATATTATAATTTCAACATGTAATCAGTACATAAGTTATTCATGAAATGTTGCAATCACCTTTTTTTCCCTTTTTATTTAAATAGAGATGGAATTTCACCATATTTCCTAGGCCGGTCTCAAACTCCTGGACTCAAGTGATCCACCCACCTTAGCCTCCCAAAGTGCTGAAATTACAGGTATGAGCCACTGCGCCTGGACTGCATTCACTTTTGTTCTTTTGTTTGTAGAGACTGGATCTCGCTATGTTGCCCAGGCTGGTCTTGAACTCCTGGCCTCAAGTGATCCTTCTGCCTTTGCTTCCCAGTGTTGGGATTATAGCTGTGAGCCACCATGCCCTGTATTCACTTTTGTACCAGTCCTTTGGCACCTGCTGTGCATAACACACGCAGTGCAGTGACCATGCCAGCCATATATAGCTCGTGGTTCCTGCATCAGGCAGCACAGCTCATGTGAGACTCACGACTTCCACATAGCAAACGTCATCATCTTACATGCTCTGGACAACTTTTTTTTTTTTTTTTTGAGACGGAGTTCATGGTCTGTAGCCCAGGCAGGAGTGCAGTGGTGCGAACTCGGCTCACTGCAAGCTCCGCCTCCCGGGTTCTGCCATTCTCCTGCCTCAGCCTCCCGAGTAGCTGGGACTATAAGCGCCCGCCACCATGCCCGGTTAGTTTTTCTTTTTTTGTATTTTTTTAAAATAGAGACGGGGTTTCTCTGTGTTAGCCAGGATGGTCTGGATCTCTCGACTTTGTGATCCGCCCGCCTCGGCCTCTCAAAGCGCTGGGATCACAGGCTTGAGCCACCGCGCTTGGCTCTGGACAACTTTTAAAAATGTGTAGTTTCCCTAAACTTAAAAGACCGCTTGACTGAACTTACTTTTCCCTCAATGACTCCAGACCCTCACCACGACAAGCATCACCCCCTGTTCTTCTGGGGTCTTCTGTTTCCCCCTCCCTGTGGGTATGAGTGAGCCTGTTGGTGGTGGTCCCTGCAGGCTGTCTGGATGGCTGGGGACAGGGATCCAGAGAAGCCTGGGCACCTGCTGCAGTTCACAGAGGCAGGCTTGAGTGGGCCTGGCCCACGGCCTGGAGAACTCCACACCTGAGTCCTGTGTGAAATCTATGGCCTCCATGTCCCCCAGGTGGATCACTCTGACAACCCCCCCTCATGTTCTCCAGATTCTGCCATTACTGGGACAGCTGGGGCTCCGTGTGTTCAGATGTTGCAACCTGTGGGCATCAGACAGCTCTCGGTATCCCATCTGCTGGCTCTACCTCTCACTCCGCAGCACACTCCTGGAGTGGCCCCATCTCTGCCCCACTCCCCTCCACCTTCTCCCCAAGTTCCCCTCTATCCCCACGAGGCATCCCCCCAGGGCCTCTGTGCCCTCATATCCTGGCCTTTTGCTGCCCAGCCTACAGGACAGAGCCCTCAAAGAGCAAAGACCCTGAGGGGTCCAGCATGCCAGGTCACTCCTGTCCTCGTGCTTTGGGCTTCCTCCCACTTCTCTTGGAACCCCCGTTCACTCACATGGCACCCTTGATCCTTCTGGTCCCTCTATGCGCGTGTTCCCAGCTCCACGACTCCCGCATACATCTTTTTTTTTTTTTTTTTTTTTTTTTGAGATGGAGTCTCGCTCTGTCTCCCAGGCTGGAGTGCAGTGGCCGGATCTCACCTCACTGCAACCTCCGCCTCCCAGGTTCAAGTGATTCTCATGCCTCAGCCTCCCGAGTGGCTGGGATTATGCCACAACACCTGGCTAATTTTTGTTTGTTTGTTTGTAGAGATGGGTTTTTGCCATGTTGGCCAGGCTGGTCTCTAACTCTGGACCTCAGGCCGTCCACCCGCCTTGGTCTCCCAAAGTGCTGGGATTACAGGCTTGAGCCACCGTGCCTGGCCCCTGAATACATCTTGACTGTGTCCTGCCATCTCCCTCCTCCCGCCCTGGGCCCACCAGCACCTGGACAGCACTCTGCCTCACCCACTGCCTCCCACCACCCCAGCTCACACCTTCGGGGCCCTGTTGACCCCTCCTATCCCACCCTGTGCAACCCTTACTGCTCTCCTGCTCGGAAACCTCCTCTTGTCTCCATCACTGGTGGTTTTTCTCGCCACCTCTCACTGGACCAAGTGTGACCATCTCACTTCCCTGCCACGCCCTCTGCACTGAGAGCTGGGCCCAGCACCCAGAATTCCTGACTGAGTGGCAATATCCCCTGGAATGACAAGGACTCTGTTCCCAGTTTCTTCTTCCCCTTGCAAACCTGTCCTTCAATTGCTCATCTCAGCCTGCAGTCCGTGCACTATCCCGGTCTGTCCCTCAGCCCCTTCCCACCTTCCCTTGGGCCTGGGCGCTGGGTGGCAGTGAGGTGGGTGCTGTGGGGAGGAGCATACAGGAGGTGTGACCAGAGCCCCCTGGGCTCTCACAGGCCCCTGGCTCTGGGTCCCTGGTCTCATCACAGCTGGTGACACCTGGAAGGTGGCCCCAACTCAGGAGTGAGGCAGGCAAGGGGGCTGAGTGCTGGAGTGTGGCCAGGCGACCAGCACACAGCATCCGTGTGGTGCTGCCCAGGACGCTTGGGGAGGGCGGGAACCTCTGTTTCAGCCTCCAGACTTCCTGTTTGGAGAGGGGATAGCTTCTAACAGGCCCAGGTGTTTGTCACGCCTGGGGCTGTGCTCTCCAGCACAGCACACCACCCCTCGGGCCTGCTGTCCTCCCCTGGGGTGGGGGGAGTTCTTTACAGGGCACAAGTCTCACTCACCACAGTTCACCTCTGGGGTGTGGGGTGTTGATCCTGTTCCCAGATGCCAGCCCAACTGTGGGCCATACCACGTCTCTAATAAACAGAGCCACAAATTGTGCCTTGTCGCTAAGCTGCAGGGCAGCGATGGCCTACATGGTCCTGCCCTTGCAACTCAGGTTTTCCTGCCTCCTGGGGCCAGGCACTTTCCATGGAAACAAGGGAGAGCACCAACCCCCAGAGATAAGTCAATAAAAGCCACCTGAGAAAGAACAGGCAGCAAGAGAGGCGGAGGGAATGGGGCAGGGCTAGAGAGAAAGGTGAGTGCGTGGCAGCCAGGCTGTGGGGCAGAACCCGAGAAGCTGCAGGCTGAGGGCCCGAGGAAAAAGTGGGCCTCGCAGTGGGGCTACCGTTCCTGGCAGAGAGAAAGGAGGCCTCTGGAGGTCAGAGGGAGATACAAAGAGAACAGGGCATGGGGTCAGTGAGGCCAGTGCACAGTTGCCTGGGGCCTCTCAGGGAAGGGGGACTGGGTGCCCAGGCCCTGCCCCCATGGGGGCAGCCTGCTCTCCACGCCTTCTCAGGATGCCTGTATGGGTGTCCTCATGCTTCCAGGCAGGGAGCCAGCTCTGGGCCTCCTTCCAGTGGCCTGGAGGTTCTGCTGCATTTCAGAGGGAGCCCTCAGGAGCAGAAGCAACACGTGGGAAGGATGAGCAGGGACCGAGGTTCCACCATGACAAATCTCGGCCTCAGCATCTGTTGGTCAGCCCTAGTCACCATGCTGGACAGAGGAGGCCCTTCAGGCCCCACAGGCCTCTGCCCCCTGGGAGTTCTGCCTCTGACTCCCGTCCTGCAATCCTCAGAGGGAAGCTGGCCAGGGCTGGTGAAGCCCCTGCACAGGAACCTGGGCCCAGGTGGGGTACAGGCAGGGGGTGGCGGGAAGACCTCTGCCTGCTCTGCTTCCTGGGCACTTCCCTAGAGGCTGTAATGCCACAAGACAGGGACCAAAACTGTGCTTTTTTTTTTTTTTTTTTTTAATTTTTAATTAAAAAAAATTTTTTTTTGAGAGGAGTCTCACTCTGTCACCCAGGCTGGAGTGTAATGGCATAATCTCTGCTCACTGCAACCTCGGCCTCCTGGGTTCAAGCAATTCTCTTGCCTCAGCCTCCAGAGTAGCTGGGATTACAAGCCTGCGCCACCACTCCCAGCTAATTTTTGTATTTTTAGTAGAGACAGGGTTTTACCATTTTGGCTATGCTGGTCTCCACCTCTTGACCTCAAATGATTCGCCGGCCTCAGCCTTCCAAAATGCTGGGATTACAGGCGTGAGCCACCAATCCTGGCTCAAAACTGTCTTTTAGAAAAACTTTTTTTTGTGTGGGGGCCGGGGGCGGTGGCTCACTCCTGTAATCCCAGCACTTTGGGAGCCCAAGGGGAGCGGATCAGGAGGTCAAGAGATCAAGACATCCTGGCCAACATGGTAAAACCCCGTCTCTGCTAAAAATACCAAAATATTAGCTGGGCATGGTGGCGGGTGCCTGTAGTCCCAGCTACTGGGGAGGCGGAGGTTGCAGTGAGCCAAGATTGCGCCACTGCACTCCAGCCTGGCGACAGAGTGAGACTCCATCTCAACCTTCCCGCCTTGGCCTCCCAAAGTGCTGGGATTACAGGCGTGAGCCAACGCGCCTAGCACAAAGTCGTCTTTCCACAAAGTGGTCTTGATTCCTGACTTTGTAGAATGGAGGTATGAGTGAAGAGGCGGAGGAGCCAATGCCGGCCTGGAGCACCCTGGGACACGCGCTCTGCGTCCACCTGGCCTGGACGTGCCTCCTAAGGATAGCAGCGAGGCCAGGGAGCAGAGCCCACGGATGGGCCCTGCAGGGGCTCGGCTGAGACCAACAGACAGGCATGATCATTCAGGGCCAAGCCGCCGCTGTGCCGCGCCTGCCCCTCCCCGCTCTGTACCCCCTCCCTTCCTCGGCCACTGGGGCAGGGATGACCGGCCCGGCTCTGACTTAGGGTCTCAGGCACGCTCGACGTGAGCAGAGACACGGCCGCAGAGTCCTGGGGCTCGCTCGCCAACCTCTGCCAGGCACACATCTGGAAGACGGCCAGGGGGCCATGTTCAACTTCAGCAGGTCCACCAGGGTCCTGGCAGGGACAGACGCCGGGCCGGTGAGCCCTGCCCGCCTGGCGCGGACCCGGGCCCCTCCCTGAAGACCCGACAAGGGCGAGAGGATCCTCCGGACCAGCGAGCCCGGACTGACAGGGAGAGCACAGGTCGGGGCGTCGGGGGGCGGGCGGCTGCCATCCGTCCAGCTCACTTGAACACCTCGAGGTCGATGGTGCCGCCCATTGCCTGCGCCAGCTCTTACAGCTCCATCTTCTCAGCGCTCGGCGCCTTCTTCCGCCGCAGTGAGAGCTTCTGCCGGGCAGCCTCCAGCCCCGGGGCGCCGCGCGTCCCGGCCCAGGCACTGCGCCCTGCGCCGACGCTCCCACCGTACCCTCTAGCAGTTGCGCCCGCCGCCCTCTCCCTGCAGCGCCAGTGCCCGGCCACCCGGGCGGCAGTGGCTGACCGCAGGGGCCCGCTCCTTGGTGGTCAGGGCCTAGGGAGGCCCTGGCCGAGCATTGGTCATACTCGCTTAGGGGGCAGCACCCAGCCCAGTGCCAGGCATACATTGAACGCTCAGTAAAATTTGCCTGTTGCAAGAAAGCGTACAATTGTCTTATCCGCGCCAGTGTCCCACTAGTAGGCGCTCCAAGTCGGCACTAAGCGCCCTGCTTAGGCGCACGCTCACTCCTTGCTGGAGAGAAGGTGCTTGCACTTAATGGTAAGGGAAGAGGACGCCACTGCGCAGGCGCATTCAGTGGCGGCCCACCCTCCCCGCCGCACTCATCCCTCTCCACCTCCCCTCCGCCACCTGGCCGGCCTTCGCTTTGCACACGCGCCTTTCGATGTAGCCTCCTAAAGAGGCAGAGGCGCTTTTCCCGCGTGACGCCCCGCGCAGCTTGATGATGACATTTCGGCACCAGGTGGCCGAATAGCGGCTTCCAGCTCCGAGGCGGGCAACACTGTGCGTCCCACAGGTGTGCGGCGGGGGACGCGCGTGAGAGGGTCTTGCGCCCCGGCGGCTTCCCCGAGCCCCTGCCGTGGCCGTCTCCGTTCCTCCGCGAGTCCTGGGACTCGGGCCGGCCCCGGCCACTCTGCCCCGACCGGGCGGGCTTGGGAGGCGAGGGCCGCAGTTGAGTACTCCTGACGGCCCCCTTTGTGCCACCTTCCCGCGCGGCTCCTACACTGTTTCGGTAGGTGCTCCTTGAAGGTTAACATTCGCTGAAGGAATTGAGGGGAGGAGAGCTTCGTGTTGAAGTTGAGCCTCGGGCTCAACAGGTGCTGTGGGAGGATGAGCGGGTGTGGGTCCCAGCTCGACCCTTCACACTGGATGCTTGACTTCTCCAAGCCTCGGTTTCCTCATCTGTGATAGGAAGGTCCCGATTCGCAATTGACAGGACAACTGGGCTGCTGCTGCTGCTCAGGGGAGGTCTTGGCAGTGGCAGGATTTACTTGGAATGATTGGCGTTGCCTGAGGGCTGTCGCTCTCGGAGGAAACTCCAAAACGGGTTCTAAACGGGTTCCGAAGCAGCTCCTGAAGAAAGCGTGTGTTGAAGAGGCGAGATGAAGCGGACGCTTGGTGCATGGCAGCGGGGTGTGATGGCGGGAGCGTGGCCATGGCAGGGTCAGAGAATGGCTGTAGGAGACACCGACCTCTCTTGGAAACTCCCGGGTCTGAATTTCCTCTCGGAAATTTCCCGGAAATTCCTCTGGGCCTCAGTCTTTCAATCGCTGCCTATGAAAGCTTCCTCTGAGCAGAGATGCTCTCACTTCAGAGCAGAGAAAGCTCTGCACTTAAACAGTCTCCGATGTTGTGCTGCTTTGATCATTCTGTAGTGCACAGTGTTTTCTTGACAGAGTGCGTCAGAAGTGTTTTAGGTTTTCCTTAACACTGAACTTGATAAGTAGCTTAAAACCTGAGAGGTGTTCTTATTGCCAAATGGCAGAGATTCCTGTCTCCTCTCACCCCTCCCAAATGTCTATGCAGCCTCCTTACACCCAGCCTCTCTTCCTCCACATAGATTGCCAGGTGCCACCCCTGTGCCTTTACTTGTGCAACGGGCAGAGCTGGGCCATGAAAGCTGTCACTAGCCCACCAGTGGGACTTGGCAGACTTCCTCTCTGCGCAGTCTAGGTCTCAGCATTTTTAATTTTTGACTTGGGTGAGTGGAGAGGTAGGAATCTGGAGAGCTGATCCTAGTTTTCTGATGGTTCATTCATTCAAAGGCTCCCGTGGTGGAGCTTGCACTTCCCCTCCATTCACTATGTAGAGGCCAGATTTACATAGAGTACATCTGGCTTTACTTTTAAGAGGTTTTCTCTTTCTTCTCACTAAACAACATAACCCAGTAATAAGAAGGGGATTTGCCCTCATCTCAGATCTGTGAGGCCGTCTTTGTATTTGAATCTTGGTTCTGCCATTTACTAGCTGGGTGGGGGTAAGTGACTTATTCCCTTTCTGCCTCTCCCTCATCTGTACTGACCTGCACTTTGTTACATCTGTATTTGAAGATGGTTTTTCTATTCTTGTTTGACAAATTTAGCAGCTTAAACCAGTACCCATTGATTCTCTCATAGTTATGTAGTCTGAAGTCCAGGCAGGCCTGGCTGAGCATCACAAGGCTGGAATCAAGGTGTTGGCAGCTTTGCTCTTACCTGGAAGCTCTAGGGAAGAAGCTGCTTCCAGGCTTATTTAGGTTGCTGGCAGAATCCAGTTGCTTGGAGTTGTAGAACTAAGGTCTCTGTTTCCTTGCTGGCTGGGGGCGGCTCTGTAACTTAAGGTCCACTAACTTAGGACTCTAATTGTATCTGCAGAATGCTTTCACAGCAGTACCCAGATGAGTATTTGACTGAAGAACCAGGGGACAGGAATCTTGGGCGGCTATCTTTAGAATTCTGCCTACCACTGAGGATGAAATGAGGAAATATATGGAGAGTCCTTAGAGCTCTCCTGCTCCTTAGAGCAGAGTATGTCCTGGCATACAGCAAGTGCCGTACAAGCATTACCAAGGATCCACCACCACAAACTTGGCTCTGAAGCTGCTCACTGTGGCTACATGAGAATGGTGTTTCTATAAAACATGAGAACTGCTAGTCAGGCAGGGTGACCCATGCCTGCAATCCTAGCACTTTGGGAGGCTGAGGCGGGAGGATTGCTTGAGCCTAGGAGTTCGAGACCAGCCTAGGGACTACAGCAACACCTCATCTCTACACACATACACACATACAATTAGCTGGGCATGGTGGCATGCACTTGTAGTCCCAGCTACTAAGGAGGCTGAGGTGGGAGGATCACTTCAGCCCAGGTTGAGGCTGCAGTGAGCCATGATCATGCCATTGCATTGCAGCTACTTGGGAGGCTGAGGCAGGAAGATCACGTGAGCCCAGGAGTTTGAGGTTGCAGTGAGCTGAGATCATGCCACTGCATTCTAGACTTGGTAACAGAGCAAGACTCTGTCTCTAAAAAAATAAAAAATAAAAAATACATGGGAATTGGCAGTGTAGTGTGTGTGTTGAGTTACACGAATGTTTTCCTGGGCATTGTGAAACTATGTAATATTCTGTTAGGGATAAGTACAGTGGCTTACACCAGTACTCCCAGCACTTTGGGAGACTGAGGTGGGAGGATTGCCTGAGGCCAGAATTCTAAACCAGACTGGACAACATAGTGAGACCCCATCTCTACAAAAACAAGAAAATTTGCCGGGTGTGTTGGTTTATACTTGTAGTCCTAGCTGCTCAGGAGGCTGAGGTGGGAGGATCGCTTGAGCCCAGGAGTCTGAGGTTACAGTGAGCTATGATTGTGCCGCCGCACTCTAGCCTGGGTGACAGAGTGAGACCTTATCTCTGAAAAATAAAATTATTCTGTTGTGTTGTAGATGTCGAGATTTCGTCTTTGTTTTTCCACAGTGGCCACTTTTGACTCTCCACTGGAGGCTGCTACAGCATTTCCTCACCTGCAGCAGTCCAGCTTTCTACTGGTAAATATCAGCTGCCCGTGTGAGTGTCAGTGTGGCCATAGTTCTATAGCTGAGGGACTTTACTGTTGTTTCTACTGACTTAAAGCTCTCCAGCAGTGGTTTTTTAGGGACATGTGATGGAAATAACACCAGACTCAGGGTTATACTCCTTCAGCTTGACTTTACCTCCTTATTACTGAAGGACCTTGGATTTACTCAACCTCAAGCTCTGGTTTTCTCATACAAGACTAGTTCATTCAAATGTTATTTTCCTTCCTTCCCAAGGGTATGAGGAGAAAGCGAGAAGGATGTAGCTCAGAATGTTCATGACCTGTAAATCCTTCTGCATACATGAAGCCGTTCTAGTAATCATAACTATCATCAGTGAAAAATGGAGAGGCACTGCTGTGCTGGTGACAGCTAGGTTTGCACTTTAAGTATTAAACATGATGCTGAGAACTGGGTGCAATGACTTGTGCCTGTAGTTCCAGCTACTCGGGGGACTGAGGTAAGGAGAGTCACTTGAGCCCAGGAGTTTGAGACCAGCCTGAGCAACATAGTGAGACTCTGCCTGTACAAAAAAAAAAAAAAAAAGGTCAGGCATGATGGCACACGCCTATAGTCCAAGCTACTTGGGCTGCTGAGACAGGAAGATCACTTGAGCCCTGGAGGTTGAGGTTGCAGTGAGCCATGATGGAGCCACTGCACTTCAGCCTGGACCACAGAGCAATATGCTGACTCAAAACAAAACAATTTTCTCTCTCAGTCTTTCATTTTCCCTTAGTCATCCCTGCCCTGATGTGCCTCTTCCTCTCTCCTAACTGCACTCTGGAAAGCACGGCCATGGTTGCAGAGCTGTGTTTGGTCTGGACCCTGCTCATCTCCCAGATCCCCACACCTGGCACAGTTCATGCTACAGGTAGACAGGCAATCACAGTATGCAGTGAATGCAATCTGGCTTTACTTTTTTTTTTTGAGATAGAGTCTCACACTGTCACCCAGGTTGGAGTGCAGTGGCGCAATCTCGGCTCACTGCAACGCCCGCCTCCCAGGTTCAAGCGATCCTCCTGCCTCAGCCTCCCGAGTAGCTAGGATTACAGGCATGCACTGCTACACCCGGCTAATTTTTGTATTTGTTTTAAGTAGAGACGGAGTTTCACCGTGTTGCCCAGGCTAGTCTTGAACTCCTGACTTCAAGTGATCCGCCTGACTCGGCCTCCCAGAGTGCTGGGATTACAGGCGTGAGTCACTGCGCCCGGCCTTGGCTTTACTTTTAAAAGCCTTTCTCTTTTCACTAAACAACTTTACATCATCAAATAACCCATTTATCAATTAGAGGTTTTTTTTTTTTTTTTTTTTTTTGAGATGGAGTCTCGCTCTGTCGCCCAGGCTGGAGTGCAGTGGTGCCATCTCGGCTCACTGCAAGCTCCGCCTCCCAGGTTCACGCCATTCTCCTGCCTCAACCTCCTGAGTAGTTGGGACTACAGGCGCCCACCACCATGCTCAGCTAATTTTTTTGTATTTTTTGTAGAGACTGGGTTTCACCGTATTAGCTAGGATGGTCTCGATTTCCTGACCTTGTGATCCACCTGCCTCAGCCTCCCAAAGGTTTTTTTTTTGAGAAGGAGTCTCACTGTGTTGCCAGGCTGGAATGCAGTGGCGCGATCTCGGCTCACTGCAACCTCCACCTCCCAGGTTCAAGCCATTCTCCTGCCTCAGCCTCCCAAGTAGCTGGGACTACAGGCATGAATCACCATGCCCAGCTTATTTTTGTATTTTTAGTAGAGATGGGGTTTCACCATGTTGGCCAGGATGGTCTTGATCTCCTGACCTTGTGATCCGCCTACCTCGGCCTCCCAAAGTGTTGGGATTACAGGTGTGAGCCACCATGCCGGGCCTACTTAGAGGTTTTTAATTTTATGCAGAAATCAATTTTTTCCTATTGTACCTTTAAAAAAAAACTTCCTTGTTGGTGGCAAAGAGTTGTTGCCTGGGTATGAGGGGAGGGTCTGGATAGAGTCTGAAAAGATACAAGAGGGAACTTCCTAGGGGGCAGAAATACTCTATATTGACTGTGGTGCTGGTTACACAGGTGTAGACATTTGTTAAAACTCAAACTGTACACTTAGATCTATGCATTTTACATGTATTTTTAAAAAAATTTAAACAGCTCTCTGTTCCATCGCAGCCCATAGTAAATTGAACTTGGCTGATGAGGGCTCGATCCAGGGTCTGTACTGAGATACATCTAGAGCCCCAGTCACCCTGGGACAGGCCTTGGAGGAGCTGCTCTCCCTTCCCTTCCCCCATCCCTCTGATGAGAGTCACTCACAGGGATGGTGCTAAAAGAGGTGGGGCTGTCTGCTTAAAGTACTGATTTGCTTTCTTTCATCTCTGCACCCTGGAACACATACATCCTGCACAGAAAATGCCATCTCACACTTTGTAGCACATTGTAGTCATGTCCAGTAGGTTCGCCCTAGGCAGAGCACACCCGCTGCTGTGATGAGATACAGGGCGTTTTATTGTTTAATTTTTCCTCAGTAACCAACATGCTCAATTTCTCAGCCAAGGAGAGCTTAGATCAAACCTCAGCATAGGTGCTAATACACTTCACAGTTTAAGACGCAAAGCTCATGTACAAACCTGCACACCATGCACAGGTATCCCAGAACTTAAAATAAAAGTCAAAAGAAAAAAAAATACAGATTTTCTAAAAAGACAATTTGTTTCAAAATTCAAATATGAATCAGCCATATGTCTATTGCCAATAATATTGTCTATGTGTGTATTTGCCTGTATAAATAATACTCTGTGTTTAAAAAAAAAAAAAAAAAAGAAGCAACAAAGCTCTTCTGGTGAGTCACTGTCAAACCACCTAGGTGGTCCTAGGGCCGCTGAAGGAGCCTGACCTCTCCCTTGGTCTTGGCAGTACTGCCCTATGAGGCCAAGGCAAGTCTGTGGAGAGGGCGCTGGAAATGGAGGCTTGTAAGTAAAGGCTGCACCATGCCATGGGCCTCTCCAGCTGCACTCGATATGGCCTGCCCTCCTTCCTAACGCAAAGCCAGTCACACTCAACCACACAGGTGTCAATGGTGAGCAAGCTACAAATCTTAAGCACAGCACAGCAGTTATTTAACCCTCCTTGCATTTTTTTTTGAAAAGCCCAGAAGATGCCAAAAGTCAGTTAACATACAGATTTTTAAAAACTACATCTGTAAGAAACTTTTTGTCCCCACGATATTCAGGGTAATCACCAGTCACGAGCTTTTGGTATTTTTTCCCTTTCTTTATTCTGTCTTTCAGATTTTCTCTATCAAGAGGTCTCCAGCCTGGGGCAGTGGCACGTGCCTGTAGTCTCAGCTCCTCAGGAGTCCGAGGCAGGACGATCCCTTCAGTCAAAGAGTTCAAGGCCAGCCTGGCAACATGGTGAGACCCTTTCTCAAAAAATAAAAAAAAGAAAGATAAGAAAAAAGACTTTCCAAATGATACTAATTACCTCATCCCCAAATCAACATACAGGTCCATAAAAAGGTGAAATGGGAGCTGTTAGTGTTTGACGATTTAGGCAAAGTTAACATGAAGTTTCTCTTACCTCACAAAAAGCACCTCTTTTATTTGATTATTTCTAAGTCATCTTGATGAAGCTGCATTTCTTTCACCATTCCTTTAAAGGGTTTAGCTATAAATAAAAAAGTAAAATTAGGCTGGGCATGGTGGCTCACACCTGTAATCCCAGCACTTTGAGAGGCTGAGGTGGCTGGATCACCTGAGGCCAGGAGTTAAAGACCAGCCTGACCAATATGGTGAAACCCCGTCTCTACTAAAAATACAAAAATTAGCTGGGTGTGGTGGCGTGCTCCCAGCCACTCAGGAGGCTGAGACAGGAGAATTGCTTGAACCCGGGAGGTGGAGGTTGCAGTGAGCCGAGATCATGCCACTGCACTCCACCCAGGGCAACAGAGTGAGATTCTGTCTTTAAAAAAAACAAACAAAAAAAAAAAAAAATTGAAATCAACAATTTAGTCTAATCAGTCTTATCAACTATACAAAAATTTGGGGTGTTGTACTAAGTGATACTTCTTTAAAAAGTTTACTTTTAAAAATAATATCTGTAAAGTTTTGGGAAGTGATTAACACGGATGTTTATAATGAACAAATATGGTCATGCACTGGATAACATTGTCTCAGTCATTGATGGACCACATATACAATAGTGGTCTCATAAGATTATAATGCTGTATTTTTACTGTACCTTTTCTATGTTTAGATAAACAAATACTTACCGTTGTGCTACAACTGCCTACAGTATTCAGCACAGTCACATGCTGTGCAGATTTGTGGTCTAGGAGCAACAGTCTGTACCATAGAGCCTAGGTGTGCAGTAGGCTTTGCCATCTGGGTTTCTGAAGTACACTCTGTAATGTTTGGACAATGAAAAAATCACGTAACAATGCTTTTCCCAGCAGGTGTCCCCATCGTGAAGCAACACATAACAGTATACTTCAATATGTATTACAGCAAATACCATCACTACAGACATCTGGTCAAAGCCAAGGTTCACCTATTGAGAGAGCAACTGATGGGCATGCTCCAGTGTGCTGCTTAGCGCCAGCTGTAGCCCATGCGCAGGATACGTGTGCATGAGGTGGGTGAGTCATGAGCTCCACCTGTCCACACAGCAGGAGCCACGGGGCAGCTGGGGGGACACAAGACATTCTCCAAGACAATGCTGGTCTTAAAAGTACCAGAGGTTGGCTGGGTGCAGTGGCTCGTGCTTGTAATCCCAGCACTTTGAGAGGCCAAGGCGAGTGGATCACTTGAGACCAGGAGTTTGAGACCAGCCTGGCCAACATGATGAGACCCCATCTCTACCAAAAATACAAAAAAATTAGCTGGGTGTGGTGGCACACACCTGTAGTCCCAGCTACTTGAGAGGCTGAGGCAGGAGAATTGCTTGAACCTGGGAGGCGGAGGTTACAGTGAGTCAAGATCACACCATTGCACTCCAATCCAGCCTGGGCAACAAGAGCGAAACTCCATCTCAAAAAAAGTGCCGGAGGTCTCCGTGGACTCTCACAGCAGTCCCGGATAAGCCCTGTGGCATTTGTGACAATAATGTCCTCTGATCAGGCAATTTACACTGCTCTTCCTGTCCACATTGACTCTTTTGAGAGTAATTCTGTTAGTTACATTTTACAGATGAGAAAACTGAGCCAGGTTGCTGTGGACAGTATACCAGGTTGAATACTGTCCCCAACAAAATTCATGTCCACTTGGACTCTGTGACTGACCTTATTTGGAAATAGGGTCTTTACAGGTGTAAGCAAGTTAAGATAAGGGCACAGGCTAGAATAGGGTGGCCCTAACTCCAAGACTGGTGTCCTTCTAAAAAGAGAGAACTTAGGCACAGAGACAGGGGAATAAACAGCCGTGTGGAGATGGAGGCAGAGACTGGAGTAATGCAGCCACACCCCAAGGAGCACCAAGCATCGCTAGCAGCCCCAGAAGCTGAGAGGCATGGAAGGATCCCCTGAGCCTGTGAGGGGGGTGGCCCAGCTGATGCCCTGACTTTGGACTTCTGACCTCCAGAGCTATGAGAGAAAAATCTGTTGTTTAAGCCCCCCAGTTTGTGGCAGTTGGTTACAGCAGCCCTGGGAAGCTCCTAGAGAGAGGTTAGGTCATCTCTTTCCAGAAAGACAGCGAGAGGCAGGGTCAGGACTCGAACCCACGCCATCCAACTCCAGAAGCAGCACTTTCTTGACCGCCGTGCACATGGCATCCATGTGGTCAGTTACTTCTCTTACACCTGTCCATATTTTCACCTTTAAGCCAAAATCCACATTTTATGCTAATTTTAATTCTATCTGCCTTTTTCAAATTCTCCATTACTATGGTTTTGCTAAAGGTTACTGTTGGGGGAAACTGGGCAAAACGTAAAGGGATCTCTCTGTATTATTTCTTACTATTGCATGAGTGTCTTCAATTAGCTTCCAAAAATGTGCCATCTGACATTTCCTGGGCTTCTTTCTCACTGAGTTCCATATCATTAATCTAACAAATTCTTTATTTTTTTTTCCTTAAAATAGTTGCTCAATACCACTAAGGTTTGATCTCCATAAGTAACAATAGAGAGAGGGACAGAAGATTCCTGGGACCTGTCAGGTAGTGAGTTACGGACCGTGGCCCCACCCTCACTGTAAATACCCATTGGTACAGAGATCAGAGAACAGAACAAGCAAGGCCTGAATTATTTAAAAAACAAACAAACAAAAAAACAAAAAATGGCCAGCTAAAGAAAACACTTGAGCTGGAACTTAACAGGTCATCTGTAGCTCATCTTTATTTCTTTTCCTTTCTTTTTTTAAATTTATTTGTGTTTGTTTTTGAGACGGAGTCTCACTCTTTTGCCCAGGCTGTAGTGAGTGCAGTGGCGCAATCTTGGTTCACTGTAACCTCTGCTTCCCAGGTTCAAGTAATTCTCTTGCCTTAGCCTCCCGAGTAGCTGGAACTACAGGTGTGCACCACCATGCCCGGCTAATTTTTGTACTTTTAGTAGAGACAGAGTTTCACCATGTTTGCCAGGCTGGAATTCCTGACCTCAAGAGATCCGCCTGCCTCGGGATTATAGGCGTGAGCCACCTTGCCTGGCCTATGATACCTTTTAATTTAAATGTAGCTTCAAAAGGTAAATAATTGAAGCTTTGTTTTATTTCCCCTTTAAATAACTTGAATTTTTTTCTTTAAAAATTTGTGTATTTGTGGCTGGGCGCAGTGGCTCACGCCTGTAATCCCAGCACTGTGCAGGGGGCTGAGGCGGGCAGATCACAAGGTTGAGAGATTGAGACCATCCTGGCTAACATGGTGAAACCCTGTCTGTACTAAAAATACAAAAATTAGCTGGGCGTGGTGGCCTGCACCTGTAGTCCAGCTACTCAGGAGGCTGAGGCAGGAGTATGGCTTGAACCCGGGAGGCAGAGCTTGCAGTGAGCCGAGATCATGCCACTGCACTCCAGCCTGGCAACAGAGCGAGACTGTCTCAAAAAAAAAAAAAAAAAAAAAAAAAAAAAAAAAAGAATTATGTATTTGTATGTCCCCATTGAGTTAAGTGGTAGGATAAATGTATGTTGTTAAAAGCAATTTCTCAGAATTCTATTAAGCAATGAAAGACAAGATCCAGTCATGCAAGTGTTACAAAAAATACTGTGTATAGATTAGTACATCACATAGGGTTTGGTACATATCTAAATTCATGCTTCTATTTCACTGTTATTTGAAACAGTTTTATATCATATTAAACAGGGAAATTACAATTTAATTTCACGGGGGTAGGGGCAATGCATGGAATTTTTTTTTTTTTTTTTTGAGACAGAGTCTCGCTCTGTCACCAGGCTGGAGTGCAATGGTGCAATCTCGGCTCACTGCAACCTCCATCTCCCTGGTTCAAGTGATTCTCCTGCCTCAGCCTCCCAAGTAGCTGGGCCTATAGGCGCGTACCACTATGTCTGGCTAAGTTTTGTATTTTTAGTAGAGACGGGGTTTCACCATGATGGCCAGGATGGTCTCGATCTCTTGACCTCATGATCCACCCGCCTCGGCCTCCCAAAGTGTGGGGATTATAGGTGTGAGCCACCACGCCTGGCCCCAAAATTTTAAGTGTTTGTTTCACATTCACTACCTTAAAAAAAAACTAGTTATTTGTCACTGAAAACATTTAAAACGTTGAAATCGCGTTTTCAAGTATATTTGATGCTAATGCTGTCATCACTTGCAGTTTGATTCACTAATAGCACATCTAAGTAGTTTAATAGTTTTGTTATCTGGCTGGGCGCGGTGGCTCACACCTGTAATTCCGGCACTTTGGGAGGCTGAAGTAGGCAGCCTTGAGGCCAGGAGTTCAAGACCAGCCTGGCCAACATGATGGGACCCTGTCTCTACTAAAAATATAAAAATTAGCCTGGCATGGTGGCACATACTTGTAATCCCAGCTACTTGGGAGGCTGAGGCAGGAGAATTACTTGAACCCAGGAGGCAGGGGTTGCAGTCACTGGAGATCACGCGAGACTCTGTCTCAAAAAAAAAAAAAAAAAAAAGTTTTATTATCTATTTATCTATTTGGAAAATGTTTTGGAGTTGTGAATTATTTCTCCTCTTTTTCTTCTAGAGTTACACAAATCCAAGCACCTTTGTTGTGGTGTAGAGAAAAGTGTCACAATTTTTGTTTATCTTACCTTCTCAACTCTCTCTGGGGGTACTTTGCAAATAATTGAGTCCAAACAGAGGTACCAAATGACCTATGAACTCTATGCTTAGTAAATATATTAAACCTGAATAACTTAAAATATGCATTTTTTAAATAGAAAATTTGATTTTAATTGAGAATTGTGTCTTTTAGTGTAATTTTCATAGGGACTTCTAATTTTTCTAATGAATGTTGGCTACACTTTTTTTTAATGGAATGAATTTCAAGTCATAATAATCAGAAAAGTTTTAGTTTTGCTTTTACAGTATGGACTGAACTCAGATAATTAAACACTGTTGTGAATCTTAACAAGAGGCTTTTTTTGTGTTAAGATGATATCAGCCTATGTACAGTGAATTGAAGAAGCTTCAGTCTTATCAGAGTTTTTGCACATTTTAGTTCATTAAAGTCTGAATTAACTGTTCCAGATTTTCTTTATCTGTATTTGGAAATATAATTTTGTAAAATCAATGTCTTACCTTTTTGATACAATAGATCATGTCACGTTTTAATAAAACAAGAAGCACTTTTATCTTTCGTTTTTCAGGGAAGGGATGAACATTTAATTGTTTACATTTTGTTATCACTGTTATGCAATGCTTATTTTATGTTGCTTTATAAGTAAGTTTACATGTACCAGAATAAGTATCTGCTCATGTAATCTACCTGTGACTGTTTTACTGTCCCCTCCAGTCACTTCAGAGTATGCTGAAATTGACCAGGCGTGGTGGCTCACACCTGTAATCCCAGCACTTTGGGAGGCTGAGATGGGTGGATCATGAGGTCAGGAGTTCGAGACCAGCCTGACCAACACGGTGAAACCCTGTCTCTACTAAAAATACAAAAATTAGCCAGGCGTGGTGGCATGCGCCTATAATCCCAGTTACTCAAAAGGCTGAGGCAGGAGAATCGCTTGAACCCAGGAGATGGAGGTTGCAGTGAGCCACGATCATGCCGTTGCACTCTAGCCTGGGCAACAGAGCGAGACTCCGTCTCAAAAAAAGAAAAAAAAAAAATTATGCTGAAATTTACCACTATTGGGATGAATGATCACTATTCACCAAGTGTATCTTAACATGCAAATGTTTAAGAAATAAGCATAATAAGGAGATAGCTTGGGTTAATAGGATTCTCATAGTTTTTTTCCCCTATGAAACATAAGTAATGATTTTAGTGTATTTATTATGGAATATACTCATTTAAAAAGGACTTTAAGGCCAGGCGCGGTGGCTCAAGCCTGTAATCCCAGCACTTTGGGAGGCCGAGAGGGGCGGATCACGAGGTCAGGAGATCGAGATCATCCTGGCTAACACGGTGAAACCCCGTCTCTACTAAAAAATACAAAAAAAAAAAAAAAAAAAAAAAAACTAGCCAGGCGAGTTGGCGGGCGCCTGTAGTCCCAGCTACTTCGGAGGCTGAGGCAGAAGAATGGCCAGGAGAATGGCGTAAACCCGGGAGGCGGAGCTTGCAGTGAGCTGAGATCCGGCCACTGAACTCCAGCCCGGGTGACAGAGCGAGATTCCCTCTCTAAAATAAAGTAAAATAAAATAAAATAAAATAAAATAAAATAAAAAGGACTTTAAGAAATTGTACTTTGGGAGGCAGAGGCGGGTGAATCATGAGGTCAGGAGTTCGAGACTAGCCTGGCCAAGATGGTGAAACCCCATCTCTACTAAAAATACAAAAATTAGCCAGGCGCAGTGGTGGGTGCCTGTAATCCCAGCTGCTCTGGAGGCTGAGGCAGGAGAATCGGTTGAACCCGGGAGGCAGAGGTTGCAGTGAACTGAGATCTCGCCACTGCACTCTAGCCTAGCTGACAGAGCAAGACTCCGTCTCAAAAAATTAAAAAAAAGAAGTTGTGGATGTGAATAATACATTCCTCTAATAAAAATTTAAATTGTATAATAGCTTAATAAAGTATTTACATTCATTGATTGATTTTTTTTTTTTTTTCTTTTTTTTAACGACAGAGTCCTGCTCTGTCACCCAGGCTGGATTTCAATGGCATGCGATCTCCACTTACTGCAACCTCTACCTCCTGGGTTCAAGCAGTCTTCCCACCTCATACTCCCAACTTGCTGGGCCTACAGGCGTGTGGGTTACCATGCTGGGATAATTTTTGTAATTTTCTGTAGAGATATGGTTTCATCATTGTTGCCCAGGCTCTGTGCTCAAGCAATTGGCCTGCGTCAGCCTCCCAAAGTGCTGGGATTACAGGCACGAGCCATTGCGCCTGGCCTCAGTTATCCTTTCTATTACATCCTATGATGTTTTCATAGACTACAAGACATCAATTTCTTTTTTTTTTTTCTTTTCTTTTTTTGAGACGGAGTCTCCCTCTGTCGCCCAGGCTGGAGTGCAGTGGCCTGATCTCGGCTCACTGTAAGCTCCGCCTCCCGGGTTCATGCCATTCTCCTTCCTCAGCCTCCCGAGTAGCTGGGACTACAGGCGCCCGCCACCGCGCCCGGCTATATTTTTGTATCTTTTAGTAGAGACGGGGTTTCACCGTGTTAGCCAGGATGGTCTCGATCTCCTGACCTTGTGATCCGCCAGTCTCGGCCTTCCAAAGTGCTGGGATTACAGGCTTGAGCCACCGCGCCCGGCCCAATTTCTTCTTAATAATTGTCAATCTGGCCTGGCACAGTGGCTCATGCCTGTAATCCCAGCACTTTGGGAGGCCAGGGCAAGCAGATTACCTGAGGTCAGGGGTCCAAGACCAGCCTGGCCAACGTGGCAAAACCCCCTCTCTAGTAAAAATTAGCCGGGTGTGGTGGTGTGTGCCTGTAATCCCAGCTACTTGGGAGACTGAGGCAGGAGAATCACTTGAACCCAGAAGTCAGAGGTTGCAGTGAGCCAAGATCATGCCACTGCCCTCCAGCCTGGGCAACAGAGTGAGACTGTCTCAAAATAATAATGATGATAATAATAATAATAATAATAATAATCTGGTTAAAGAGGTAACAATGATCTATCTATTAATGCTTTGGGAAAACAAGTTGGGTTGCCTTTGAAGGCCAGGGTTCTTAGTTCATTCAAAAATACTTATTTAATTTACAGCATGTGCCAAGCATTTTTAGCTTCCCAGTATACAGCTGTGAACCAATCAGATAAGGCCCTAACCATTTTCAGCCTTCTGTCTAGTTGGGGTGGGATGGGGGCTTAATTAAGATAGAGATATAGAAAAATGTGCATCTAAATAATGTAAGTATGGAGTTGAGAGGAAGCAACTAACAATATGTTAGAGATCTTAGAAGTCATATTTTGCAGTCTTGTAACCTATATTTGACCTTTAAGTTTGGGTAATATTAATAGTTGCAGATAGCGTAAAAAAGCCTTAATTTTTCACTTTCCTTGCTGGTAAAGGTAAGTTTATTTAGACTGTCCATTTATTTATTTATTTATTTACTTATTTATTTATTTTTGAGACAGAGTCTCACTCTGTTGTCCAGGCTGGAGTGCAGTGGTGCAATCTCAGCTCACTGCAAGCTCTGCCTCCTGGGTTCACGCCATTCTCCTGCCTTAGCCTCCTGAGTAGCTGGGTCCACAGGCGCCCGCTGCCACGACCGGCTGAATTTTTTTTTTTTTTTTTTGTATTTTTAGTAGAAATGGGGTTTCACTGTATTAGCCAGGATGGTCTCAATCTCCTGACCTCATGATCCGCCCGTTTCAGCCTCCCAAAGTGCTGGGATTACAGGCTTAAGCCACTGCGCCGGCCTAGACTGTCCATTTAAAGTAGTGTTTAACATGGCTGGGTGTGGTGGTTTCCACCTGTAATCCCAGGACTTTGGGAGGCTGAGGCGGGCAGATCACTTGAGGTCAGGAGTTTGAGACCAGCCTGGCCAACATGGTGAAACTCAGTCTGCCAAAAACACAAAAGTTAGCTGGGTGTGGTGGCAGGCGCCTGTAGTCCCAGCTACTCAGGAGGCTGAGGTAGGAGAATCACTTGAACTCAGGAGGCAGAGGTTGCAGTGAGCCGAGATCGTGCCACTGCACTCTAGCCTGGGTGACAGAGTGAGACTCTGTCTCAAATAAATAATAAATAAATACATACAGAAATAAAAATAAAAGTAGTGTTTAACATAACAATCCTGTGAAAGTGATTCTATTACAGATTCACAAGCAAATTAGCTGCACACTCTTTCCTGTATTTTACAATTTAGCACAATTTTAGGCCTCAGTCTTCTCTTCAAATCACTGACGTTTTAAATTTGGCAATGAATAGGAAGTTACTTTTGACTTAGGGAGTGGTTATATTATTACTTTAAAAACGTGTTAATATTTTAGGACAGTTTGGAGCCTCTATCTTTTTTTTTAAGTTAATATTTCAATATTCATTACGTATTCCAGCAGCTTCTAAGTGGAAATAGTATTTAGGCAATTAAATTGGCATATGTTTTCAGGAATTTTCTTTCATTTTTAAGTTTTGTCATCATTGAGGTTAATTTTTTTTACCTGGTGTTCATTTATGATAGATATAAACAGTCTGTGAAGTGAAATAGTCTTAAGTATAACGTGTGATGCACCTGTAAATAAATGAAAATGGTGTGCACCATGTCGCTTTACTATGGGAACTGTACTGGAAGATTTATGAAAGCATGTGAAATTGTACCTAAAATTGTGTTATTAGTGACTATAAGCAGCAGTGCTAAATCTTGTTATTGAACTTGATGAATGAATGCATTTAGTCTAGTCACAGTTACTTTGGTTTAAATGCATGTGTCTTTAGGGTTTGTATTAGTTTTCGTACTGCTCTAGAGACCCCAGACTGGGTAATTTATAAAGTGATTTAATTGACTCACAGTTCCACGGGGCTGGGGAGGCCTCAGGAAACTTACAGTCATGGTGGAAGAAGAAGAGGCACATCTTACATGGTGGCAGACAAGAGATAATGAATGAGCTAAGGCAGAAGAGCCCCTTATGAAACCATCAGATCTTGTGAGAACTCACTCACTTTTATGAGAACAGTATGGGGGAAACACCCCCATAATCTAATCACCTCCCACCAGGTCCCGCTCTAAACACATGGGGATTATATGGATTACAATTGGAGATGAGATCTGGGTGAGGACAGAGCCAAACCATATCAGGGTTTTATTTTTTATTTTTTTTAATTTTATTTTTGAGACAAGAGTCTCACTCTTCCCAGGCTGGAGTGCAGTGGCATGATCTCGGCTCACTGCAAGCTCCGCCTCCCGGGTTCACGCCATTCTCCTGCCTCAGTCTCCCGAGTAGCTGGGACTACAGGTGCCCGCCACCACGTCTGGCTAATTTTTTGTATTTTTAGTAGAGATGGGGTTTCACCGTGTTAGCCAGGATGGTCTCAATCTCCTGACCTCGTGATCTACCCGCCTCGGCCTACCAAAGTGCTGGGATTACAGGCTTGAGCCATTGCGCCTGGCCCGTATCAGGGTTTTTAAAAATGTGTTTGTAATTTGTACTCTTGGCAGGGTATTCTTGGGCTGCAGGGGTGGTTGTCAATGTGTGATTTGTGTTTTTATTTTATAGAATAATGTACTGATTTTTATAAGTGATAGATAATTCTGATAACTGTATATTTGATAACCTTATATTAAAATATTTTGCACTGGAACTTCTTTCATTAATTGTAACATGCTAACAAACTGATAGTGGTTTAAAAATAACTCATTTAACAACAACAACAAAAGAAAAAAGGTTAAAAGTAAACATTTTTATGGGAAATTTCTTATCCAAAATTCTTTCAAGATTTTACCTTATTTAGTGACTAGTTCTATATTTTTGCATGAGGAATAAATATGTCTCTGGTAGGAAAAAAAAAAAACTATTGCTATTAATAGTTATATGAACCTTTTAGAACCTAATCCAACACCAGAGAACTAAGGCTAAAGAAATGCTAGATTGCAGCCCCAGTGACCAGACATGAATATAAGAAGGAAAACAGGCTGGGTGTGGTGGCTCACGCCTGTAATCCCAACATTTAATATATATATATAAATATATATAAATATATATTTAGGCCGGGCGTGGTGGCTCACGTCTGTAATCCCAGCACTTTGGGAGGCCGAGATGGGCGGATCACGAGGTCAGGAGATCGAGACCATCCTGACTAACACAGTGAAACCCCGTCTCTACTAAAAATACAAAAATTAGCCGGGCGCGGTGGCGGGCGCCTGTAGTCCCAGCCACACGGGAGGCTGAGGCAGGAGAATGGCATGAACCCGGGAGGCGGAGCTTGCAGTGAGTAGAGATCGCGCCACTGCGCTCCAGCCTGGGAGACAGAGCGAGACTCCGTCTCAAAAAAAAAAAAAATATATATATATATATATATATATTTATATATATATTATAAAGTGATTTAATTGACTCACAGTTCCACGGGGCTGTGGAATATATAAAATATATATAAAAATATATATAAATATATATATTTTATATATAAAATATATAAAAAATATTTATATATTTTATATATAAAATATATAAAAATATATATTTTGTATATAAAATATATAAAAATATATATTTTGTATATAAAATATATAAAAATATTTATATATTTTATAAATATATATAAAATATTTATATATTTTATAAATATATATAAAAAATATATATATTTTTAAAGACGGAGTCTCACTCTTACCCAGACTGGAGTGCAGGGCACCATTGTGGTTCACTGCAACCTCTGCCTCCCAAGCAGTTGGGACTACAGGCACATATCACCATGCCTGTTTTTTTTGTTTTCTGGTTTTTTTTTTTTGTATTTTTAGTAGAGATGGGGTTTCACCATGTTGGCCAGGCTGGTCTTGAACTCCTGACCTCAGGTGATCCACCCGCCTCAGACTCCCAAAGTGCTGGGATTACAGGCATGAGCCACACGCATTTTTTGAGACCGAGGTGGGTGGATCGCTTGAGTCCAGGAGTTTGAGACCAGCCTGGCCAACAAGGTGAAACTCAGTCTCTGCCAAATATACAAAAATTAGCTGGGCATGGTGGCAGGCGCTTTAGTCCCAGCTACTCAGGTGGCTGAGATGGGAAGATCACTTGAGCTCAGGAGGCTGAGGCTGCAGTGAACTGTGAGGAAATCACTGTACTCCAGCCTAGGCGACAGAGTAAGACCCTGTCTCAAAAAAAAAAAGACAACGATATTCAAAATAGCAATAGCAAACCATCCAGGAATTCCAGTATTTAACTGACTTTCAAGGTGGCTGCTCCTGAACCGAAGGAAGAACTACCAAGCAAGCTTCCCCCAAAGTGAGGCACTCACATTCCTTCCTGGAAGTAGAAGTGTGGAGTGGCCACCCTGCCTCGCCTTGCCTGACAGGAGTGACCACTGGTCACTCATCTCTGAATGGCGTACCTGGCATGGTATCAAAGCCTTCTCATGGCCATTGAGCCTAAGGTAGAAGTCATACTGGTTTAAAACACTTCTGAATGTATGGAAGAATCTAGTTCTTTTAAAAAAGATGCAAGGGGCCAGGCATGGTGGCTTATGCCTATAATCCCAGTACTTTGAGAGGCTGAGGCAGGCAGATCACCTGAGGTCAGGAGTTTTAGACCAGCCTGGCCAATATGGTGAAACCCCATCTCTACTAAAAATACCAAAAATTAGCTGAGCATAGTGGCAGGCACCTGTAATTCCAGCTACTCAGGAGGCTGAGGCAGGAGAATCCCTTGAACCTGGGAGGTGGAGAGTGCAGTGAGCTGACATTGTGCCATTGCACTCCAGCCTGGGCAACAAGAGCAAAACACTGTCTCAAAAACAAAAACAAAAACAAAAACAAAGAAAACAAAAAAACTAGAAAGTTTGAGAAGCAGAAATATTTTGAATTTTGGATAACAATGGCTTTACTCTTTCTTTTCTTCTTTTTTGGGGGACAGTTTCGTGCTTGTTTGCCAGGCTGGAGTGCAATGGCGAGATCTTGACTCACCACCACCTCTGCCTCCCCGGTTCAAGCAATTCTCCTGCCTCAGCTTCCGGAGTAGCTGGGATTACAGGCATGTGCCACCACACCCGGCTAATTTTGTATTTTTAGTAGAGATGGGGTTTCTTCATGTTGGTCAGTCTGGTCTTGAACTCCCGACCTCGGGTGATCTGCCCAACTCGGCCTCCTGAAGTGCTAGGATTATAGGCATAAGCCACCATGCCCAGCCCCTGGTTTACTCATTTTAAGTGCTATTTGAGCCTCAACAATTAAATTTGTCCGATTGGGTGGCACACTGTCCACCTCCAATGGCATGTTACATTATCAAACTGGACTGATGCATTTCTGAGTTACTGGTTTATTTTTTGAGACAGAGTCTCATTCCATTGCCCTGGTTGGAGTGCAGTGGTGCGATCACAGCTCACTGCGGCTTTGATTGCCCTGGGCTCAAGTGATCTTCCCACCTCAGCCTCCTGAGTAGCAGAGGCCACAGGCGCACACCACCAGGACCGGCTAATATTTTTATTTTTAGCAGAGACAGGGTTTCACTATGTTGCCCAGGTTGGTCTCAAACTCCTGGGTTTAAGCTATCCTCCCAGCTCAGCCTCCCAAAGTGCTGGGATTACAGGTGTGAGCCACCATGCCCGGCCTAAGTTACTCTTTTCTTTTTTAAGTTAAAAACCCCTCTGTGCTTGATATTTTTTCAGTAATATAAAAATGCCAGCATAAAGGAAATGAAATACAAAGAACTTGACCCAGGCACCAAGTTGAGAAAGAGGCTCAGTGTGCTTCTGTATCTTTTATCTTTAGCCTACCATCCTCAAAATAAATAAATTAATAAATAGGAAGGAAGCATATTTTTATGTAAGATTATTTAATATGTTACTGATTTCATATAGCCCTTGGTAAGTTGGGAAACTAACATTCCCATCAGGTCCCTAGAGATGAGACACCAAAAACAACAAATGAGAAGAACTTTCCAAATAATCATCAAACCTTTATGGAAACACTGGCAAATGTTTAACAGTTTGAAGAAGGCATCTAGCTCTGTGTAGTCAACATTTCCTTCCACAAGTCAAAAGACTTGTCAAAAGTGCTTCTCCTTTGGCCGGGCGCGGTGGCTCAAGCCTGTAATCCCAGCACTTTGGGAGGCCAAGACGGGCAGATCACGAGGTCAGGAGATCGAGACCATCCTGGCTAACACGGTGAAACCCCGTCTCTACTAGAAAATACAAAAAACTAGCCGGGCGAGGTGGCGGGCGCCTGTAGTCCCAGCTACTCGGGAGGCTGAGGCAGGAGAATGGCATAAACCTGGGAGGCGGAGCTTGCAGTGAGCTGAGATCCGGCCACTGCACTCCAGCCTGGGCGACAGAGCGAGACTCCGTCTCAAAAAAAAAAAAAAAAAAAAAAAAGTGCTTTTCCTTAAACAAGCACTGGAGTAAAGAAGATAAAATATTTGTACTACACGTGTTACTTGCTTAGAAAATTGTACTTTTCCAGAATGTCTGGTGATTTCTGATTTCAGATGAACTTGGTATTCACACACACACACACTTAGTCCTTTCTCTTCACCTCTTTCCCTTAATGCTGTCAGCAGGAAATTGCCTTGAGCTCCTACCAAGTCACAAGCACAGCCTCCGTTGGCCAGATTTGTAGGTAGATTGCCTAAGATTGATTTTTGACAGCTGGATTTTTAAGAGCTGAATTAGGGAAAAAAACTAAAGGGCTGGATGTACCGGCAAATACAACATCGCTCACACAGATGGACAAGTACCAAGTAATTTTCTTAAGTTCAATTAAAAAACCAAAAGCTCAATATCACATTTTAAAAAGTTGAGTCCTGCCGGGCGCAGTGGCTCAAGCCTGTAATCCCAGCACTTTGGGAGGCCGAGGCGGGCAGATCACAAGGTCAGGAGACCCAGACCATCCTGGCTAACACAGTGAAACCCTCTCTCTACTAAAAAATACAAAAAACTAGCCGGGCGAGGTGGTGGGCACCTGTAGTCTCAGCTACTTGGGAGGCTGAGGCAGGAGAATGGCATAAACCCGGGAGGCGGAGCTTGCAGTGAGCTGAGATCTGGCCACTGCACTCTAGCCTGGGTGACAGAGCGAGACTCCGTCTCAAAAAAAAAAAAAGAAAAAAAAAAAAGAAAAAAAAAAAAAAAAGAGTCCTCACTAACGTCAACTCTGAAGTATCTCCGGTGAGGAACTACTATGTTATAGAAGACCCGCCTTCCATTACGTGCTTTTTTGTAAGAAAAATGCTACAAGCCTGTCATTCTCTCACCCAGCAAGCAACTCTAGGAGCTGGCAGTGCTGGGCGAGGCCACTTTCTTGGGCCTTCAGGGAAGCCGTGGGTGTTTCTGACATGAAGGCCTGGAGAAGCAACACACATTTCATTCACTTCTCCTGATCCCCCTCCGCTGTCTCAGAATGATCAATCTGAAATCAGCCTCTCGTCCTCACCCACGAGCGCTGAGAAGGGAGGCAGTAACCCACTTGTCAGCCTCTTCACAGCCCCTCATTGGGCACACACTTGGGCCTCATGCCTCGCCAGGTGCTGACTACAATATACCTGACCATGAAAACATTTGAAATGAAATCAGTCATATATTGACAAAAAGAGCCAAACTCTGTTTTTTTTGTTTTTTGAGACGAAGTCTCACACTGTCGCCTGGGCTGGCGTGCAGTGGGGTGATCTCAGCTCACTGCAGCCTCCACCTCTTGGGTTCAAGCGATTCTCCTGCCTCAGCCTCCCGAGTAGCTGGAACTACAGACGCCCACCACCACGCCCGGCAATTTTTGTATTTTTAGTAGAGAGGAGGTTTCACTATGTTGGCCAGGCTGGTCTCGAACTCCTGACCTTGTGATCTGCCCGCCTCAGCCTCCCAAAGTGCTGGGACTACAGGCATGAGCCACTGTGCCTGCCCAAAACAAGTCAACTTTTTAAATGAAGAAATTTAAACAAACACTGAACATTTGATGATTTTGAAAAATTACTGTTTTTTCAAAGTCATATTATTATGGCTATGTTTTTAAAGAAAGCCCTTATCTTCTTGAGGTATACTGAAATATTTAAAAATGAGATGACAAATGTCTGGTGTTTCCAAAATAATCCTTTTTTGGAAAAGGGGTAAGAGTGAAATATGACTGATTATGAGTTGGTAATTGTTGGAACTTGGGGTTCATTTTTCTAGACTCTACTTTTTAATGTATTTGAAACTTTATTACTAATTACTATCACTTTTATTAATACTGACTACATAAATAAAAGTTTCAACAAATGAAAAATTCAAGACACCCCCAAAAGGGAACAATGACATTTTCATACATGATTTCGTCTACTATTTAAATATCTAAGTGGAGGACAGTTGAGGGTGTGACATGGAATACTGGGGTAGAATTTTTTTTTTTTGAAACAGAGTCTTGCTGTGTTGTCCAGGCTGGAGTGCTGTGTTGCCTAGGCTGCTCTTGAACTCCTGGGCTCAAGTGATCCTCCTGCCTTGACCTCCCAAAGTGTGGGATTCCAGACCTGAGCTGCCATGCCCAACCTGGTTTAATTTCATTATACATTCATACATACACACATACATACATACATCTATTTATTTAAGATAGGGTTTCGCTCTGTCACCCAGGCTGGAGTGCAGTGATGCAAGCACAGCTCAATGAAGCTTCAACCTCCGGGGCTCAAGCAGTCCTCCCACCTCAGCCTCCCAAGTAGCTGGGACCTTAGCTGTGTGCCACCATGCTTGGCTACTTTTTGTAGTTTTTGTAGAGATGGGGTCTTGCTATATTTCCCAGGCTGGTCTTGAACTTCTAGGCTCAAGCAGTCCTCCCACTTCAGTCTCCCAAACTGCTGAGATGACAGGCATGAGCCATCATGTCTGGTCCCAAGGCTTATTTTTACTTCTAGTGTAGTTCAGCCTTAAGACTGTACCAGCAGATAGAGATGGAAAAGTAAGATGAATCGAATATCAAATTATATTTATAAATAAAGCAGTTACTAATTAATGTCTTTCTTTCTCTTTCTTTCTTTCTTTCTTTCTTTCTTTCTTTCTTTCTTTCTTTCTTTCTTTCTTTCTTTCTTTCTTTTCTTTCTCTTTCTTTTCTTTCTTTTGACAGAGTCTTGCTGTTACCTATGCTGGAGTGCAGTGGCACAATCTCTGCTCACTGCAACCTCCACATCCCAGGTTCACAACATTCTCCTACCTCAGTCTCCTGAGTAGCTGGGACTACAGGCGCCCGCTACCATGCCCAACTCATTTTTTTGTATTTTTTGTAGAAATGGGGTTTCACCGTGTTCTGTAGGATGGTCTCGATCTCCTGACCTTGTGATCTGCCTGGCCTCAACCTCCCAAAGTGCTGGGATTATAGGCGTGAGCCAGCATGCCTGACCATGTGGTTTTTTTTTAAAACCTCTTTTTTTATTCTGGGTTAGATCATTCCCTGGCTGTCTTTACCCTAGCATCAGTGAATCCTGCAGTCACTACAGCCCCCTGCGAGGTCAGATATTTTCATCACCAAGTGGATCTTTATTTTTTATCTAACATTTACAATTCTGCCAGTTCTGACTCTTAAATTCTCTTTGCCTTGAATTCCAGGATCCATCTCTGATGTTCAGTGAAGACTACCAGAACAGTCTGCTAGAGCAGTACCATCTGAGTCTGGATCAAGAACACAGAAAATACATGGTTGGAGAGCTCATCTGGAATTTTGCCGATTTCATGACTAACCAGTGTAAGTGGCAGTTTGGCTCATGGGATAATGTACCCGTCCTCATTTTTTCAGGTTGCCTTGCCCTTTCGGGACATTTTGGTTGTAAGAATATTGGAAACAAAGTGAGGAAGCTGGTTTAATCCATGTTGGTTGCGCTGAGGATTTTCTAGGTAAAGGAAGTGGTGCTTAGGAAGTAGGAAAGCAGTCAGGCCCCCGCTTCCCAAATACAGTCAAAAAGCAAACAGGGGATTCTCCTACAGTGATGTGGACAGGGCTTGCTTGCCTTTTTCTTGTCTATTTCATAGCCAAGGAGGAAGGAAAAACTGGACCTCATTATGGATTTACTTTTGGGATACACTGATTATTCCAGAGGAAGGCACAAAGCCTGAGAAGCTTAAGGTATTTGAGTGTGTTTTATATTACTCACTTGCAAAAAGTAGGCTCATCAAACACAGGTGAGTTTCAACGTATCTTGACTATGGCAGCGTTTAAAAGTCTTCAGACTGGGCATGGTGACTCATGCCTGTAATCCCAGCGCTTTGGGAGGCCAAGGTGGGAGGATCCCTTGAAGCCAGGAGTTTGAGACCAGCCTGTTAAGCAGAGCAAGACCCCATCTCTACAAAAAATAAGCACATTAGCTGGGTGTGGTGGTGTGTTCCTGTAGTTCCAGCTGCTTGGGAGGCTGAGGCAGGCAGATCGCCTGAGCACAGGAGTTGGGGGCTGCAGTGAGCTGTGATTGCACCACTGCACCTGAATCTGGGTGACAGAGTGACATCTGTCGTAAAAAAAAAAAAAAAAGGGTGTTCAAAGATCAGAAGATCCGTGCTGTCACGTTGGGTGACTGAGGGGCTGCCAAGTTTGCAATGAATGTTTCCCATTTCTTCTTAGTTTATGGACTTACCATCCTTGGCAGTTTGGTGAGTTGGAGAAGGATATGGTGATGGCGGGAGTTAACAATACTTTACTTATAGGGGAAGACAGGCTTTTGAAAGGTTAACGCTTAAAAGTGAGAATGGAAAAGGGATGAGTGAATGAACAAGATGAGGTGAGAGGGAAGAGGTAAAGGGAAAAGGAGAACAAGAGACTTTTCTCTGCATGGCACCTGGGATGAACGGTTTCTGGGGACATCCCTGATGGCAGTTTTGTGGAGAGGCGCAAAGATTTCTGTGGTAAGAAATGAGCTGTAGGCCCAGCGCAGTGGCTGACAGCTGTAATCACAGCACTTTGGGAGGCCAAGGAGGGCGGATCACCTGAGGTCAGGAGTTCAAGACCAGCCTGGCCAACATAGAGAAACCTTGTCTCTACTAAAAATATAAAAATTAGCCGGGCGTGGTGGGAAGTGCCTGTAATCTCAGCTACTCAGGAGGCTAAGGCATGAGAATCGCTTGAACCCAGGAGGTGGAGGTTGCAGTGAGGGAAGATCACGCCATTGCACTCCAGCCTGGGCAACAAGAGCGAAACTCCATTTCAAGGAAAAAATAAAATAAAATAAAAAACCAGGGCGTCTGCGCGCAGTGGCTCATGCCTGTAATCCCAGCACTATGGGAGGTGGAGGTGGACAGATCACGAGGTCAGGAGTTTGAGACCAGCCTAGCCAACATGGTGAAACCCTGTCTCTACTAAAAGTACCAAAATTGAATAGGCATGGTGGCGGACGCTGGTAATCCCAGGTACTTGGGAGGCTGGAAGCCAGGAGGTGGAGGTTGCAGTGAGCCGAGATCGCACCACTGTACTCCAGCCTGGGCAACAGAGTGAGACTCCACATCCAAAAAAGTAAAATGAAGTGAAGAAGGAGGAGGAGGAAGAGGAAGAAAAAGAAGAAGAAATAGTTATGTGTGGTGGCTCAGGCCTATAATCCCAGCAATTTGGGAGGCAGAGGAGGAGCAGGAGAGGGAAAGGGGGAAAAGGAAACAGCCAGGTCAGTCGTGGTGGCTGTTGCCTGTGAGGAGGAGGAGGAGGAGAAGGAGGAGGAGGAAAAGAAATGGAGGATGAGAAGAAAGAAACAAACAGCCAGGCCTTGTGTAGTGGCTCATGCCTGTAAGGAGAAGTAGGAAAAAGAAATGGAGGAGAAGAAGGAAAAAGAAACGGAGGAAGAAAAAGAAAAGAAGGAAGAAAAAGAAACTGAGGAGGAGGAGGAAAAAGAAATGTAGGAGGGGGAGGAGGAAAAAGAAATGAAGGAGGGGGAGGAGGAGGATAAAGAAACGGAGGAGGAGGAGGAGTTGGAGGAGGAGGAGGAGTTGGAGGAAAAGGAGGAGTTGGAGGAGGAGGAGGTGGTGGGATTACAGGTGTGAGCCACTGCACCTGGCTGGAAATCATATCTCATCATGAGATTTGGAGGGTACATACCCGAACCACATTAGCCCTCAAGGGAAATTCCAGGCACTTAGCTATCCTTGAGAAGTAAATTAGCAACTTGATAAGAAGAAGATAGTAATTGGCTGGGTGCACTGGCTCACACCTGTAATCCCAGCACTTTGGGAGGTCAAGACAGATAGATCAACTGAGGTCAGGAGTTCCAGATCAGTCTGGCTAACATGGTGAAACCCCATGTCTACTGAAAATACAAAAATCAGCTGGATGTGATAACGGATGCCTGTTATCCCAGCTACTGAGGAGGCTGATACAGGAGGATTGTTTGAACCCGGAGGTGGACGGTGCAGTGGGCTTAGATTGGGCCATTGCTCTCCAACCTGGGAGACAGAGCGAGACTCCCTCTCAAAAAAAAAAGAAAGAAGAAAAGAAAAAGAAAAAGGTAATAATAGCTCAGAACAATGGCCACCCAAGTCGGTTAGAGCCACAAGATATTTGATCCCCTATAGAAAGTAAAGATAACATCTTGTCAAATGTCCCTAAGTTGTTTTTCGGAAGCGCAGATCTCCACTGGATGAAAAATGGTGACAGCTTTCCCTTCGACCTCAGATAAGGATGAACCGAGGACTGAACTCTGACTGGCATTCTTTGTTTCAAATTTCTTCCTGAGGGGCCTGGAGGGAATCATACTCACGGGCAAAAACTTAACACTCAACCTCCCAAAGTAGTGGGATTACAGGCATGAGCCACCATGCCCGTTCCTGGCCTGCTTTTTAGTAAAATTTTACTCCTGCTCTGCAACTTGCCTCTATCTGGTTTCTACCTTATGACCCTCAGTCAAATTCTTTCTTCTGAGGAGGCAAGAATTGAGGTTGTTTCAGTTGTGTATGGATTCACCACCGGGAACTCGGATACCTTCCACCGGTAACAGGTCGAGGATGCTAGGTGAAAATGTTATGGAAGCTGCATGCTTTTTACAAATGTGGTTCTCATGTCCAGCCACAGCCACTGCACCTGTGTGAAAGTCCCCTTAATAAACCTATGTCTTTTTTACTGTCTCCAGATCTCTTCCTCTACCCTTCCACACGGTGCCTTCCCTACTGGAGTAAAGTGGGGTCCCGCAGGGCACCCTCTCCCTGCAATTTTTTTTTTTTTTTTTTGAGATAGATTCTTGCTCTGTCACCCAGGTTGGACTGCAGTGGTGTGACCTGGGCTCACTGCAACCTTTGCCTCCTGGCTTCAAGTGATTCTTCAGCCTCAGCCTCCTGAGTAGCTGGGATTACAGGCGCCTGGCTCCTTTTTCTTTTCTTCTTTTTTTTTTTTTTTAGTATTTTCAGTAGAGAGGGGGTTTCGCCGTGTTGGCCAGTCTGGTCTCGAACTCCTGCCCTCAAGGGATCCGCCCACCTCAGCTGTCCCAAAGTGCTGGGATTATAGGCGTGACCCACTGCACTTGGCCTCTCTCCCTGTATCTTCAAAGCCAAGAAGGATCATCTGTCCCCTTGGTTAGGGTCGGGGTCCCAGACGTCCAGTGTCAAGGCTACAGCCGCCTCCCAAGGACGTGCATCCCTGCAAGAGATGCATCCAGCAGTCATGGAAGAGGCTCTCCTGAGGCCTGCTCCAATTCCTGCTGGGGAAAGCAAGTGGAGGTGCCCCTTGAAGAAAGGGGAATGCCAGCAATCTCGGGGGTTCTGCCCTGGCCTGCGGCCCTGGATCGTCCAGCCTCTGCTGGGATGGCAGCAGACGATGCCCTTCTCGGCTGGAGCTGAGGGTGGGGGTCCCGCTTCCCCAAAGGCCTAGTGGGCAGCCTCTGGCGCAGCCCCGCCCCTCCAGGCCTGGCACTCGCCCTCAACAAGCATGGCGCCGACGGCCTCACGCGCGTCACGGGGCAGGCGCCTCACGCGACAGGCCCGCAGGGCTTTCCCCACTCCGCTCTCATCCCCTCAGACTGGCTGCAAAGACAGGGAGCGGGAAGTATGACTTGGGTGGTGGCGGTGTGCTGGGCGGCTCTGGGGCCGCTGTTGTGTGGCTGCGCGCAGGCGCTGCTGTGCCCGATGCTGTACACCAGGGAGAGCCCGTCGCGGGAGGCCAAGGAGCTCCAGGGCCCCTGAAGCTTCCAAGCCGACTTCTCCCACAACCGACTCTGGGGCTTCCAGGAGCAGAGGTAGGGGCGACCGTTGGGAGAGGCGCCCGGAAGCCCGGCGTTGGGAATGGCGTAAGCCCCGGCGCCCTGCACCCTCCTTCACCTGAGTGCCCTGGAGCTGGGGTCCCGGAGGAGGTTAAAGGTCAACGGGCTTGGGGGCGCGGAGTCGGAGGACGGGGGATCCTGGGGGAGTAGGGGGACCCGGGAGGGCCAGGGCGGAGGAGGCGGAAGGAGGAGGAAGCGCTCCTGTCCAGCCGCGTCGGAGGCGAAGGCTGAGCCCGGGCAGTGTCCTTTCTACTATTTATTTTTACTTTTTGAAATGTTTTTGAGACTGGGTTTGGTCCTGCCGCCCAGGTTGGAGCGGAGTGGCGCAATCCTAACTTCTGAGCTCAAGCGAGTCTCCCGCCCCAGCCTTGCAAGTTAGCTGGGACCGCCATGCCTAATTAAAAACGAACAAACAAACAAACAAAGAAAAAAACAAAGAAAAGAAACTTGGTCGGGGTTGGTGACTCAGGCCTGTAATCCCAGCATCTTGGGAGGCCGAGGCGGGCGGATCACCTGAGGCCAGGAGTTCAAGACCAGCCCGGCCAACGTGGTGAAACCCCGTCTCTACTAAAAATACAAAAATTAGCCGGGCGTGGTGATGCGCACCGGTAATCCCAGCTACTTGGGAGGCAGAGGCGGAGAATTGCTTGAACCAGGGAGTCGGAGTTTGCAGTGAGCCGAGATCAAGCCACTGCACTCCAGCCTGTGCGACAGACTGAGACTCCGTCTCAATACAAAACCCAGCTTTTTGGCTTGTTGGTTCTGTTTTGTTTTTTAAGATACAGGGTCTCAGTACGTTATCCAGGCTGATCTCGAATTACTGGCCTCAAGCCATCCTCCCACGTTGACTTCCCAAAGCACTGATTATAGGCATGAGCCACCAGACACTCGTCAGGCCTAAGGGGCAGGCCCCGCACAGAGCTGGGCCCGAGAATCGCGAGGAGGGAACAGTTTAGACATTCTGATGTCGGCTCTGCCAAGGGGGGAAGGTACCTTGGGTTTTCAGGGTTCAGATAGAGGACAGACTGTGACATCAGGCCAAAGACGCCACCCCTGTTGCCCTCTTGACTTGGATGTGGTCAGCAAAGGAGGGGGATCCGGTGAGGTCTGGGCCGCGTTTGCCTGGTCTACATCTTCTTTTTCTTTTTCTTTTTTTTTGAGACAGAGTCTCGCTGTGTCACCCAGGCTGGAGTGCAATGGCATGATCTTGGCTCACTGCAGCCTCCGCCTTCTGGGTTCAAGCGATTCTCCTGCCTCAGCCTCCTGAGTAGCTGGGACTACAGGCGCCGCCACCACCCCCAGCTAATTTTTGTATTTTTAGTAGAGATGGGGTTTCACCATATTGGCCAGGTTGGTCTCGAACTCCTGACCCCAGTGGCCCAGGTGCACAAAGTGCCCTGGCAGTTGACCTGTCATCAGCAAGTTATCTATCTTTTCCACTAGAGTCCCCGCCATGTGTCAGGGCTTGTGCTAGGCCTGGGGGCACAGCTGTACAGCACACTGGTCCCGGATCCCTTTGGGGGCCTAGGAGCTGAGCCCGGCCCTTGTTTTCGCAGTCGGGCCCCACCTTGGACATACCGGTTCTCTGCATCTTCAATGATATCAGCCAGGGCATTTTGTTAGCTGGGTGTGGTATGAACGGGAGGTGACCCTGCTGAAGCGATGGATCCAGGACCTGCACACAAGAGTGGTGCTGAGGATTGGCAGTGCCCACTTCTATGCCATTGTGGTCAGTGTGACCAGGAGCAGGCAGGGCGGGTGAGTGGGCACAGCTGCTAAACAGCATGGGACCCTCAGATTCCACCCACAGCCTGTCTCCTGGGTTGGGACAGTGGGGGGCCTTACTCTGCCCTGGGTGCTGTGCACTTTGCAGGGGGATAGGTGGCCTGATCTACCCCACTGGGATGTCATTCTTCCCGTCTGGCTGGCAGGCCCCTGAGCCCCATGCTGCGGGTTATGTGAGGGAGTGCCCAATAGCAGAATCCCTCCTCATGCCCCGACCTGCCACCCCCTCCCCATATCTCCTGTGTCTGCAGTGGGTGAATGGTGTCCACAGGCTAGAGCATGAAAGGGGCTACCTCCCCTTCGAGGCTGACATCAGCAGCCTGTTTCAGGTGGGGCCCCTGCCCTCCCGCCTCTGCGTCTCTGTCGCCATCAACAGTACGCTCACCCCCCCACCCTGCCATCAGGGACCATCCGTACGTGACCGACACGTCCAAGTGGGTACCATCCTGCCTCCACTGCAGGCACCCACCTTCCCGCCCCACCCTGTGGTCTTCCTGCCAGGGATAGGGTGGCCTTCACAGAGAGGAGGCCCTGATCTGGGGAGGCAAGTGAGCTGAGGGCAAAAGACCCATGGCAAGGGCCCAGCGAACCACAATCCTCCCGCCCTAGGTATCCCAAGGGTTACTTTGTCCAGAACAGAGACTTTGACTTCTTCAACTACACAGGCCTGCAGCAGTCTGTGCTTCTGTACACGACGCCAACTACCTGCATCGATGACATCACCATCACCACCGGCGTGGAGCGACACAGTGGTGACGGCTTCTGGTAGGATCCTCCCTCAGCGGGGCCCAGGGTGGCTCTGTTTGTTCCCTATTTGGAAAGCTCTCCCAGGAAAAAGGTTCTCCCAGCATCTCTAAAGCTTCACAGGTTCCCATCCACCTACGAAGCTAAAATCCAGGCTGTCTGAGCGGGCACGGGCTCCCAAGATCACTCATGTGGTTGATCTCGCTTGGAGAAGAGGGGTCTGGCCTGATGTCACATAGCTCAGGGTGGCAGTCCTGTCCCTTCCCCACGGTGCTGCTCTCACTCTAGCTCCCCTTGCTACACATCATGCTCAAGGAATAGGCAGCTTCGGGGGGACGGGTGCGGTGGCTCACCTTACAAAGTGATTCCAGCTCTTTGTAAGGAGGACTTGGTAGGAGGATCACTTCAGGCCAAGAGTTCAAGACCAGCCTGGGCAACATAGCGAGACCATCAGCACAAAAAATTAAAAAGTTCGCTATGCATGGTGATGTGTGCCGGTAGTGCCAACTACTGAGGCAGGAGAATCAGTTGAGCCTGGGAGGTCAAGGGTGCAGTGAGCTGTGACCGTGTCACTGCACTCTGGTCTGGGCAACAGAGGGAGACCCTGTCTTTTTTGTTTGAATTTGTTTTTGAGCTGGAGTCTCACTCTGTAGGAGTTCAGACTGGAGGGCACTGCTGCACTCTTGGGCTCACTGCAACCTCCGCCTCCCAAGTTCAAGTGATTCTCCTGCCTCAGCCTCCCAAGTAGCAGGGATTACAGGCACTTTCCACCGTGTCCAGCTAATTTTTGTGGGTTTTGTTTTAGTAGAGACGGGGTTTCACAATGTAGGCCTGGTTGGTCTTGAACTCCTGACCTCAGATGACTCACCTTCCTCGGCCTCCCAAAGTGCAAGAATTACAGGTGTGAGCTACCGTGCGTGACTGGGATACCCTGTTTTTAAGAAAAGAAAAAAATTATTTATTTATTTATTTATTTTGAATATATCTTTTTCCTTTTGTGAGATGAGGCCTTACACTGTCGACCAGGCTGGATAGTAGTGGTACAATGATTGACAGCTGTTTTGGGGCTGCAGTTGTCAGTTTCAAAGAATTTAGGCTGGGTGTGGTGACTAATTCCTGTCATTCCGGCACTTTGGGAGGCCACGGTGGGCAGATTGCTTGAGCTCAAAGGTTTGAGACCAGCCTGGGCAACATAGTGAGACCCTGTTTCAAAAAGAATAAATAATTAAAATAAATAAAGAGTTTAAATAAGAATCACACAGCAAAGGTGATGCAGCATAGAGCAATTTATTGTAAAGGAAAAAATATTTTGCAAGTGAAGTGCAGAATAGCCCGGGCACAGTGGCTGACACCTGTAATCCCAGCACTTTGGGAGGCTGAGGTGAGAGGATGACCTGAGGCCAGGAGTTCTAGACCAGCCTGGCCAATGTGGTGAAACCCCATCTCAAACTCTGTCTCCAAAAAAAAAAAAAAGACAGTGAGTGGCAGTACACACCTGTAATCCCAGCTACTGGGGAGGCTGAGGCAGGAGAATCGTTTGAACCCAGGAGGCAGAGGTTGCAGTGAACCAAAATTGTCCCACTGCACTCTAGCCTGGGGGGCAGAGGGAGACTCCCTCTCAAAAAAAAAAAAAAAAATTAACTGGGCATGGTGGCAGGTTCCTGTAATCCCAGCAACTGGGGAGGCTGAGGCAGGAGAATAGCTTGAACTCGGTGGTCAGAGGTTGTAGTGAGCCGAGATGGAGTCACTGCACTCTAGCAATCCTGAGGAGACTTAAGAACTCAACATAGTATGGTCTCCTGGATGAGATCTTGGGACAGGAAAAGGACATTATGGGAAATAGTAAAGAAATCTGAATCAAGATGAACCTTAGTTAGTAATAATGTATCAGTATTTGTTTACTGGGGCCGGGGATGGTGACTCACATCCTAGCACTTTGAGAGGCTAAGGTGGGAAGAGCTTGAGGTCAGGAGTGTGAGACTAGCCTGGGCAACATAGCGAGACCGCATGTCTCTGAATTTTTTTTTTTCTTTTAATTAGTCAGCATGGTGGTATGCACTTACAGTCCCAGCTGCTAGGGAGACTGAGGAGGGAGAATTGCTTGAGCCCAGGAGTTTGTGACTCTCCCCAGGGAGAGTCACACAGGAGCTGCTGAAGCCCCTGATCACAGGGCCCCAAAAGGGTGTGTAGAAGTCATTTCAGAAGATGACTTACAAATGGGAAATCATCACTATTTTTAATTATAGCATTTTAATATTGAATTTTTAAATGATCTCTATGAAAAAGAATTTGTGACTAATAGAGTAGAGTTATTTGGGTAAAATCGAGTCCATTTCACCAATAAAATAGGCTTTTAATCAAGTAATAAATCCTTTAAAACAGATGTTAAATGTGGCACCAGCATAATTAGATCCTAGTATACTGACATGGTCTTGAATACGTTAAGAAAATGCTGTTTGTTTTGTAGACTTTCAAAACATTTGAGAGGGAGGAAGGCACTCTTTCATTGACCCTCAGTGTGCCTTTATTTCCATTTTGGGTTGACTGTTTTGTGTTGCTGCCTGATGCCTCTAGTACAAGGCCAAGACCTCCATGTCTCATGCCTTTCCTGCTCCCCTCCTCTGCCATCCCTCTTCCCCTCAGTGGAATAGCCCAGCCTTAACTCAGTCCATGCTTGTTCATCAACCACCTCCATACACCACATCCAGTAAAGCTCCCTGTGTGACTCACAGTCACCAACCACCGGTGCACTGATCTTTCCTCTGTGTCCTTCCAGCTCATCCTGACGATGGCCTGTTTTTAAGATGTTGATGCAAAGATGCAAAGATGAAGGTGATAATGAAGATGGTGATGATGATGATGATGGTGATGTCAAGGTAAGACCCAGTTTTTTTGTCTTCCACAGCAATCTTACTTTCCTGATTCTTCTCAATTAATTTTGATTTGAAAACCTGGCAATGCACATTATGTACACTGTACACTATTGTCTTTGTGGGGCTGGAATTCAGTAGGAGTGTCTTCCCAACTGATACGTGGTACACTATGCTGCTTCTAAATGACAGCATCCATTATCAACTGGAATACTGAGGCATTTTCCACAATACCAGTTTTCCTCCTTGGATTAAGCATTGTGTGTTTGCATATAAAATTAAATGTAAAGGTAAATTCTGTGAATAGAGGTCTTGTTTTTCTATAGCTCTCCTCTGTGCTAGTCTTTGGGGATTTTGACCTATGGCTCAATCACTGTACTGCCTTCTGGTTTTTTATCGTTGTCCAGAGAATAACAGATCTGTGTGAAGCGCACAGCAGAATCTGATTCTCATGTTTTCTTTTATATAATTGCAGATAACAGCTTGGAAAGGAAACGGTATGTACCATGAAATAACTCACTTCCCAAGGGAAAAACTTGCTGGCTTCATTGTATAGAAACCTGATTCTGGGTCCCTGCTGGGAAAGAGGCTTGGGATTCTCGTGAAAGCGATTTTGCCAGTATAGAACTCTTGCCCAAGAAGCTGTAGGAAGCTTTGTCAACCCAGAAGAAAGATGAGGGGATCATGTATGAAGCAGCGTGGGGTGGGAGAAAAGCCCATCATTCAGCTTCAGCTAAAGTAGGAGGAGTAGGTGAGTCACTCTGTCTAATGACTTATCCTGGTGTTTTTCTTTCTAAAGACTTGACGCTGGAGAGTATAAGTGACGAGGAGACTCATCCAGGTAGGGAACTACGTGCCAGGAAAAACCCAATGGGAAAAGGTTCCCAGGAGCCTCCAGGTTATCCCTGCTGCTTGTGAGGAGGGGCTGAAGGAGGGGGTATGAAATCAGAAGGAAAATGGAAATATGTGTGAGGTCTGGCTTGTTGTTTTCAGTTTCTTGGCATCATGGTAAGAACTGTCTCTATGGGCTGTGGGGGTGCCGCGTTCATGAGAGATTCTCTTTGCAGTCCACCTGCTCTTTTCTGCCTGTGGAACATCAGAGCCTTTGGTTTAGATTAGTCAACACTCCTTGGGATTGGTCACAAGGGGTGTAGGCTTAAGCACTGGGTGTCATCTGTGATGAAGGGAATCTGGGGGACACAGCTCTCTCACAGGCATTTCCTG
This sequence comes from Chlorocebus sabaeus, assembly GCF_047675955.1. Classification (NCBI taxonomy): domain Eukaryota; kingdom Metazoa; phylum Chordata; class Mammalia; order Primates; family Cercopithecidae; genus Chlorocebus; species Chlorocebus sabaeus. The sequence continues at coordinate 30,399,704 of NC_132922.1, forward strand.
GAACCTAGAGACACAGTTCTTCTGCTGTGTGCCAAGGGGAAATTGAGAATCGCCCTCTGAACTTTCAGGACTTGTTAGTGCACGTTCATATTTCTGTCCTCACTGTGCGCTCCTGGTTTAAAGGGATCTCCCAGGGTAGATGGCGGGGTGAATATTCATTCTAGGCTCACTGGTAAAACTCTAGTCTCCTTTGAAGGGAGGAGGAAAGTTTGACCTTGAGCACATTTCCAGCCTTCACTTCCAACCCAGTCACAGATTCTGAGATGAGGCTTCTTTCTCCCCAGTTCTCTAATTTTGGGGGAAGCCTAGAGTTCCCACAAAAGGTAGTATCACACTCTTTCCTGTCTTCAAAAATTTGACTTTTGTTTTGTTCTGTAAGTTGACATTCATCACTCAAGTTCTAGACTTTTCGTTTGTTTCTTTCTTTCTTTTTTCTTTTTTTTTGAGTATTTGGATTGCTGTTCTTGCCTTGGTTTGCTAAGTATAATAAGCCCCAGGTCTGTCCATGCTGCTTAGGACATGATTGTGTGTTCTTATGGCTGTGTAGTATTTTGTGATGTGTATGCACCACATTAAAAAAAAAAAAAAAAAAAAACAACTCAAATCCACTGTTGCTGGTCAGCTAGGATGCTTCCACATCTTTGTTCTTGTGAATGGCAAGGCCATGAATGCGGGAGAGCATGTGTCTGTTTGATAGAAGGATTTATTGTCTTTTGGGTAGATACCAAGTGTCGTGGAATTGCTGGGTCCAATGGTAGTTCTGTTTTAAGTTTTTTGAGACTCTCTAAACTGGTTTCCACAGTGTGAACTAGTTTTGACATTGACCAAGAGTGTAGCAGCGTTCCCTTTCCTTTGCTGCCTCGCCAGCATGTTGTTTTCACTTTGGAAAATTACCCATTTTGACCAACGTGAGATGATATCTCATTGTGTTTGGGAGTTGCATTGCACAGAGGTTGTGCGTTTTTTCATGTTGGTTGATCACTTGAACGTCTTCTTCTTTTTTTTTTTGAGACAGTATCTCACTTTGTTGCCCAGACTGGAGTGCAGTGGTGCAATCTTGGCTCACTGCAACCTCTGCCTCCTGGGTTCAAGTGATTCTCCTGCCTCATCCTCCTGAGTAGCTGGGATTACAGACAACTGTCACCACGCCCACCTAATTTTTGTATGTAGATAAGGGGTTTCACCATGTTGGCCAGGCTGGTCTCGAACTCCTGACCTCAGGTGATCCACCCACCTCGGACTCCCAAAGTCCTGGGTTTACAGGTGTGAGCCACCGTGCCTGACTAGCAGTGATTGTTTTTGTAAGGTAAAGTCAATAACAAAAACTAGAGTTTTTGACTTCTGTTGTTGGAAGTGGTTTTTTTTCTGTTTTTCTCTTTTGTCTGTTGTTTGCTTTTATATCCTGTGAGCTTAGATTCAGGTTTTCCTCAACTTAAGCTCACTCTGTGTTTTCCTGTAGCAGTTTTATGCTTTTAGGTCTTGTGTTTAGGGTTTAATATATTTTGAGTTTATGTTTGTGTATTGTATAACGTCAATGTCTTATTTCATTCTTTTGTATGTGGCTATCCAGTCATTTCAGACCACTCAATTGAACAGACTGCTGACTCCTCATCTCATCCTTTTTCCCCCTGGAGATACAGTCCCACTCATGCTCTCACCCAGACTGGAGTGCAGTGGCGAGATCTCAGCTCTCTGTAACCTCCGCCTCCTTGCTTCGAGTGATTCTCCTGCCTTATCTTCCCAAGTGGCTGGGATTGCTGTTGTGCACCACCACACCAGCTAATATCTTTCATATTTTTACTAGAGATAGGATTTCACCATTTTGGCCAAGCTGGTCTGAAACTCCTGACCTCAAGAGATCCGCCCAACTCGATCTCTGAAACTGCTGGAAGTACAGGTGTGAGCCACAGCACATGGCCTCATTGCGTCTTCTAGGCATTCTTTGAAAAATAATGTGTTGACTGCATACAGGTGTGTGTTTAGATTCTCTTATGTCCCTAGGTTCATGGATTCATTTTTATGCCACTACTGTAGTCTTTGGATGAGTGGAGGTGTTACATGTAATTTGAAATTGGGGAGTGTGTGGCCTCCAATTGAGTTTGTATTCCCTAGAATTGCTTTGCATATTCAGGTTCCTTGGCTCTTCAGTGGTTCCATGTGAACATTTAGCCGTGTATCGTTAACATTTCATAAAACGTTTGTTTTATACTTCATGTCCAGAATTAGGGGTGCATTGGGACATTGTGATACGTGTTTGTATACCTTGAGTATGGATAAAATCAGGGAGTTTCCCATGCTTGTGACCACGTGTAAGTTTGATATCTTCGATGTGTGAACATTCAGTATCCTCCTTGGTAGCTATTTTGAAAACGGCACGATCGTATCGTTAAGTATCATCGCCCTGCTTTGGAGTGGAATACCAGAATGCATTCCTCTCCTGTAACTCTCTGTGTACCTATTGCCAATCCTTGATGTCCTCTCCTCCACCTAGTCTGTGGTGACCACTACTGTATTTTCACCTTCAGTGAGTTAAAATTTTCAGCTCCCACATGAGTGAGAACATGCAGCCTTGGTCTTTGTCTGCCTTTCTGATTTGATTGAACATAATATCTGCAGGTGTAGCCATATTGCTGGAAATGATAGGATTCCATGAATTTTGATGGTATAAAAGTATTCCATCCTGTCTGTGTACCAGAGATTCTTCATCCTTTCATCTCTGGATGGACAGGTAGGCTGATTTCTTTTCTTGGCTTTTGAGCATAGGGCTGAATGCCACCTGGGATGACGGATAATCTCTTCCATGTCCTGATCATGTCCTCTGTGTATATACCTAGGAATAGAATTGCTGGAGAAAATGGTAGTTGTAGTTTTAGGATTTCAAGGAACATCCAAGTGGTTTCTTTAGTGTGCATACTAGTTTACCATTTCCCACCAGATGTGGAGACAAGTGCCTCCTCTGGAAATCCACACCTTGATTGGATTGTGTTTTAATATGTTTCAACTTTTTTCTTGTAGCATCTGTTGCATGTAGAGTGAACTGGAATCTTGAGTGTGTTTTTTATTTTTGTGTGTGTATGATAAGTGGTACTTGCTATGTTATTGTGAATTTGTTTTTAATTTGTTGTGTAGGACTGGGCAGAGGACCTGAAGACATGAGGTTGATGCACAGGTCAAAGAGAAGATTCTCACCATCGCTGATGCACACAAAAGTGTAAGTGAAAATCACACTCAGATTTCATCTCACTCCAGTTAGAATGAATACTACCAACATTTGGTAGCAGTTTTGTTTCTATAGAGTGTGTGTGTGTGTGTGTGTGTGTGGGTATATACATTCACCCACACACACACAACCCAAGGGTGCAAGGGACATTTTGACATATGTATGTGTAGTATAATGATCAAATCATCATATCTGGCGTCTGTATGACCTTCCATCATTATTATTTCTCTGTGGAGAGAATATTCAGAACCGTATTTTCCAGCTGATTTTGAAAAAATCTTCTAGATTCTGTTGACCCTAGTCACCTAGTCACCCTGCTGTGCAATAGAACACCAGAACAGATTCATTGTGTCTCAGTGTCACTCTGTACCTGTTACCAATATCTAAGTGTGGTTTTGATTTACATTTTGCTGTGGTTAGAGATGTTTGGCAAGTTATCATGAACTTGTTTCAATTTGATGTGTAAGACTGGCCAAAGAACCTGAAGACCTGAGAAGGATGCACAGGTAAAAGATTCTGAATCTACATTACTGATCCTCATGAGAAGTCAATCAAAACCACACTCAGATATCATCTCACTCCGGTGACAATGAACTTTACCAAAATGGAACGGCAGTTTCATTGCCGTAGAGTATGTGTGTATAACCAGCGGGTGCAAAGGACAATTTGATCTGTGTAAAGGTAGCATCATAATGAAGTTGCGGTGTCTGGCACCTCTGTGAGCTCCAGAGTTATGATTTCTCTGTGGAGAGAACATTCACAACTGACCTTTGTAGCTGTTTTGAAAATTTTGGTTTTCTGTTCTTGCCTTTTGTTCATTATGGCCTATGGCTCTGTCCAGGTTTCTGGTACGGGCATGTATTTGTTGTTTATGACTGTGTAGTGTTCCGTGGTGTGTATGTACCACATTTCCTTTCTCTGATCCACTACTGATGGGCACCAAGGCTGATTCATGTCTTTACCATTGTGAGTAGTACTGCCATGAACATAGGAGTGCATGTGAGTTGTAGATGGAAGGATTTTCCTTTTTATAGATCCTTAGGAGTGGGGTTGCAGCGTTGGCTGGTAGTTCTCTTTTAGGTTCTTTGAGAAATGTCCACACTGCTCTTCAGGGGATCTGAACTAGTTTGCATTTCCCCCAACAGTGGACCTGCATTTCTTTGCTCATCTCCCCACCAGTCTGTGTTGTTGTGGACTGTGTGTCATAATTGCCATTCTGACCAGTGTGAGACGGTATCTCAGTATGTTTCTGATTTGCATTTCTCTGATGATCAGTGAGATCGAACACGTTTTCATGCTCGTTAGTTACTGGTACACCTCCTTTTAAGTGTTCATGTTCCTTGCCCTTTTATAAGTTGTTTTTTTTTTTTTTCTTTCTGATTTTATTTGTTTGAGGTCTTTACGGTAAATCGTAGATATTAGCTGTTTTTCAGATGTGTAGTTGGGGAATGTTTTCCCTCATTCTATAGGCTGTGTGCTGTCTCTGTGGTTGTTTCTTGTTCTGTGCAGCAGCTCTTTTGTGTTTTAGGTCCCACTTACCAGTTATTGTTTTTGTTGCCGTTGCTTTTGGGGATTTGACATATAAATGCTTTACCAAAGCCTCTGTCAAGAAGGGTATTTACTAGATTCTCATGCAGGATTTTTTTTTTTTATAGTTTCAGGTATTGGATTTTTATGTATTTACGTATGTATTTACAGACCAAGTCTCAGTCTCTCATACAGGCTGGAATGCAATAGAGTGATCTCGGCTCACTGCACCTTCCAGCTTCTGGGTTCAAGTGATTCTTCTGCCTCATTCTCCTGAGTAGCTGGGAGTACAGGCACGTGCCACCACGCCCAGCTAACTTTTGGTTTTTTCTTAGACATCGGCTTCACCATGTCGGCCAGGGTGGTCTCAAACTCCAGGACCTCAAGTCATCCGCTTGCTTCGACCTCCCAGAGTGCTTGGATTCCAGGAATGAGCCACTGTGTCCAGCCCAGCATTTTACATTTCAATCTTTGATTCATTTTGAGTTGCTTTCTGTACATGGTGAGAAATAGGGGCCCAGTGTTATTTCTTCTACATCTAACTAGGCCACTTATCTCAGCACCACTTGCTGATAGGGAGTCCTTTCTCCATTGCTTATTTTTATTGATTTTTTTTTGCAAATATCAATGGTTTCAGGTGTGCAGGTTTATATCTGGGTCTTCTAATGTGTTCCACTGTTCTGTGGAACCGGGTCTCCAGCTTTTCAGTGAAAATGCCAAGCCATTACCTTGTCTATGGGTGTTTTCTTGGAGTGTTTCCTTTGTTTTAATGTTTTTAAAATACCTTTAGCAGCCTACATGTATGGATTTCTTTTCTAAAATAATGCACACCCTATGTTTTCTTGTAGGAGTTTTGTGGTTTCAGAATTGAGTTTTAGGTCTTTAATGTATTTTGCATTGATTTTTGTGTTGCGTGACACAAGGGTCCTATTTCAGTGTTTTAAAAGTATGTGAATATTCAGTTTGCTCAAAATGATCTATTGAACAGGCTCTTTTTTTCCGATTGCATCTTTTTGGTGTTCTTTTGAAAAACGTGTTCACTATATGTAAATTGGGGTTGAATATTTGGTTTCCTCATTCTGTCCACTTTCTTAGTTTATGCCAATAAAAGATTGTTTGGATAATTATAAAAGTTTGTGTTTTTCATTCATGCTTTTAGCTTCTAGGTTTGTATTTTTTACATAATTTCTATGTTTATTATAGACTAAAGGGTACAAATGCAGATTAGTTACTGCCTTTGGTATATTCCATGACACTGAGACTTGGGGTCCAAGCAACCTTATCATGCAGGCAGTGGGTGTACCCACCAGGTAGGCCTTCAGCACATACCTCATGCCTTCGTCCTTTTTCATCGGATAGTCACCAGTGTCTGTTGTTTTCACTTTTACGGTAGGGTGTATTCAATGTTAGCTCCATCTTATAAGTGAGAACATGTGGTATTTGGTGTTCTGTTTTTTCCTTATTTCTCTTTAGATAATGACTTCCAGCTCCTTTCATGTTGCTGCCAAGGACATGATTTCCTTCTCTTTTTTTTTTTTTTTTAATGGCTGCCTAGTTTTTTGTGGTATATATGTACCACATTTTCCTTTTTTGATCCACTGTTGATGGGTACCTAGGCTGATTTCATGTGTTTGCCCTTGTAAATACTGCTGCCATGACCATTTGTGTGCATGTGTGTTTTGGACAGAAGGATTTATTTTCCTCTGTGTATACCCCAGTGGTGGGATTGCTGGGTCAGATGGTAGTTCTGCTTCAAGTTCTTTGAGCAATCTCCGAAGTGCTTTCCATGGTGTCTGAACTACTTTGCATTTTCACCAAAAGTGGACCAGTGTCCTCTTTCTCTGCTGCCTCGCCAGTGTCCTTTTTTTTTTTTTTTTTTTGAGACGGAGTCTCGCTCTGTAGCCCAGGCTGGAGTGCAGTGGCCGGATCTCAGCTCACTACAAGCTCCACCTCCCGGGTTCACGCCATTCTCCTGCCTCAGCCTCCTGAGTAGCTGGGACTACAGGCGCCCGCCACCTCGCCCAGCTAGTTTTTTTTTGTTTTTGTATTTTTTAGTAGAGACGGGGCTTCACCGTGTTAGCCAGGATGGTCTCGATCTCCTGACCTCGTGATCCACCCGTCTCAGCCTCCCAAAGTGCTGGGATTACAGGCTTGAGCCACCGCGCCCGGCCCCCTTTTTTTTTTTAACTGCGTTATCCCCATTCTGACCAGCGTGAGATACATCTCATTGTGATTTTGATTTATATTTCTCTGATAATTAGGTTGAGCATATTTTCAACTTCTTGGTTGTTCATCATCATCTTTTGAGAAGTGTGTGTTTATATCCATTGCCTATTAATTATTAGGGTGATTTTGCTAATTGATTTGTGTAAGGTCTTTAAGGTAGATTCTGGATATTAGAACTTGGTCTGGTGCATAGTTTGGGAACATTTTCTCTCATCTTGTATGTCATCTGTCTACTCTGTGGGTAATTTCTTGTGTTGTGTGGTGGCTCTTTAGTGTATTAGGTCCCACATGTCGATTACTACTGTTGTCGCAGTGTCATGTGGGGTCTTAGGCATGTAAATGCTTTGTCAAAGCTGATGTCAAGAAGGGTATTTCCTAGAGTCTCTTGTAGGATTTTTGTACTTTGAGGTCTTCCATTTACATCTTTCATTCATCTGAGTGAACTTTGGTACATAGTGAGAAGTAGAGACCTAGTGTTACTTACTCTTCTGCATATGGCTCGCCATTTATCCCAAGACTATTGAAAAGGGAGTTCTTTCCCCATTACTCATCATTGTGTATTTCATCCAGCATCAGGTGGTATGAGGTGTGTGGCTTTAGAGGTTCTGTGTTCTCTTCCACTCATCCATGGGGAAGCAGGTCCCTAGAGTTTGAGTGCAATTTCACATCAGGGAGTGTCATGCATCCAATGTAGTTTGGATTTCTCAGAATTTCTTTGGAAATGCAGGGCATTTCCTGGTCTCACGTGAACTTCAGCATTGTTTATTTCTGTGTCCTTAAAACCAATTTGCTCTCTAGTAAAGTTATACAATTAAAGAGTAGAGTGGGACATTTTAATCCATGCATGTGTACCTTGTGTAATGATGAAAGCAAGGCATTGACTGACTGTCTCTGTTACCTTGTGTAGTTATTATTTATTAGTTCTCTGTGGTTGTAATATTCAGAATCCTTCTTTTCAGCCTTTTTTGGAAAATATGGTAGGATACAGTTAACTCTAGACATCCTGCTGTGGAGTAGAACAGCTGAATTTATTCCTGTCTTCTGAGTGTAACACTGCATCCATTTCCCAGTTCCTGTGCTGCCTCCCCAACCCCCAGGCTCTCTTCACTACTGTGGAATGTTCTACTAGGAGATAAAGTCGTTTAGAGACAAAGTTGATCTCATTCTCATAGGCATGGAATCATGCCGTGTTTGTTTCTCTCTTCCTGGCTCATTTCATGGAAGATCATGTCCTCCAGGTTTCTGTATGTTGTTGCAGATGACATGGTTTCATGAATTTCTATGGCCGAGGAGGATTCTATCGTGTACCGCAGTTTCTTTATCCCTTTATCTATGCACGAACAGGTAGGTTGATTGGATACCTTCGCTATTGTGCATAGTGCTTCAATTGCCATAAGAAGGCCGATATCTCTTCAACATAACAGATTTCATGTGCTTTCTGTGTATAACCAGTGGTGGTATTCCTAGGTGAACGAGTAGTTGTAAAATGTTTAAGGCACCGTCAACTGTTTTCCTTCGTGTGTATAGTAATGTACATTCTCACCAGTAGTGTATAAAATCTCTTTTTCTGCACTTCTACATTGGCCACTGCCTGTGAATGTATGGGTTTTTTGTTGTTTTTGGTAAGTGTCATCCTAATTAGAGTGAGAGGTATCTGAGTGTGGTTTGCACTTAGACATGTGTGTGATGATTAGTGAAGTTGGGCAGCTTCTCTTTGACCTGTCAGTCAGTTTTGTGATTACTTTTCAGATGTGCCTGTTCAGGTTCTTTGCCCAGTTTTAGCTTGGGTATTAGATTTTGTTCATTTTCCCAGAGTAGTGTTAGTTTCTCATACATGTTAGATTGCAACCCCATTCACAGATGTTTCTGCTGAACTTTCTTTCAATGTGTAGGATGCCTTCTTTTTTTTTATTATTATTACACTTTATGTTCTAGGGTACGTGTGCACAACGTGCAGGTTTGTTACATATGCATACATGTGCCATGTTGATGTGCTGCACCCGTTAACTCATCATTTACATTAGGTATATCTCCTATTCTATCCCTCCCCCAACCCCCGAACCCACCACAGGCCCCAGTGTGTGATGTTCCCCTTCCTGTGTCCAAGTGTTCTCACTGTTCGATTCCCACCTATGAGTGAGAACATGCGGTGTTTGGCTTTCTGTTCTTGCAATAGTTTGCTGAGAATGATGGTTTCCAGCTTCATCCATGTCCCTACAAAGGACATGAACTCATCAGGATGCCTTCTTTAATGGTTCATTGTTTCTCTTTCCCATGCAGAAGCTCTAAAGTGATGTATAGTCCCATGTGTTTGTATTCATATTTGTTAGCAGTGATTTTTGTGTCCCATCCAAAAAGAACACAAAATAAGAAAGAAAAAGTAATACCAAATCAATTGCATGGCCTAAGGGTTTGTTGCCATAGATAATTTTTGCTTTTGTTTTCTTTCTTTTTCGCAAACTGCATGCATAGATATAAGTTTTGCTGAAATAAACTCCCACTTTTCTTATAGGAGTTTTGTGGCTCCAGGACTGGATTTAAGTATTTATTTTGTGCTGATTTGGGGTATCATATTTCAGACCCTGAAATGTTGATTTCTTTGAGTTGTTTTTGTCTGATACACCACAACGGGGCTTGTGTTCAAATTAAGCTGTGGGACATCCTTTAGATACTGGGTTCAAGCAATTCTCTCCTTCCTTGATGTTCCCTTAGGGGAGAGGTGTCAGAAAGTCTGGGAAGATCCATAGTGGGAAAAGTTTATCTGTATTTCCTTGAGACTCATGGCCAGCTCCCTTGTGCACAGGACTTCTGGAGAAGGCCAGCCGTACCACTTGCATAAATACCTCCCATCTCTAGCCCTTCAGTAAATATTTAAGTGATTCATTAAATATTTATAACTTAAAAAAGTAAAGTAACCCAGTGGAACTTGAATTTAACTAGAGCATAAGTTTGAGAGTAACTGTTCAGTAGAACAAGTGACATAGAGTGGGCGGCATACTGTGGTTTTTTTTTTTTTTTTTTTTTTTTTTGAGACGGAGTCTCGCTCTGTCACCCAGGCTGGAGTGCAGTGGCCGGATCTCAGCTCACTGCAAGCTCCGCCTCCCGGGTTCACGCCATTCTCCTGCCTCAGCCTCCCGAGTAGCTGGGACTACAGGCGCCCGCCACCTCACCCGGCTAGTTTTTTTGTATTTTTTAGTAGAGACGGGGTTTCACCGGTTTAGCCAGGATGGTCTCGATCTTCTGACCTTGTGATCCGCCCGTCTCGGCCTCCCAAAGTGCTGGGATTACAGGCTTGAGCCACCGCGCCCGGCCCATACTGTGGTTTTTAAGTGTTTTTTTGTTTGTTTATTTTTTGTTTTCCTTAAACAGAGTTAGCAATAATTAATTTAAATAAAGAAGGAAAACATTAAACCATTGGCAGGTGTAACGTGAACGCTATTCCATGACTTGTTCAGCCATAGCCTCAATTTGACATGTTAGACTATGAATCCTAAAGACTGGTATACGGTTACTGCACTGGAGTTACTGTTCTCATTCCAACAACTATAGAACATTCTGAATAGTGTTTTAAAATTTTATTTTAACGAAAGTTAAGGAAAAATCCGGTACTTATACACTAAAGAAAATAAACATAAAATGGTTTCCCGCCTGACATGCAAAAGTCCCATGGCCTGACCCTGGCCAGCAGGAGCAGCTGGAGTTGAGGAGCGGGGTCAAGATGCAGCTGAGCTGCCAGCCACCTAGATGTGGTTTCCTGGTGTCTCCGATCTGGGTGAAGGATGATGCAGAGCTGGTGTTCAAGCCAGCATCCCAATAGGTCCCCAGCCACTGTAGGATGTTTCCAGCCTACTGGGATTCAGGCTCCAGCTGACAGGACAGCTTGTAGCTGCAAAACAGAGAGGCAGGTGTGAGGCCACCCTGAGCCACACATCAGGTCCCCTCTCAGTGCCTGCCCAGCTGGAATCCTGGGTCCCCAGCAGTCCCCATGCAACAGGGCTTGATGCTGGCCATGGAGTCATGGCCATAGGCTCTCTGCAGCTGTCCACAGGAGAGCCTCCTCTAGGCCAGGTTGGGTGGCTCACACCTGTGCTGTCAGTACTTTGGGAGGCTGAGGTGGGTGGATTGCTTGAGGCCAGGAGTTTGAGACCAGCCTGGACATCATCGTGAAACCCCACCTGTGCCAGAACAACAACAGCAGAACAACCGGACACGGTGGTGGATAACAGTAATCCCAGCTGCTTGGGAGGCTGAGGAAGTTGATCCTCCTGGTTGAGCCCAGGAGGCAGATGTTGCAGTGAGCAGAGATGGTGACACTGCAGTGCAGCCTGGGCGGCAGAGCCAGACCACGTTAAAAAAGAATGGAGAGCTTTCTCCTACCCTCTTTCCATGTGCCAGGCCCTCACCTCTCCTTGTCACTGAGCTGCTCCATTCTTGAGAAACAAGTGACAAATTTCTCCAGAGGCCGAAGTTTGTAATTCATGGCAGCCACTTGGAGCAGCTGCATTTCCTGCAGAACTCGAACCTCCTAGAGACAGAGGGCAGGTTGCTGACAGGGTCTGGGTGGAAGACGCTAAGGGGACCTTTGGCAGGCAGGGAGAAGGGGCTGGTCCCTGGGGCCATTCTGTGAAGGGGCCCCATGCAGTCCCCAGCCTGTTCTCAGAGTTGGATGTAAACAGCCCCTCCTGCAGGAACTGGTCTTTGATTCCAGTGCCTTTCCCACTTTCCCAACTGGGATAGGTCTCCTCCTCCTGTGTGTGTCAAACCCTCCCAGTAAACCTAAGATGTAGAGGATGGAGCCAGGGAGTGTCCCGCCCAGGGTGGACTGTGACGTCCACATTCCTACCCTCATCCAACGTGAATGCCCCAGCTGCTCACCTTTCTCCTCTTGTTGCTGTTGCCCTGGAAGTCAGATAGAGCCCATCAGAAAGGTCCCTGGCCCACAACAGCCCCACCCCATCCCTTCCCATGCTGCACTACTGCCAGGGCCACCAGGGTCAGGGGATGTGCACATGACAGAACTTGAACCTGTCTCAGGCTCCGGGCTCTAGGGCAGGGGGCATGGGAGCTGGGGCTCAGGGATCTTCTGCCCCAACCCTCTGAGATGACAGACAGACAAACTGAGGTTTCTCGTAGAAAGAAAGTGCTCAGTGACCCTGGAATTGCCTGCCCTTGGGAAGGCTCAATTTCACGCTCCTATTATGGGACTACCCTAGGGAGAGGCTGAGTCCAGCTCAGCCCACAGCTCAGCAGCGTTGCAGTCAGGCAGCTCTGCAGCCTCACCACTCAGGGATAGGGACTGGTGACTGCCATGGAGCCCCTGTCAGTCAGAGGTAATGAGATGGGCCTGGCACCCCCTCCCACAGGAGCAGCTGTGAGGCTCTCAGGAGAGGAGGTTTCCCAAGGGCTAAGATCTAAGGGCTCCGTCCAGGCCCCTCTCCTCCCAAGCCTCAGGATCCTGGTTCCCAAGCAGCCTGCCCCAGGCTCACTCACATCCAGATCATCCGGGATGGCCGAATCCAACCTGTGTAACTCAGTCAGAAAATCCCCCAGGAAGGGGACCACGCCCTGTGCCATGGAGGGGTGGGAAGGTGGGAGGGGTAGTGGTGATGAGTATTGACCCTCACCTGCCTGCCCAAGGCCCTGTCCCATGAAATCCCATCAGCCCCTGTCTCCCAGAACCCCCTCCCGAGGTCTCCCAGTTGTAGCAGCCAAAGACTCTCAGCTGCCTTTCCCAATTCTCTGCCTCCTCTATTCCAGCTGACCTCCAAGTCTGGCAATCACTTCTAGTTACTTCTATGGTGGCATTTTAACAAGTCACAAGGACCTGTGGTCCCAAGCCTTACCCCCTCCCCACATGCACTCTGAGTCCTGCTTTCCCAGACCCTTGCTCTGGTCTCTCCAATGGAGGTTTTCCAGGCCCAATGGCCATAGGAGGGCAGGGCTGGGGAGGAAGCCCCCGCTGTCTTGATATGGAGGTCTCCAGCTGGTGGGGAAAAGAGCCCTGTCCTCTGATCCCCTGTGATCCCTCCATGCGACAGTCTCACTCACCTTCTTTTGCCTCCGCAGCCTCATCTGGGCTCTCTGGGGGTTCCTCTCCTGGGTGGCCACCTTAAAGCTCCCCGCCTGCCAGGTGTCAGGGACAGGGACAGTGAGGCTCTCTCCTCCCTTCCCCCAGTTACACCCCAGGCACCCCACACTTGGATCCCCAGGGACTGGCGTGAGTCACCTGGCACAGTGCTCATACCACTGGCCAGCTCCACACTCCGTGTGTGTGTTACCAGATCATGCAGCCAGGCCTCCCTGAGACTGTTTCCTCTTCTGAAAAGAGCCATGAAAACCACAGCTACCTCACAGGACCTCCTGAGTACTGTTACCTGTAGCTGTTGTCATTGTTCTCCCCCTCATCCCTCTGAGGAAAAACCAGGCATGAGCATCCTCAAATTGCTTTCTTTTCTCGAACCTCATTTCCACCCTGTGAGGCCTGCACTACAGACTCAGCATCCCTTCATTTGCCAGATAAGGAAACAGAGACCCAGAGTGGGCAGTGACTCCCCAGGGCTCCAAAAGAGAGGGCACCTCCTCCCCTTCCTGGAGGCTCTGTCTCGGCTGCCTTCAGCCCACATCCCAGCACCACCACCCATCAGGGTCTTGTTCTCTGGAGTCTCTGAGTGTCTAGGTCTCCAGCCTTGCAGAGTCGTGATGGGAAAGGGGCAGGGCATTTTAGGAGACCTGGTTAAGTGGCACCAGCGTATCTGAGCCCCACTGGAGTCTCTGCCACACAAACTGGGTTTGTGCCATGCCAAATCCATGGTTGGCCTCGCCGGTGATCCCCCAGTGGAGATCCGTGCACAGAACTCTCTTCCTCCACTCAGGATGTGGCCTCCTGAGGCGACACCTCTGATGGACATGGCAGGGTTTTCCAGAATCCTGGGTGGGGTGACATGTTGCCTTCTCATTTGCATGGAGGATTCTGCGATCTGGTCAGGGAGGATCCCCTAGGAATGCATGAATCCCCCAGATACTTGTCATGAGCATGTGTCACTGCTAATTGGTGAGAATCCCGTGACATGACCGTTTTCAGATGTCTGCAAAGGGCAGAGCAGGGAATCCCAGCAAGCACATACATCTGTCCTGAGGTTGCCCATTGGTACCCATAGCTGGGCAGTCTCCTGGACTCCCTGGCACATGAGCTTCCTCTGTTGTTGTTCCCTCTTTCCCCCAGTGTGGGCAGATGCCCCCTGCCCATGGAGGTGCGCTGCAGACAGAAGCAGCAGCAGAGGCCTGGCTTCCTGAGGAATTGCTGCCAGTTTGAGGAAGGAAGAAAGTCCCGCCTACAATGACCACCCCCCAGCCTGGAGGAAGCTCCATGCCAGCAGCATGGACCAGCATGGGAGCCAGAGTCCTGCTAATGCTGCAGCTCATCACCCCCACTCAGAAGCCCAGCAGCCATTGCCACATCCCACTTCCAGGGCCTCCTGCCCCCGTGCCTCCACGTGCCCATCGACTTCTCCTCCTGTTTGCCCAAAGTAGGCATGGAGGGAATTTTTCAAGTCCACTTTTTGTAGGTAAGTCAAAACATTACAAAATAACCACCGTACACCAGGTCCAAAGCCCTTCCAAACTCACTCTTTTCTCTGACCCTTAAACAGTTGTCCCGCATCTCCCAGACTCCACTGTACCTTGATCAGCAGGTCCCTCTTCACTGCAGTGTCTTTTTTGCAGAGTTGTTTCAGATATTTTGTGCTTTTGCTATGGACAGAGGAAAGAAAAAAGGGTAAATTTGGGAATCACGGGGGAGATTTGTGAGTTCCAATCTCTTTTGTTTGAAAACCCAGTGAATCTCAGCTTCCTGCATGAGAGTTTCCAGTGGGGTCCTCTGATGACAAGGGCTCCAGAGCACCAGGCTGGGACTGTCATGCTCCTCCCCTGGCGCATCTCCACTTCACATGAGCCCCTGCGTGTTCACAGTTAGCTTCCAGCTGGACACAGTTCCACTGCTGGGTACCAACACCTGACACCCTCCAGTTGGCTCCAGTCTGTTCCTGATGGTTAAAAAACCTTACTCCTGAGTAAAAAATCCTTGCCTGGGAGTCCAGGGCAGCTTAGTGACCACACCCACCAGCCCATCCCTGCCTCCAGTCTCCTTGTTCTCCAAGAACCTTTCAGAGTCGTTGAGGGCACATGGGGAGACCTATGGGTCCCTAAGTCAACACTAGTGCTCCCGTGGAGGGAGCTCCTCACCTGGACACTCCTGCCCAAGTCTTGTGTAGCCGATGTATTGGGTTGCTGCGCAGAGCAGAGACGATGGCGTGCACCGAAGAGAAGTTGTTGAGGCTTAGGCACTCCTGGAGAGAGAAGAGTGAGCTGTGAGGTCCAGAGTTGGAGTCAGACCCACTTCAGCCTCAGGCCCCTCTGCTGAAATCTCCCTTCGTGAATGAAGCAGAGGCCCAGGGAGCCTCAGGAGGGTACACTGGGTACACTGGGTGAGTGAATGTCACTCATCTAGAAAGACTTCAGTTCAACCCAAGGAAGATCCCAGGTCAGAAGTGAGCAGCCACCACTGGGCCATGGGAGTCAAGGTCAGGGAAGCTCTGGGAAGAAGGGCTTAGGGGATGTGCAGGGCTCAGGCTAGAGATACAGATGCCAATCCTGAAAGCCGATGGAGGAGAAGAGGCAGTTGCCCATTTTTAAAGAGGGAACCCTAAGGCCCAACCATGGCTTACCCTGGCCACCTTGATCCAGTGCTCCACCACCCTGGCCCTGTCCTGGGCCCTCATGCTGTGGTCCCCGAGGCAGGAGGTGGTGACACAGTTGGTGAGCCTGTTGAAGTGTGCAATGGTGGCACAAACTGTGGGTGCCACGTGCTCACTCCCCTTCTGATGTCGTTGGCCCCAGATGGAGCCCAAGCATTCGTAGAGCTCCACCTTCTTGAACAGCTCCTTTGGGGAAGGAGGAGAGTGTCATGGACACAGCACACCCCAGCTCAGAGTCACCCACAGTCCCAGGCAGGGACTGAGCTCACAGTCATCCACAGTCTCTGGCAGGAACCGAGCTTGAGCTCAGAAAACTTTAAAATATGCTCCAGACTTGTGGGAGTCCCTGGATTTAGTGTTCTGCCCACCGAGAGCCCTGAATGCATCATGTCCCAGAGACCAACAAGGGTGGGAAGAGAGAGTGACATTTTGTCCCAGGCCATCCTCACTCCAAGAACTAGAAGGTGGCTCAGGCCTCCCCATCCTGAGGCCTTGTCTTCCTCCCATCCCAATCAGCCCTCTACTCCTTCTCTCCCTACTGGTGCAGTTTCCTTGCAGCAGCTGCAACCTTGGGCTCTGTTTGGGTGTCTGCCTTAGAATCTAGTATGCATCAGGTACCTAATAAGTGCTGAGGGTCGTGAGGCTCCTGAGCAGCTGGGTGAGCGACCCATGGCCCTGCCTGCCCCTCAGTGATCACCTGCCCTGTCCTGCTTTCTGTCCATCCCCTGTCATTCAGTCTGCACAGTCACTCTGTGCAGCTGGCACGGGTGATGTCCCATCTCTGCTGTCCACATGCAGACAGGGAAGGCTTGTGGGTGAGGAAACTCATCCAGATCCCATGGTTGGTAAGAAGTGGGGCTGAAACTGGACCCAGGGCATTGGCCGCTCCTCAGAGAAAGGCTGGTCTGAAACAGCTGGTGCCAGAGGCACAGCCTGCAAAGCCCAGCTGCTCACCGCATCCATAAGGGTCAGCTGCTCTGCCAGCAGCCTGGGAGGGAAGGTCGTGATGTCTGGCAGCTCCTCAGTGTGTTGGCTCTTGACAGTCCCGGGAGATGGACAGGGGGAGTCTGGGGCTGAGTGGGGCTCCAGCACTGTTCCTGGAGGGGGCCCTTCCCCTGGTGCTGGTGCTGATGCTGAATGTAGATATCCTGGTGCATCCAGGGCTACAGGTGACTCTGGCTCCAGAGCAGGCCGCGGGTCTGCCAGCAGTGGTGGTGCTGGCTCCAGGGCCAGCATTGTTGATGCGTGTTGCCCAGGAGGTGGAGCAGGATCTGGAAAAAGAGAAAAGGTCACCATTCCAGTCACTGTTCACTGGGATTTCCAAGTATAGAAATGACTGGATGGAATTTAAGGGAATTGTAGCCCCAAAACACCACCCCCAGAAAGTCTTCCAGACTGCAAGCCTCCTCACCATCTGGCTTGGCCTCCTTGGGCTCCGGAAGCACCAACTGGCCTAGGACAATTTCCTGATGGTCCTCCAAGCCCAGTCCAGGCCAGGCGAAGGTTCTGAAGGCCAGCATTATCCAGAAAGATGACCGTTGCAGGGTCTGGCAGCAAACTGAACTGTTTTCAGGGGGCCAGGTGAACAAAATGGAGGTGGTGGTGCTGGTGATGGAGTGGAGAGCTGAGTCAGAGGCCTGACCTTCTCCCACACAACCCTCCAGGGCACCCTTGTGTGGATCCGGATCCCTGGCCTCTTGCTGCCTGTGTAGAGGACAGCCCCACCCTACCCCAAGCCATCAGTGCTGTCCTGGAAGGGGCAGACCTGGCCATGTAGCGGGGCTGTACAGACCCTTGTGCTCCCTAGCGTCCCACTGACATTCTCTTCCCAGTGGCCCTAGAGCAGAGCACTGTGCACCCGGGCACTCAAGACTGCAGCTCCAGGCAGATTTGTGAGCAGCTTGCTCATCAGAGCTCCAGCTTTGGTTTCCCTGGTCCTGGGGTTAGGAGGGTAGAGGCAGATGTTGGGTGGAGGAGGACAGGGAGAGCTGGGAAGCCACGGTGCTGGGGATGGGTCTCTCAGTGGCCACTTGTGGCCCCAGCCTCACCTCTCCTTTGCAGGGGACCTAAGTCTCCATTTACCGAACTCACTATTTGCCTCTTGCAGGGGAAGTCCCCAGATGTCAACGTTGTTGTGGGAGTTATAAGACATATGAACCCCAGGGCTCCTTTAGTCTCTCCCCAGCCAGAGTCCACATATTTCCCCCCATGTTTTGTGGGTGAAGAGGCCCTTCAGAACCCTAAGACCCCCCAGTTTATACTTGTTGTTGGGCTCCGTCATTCTAGTCAGAATCTGGGAGGATGCCACCATACGTAGAGGAGGCCATGAGGGTTTCACCTCTAACATTGTGTAGATATGATTTGTTTATTCTGTCTACTGTGAGCACCTGACTCTGAGTAGAATTGAGTCCCAGGGATTGTCATCTGCCTTGTTTATGAAATTAGGCCAAGTCACAAGAAGAACGATGCACAAATGAGGTGTTTTGTATGTATGTGTTGAAAGAGTGAACCCCAACGGTTGGAGAAGCCCAGTGAGCCTCTCCAGATGTCTGAGTGGGCCTGTGGCTCCTTTTTCAGCATGAAGGGACCCCTCTTCTCTCTGTATCAAGGAGAAAGTCCAGCCAGAAGGAAACTCAGACATCCTTTACCAATACCATTGCAGACTTGCTTTTTATGTGCCTTTTCAAGCAGTAAGAGAGATGGGCCATTGCGGCAGAATGCTGAGAGCTGCTTCAGTGAGGGGGAAGAGAAAAGGGGATGGACACTCACCTTCTAACCAGTAGTTCCAAAAAGTGTGGCACTGTGATAAAGTCCCAGGAGGGACCCAGGCAGGTGGCATAGGAGGAGATGGGTTTAGTTAGAAAGGCTGGAACCAGGGACTCCAACAGCTTCTCCCCTGTGCCGGGCTGGAAAGTTGGCATCCTGCAGATCTCAGTTCCATACTAGGGGGACAAGGAGGGACATGCGAGTCAGTGGTAACGCCATGAACCACCAGAGGATCGGGATCTGGAAATCACACCAAGAAGCATCAACCCTTCAGGGACTTGTGCATGTGGAGAACCTGGGTGCCCGTGGTGAAAAGGTTTCTAGGCTTTCAAGGTAAAATTGCATGTGAGGATGGGGAAGGATAAAATGATTCATGCCTTCAAGGCATCGGCACGGTGAATGTCAGCTGTGGGGCAATAGCACCCTCTGTATCAACAGCCTGCATGAAGAGCATCATCCCTGCAATCCTCAAAAATCACCCTCATGGTGGAGAAGAGGAGATGCGGGCTTTTGGATGTCAGATGCTTGCTCAGCAGCACCTGGGTCAGCAGAGAGCACCTTCCACAGGGAGGACTGGGTGAAATTCCCTCTAGGCCACCTGAGGCTCCACTTCTGATATGGAAGGGAAGGGCCTGGGGAGGTCTCATCCACTTCTTATTTTAGTGACAGCGCACTGGGCAAGATGCTCTAGAAGAACCCTTTGACTTAAAAGGATATGATTGTTTTTGTTCTTTAACATGAATGTGAGTCTGGAGAAACAGCTATGGCCATCCCAGCCCTGGCCAAGGGGAAAATGCCGGAAGACTCCAGGGTGGGAGGAAGCGCATCCCAAGGCCTAGGATCTGCCAGGTGACTTGTGGAAGAGAAAACGCAGGCAGGTATTGAAACCGGGAAAGGTTACAGAAATGTATGTTTTAAAGTGGAAACGAAACAAGGTGATTTTCTCTGCCACACAGACAGCAGATTGGCACAAAGTTAAGAGCATGTTAGTATTCAGGGGAGGTTGTGTTCATAGAAGCAGCTACCTTCAGAGGCTGCTGGTGACCCTGTGAGCAGCTGGAGCCCTTTTGGAAAGTCAACTGGCTACACCTGTAGAAACTTGCTATCTGCACATCCTTTCACCCAGATTTCCCTTTCCCGGGTGTGTGTCTTCCGCAGGGGATTTGTGTATTTTATGGGTTGAATTGTGTCCCCTCCCCCAAATGTAACTGTTTCTGTTCTCAACCCCAGAGACTCAGGATGTGACTGTGTTTGGACACAGAGTTCTCCAAGAGGTAATTCAGGAGAAGTGAG
The DNA here is from genome assembly GCF_047675955.1 of Chlorocebus sabaeus. NCBI lineage: Eukaryota > Metazoa > Chordata > Mammalia > Primates > Cercopithecidae > Chlorocebus > Chlorocebus sabaeus. The sequence continues at coordinate 30,419,489 of NC_132922.1, forward strand.
TTCATTAGGGTGGCCCCTAATTTAATATGCCTGGGGTTCTTACAAGGAGAGGTGGTGAGCGCACAGAGAAGTTCAAGAGAAGACCCTGTGCTGACCGAGATAGAGGTCAGCCATCTCCACGGCAAGGAGAGAGGCCCAGAGAAATCACCCCAGACTGACAGCTTGACATTGGGCTTCTAGTCTCCAGAATTGTGAGGAACCAGATTTCTGTGGTTAAGCCCTTCAGTCGGCGTGGCATGTTATGGCAGCCCAGGGAAACTGCTCCAGCCTATTAGGACACACTTAGGATTATGCTCCCTGTAGAAAGGCTGCCTAGAAACGGAATTTTATCATGACAGGCTCCACCGGCACTGAGAGGCTGACCCGCTGTGGAACATGGCCTCCCTTAAGGAATATTACAGTGACATGCGAGGGTGCAGCTCCTGCCCGGTGGGTCTGCAGGGATGAGTTCTCTGAGATGACACTTTAAAGACAGATGCATAGAGTAGCTTCACCTTCTTTTGTTGTAATCACCACCCCCCCAACTCGTTCGTGTAGAAGTGGTGGATTTTAAGTCCTGGAAGAGGTCGGCAGGGCAGAGGAGCTGCCTGTTGCCGGAGATACACTTAGGGTGGGGAGTTAAAATGATAACAGTATGAGTATGTTGCTACAGTGTTACCATTGTACCCAGTTCTTGTAGCAACTTGCTAAGATACTCCTGGCATAGCAGCAAGTGAAAACAGAAGGATTTTCTCTGCTCTTCCTCTGATAGGTGAAAGGGACTTTGCCGGTAACCAAGTTGCCACTGGGGACTAATGGCAGCCAGATTCCTTTGGGAGAGGACAGTGGCTCACTCAAGTGTGAAAGCCCTAGGACAGAGCCTAGCGAGTCCCCATATTCATGTTTGAGTCCTGGGCCCACCCTGGTTTTCTGGAGTCCCTGTCTATGGAGACCCTTCTGTGTCCAGTCTCACCCTAGACCAGCACTGGCCGTGGTTGGTAGCAGGGGGCCCCTGCCCTTCTTTGAAGAAGATGGAGAAATGGAATCCATCCAACAGCTCCTGCTTGATCTGCCGTGTGGAGCTCTGCAAAGAGAGTGCCCAAGAGCCGGGCGAAGAGGTGTCAGTGGCCTGCCTGGCTGACCCCATAGTGGGATACCCCATTAGAACTCCTCCCTGGCACCCCCTTCCCCAACAGGATTCGGCACACAGGAGCATCTACATAGACCTCCAGCCAGAGGAGGTTGACGTCTCTGGCAGATGAAGCTTGAGGTCTTGGGATTCAGATCTGAGCAGACAAACTGTCCTCGAAACTCACCTTCCCATCCTGAAGGCATGGCCTGGGCTGTGAACCTGACATACTGACCAGGCTCCCAACCCCCGACAACCTACCTGCTCCTGTCCAGGGAGGGCCCCTCTTCTCCTGTTTCCCCCAAACACATGGGGAGGGGCTCAGCACTGCCCTGATGGATACATCTGAGGCCTGGCCTCGACGGGCCTGCCCTGGGTCCTGTGTTACCTGTGGGTGCCTTCTGGCAAAGGGCCAGAGGCGTTGAGGATGAGGGTTGAACCAATGTCTATGTTCTCGAGAAAGACTCTCATTTTGGCCTCTTCTGTGACGAGGAGGTCGACAGCATGTTGGGACACAGCAGGAGAACATGTTGTTCTCTCCAGTGTCGACTACCAACTGAACTGGAAATGGGGCTGTGTATATAATATGGGTGCCTAGTTACCAGAATTCTAAGTTCTGTTGGGGTCTATCAGTAAGGAAGTGAGGTCACATCTTGTAGGTTCCATCCTGTAAGCACCTCCTTTCCATCAGACCTACTCAAAGGCCCCACTGGGCTTCTAGCCGCTCACCCTCCCCCATCAACTCCTTACCTTTCACCATTATGCCAAAGTGTGCCCCTTCAGCACCTTGGGTGTAAGACCTGGATGTAAACAGGGTCCCAGTTTTGAGGAGACAGTTCTTGGTCAAACAACCTTTATCTTAGCAGTTGTGAGACCCTAGAGAACTCCTCTGGTGTTTTGGGGCCTCCCCAGCATGCACAATGGGGGTTATGATAGCATCTCCTTCCTAGGGAACTCATGAGGTGTGTTTGAGATAGATCCTGTAAAACTCATGGTGTGGTGTTCCCTGTAGATATTGCACACACTTAACAGTTGGAAGAAATACAAGAAGGAGTGAGAAGTAGCATGGAATATAACTGCAGTGGGCCTGGGGTCCACAGTGTGGTCTCAGGAGAAGACACTTTTGCTCTGTGCCTCCTCTTTCATGCTGCATCAGTAGAGGTTGAGATTAAGTGAAATTCAGACATCGTCCTCCTCTGACATTGCACCTTCCAGTTCCTTCCCGTTTTATTTAGACCCAGACCCTGTGTTCCATCTCAGCCTAGGGTGGGCAACATCCACAAAGACAGCACTGAGGGGTTAATGACTCCCTTCTGAATGATGGGGTATGACACAGGTGATGGAATCGCACTTCTGGGCTAGTTCAGGATGTTACAGCAAAGAGCCATAGCCTGGGGAGCTGATCAAAAACAGAATTATGTTTCTCCCAGTTCTTGAGGCTGGAAGTTGGATATCAGGGTACCAGCCTGGTCAGGCCTTAGTGAAGTCTCCCGTCCCATTCACTGAGCTTTTACAGTGCTGTCCTTTCTTTGGAGGATGGCTCAACTTTAGGAGCATGGGTGGACCTCCATTCAAAGCCCAGCTCCCACTTGTAGCTTGGTGATCGTGAGGAAGTCATAGAACATCCCTGTGCCTGTTTTCTCCTCTGAGAAATGGTATTAGTGAGAATTGCTTCCCTTTTTAATCACAGAAAATTAAGCATGCAAAGAAGTTAACTCGGTGCCATTGGGCAGAGAGTGAGAGGCCAGCAAACCAGAGAGATCAGCTTGCCCACAGCAGTGGTGAGGAGTGTGAAGAGTGGGTGAGGCTGGGGCAGGAAGCAGGCCAGCCTGCCAGAGCCCAGGAACAGGTGAGGGGCAAGAGTGAGCTCCTCACCCTGAATTCTCAGGGGACACACGCATGCAGGGCCTGTGGGGAGCGCAATCATCAGGGCTGCCCTCGTTCCCCTGGTTCCCTCCATATCTGATTTGGTCCCAGGACCCCTCTCCCTGTGTTTCCTCTCTGCCCTGCTTTCTTCCTGGCTGCCCTCCCAGGACTCATTTTTGGCCCTGATCAGGTGGAGTCTTGAGGTAACTGTACACCTATTAATAACTCCTCTGAGGTTCAACCTGCCGTTTGTTGAGACCTCTGAGCTTACTCAGAAACCGCCTCCTGCTGGGACCTGAGAGAGGGCTGGAGGGAGCTGACAGTGCAATGGCAGTTTTCCCTGGGGTGTCGCTCCCGGGTCCACTGGCAGGTATCTGCCAAATTCAAGCTTTCTTTTGGTTCTCTGGGATTCTGAGGTGTGACTTTCCCTCTGAAGACAGGCTGAGCCCCTGGTGGGTGCCTTAGCCTCAGAAATGGGTCCCCCTGAGCTGGGAGCTGTGCTCTAGCCTCAGTGTGCTAGGACACCTCACACCTGGCCCTGCCCATTCTGGCTTCTGAAACCCACAGAGAGGGTCTGTAGAAATTGCTAGATACGAAAGGGCTACAAAGAAGTCATAGGAAGTGTATTTACGTAAGTCAGTGGTTTTCAGCCATTACATTTACTTCAGCAGAGGAAATATTTAAAAATGTGAATACCCTGTGTCACCCTGCGGAGATTTGGATTTATTTGATGGGGCAGAAGACAGGCATCTTTGGGTTTTTGTTTGTTTGTTTGTTTGATTGTAACAGGATCTTGTGCTGTGGCCCAGGTTGTAGCACAGTGGCATGATATGGGCACTGCAACCTTGACCTCCCAGGCTCAAGGAATCCTCCCTTCTCAGCCTCCCAAGTGGGTGAGACTATGGGCATATACCACCATGCCATGCTAATTTTTGTGTTTCGTAGAGACAGGGTCTCACTATTCTACCCAGGCTGGTCTTAAAGTCCTAACTTCAATCTGTACTCCTGCTCTGCCTCCCACAATGCTGAGTTTACAGACGTGAGCTACTGTGCCTGGTCCTGTATCTTTTAAGAGCTTCCCTAGTGCTTTGAAGAGGCACCCAAACAAAGAAGGCTTTGCTTGCAGAGGCTTGTGGAACCCTGTTGAGGCTGCATCTTCTTCACAGCCGTCAGATTGTTCCCTGAAGTGTCTGCTTAGCAGTGCACAGGCTGTTTACATCGAGGGCTTTGGGGAACTATTGGGTTTGGGGGTTGGCTGGGGCATGAGTGTTGGCTGTGGGATCTGTCACAACCTGGTCCTATGGGACACCCAGTCTAGGATCCTTCTTCCCAGACCACCATCCTGCCTCACTGCTCCTATGACAGGAGGCCAAATATCATGCTCCCCTGGACAGAGGCATCCAGGTGCAGGACCGAAGTGGGGTGACTCGCATCAGGAGGGGTGCAGCTGCTTGCTGGAAGGGTGTTGGGAAGTGTTGGTCTGCCAGCTGTCACGTCCTCCTGTTCCTCCTGAATCCCAGCGATCCTCACTTGGTGTCTGGGTTTCAGAAGGGTGTGGCCCTGGGTTCTTGGCTGGCTGAACTGGTGCTTTTGCAGCCTCTGGGGCTCTTGTATGTGAGGCCTGACCTGAGTTGCTTCAGGAAACTTTTGCCCCTGAGGCTGCCTCCTGCTTAAGAGCAGAGCCTTTGTGTGGAGATCTGGCTGGCCTCCCTGGCGCCCAGCCTGTCCTGTACTGTTATGTCTGGGTTTGAGGCTGTGTGGATGGGTCTCTTCCCATAGGGGAGACAAGGCCAGCCATGTGGGTCAGAGTGAAGCATGGCGATCCCAGCTGGCTGTGCCCGGCCTTTGACTGGAGGAGTCTGAGAATGACCAGGCTTGGAGAGCTGCCCTTCCTGGGAAACAGCATGTCCCCTCTCCTACTGTAGAGTTTCTGGATGTGACCCAGAGTGTGCTGGGCCTCTGTAGCATGTGCTGGGTGTAGCCATGTGATTCAGGGTGGGAGGTGCATGGGATCATCTGCTCTGAGCCAGGTAAGGCCTGGACAGGACTGGGGCAGCCCTCGAAGAAGCCAAGTCTGATGGGAGAATAGGCACGGGTAGAGAGGGGACACAGTCACCAGCGCTGTGTGTCACCTGTTCTTGCTGCTTGGTCTGCCCTGGGAGTGAGAACAGAGGTGAAGGCTGCTGTGGACCCTCTTTGGCTTCCTGCAAGCAGGTGTTCACGTGGGGAGCAAGGCGGGTGGGGGAAAAAACTGGTCTCTGAGGTGTTGAGTGGTTTTTTGTATGTCATTGTCCTTTTTCTCTCTGCTGTCCCCAACAGCTCTGCGGTACCAGCCCATCGACCAAGGAAGTCACTCAGAGCATCCTGGTCCTACGCACCGGTGTTAAGGCCCCTGAAGTGCCAGAAAGGGCTTAGGAGTTTCTCAGAAGACTGAGCCCGGGGTGGGAGGGCACCAGAGTCACTGAGAACAGACCATTTGAAAAGTCAGGCAGAGGGATCCTGGGCCTTGAGTATGCCTGCCTGGCCTGTGGTAACCATGCCAACAGGGCCAGTGCCTCAGTAGAGCTTAGCTACTGAGCTTGACATTTGGCCAATTGCTCTCAGTGGAGGCAGGAAGGTCTTGCTTCCCCGACCCCTGTCTTTCGGTCTCCAGGATCCCTGGAGCAGCTGCAGGGTGGGTAGGGGGGTGTCTCCCAGCTGCTTGGTGAGATGAGCCTCCACCTGGCTGCCTCTGCCAGGGGAAAAGAGTAAAGACTGCAGCGGGGAGAAAAGCCAGCTGGGGCCCTTTTAGAGTCAACCCTGCTGCTCCGATTCTAATTTTCCATTCAGATTTTGCAGGCATGAGTGTGGGTCCCTGAGGGCCTGCCCTTTGAATTCTTTCGGTGAGGACTGAGCATTGCCCAGGGGCTTCTCACTGAGCCCCAGAAGCACGGCCCGAATTCACCAACTCATCCCTTTCCAGAACCTGCTGAAGCACACACCTGTTGACCACCCAGACTGCCTGCTGCTACAGGATGCCCTCCGCATCTCCCAGGACTTCTTTCTGTCATCCGTGAGGACATTGACCCCTCTGGACTGCAGTCAGAATGGACTCCCAAGGGTCAGGTGAGCTCAGGGCCCAGCAAGGCCTCACACTCAGGTTGACGAGCCCGGGGTGGACCAGATCCCCAGTTTCTTCTCTTACGGCACAGGTATCACTTTGTGCCCCTGGTCTCTGCAACCCTGATCCCCCATTCCCAGCCAAGGAGGAGTCTTTGGACCTTGGTCACACTGATTTGATTCCCTGTGGCATTTTAAGCCCTAGGCTGAGAGCTTTAAGCCCAGTATCTCAATAATTTTCCTAGGAATCCAGTGAGCCAGAAGAGGAGACAGGCCTGGACAGTCTCTCCATGTCCGCCACACAGTCTTTGAGCTGTGTCAGAGCTGGATTCTTTTCCTCGGGTGGGCTGTCTGGAGACCCCAGGCATTGTTTCCCACACCAGGGAAGTCAGCCTGTTGGTACCTCATTCTTGATCGCAGACACCTTCCTCTGGCCAGCGTGATGCCATCAGGGTGACCCAGGAGGCTGAGGGAGCAGGAGATCTCAGCCGCTGTAGATTGGCCTGCACAAGCAAGAGTCAGGGAGTGAGCCCCACAGAGGGAAAGGCTAGTACTAGAGGTGGCCAAGGCCATCCAGGTTGCTGGAGCATTTTACATGAGCTCCTGGATATCAGACAGCGGTTTCCCTGGGGGCCCTTCTATATGCAAGGTTGGGGGTTAGCCCAGTGAGGGGAAGCAACACTCAGCATTAGAGGCACAGTTCACCCCTGTGGGTCGGCAGCCTGGCCCAGATCAAAGGCTTCCTGATGGATAGAGGCTGTTAAGTGGCCCTTAGGAGTGAAGACTGCCTGGGTTCATGCTCCTGTGTTACATTTGTGAGTGACAGGCGGGTCTGGAGAGTGTCTGATGGTGCATAGGGAGCTGTTGCTGTGCAGTTGCTGGTGCCAGTTTGCAAAACCATGGAATGTCACTAGTTTGTTTTGGTCTGGGGATATCTGAAAAGTCTCTGGAAGACTTCGAGTAGCATCGGTTGCAGGTCATCTTAACTGTACACTTTCAGTACACGCACTACATATTGTAGTATACGTAGGTCACACGGTGTGTCATGGAGACAGGAAAGGCTGGGACAAATGGTCGCAGCCCCACAGAAGCCCTCCTGACTCTGAGGGTGTCTGAGGGGAAACTCTGGAAATCCACATGGAGTAGAAACCATCCGGAGCCCAGGTGAGAGGCAGCTACAGGTCATCCCAGGACACTTCTGCAGCCCCACCGAAGGCAGCCCGGGGTCTCCCGTCCCCTGGGTGTTCTTTTTATAAATATGTCCACCATACATGAATTTGGGTTTGGTTCCCTTGTTGAGTCTTGTTGTTGTGTATTTTTGTGTGAATGCCAGTACCACATTGTCTGGATCACTATAGCTCTTCTATGTCATTTGTAATCAGGGAGCATAATACATCCATGTACTTTGTATTTTCCGGTGGTGAGACTGCTAGATGACACAGTAGTTGTATTTTTAATTTGAGGAGGAACTGCCGACTATTGCTCATAGTGCTTGACCTGGGAGGCAGAGGTTGCACTGAGCCAAGATTGCGCCACTCCATTCTAGCCTGGGTAACAGAGGGAGACTGTCTCCAAAACAAAACATAGATTCTCTGTGACGGCCGGGCGCGGTGGCTCAAGCCTGTAATCCCAGCACTTTGGGAGGCCAAGACGGGCGGATCACGAGGTCAGGAGATCGAGACCATCCTGGCTAACACGGTGAAACCCCGTCTCTACTAAAAAATACAAAAAACTAGCCGGGCGTGGTGGCGGCGCCTGTAGTCCCAGCTACTCGGGAGGCTGAGGCAGGAGAATGGCGTAAACCCGGGAGGCGGAGCTTCAGTGAGCTGAGATCCGGCCACTGCACTCCAGCCTGGGCGACAGAGCCAGATTCCGTCTCAAAAACAAACAAACAAACAAACAAAAAACCACTCAATTTTACATTTTAAATGGGTTATTTATGTGGTATGTGAATTACATCTCAAGAAAGCTGTTGCATAAATTATCATACTGGTTAAGCCTAGTGGCATTAAAAAAGTATAAGTATGATGCAGCTACTCTGGAGGCTGAGGCACAAGAATCACTTGAACCTGGGAGGTGGAGGTTGCAGTGAGCCGAAATTGTGTCACTGCACTTGAGCCTGGGTGACAGAGTGAGACTCTGTCTCAAAATAAATAAATAAATAAATGAAAGTATGAATATATACACACAAGAAAAAAAGACCAAAAAAGCCCAACTGAAATATTAATAATGTTTATCTGTAGGCTGCGGGTTTTTGGATGATTTTATGTTCTTTTTGTTTTTAGATTTTCCATACTTTTTTTTTTTTTTGAGGCAGAGTCTCGTTTTTTCGCCCAGGCTGGAGTGCAGTGGCGCGATCTCGGCTCACTGCAAGCTCTGCCTCCCGGGTTCACGCCATTCTCCTGCCTCAGCCTCCCGAGTAGCTGGGACTACAGGCACTCACCACCACGCCTGGCTAATTTTTTGTATTTTTAGTAGAGATGGGGTTTCACCGTGTTAGCCAGGATGGTCTTGATCTCCTGACCTTGTGATCTACCTGCCTCAGCCTCCCAAAGTGCTGGGATTACAGGCGTGAGCCACCGTGCCCGGCGATTTTCCACACTTTCTACTGGGAACATGTGTTACTTTTATAATCAGAAAAACAAATACGGCAGTCACGTGGCATATCATAATGTTTTGGTCAACGACAGACAGCATATACAACAGTGGTCCCCTAAGGTTCTAATACCATATTTTTTTTTTTTTTTTTTGAGACAGAGTCTCGCTCTGTCGCCCAGGCTGGAGTGCAATGGCCAGATCTCAGCTCACTGCAAGCTCCGCCTCCCGGGTTCCCGCCATTCTCTTGCCTCAGCCTCCCGAGTAGCTGGGACTACAGGCGCCCGCCACCTTGCCCGGCTAGTTTTTTGTATTTTTTAGTAGAGGCGGGGTTTCACCGTGTTAGCCAGGATGGTCTCGATCTTCTGACCTCGTGATCCGCCTGTCTCGGCCTCCCAAAGTGCTGGGATTACAGGCTTGAGCCACCGTGCCCAGCCCTAATACCATATTTTTTCCATAGCTTTTCTGTGTTTAGATACACAAATCCTTACTGTACAGGTCTGTAGCCGAGGAGCAATATGCTGTACCATATGGCCTAGGTGTGCAGTAGGCTCCACTATCTAGGCTGGTCTAAGCACACTCTATGATGTTCTCCCATCAACAAAATCGCCTGATGATGCATTTCTGAGAATGTATCCTAGTCACTGCGCAATGCATACCTCTACTGAAGAGCACCGTGTGATGCAGGCTACAGCTGAGTTCTGTGCACGATGTGGTTGGAGCCCTGAGGAAGGGGAGGGCTGTGGACTGAATGGTGTCCCCCTCAATATTAGATGCTGAAGCTCTAGTCCCCAGTGTGACTGTATTTGGGGCAAGGGCCTATAAGGAGATGATGAAGATTAAGTGAGGGCGTAAGGATGGGCCTTGATCCAACAGGATTAGCGTCCTTATAAGAGACCAGAGAGCTTGGGTGCTACCTCCCCCCACCCTGTGGGAGGACATGGTGAGAAGGTGGCTGCGTGCAAGCCGGGAAGAGAGGCCTCTGGGAATTCTAGCCTCCAGAGCTGTGAGAAAATAAATGTCTGTTGTTTAAGCTGCTCTGTCGATGGTATTTTTTTATGGCACCTGGAGTTGACTAATACAGAATGATTTACCCTCCTGGGGAGAAGGGGCAGCGGGGGCAGTGGCCTCCTCTGGTTTCCGTGGCCCTCTGCAGAACTCCCTCCCTGCCTCTCCTCCTTGCGCCAAAGCACCCTTCTAAGGGCAGACCTGATCGCACTGTTCACAGGTCCCCAAAGCCCACAGAAAAGGCCCAACTCCGGACCTCATGTGTCTCATCCCACTGGAGGAGCTGCTTCTCTCTTCTCTGCTGTCTTCTCAGGAGGGAAAGTTAAGGGTCTGCTTGACCACCCTCTGGGGAGAGGCCAGAATGGGGTGCTGCATTCCAGTGATGAGCTAGGGGTAAGCCTGCATGTCTCCTCCTGTGGTTTCCCAGAAGTGAATACACAGTGGATATTCAAGAAAGTAAAGACTATCTTTAAGAATGAATGGCCAGGCGCGGTGGCTCATGCCTGTAACCCCAGCACTTTGGGAGGCCGAGGCAGGTGGATCACCTGAGGTCGGGAGTTCAAGACCAGCCTGACCAACATGGAGAAACCCTGTCTCTACTAAAAATACAAAATTAGCCAGGGTGGTGGCGGGCACCTGTAATCCCAGCTACTCGGGAGGCTGAGGCAGGAGAATCGCTTGAACCTGGGAGGCGGAGGTTGTGGTGAGCTGAGATCGCGCCATTGCACTCCAGCCTGGGCAAAAAGAGCGAAACTCTGTCTCAAAAAAAAAAAAAAAAAAAAAATGAATTAATCAGGCTGGGCATGGTGACTCACGCCTGTAATCCCAGCACTTTGGGAGGCTGAGGTGGGCAGATCACTTGAGGTCAGGAGTTTAAGACCAGTCTGACCAACATGGTGAAACCCCGTCTCTACTAAAAATACAAAAATTAGCTGAGTGTGGTGGTGGGTGCCTATAATCCTAACCACTCGGGAGGCTGAGGCAGGAGAATTGCTTGAACACAGAAGGCGGAGGTTTCACTGAGCTGAGCTCACGCCACTGCACTCCAGTCTGGGTGACAGAGCAAGACTCGGTCTCAAAAAAAAAAAAAAAAAAAGGAAGAATCAGGCTTAGCGCGCTGGCACATGCTTGTAATCCCAGAAATTTGGGAGGCTGAGATGGGAGTGTCACTTGAAGCCAGGAGTTCCAGACCAGCCTGGGCAGCATGATGAGACCCCTGGTTCTACAGAAAACGTTTAAAAAAATTAGCTGGGCATGGTGGCATGTGCCTGTCGTTCCAGCTACCTGGGATGCTGAGGTGGGAGGATCACTCGAACCTGGGAGTTTGATGCTGCAGTGAGCCATGATGGCACCACTGCACTCCAGCCTAGTTGAGAGAGTGAGAACCTGTTTTGGAAAAAAAAAAAAAAAAAAAAGACTGGAAGGATCAAACTGGGCGTGGTGATGCATGCTTGCCTGTAGGCCTAGCCTATAAGGCACCCTGAGGCAGGAGGATCATTTGAGGCTGGGAATTTGAGCCCAGTTTGAGCAACATAGTGAGATCCTGTCTAAGAAAGAAAAAAAGGAAGAATCAAATAATTGTTCCAAAGTCCTTCAAAATGAGTATTGAGTCCCAACTTGGCATTTTCCTGAGCAGGGATATGTCCCTTCTTTCTTCTTTAGTGAGGTATGCAGAATTTATCAGGCCCAGAGACGTGAATATGGGACTTCAGGCAGGGTGTGGTGGCTCATGCCTGTAATCCCAGACTCAGGAGGCCAAGGTGAGGCCAAGGTGGGAACATCACTTTAGTCCAGGAGTTTTGAGACCAGCCTGGACAACATCAGGAGATCCTTTTCTCTTCAAAAACTTAAAAAAAAAAAAAAAAGCTGGGTATGGTGGCACACACCTGTGGTCCGAGTCAGAAGGTTGAGGCTGCAGTGAGCTATGACCATACCAGTGCATTCCAGCCTGGGTACACAGCAAGACCCTGTCTCAAAATAATAATAATAATATGCTGGGTGCAGTGGCTCATTCCTGTAATCCAGCTCTTTGGGAGGCTGAAGTGGGCGAATCACTTGAGGTCAGGAGTTCTAGCCTGGCCAACATGGTAAAACCCTGTCTTTTCTAAAAATACAAAAATTAGACAGGTATGATGGTGCATGCCTGTAATCCCAGCTACTTGGGAGGCTGAGGCAGGAGAATCGCTTAAGCCCAGGAGGTGGAGGTTGCAGTGAACCAAAATTATGCCACTGCACTCCAGCCTGGACGACAGAGCAAGACTCTGTCTCAAAACAAACAAACAAACGAACAAACGAACAAAAACCCCAAAAAACCAAACCAAAACAAAAAACAAAATTATAATGTAACAATGAAAAGAAAAAGAATATGGGACTTCAGTAACATGTTTTGCATCCATGCCCAAGGGGCAATTGTTTAAAGGCATTTTATTCCTGACTAGCTTAACCCATTATCTTCCTGTTTCTGGAATTTATGATACAAAGAATAATGTATAGACAACCAATAGCTTATGTTGTTTTAATATAAATTCTTGTGGCCAGGGAAGCTGAAGTAATAGAATTGTCTGAGGCCAGGAGTTGAAGACCAGCCTCAGTGAAACCCATCTCAATTTTTTTAAAAAGAGCAATTCTTGGTAAACCACTTAGGAACTGCCTCTTCTTTTCTCATAAAAACAGCATCTCTGGCCAGGTGCAGTGGTTCACACCTGCAATCCCGGCACTTTGGGAGGCTGAAGCAGGCAGGTCACGTGAGTCCAGGGGTTTGAGACCAACCCTGACAACATGGCGAAGCCCTGTATCTACCAAAGATACAAAAAATCAACTGGGCATGGTGGCACACGCCTGTAGTCCCAGCTATATGGGAGGCTGAGGTGGGAGGATCACCTGAGCCTGAGGAGGTTCAAGGCTGCAGTGAGCCATGATCTCACCACTGCACTCCAGCCTGGGCAATGGAGTGAGACCCTATCTCAATAATAAAATAGGCTGGGCACGGTGGCTCACGCCTGTAATCCCAACATTTTGGGAGGTCGAGGAAGGTGGATCACAAGTTCAGGAGCTCGAGACCAGCCTGACCAACATGGTGAAACCCAGTCTCTACTAAAAATATAAAAATTAGCCTGGTGTAGTGGCGCATGCCTTTTCCAGCTACTCAGGAGCTTGAGACAGGAGAATCGCTTGAACCGGGGAGGCAGAGGTTGCAGTCAGCTGAGATCCTGCCACTGAGCAAGACTCTGTCTCAAATAAATAAATAAATAAAATGAAACAAAATAACATAAAAACTAACATAAAACAGCATTTTGTAACTGCTGCTAATTAATGGTGTATATTTAAAGCAACACGAATATCCGCTCCAGGGCCCAAGGTCTTAAATGTAGCAATAATAAACTTTTTTTTTTTTTTTAAGAGCTCTGTCACTCAGGCTGGAATACAGTGGCACAATCACAGCTCACTGCAGCTTTGAACTCCTGGGCCCCAGCAATCCTCCCACCTTGGCTTTCCAAAGTGCTGGGATTACAGGTGTCAGGTACCTCACTCAGCCTTCTCCCTTCTATTTACCTTCTCCCTTCTATTTTAGTTTGTTATTCTACCCTTTTAAGAGCTAGTAGAGATGGGGTTTCCCTATGTTGACCTCTCGATCTTCTGACTTTTTATTCCTCCTGCCTCGGCCTCCTATGGTGCTGGGATTATAGGCGTGAGCCACCAGGCCCGGCCCCACACAGAGACATTTTCTACCAGACACTGCCACTGTTGACCTACAACATGTAGCTCATGTACTTTGAACAGCATGTACTTTGTAGAAGTGAACAGTCCTAGAACGTGTCCACCTTGGTGTACAGCAGGCCTTAAAGCCTCACAGCACATGTGTTCTCTTTGTAGATGAAGTGTACACAGGGACCTACAGGGAGCTCTTCCACCCGGAGCAGCTGATCACTGAGAAGGAAGATGCAGCCAGTAATTACTCCAGAGGCCATTACGCCATCGGCAAGGAGACCTGGTCCTGGACCGGATCCGCAAACTGGTAAGAAGAGAAGGCTTCATGTGGACATTGTCCTGCACGGGAGAACAGGCCTTGGATGGTGAAGGGAAGGTCATTTTCGCAACACTTAGAGTAGCATCTTGAGTCTGACTGAATCTGTAATGTCTTACTATGAAGCACGCGTAGTGATTTGTGCATAGATCTGTGTTGTCTGCTTTTCTTTGCTTCAAAGTGTGATGCGCGTTCGTTATGGATGGTCTGAATCCATATCAACTCTCAGAGGCAAAGAGAAGTGGCCCTGGCTTGGTGGAGGTTGGCAGTGTGGCTCCCATGGGCATTGGCTCACGTTGTCTGGTTTCTCTCAGGCGGATCTGTGCACGGGACTGCAGGGCTTCCTCATCTTCCACAGCTTTGGGGGCGGCAGTGGCTCTGGGTTCATGTCTCTGCTCATGGAGTGGCTCTCGGTGGACTACGGGAAGAAGTCCAAGCTAGAATTTGCCATTTCCCCAGCGCCCCAGGTCTCCACAGACGTGATGGAGCCCTACAACTCCATCCTGACCACCTACATGACCCTGGAACATTCTGACTGTGCCTTCATGGTCGACGGCAAAGCCACCTATGACATGTTGGTGCAACCTGGACATCGAGTGTCCCACATACACCAAACTCAGTCATCTGATTGGGCAGATTGTGTCCTCCATCACGGCCTCCCTGTGATTCGATGGGACCCTGAATGTGGATCTGACAGAACTCCAAACCAACCTGGTGCCGTACCCCCATATCCACCTCCCCCTGGCCACCTACGCCTCGGTCATCTCAGCCAAGAAGGCCTACCACGAGCAGCTGTCCGTGGCCGAGATCACCAATGCTTGCTTCGAGCCAGCCAATCAGATGGTCGCTGTGACCCTCGCCACGGCAAGTACATGGCCTGCTGCATGTTGTACAGGGGGGATGTGGTCTCCAAAGATGTCTGCGGCTGTCGTCACCATTGAGAGCAAGTGCACCAACCAGTTTGTGGGTTGGTGTCCGACTGGATGTAAGGTAGGACTGGGTGATGGGGAGTCCTTGTGCCATCAGGAAGCAGCAGACCTGCAGAATAATGCTGCCCATGAAGGCCCGCATCCTTTGCTTGTCTGGAATTGTCAACTGCCCCTGTTCCATGGGCTAGGCTCGTGGGCATCAATCAGTGAACCAGAGTGATAACTAATTCAGTGGTGTCTTTTGAACTTCCTTTGTGAGTCATCACACTATATATCTATGGTGAACTTTTTGTGTGTTTTTAAGAATAAGGTATTTTTTGGAGGATTTTGGTGCCCCTTGCTTGGATAGCAGAATTTGTGTGGAAAAGACAGGTTGAACTTAGTAGAAATTTTATGGGCATTTTGGGGAATCATGTGGATGGTGTATGTATTTTAACTTGGGCATCGTTGTAAACTGCTCTCACTAAGTCCTACTTCATGTAAGTACGTCCACGTTGTGCTGACATATGTCATAGGTGGCTTTGTTGTTGACCGTGAAGGCACAGTCAGAATGTTTGTCTGTCGAAATTATATCCAATGTAAATGTCCTTTGGAGTGTTTGATTTAAAGAGACACTATCAAGAATCTTTTTTTTTTTTTTTGAGACGGAGTCTCGCTCTGTTGCCCAGGCTGGAGTGCAGTGACCGGATCTCAGCTCACTGTAAGCTCCGCCTCCTGGGTATTTTTACGCCATTCTCCTGCCTCAGCCTCCCCAGTGGCTGGGACTACAGGCACCCGCCACCTCGCCCAGCTAGTTTTTTTTTTTTTTGTATTTTTTAGTAGAGACGGGGTTTCACCGTGTTAGCCAGGATGGTCTTGATCTCCTGACTTCCTGATTCGCCCGTTTCGGCCTCCCAAAGTGCTGGGATTAGAGGCTTGAGCCACCGCGCCCGGCCAAGAATCTTTTTGTGATGAAAACAGCACCATCTTTATGTCTCTTTTGGGAAGCCTAGTAGTTTTGGCCTGTGTTTGCCTCAGACAGACAATCTTTCCCCACCTTCCACTGACACATGGAAGAAAGCTTGTGGTCCCCTTTCAGCTTTTCCAGGAGTCGGTGACTAAATCCTGTCGCTTCTTCCTCTGTTGGACCTGCGCGTCCTCTGCTTTGCTTTCCCTGCCTCCTCTGGCTCAGACACCCACTGCCTCTGGGGAGACCACTGCAGTCAGCTCTGACTGGGAATTCCTACTCTGGGCTTCTCTTCCTCTCCTTCATGGGTTAGCATGGCTGCTGGACTAGCCACCTAATTTTGTAAGTAAGGTTTTGTCTGACGACAGTCGCCACACCCCTTCATTGCAGATCGATTTTGCTGTCCAGCCTCAGAGTGGGGTCGGTGTGACACAGCCCATGTGCCTGTAAGGCCTAGAATTTGTATGATCTTGTCGTTTTTAGAACGGGTTTGTTGATGCCTGCTCTAGTTGACCCCATGCACCACTCAGGACGTGTCATTCCCAAGTTCTGAAACTTGGAATGTTTCCCTTTTGGTTCCCACCTTGGAATGTCACTTCCTACTCAAGCAAGCACACGGACTACTCTTGCTGCTGCGGTAGCTTCATTCAAGTGATCTTTGACCTGTCACCTTTGCATATTTCACAGCGGCTTGTTTGGTGGGACAGCATGGGGTGTGACCTTCCCCGTGGTATCACAGTTGTGTACTCAGAATCTATCTGGGTGGAAAAAGTTTACCTATGGAAGTTCATTCCTATCTTGTAAAACCCTCTGGAGTAAATAATCTATAAAGAGGACAGGCAGGGTACATTTTCAGAGGGAAGACAGTCTTCACCTGGGCACCTATCACATGTCACAGTTGCTAGGACACAGCCCTTCGGGCAGCTTGGGACCCTGCCAGGGTGGCCACCTCAAGGCTCCGTTCTCTTTATTCCTTGTCTGGAACCGTCACCCTGCCTGGCACAGAGAAGGGCTTAGTGAGGTTTGTGGGGTGAACTAAGCATTCTCCTGGTCACCTACAGTGTGTCATCTGTGTGAGGAAGAGTAGCCACCATTTCTAGGTTTGTTACAAGCTTCATGGACTGCTTTCTTCCCCTTCTCTGGCAGGTGGGCATTAACTACCAGCCCCTGACGTTGTTCCCTGGGGGAAACCTGGCCAAGTTGCAATGGGCCATGTGCATGCTAAGCAACATCACAGCCATCACCAAGGCCTGGGCCTGCGTGGACCATAAGTTTGATGTCATGTATGCCAGGCAGGCCTTGGTGCACTGGCACATGGGGGAAGGCATGGCGGAGGGGGAGTCCTCTGAGGCTCACAAGGACCCGGCAGCTCTGGGGGATTATGAAGAGGTGGGCGTGGATTCCGTGGAAGCGGAGGCTGAAGAAGGTGAAGAATAGCGAGGGGAGGGTGCGGTGGACTCTCTCCTGCCACCCCCACCATGGCTGCTTTCAAGCTGTTTGCAATTAAAGTTTCTCTACAAAACCAAGACCTCTGTGTGTTGTGCTGCTTGGCTCTGCCTACAGGAGCAGGTGGGACTCCAGAGCCTGCGTGGACAGTCAGTGGGGTCCCAGCCTGCCCTGCTGGCATGGGGTTGGGGTGTCGCATGAGTGTATGTCCTTAAGGAGCTGCCATGGAAGTAAGTGGGGTCCCAGCCTGCCCTGCTGGCATGGGGTTGGGGTGTCGCATGAGTGTATGTCCTTAAGGAGCTGCCATGGAAGTATTTGACCCAGGGTTTTCCCAAGCCAAGCGTTCAGTGGATAGGTTTCCTCAATTCTAGGAAAGCTAAGTCAGGGTTTCAACTGAATTTGCAATTTCTGGGGCTTGTCTATTAATGGGATGTGCTGGCTAAAAAGAAGAGCCTAGAAGTAGAGTGTTCAAATCTGAGGTATGTGAAAGGGGCTTGTCCATGAAATCCCTAAAGCTGTGGGTCAAATGTGTAAGGTCAGGACATTTTAGAAGGGGGAAGGAGTGTTACTGAGTTCTCCACGGTATTTGTGACCCACAGAAGGTCACAGCACACCCATCCTGACCCCCACTGCTCCATGGTAATCTGGAAGGCAGCGTTTACCCTCCAGGCACACACACAGTCACCTTGCCCCTCAGCACTGTCAACTGTCTCGGTAGAAAACCTTGCACTTCAAGTGAAGCGTGTTGACGTCTGTTTATAGAAGACCTGGGAATCCAGGAATCTTTTCTCAGAACCAAAGTCAGCTCCGGGAAGTTGACTCACGGTGAAGTGACCTGGTTAGTTCAGCTGTGGCACAACCAGGACCTGCACAAAGACCCCATTGTAAGTTTGTGCCATAATATCATCAAAAAACAGCAGAGAACGTATGACCCGGACCCTCTGCATCTCAGAAAGGCTTATTATCAACTGAAGGAGACAACATGTACCTTTGCTGGGGACAGTGGTCTGACAAGTCTCTGGCCCATCCTAGGTGCTGCCCTGCATAGGGCTCTTCCCAGGCCTGCCCCACGTGGGCAGCCTGCTAGCGCTGGGCTGGCGGGGTGTCCCCTGGCTGGATCCTTTGCGGCCGCTGCATTCCAACCGGGCCACCGCTCCCCCGAGGAAGGTGCTGCCTTTGTTTCTCCCTGAGGAGACACGAAGCACAACCAACAGGAACGGGCGAGCCTTGTAACTGCAGCAGCTACTGAACTGTGCTCCTTGAGCAACATTTGTGTCTGTACATTTCCCTCAAAGCCACTTCAAGCTGAAGGCCCTGTATCAGTCCCGAGTCCTGAGGCTCAGAACCGCCAAAGGCAGGTCATGCCCCAGAAGCCTTTGGCCAGGGGTCTATTTAGGGAAGGGTAAGCGTGGCTGGCCCATACCTGGCCTGGACAAGGAACCTGGTCTGCCCTGATGGTGCCAGCAGCAGCAGCAGCAGCAGCAGCGACTTCCCGCTTCATCCTCCAGGTGTGTTCACGCTGAACTGTACATCTGAGCTGCCTCAGACGGTGACAGGCAAGAAACACTGCAATCACCAAGTACTGGAATCGGGTTTCTTGCTTTGATTTTGGAAGCTCTCACATTGTTTCCTATCTACTCCAGTGTTCTGCAAACAGTGGTCAAGCCTCTTGCTTTTAGGTTTAACTACTGGATTTCATGACTGGGTTCCTGCCGTGGTCTGAATGCTTGACACTTCCCTTCTGACCACCAGAGGGTCTCAGATGAAGACCACCGGTTCAGATTTCCCTTGATTTGTAATTTGCTAACTCTTTTTTGTGAAGATAGGAAGATCTGCAACCACGCTTGGGCCAGAGTTTTATTTTAATGGGATGGATTTCCCTGGGCTTGGTGTTGTCGGCATCAGCAAGACTGAGAGGACCCTCCAGGGCACAAATGTGCCTGCATAGATGGCTTGCCCGTGGGGTCACAGCCCATGATGTGGAGTGCCTTGGCCAGGGCTCTCCTCTGCTCCAGCCCGTTCTGCCCCATGGGCTGTAACCAGGGCATGTGTCCCCTACTTGACTCACAGTGTTGGGTCCTCTATTTTGTCCCCCAACCTTTTCCTTTGTCCTGACCGAGAGTGTGCCCTGACTGCTCTGTGACCTGGTCAGCTGTATGTTCCCCCTGCAGACTGGAACCCTGGGGCCTTGCTTCTTACCAGACACTGATAAACATGTTGTTTGTTGCCTGAAACACTGAAAGATCTGACATGTTGCTAAGCATGTGGAAACTGGCCTCGCCCCCAGCCAAATTCCCTGCACCCTCATATAAATTCCACACCCCACCCCCACACTGCAGCATGCCTAGACAGAAACCTCCTTCCTGGCTGTCCCTCGTGAGGCCACACTGCAGCCCTGTGTGTATGGAAGTTCCCCTAACAAATGCTTTGGACTGACCACCCTGGCGTTAAGTGCTTCTGCCTTGGGAATCCTGCTAGCTCTCATCCCAACTGGCTCTCAGTCACCCAAGTGGAAGATCTGGGGCAGTCCCTTGCGGGAGCTCTCCTGCCACCACTTTTGGGGTGACACCTGCTGACGGTTCAGCCAACAGAACACCCAGCCTCAATCCTGGTTCTTCCCTGGCCTCTTACCAAGTTTAGTCAAATAGCCTGCAATGGGAAACCGCGCTCTTGGAGGAAAGATGCAACCGGGTGTTTTAGGGATCCATCAGGACATTTCTGTTTCACCATTTGTCACCTTGAACAAGTGGAGACTCCTGTGTCTGAGACGCCATGGATCTTGGCTACTCCAGAGGTCACTCCAGTTCCCTTTCCACGCCAATACTGAAAACAAAATTCTCTCCAAACCCCTGCAGGGATAAGACGGCCCTCCTTGTGAGTTTCTGGGGAGTTCTTCCTCAGAGAATGAGATCTTTGCTGCTCGGTGAGTGGTGAAGGTTATGGTGGTGTCATGCTTGGAACTCTGTCAGCTTGGCAGACTCCACTCAAGAAAGATGGAGTCAGGGTTGCCCAGAACTAAGGAGGGGCGCAGCCAGAAGCATGTGGTGGGTGAAGTTTGGCCACCTCAGTCTACCAGTGATTCGTGAAAAAGGCACAAGGCAGAGAATGGCCACCACATATTTCCTTTGGTGCAAACTGCCATTATTTCAGTCTCCACTGATCCTTCAAGGGGAAGGATCCCCTCTCCCATGAGCAGATGGGCCCCACTACCCCGCAGCAGCTCCCACAATGGGCCAGCATCCTTCTCTGAGGCCACAGGCCCTCTGCGGACCAGGCCAGACGGAGTCAGATCGTCTGTAGCCGTGGGGTTTAGGTGCCCACGTGCTCTCAGGGTGACTAACTCCCACCTCCCCACAGCACACGGCAGGGCAGACCTGGGCCTGACTCAGAGCTGGCTTCCCTTCAGCTTGGTGCCATCTGAGCTTCCTCTCTTCCCCTCAGTAATGACTCGGTCCCTTTTGGAAACAAGCATGAGAGGGAAACAGAAAGGAGGAAAGAAGTTTTTTTTTTTTTTTTTGAGATGGAGTCTTGCTCTGTCACCCAGGCTGGAGTGCAGTGGTGTGATCTTGGCTCACTGCAAGCTCCGCCTCCCAGATTCACACCATTCTTCTGCCTCAGCCTCCCAAGTAGCTGGGACTACAGGCGCCCGTCACCACACCTGGCTAAATTTTTTTTGTATTTTTAGTAGAGATGGGGTTTCACCGTGTTAGCCAGGATGGCCTCGATCTCCTGACCTTATGATCCACCCACCTCAGCCTCCCAAAGTGCTGGGATTACAGGCGTGAGCCACAGTGCCTGGCCAATAAGGGTTTTTAAATTTTTAAAAAAATTTTTTTGGTTTTTAGAGACTGAGTCTTTTTTTTTTCTGTTTTGTTTTGTTTTGTTTTGAGACGGAGTCTCGCTCTGTCACCCAGGCTGGAGTGCAGTGGCATCATCTCGGCTCACTACAAGCTCTGCCTCCGGGGTTCTCGCCATTCTCCTGCCTCAGCCTCCTGAGTAGCTGGGACTACAGGTGCCCGCCACTGCGCCCGGCTAATTTTTTTTTGTATTTTTAGTAGAGACGGGATTTCACCATGGTCTTGATCTCCTGACCCCGTGATCTGCCTGCTTTGGCCTCTCAAAGTGTTGGGATTACAGGCGTGAGCCATCGAGCCAGGCCGAGAGACTGCGTCTTGCTCTGTCACCTGAGCTGGAGTGCAGTGATGCAATCACAGTTCAGTGCAGCCTTGAAGTCATGGCCTCAAGCAGTAGCTGGGATTGCAAGCATGTGGCCACACCTGACTAATAATGCTTATCTTTAAATCTGACAGGGCTGACAAACCCTGGAAATATGAAACCAACATAACTTTAAGCTATAATGGATATTAAGAAAACAATTCTGGGAAATATGAAATAAACAGCCTTGTTGCTCACACACACACACACACACACAAGAAAGAAAAGAAAAGAAAACAATTCTAGAACCCTTCAACAATCATGTGCTCTTGGGGTTAGTGGGGAGCCCTGTTCAAGCCTCCCCACTTTATGAAGGACGAGGAGGCCCAGAAGAGAATGGCCTACAGTGTCTTGCAGTGGGAAAATCAACTTTTTTAGCTCTGCTCCCTTGGGAGGGGCTACTGAGTCAGATGGGTTGGACAGTGGGGTTGAACCAAGTGTGGCTGCAGTTGGGGTGGGAGGTTGGGGCGACTGATACCCCCAGGCCTGGTCCCTGGAGGGTCCTCCTATGAACCAAAAATAGTCAATGTCCACTGAATGTTAAAACAGACTTCACGCTGTAATCTCAGTGGTTTGGGATGCTGAGGCAGGAGGATCCCTTGAGGCCAAGAGTTCAAGACCAGTCTGGGCAAAAAAGTGAGACCTTATCTCTAAAAAAAAAAACCCCCCCCCAAAAAAAAAAAAAAAAACAAAAGCCGTGCGTGGTGGCCTGCACCTGTAGTTCCAGTTACTCAGGAGGCTGAGGTGGGAGGATCACTTGAGCCCAGGAGTTTGAGGCTGAAGTGAGCCATGATTGCACCACTGCAGGGAGGGAGGGAGGGATGGAGACTACCTCTAAAAAAAAAAAAATTAGATTAACAAAACTTAAAAATATAAAAATAAAAAAACAACAAAACCGAAAACAGCCTGGCTCATTCTCTTCAAGGTCAGTGCTCCTGCTACTCTGAAACCAGCTGGTGGCCACTCCACATTCTGTGAACCCCTAACGAAGAAAACCCCAAAATGCAGCCGCCTGTCAGCCTCCCATGATCTGGGGAATCCCTGAAACTGTGGAGTGGGCCAGACCAAGGTGGGACGTCCTCTGCCATTTACCTTTGGTGTGGCCTATGTGAGCCTGGGCAGAGCTGGTTGGGGAATGAGGATCTGTCCCTTCTTGCTCGTCCCTAAGGGTGGCCTTTCTGGTTTTGTAGTGGCAGCGCGACCTTGCGGTGACATGGGCTGACCAACATTTGTGTTAGGAAGGAAAACAGGCAGAGGTGAGGTGAGAGAACTGAGAGGGAAAGAAACCACCACTGGCCCTTCTTGAGAAGCAGCTGCAGCCAGGGCAGGCGGCATCAGCAGTGGTGTCTCACCGGCGGGGCCGGGGGCTGCACAGCAGACCCATTAGTCTGTGGCTCGCCTAATGCTCCCATCAGACAGTGCTGCTCCAGCACATTCACGACACACCTTCGGCAACCCCAAGTCAGGGGCGTGAGCCACACATGCAATTTTTTATTTTTTATTTTTATTTTTTGAGACGGAGTTTTGCTTTTGTTGTCCAGGCTGGAGTGCAATGGTGCAATCTCCACTCATCATAACCTCCGCCTCCCGGGCTCAAGTGATTCTCCTGCCTCACCCTCCCAAGTAGCTGGGACTACAGGCATGCGCCACCACACCCGGCTAATTTTGTATTTTTAGTAGAGATGGGGTTTCACCATGTTGGTCAGGCTGGTCTCAAACTCCCGACCTCAGGTGATCCACCAGCCTCAGCCTCCCAAAGTGCTGGGATTACAGGCATCAGCCAACGCCCCCAGCCACAATTTAAAATTTTCTGGTCACCACTAGAAAATTAAATTTCTAGTGAAATTCATTCAAATAATATATTTCAATTAATCTAAAATATCCAACATATTATAATTTCAACATGTAATCAGTACATAAGTTATTCATGAAATGTTGCAATCACCTTTTTTTCCCTTTTTATTTAAATAGAGATGGAATTTCACCATATTTCCTAGGCCGGTCTCAAACTCCTGGACTCAAGTGATCCACCCACCTTAGCCTCCCAAAGTGCTGAAATTACAGGTATGAGCCACTGCGCCTGGACTGCATTCACTTTTGTTCTTTTGTTTGTAGAGACTGGATCTCGCTATGTTGCCCAGGCTGGTCTTGAACTCCTGGCCTCAAGTGATCCTTCTGCCTTTGCTTCCCAGTGTTGGGATTATAGCTGTGAGCCACCATGCCCTGTATTCACTTTTGTACCAGTCCTTTGGCACCTGCTGTGCATAACACACGCAGTGCAGTGACCATGCCAGCCATATATAGCTCGTGGTTCCTGCATCAGGCAGCACAGCTCATGTGAGACTCACGACTTCCACATAGCAAACGTCATCATCTTACATGCTCTGGACAACTTTTTTTTTTTTTTTTTGAGACGGAGTTCATGGTCTGTAGCCCAGGCAGGAGTGCAGTGGTGCGAACTCGGCTCACTGCAAGCTCCGCCTCCCGGGTTCTGCCATTCTCCTGCCTCAGCCTCCCGAGTAGCTGGGACTATAAGCGCCCGCCACCATGCCCGGTTAGTTTTTCTTTTTTTGTATTTTTTTAAAATAGAGACGGGGTTTCTCTGTGTTAGCCAGGATGGTCTGGATCTCTCGACTTTGTGATCCGCCCGCCTCGGCCTCTCAAAGCGCTGGGATCACAGGCTTGAGCCACCGCGCTTGGCTCTGGACAACTTTTAAAAATGTGTAGTTTCCCTAAACTTAAAAGACCGCTTGACTGAACTTACTTTTCCCTCAATGACTCCAGACCCTCACCACGACAAGCATCACCCCCTGTTCTTCTGGGGTCTTCTGTTTCCCCCTCCCTGTGGGTATGAGTGAGCCTGTTGGTGGTGGTCCCTGCAGGCTGTCTGGATGGCTGGGGACAGGGATCCAGAGAAGCCTGGGCACCTGCTGCAGTTCACAGAGGCAGGCTTGAGTGGGCCTGGCCCACGGCCTGGAGAACTCCACACCTGAGTCCTGTGTGAAATCTATGGCCTCCATGTCCCCCAGGTGGATCACTCTGACAACCCCCCCTCATGTTCTCCAGATTCTGCCATTACTGGGACAGCTGGGGCTCCGTGTGTTCAGATGTTGCAACCTGTGGGCATCAGACAGCTCTCGGTATCCCATCTGCTGGCTCTACCTCTCACTCTGCAGCACACTCCTGGAGTGGCCCCATCTCTGCCCCACTCCCCTCCACCTTCTCCCCAAGTTCCCCTCTATCCCCACGAGGCATCCCCCCAGGGCCTCTGTGCCCTCATATCCTGGCCTTTTGCTGCCCAGCCTACAGGACAGAGCCCTCAAAGAGCAAAGACCCTGAGGGGTCCAGCATGCCAGGTCACTCCTGTCCTCGTGCTTTGGGCTTCCTCCCACTTCTCTTGGAACCCCCGTTCACTCACATGGCACCCTTGATCCTTCTGGTCCCTCTATGCGCGTGTTCCCAGCTCCACGACTCCCGCATACATCTTTTTTTTTTTTTTTTTTTTTTGAGATGGAGTCTCGCTCTGTCTCCCAGGCTGGAGTGCAGTGGCCGGATCTCACCTCACTGCAACCTCCGCCTCCCAGGTTCAAGTGATTCTCATGCCTCAGCCTCCCGAGTGGCTGGGATTATGCCACAACACCTGGCTAATTTTTGTTTGTTTGTTTGTAGAGATGGGTTTTTGCCATGTTGGCCAGGCTGGTCTCTAACTCTGGACCTCAGGCCGTCCACCCGCCTTGGTCTCCCAAAGTGCTGGGATTACAGGCTTGAGCCACCGTGCCTGGCCCCTGAATACATCTTGACTGTGTCCTGCCATCTCCCTCCTCCCGCCCTGGGCCCACCAGCACCTGGACAGCACTCTGCCTCACCCACTGCCTCCCACCACCCCAGCTCACACCTTTGGGGCCCTGTTGACCCCTCCTATCCCACCCTGTGCAACCCTTACTGCTCTCCTGCTCGGAAACCTCCTCTTGTCTCCATCACTGGTGGTTTTTCTCGCCACCTCTCACTGGACCAAGTGTGACCATCTCACTTCCCTGCCACGCCCTCTGCACTGAGAGCTGGGCCCAGCACCCAGAATTCCTGACTGAGTGGCAATATCCCCTGGAATGACAAGGACTCTGTTCCCAGTTTCTTCTTCCCCTTGCAAACCTGTCCTTCAATTGCTCATCTCAGCCTGCAGTCCGTGCACTATCCCGGTCTGTCCCTCAGCCCCTTCCCACCTTCCCTTGGGCCTGGGCGCTGGGTGGCAGTGAGGTGGGTGCTGTGGGGAGGAGCATACAGGAGGTGTGACCAGAGCCCCCTGGGCTCTCACAGGCCCCTGGCTCTGGGTCCCTGGTCTCATCACAGCTGGTGACACCTGGAAGGTGGCCCCAACTCAGGAGTGAGGCAGGCAAGGGGGCTGAGTGCTGGAGTGTGGCCAGGCGACCAGCACACAGCATCCGTGTGGTGCTGCCCAGGACGCTTGGGGAGGGCGGGAACCTCTGTTTCAGCCTCCAGACTTCCTGTTTGGAGAGGGGATAGCTTCTAACAGGCCCAGGTGTTTGTCACGCCTGGGGCTGTGCTCTCCAGCACAGCACACCACCCCTCGGCCTGCTGTCCTCCCCTGGGGTGGGGGGAGTTCTTTACAGGGCACAAGTCTCACTCACCACAGTTCACCTCTGGGGTGTGGGGTGTTGATCCTGTTCCCAGATGCCAGCCCAACTGTGGGCCATACCACGTCTCTAATAAACAGAGCCACAAATTGTGCCTTGTCGCTAAGCTGCAGGGCAGCGATGGCCTACATGGTCCTGCCCTTGCAACTCAGGTTTTCCTGCCTCCTGGGGCCAGGCACTTTCCATGGAAACAAGGGAGAGCACCAACCCCCAGAGATAAGTCAATAAAAGCCACCTGAGAAAGAACAGGCAGCAAGAGAGGCGGAGGGAATGGGGCAGGGCTAGAGAGAAAGGTGAGTGCGTGGCAGCCAGGCTGTGGGGCAGAACCCGAGAAGCTGCAGGCCGAGGGCCCGAGGAAAAAGTGGGCCTCGCAGTGGGGCTACCGTTCCTGGCAGAGAGAAAGGAGGCCTCTGGAGGTCAGAGGGAGATACAAAGAGAACAGGGCATGGGGTCAGTGAGGCCAGTGCACAGTTGCCTGGGGCCTCTCAGGGAAGGGGGACTGGGTGCCCAGGCCCTGCCCCCATGGGGGCAGCCTGCTCTCCACGCCTTCTCAGGATGCCTGTATGGGTGTCCTCATGCTTCCAGGCAGGGAGCCAGCTCTGGGCCTCCTTCCAGTGGCCTGGAGGTTCTGCTGCATTTCAGAGGGAGCCCTCAGGAGCAGAAGCAACACGTGGGAAGGATGAGCAGGGACCGAGGTTCCACCATGACAAATCTCGGCCTCAGCATCTGTTGGTCAGCCCTAGTCACCATGCTGGACAGAGGAGGCCCTTCAGGCCCCACAGGCCTCTGCCCCCTGGGAGTTCTGCCTCTGACTCCCGTCCTGCAATCCTCAGAGGGAAGCTGGCCAGGGCTGGTGAAGCCCCTGCACAGGAACCTGGGCCCAGGTGGGGTACAGGCAGGGGGTGGCGGGAAGACCTCTGCCTGCTCTGCTTCCTGGGCACTTCCCTAGAGGCTGTAATGCCACAAGACAGGGACCAAAACTGTGCTTTTTTTTTTTTTTTTTTAATTTTTAATTAAAAAAAATTTTTTTTTGAGAGGAGTCTCACTCTGTCACCCAGGCTGGAGTGTAATGGCATAATCTCTGCTCACTGCAACCTCGGCCTCCTGGGTTCAAGCAATTCTCTTGCCTCAGCCTCCAGAGTAGCTGGGATTACAAGCCTGCGCCACCACTCCCAGCTAATTTTTGTATTTTTAGTAGAGACAGGGTTTTACCATTTTGGCTATGCTGGTCTCCACCTCTTGACCTCAAATGATTCGCCGGCCTCAGCCTTCCAAAATGCTGGGATTACAGGCGTGAGCCACCAATCCTGGCTCAAAACTGTCTTTTAGAAAAACTTTTTTTTTGTGTGGGGGCCGGGGGCGGTGGCTCACTCCTGTAATCCCAGCACTTTGGGAGCCCAAGGGGAGCGGATCAGGAGGTCAAGAGATCAAGACATCCTGGCCAACATGGTAAAACCCCGTCTCTGCTAAAAATACCAAAATATTAGCTGGGCATGGTGGCGGGTGCCTGTAGTCCCAGCTACTGGGGAGGCGGAGGTTGCAGTGAGCCAAGATTGCGCCACTGCACTCCAGCCTGGCGACAGAGCGAGACTCCATCTCAACCTTCCCGCCTTGGCCTCCCAAAGTGCTGGGATTACAGGCGTGAGCCAACGCGCCTAGCACAAAGTCGTCTTTCCACAAAGTGGTCTTGATTCCTGACTTTGTAGAATGGAGGTATGAGTGAAGAGGCGGAGGAGCCAATGCCGGCCTGGAGCACCCTGGGACACGCGCTCTGCGTCCACCTGGCCTGGACGTGCCTCCTAAGGATAGCAGCGAGGCCAGGGAGCAGAGCCCACGGATGGGCCCTGCAGGGGCTCGGCTGAGACCAACAGACAGGCATGATCATTCAGGGCCAAGCCGCCGCTGTGCCGCGCCTGCCCCTCCCCGCTCTGTACCCCCTCCCTTCCTCGGCCACTGGGGCAGGGATGACCGGCCCGGCTCTGACTTAGGGTCTCAGGCACGCTCGACGTGAGCAGAGACACGGCCGCAGAGTCCTGGGGCTCGCTCGCCAACCTCTGCCAGGCACACATCTGGAAGACGGCCAGGGGGCCATGTTCAACTTCAGCAGGTCCACCAGGGTCCTGGCAGGGACAGACGCCGGGCCGGTGAGCCCTGCCCGCCTGGCGCGGACCCGGGCCCCTCCCTGAAGACCCGACAAGGGCGAGAGGATCCTCCGGACCAGCGAGCCCGGACTGACAGGGAGAGCACAGGTCGGGGCGTCGGGGGGCGGGCGGCTGCCATCCGTCCAGCTCACTTGAACACCTCGAGGTCGATGGTGCCGCCCATTGCCTGCGCCAGCTCTTACAGCTCCATCTTCTCAGCGCTCGGCGCCTTCTTCCGCCGCAGTGAGAGCTTCTGCCGGGCAGCCTCCAGCCCCGGGGCGCCGCGCGTCCCGGCCCAGGCACTGCGCCCTGCGCCGACGCTCCCACCGTACCCTCTAGCAGTTGCGCCCGCCGCCCTCTCCCTGCAGCGCCAGTGCCCGGCCACCCGGGCGGCAGTGGCTGACCGCAGGGGCCCGCTCCTTGGTGGTCAGGGCCTAGGGAGGCCCTGGCCGAGCATTGGTCATACTCGCTTAGGGGGCAGCACCCAGCCCAGTGCCAGGCATACATTGAACGCTCAGTAAAATTTGCCTGTTGCAAGAAAGCGTACAATTGTCTTATCCGCGCCAGTGTCCCACTAGTAGGCGCTCCAAGTCGGCACTAAGCGCCCTGCTTAGGCGCACGCTCACTCCTTGCTGGAGAGAAGGTGCTTGCACTTAATGGTAAGGGAAGAGGACGCCACTGCGCAGGCGCATTCAGTGGCGGCCCACCCTCCCCGCCGCACTCATCCCTCTCCACCTCCCCTCCGCCACCTGGCCGGCCTTCGCTTTGCACACGCGCCTTTCGATGTAGCCTCCTAAAGAGGCAGAGGCGCTTTTCCCGCGTGACGCCCCGCGCAGCTTGATGATGACATTTCGGCACCAGGTGGCCGAATAGCGGCTTCCAGCTCCGAGGCGGGCAACACTGTGCGTCCCACAGGTGTGCGGCGGGGGACGCGCGTGAGAGGGTCTTGCGCCCCGGCGGCTTCCCCGAGCCCCTGCCGTGGCCGTCTCCGTTCCTCCGCGAGTCCTGGGACTCGGGCCGGCCCCGGCCACTCTGCCCCGACCGGGCGGGCTTGGGAGGCGAGGGCCGCAGTTGAGTACTCCTGACGGCCCCCTTTGTGCCACCTTCCCGCGCGGCTCCTACACTGTTTCGGTAGGTGCTCCTTGAAGGTTAACATTCGCTGAAGGAATTGAGGGGAGGAGAGCTTCGTGTTGAAGTTGAGCCTCGGGCTCAACAGGTGCTGTGGGAGGATGAGCGGGTGTGGGTCCCAGCTCGACCCTTCACACTGGATGCTTGACTTCTCCAAGCCTCGGTTTCCTCATCTGTGATAGGAAGGTCCCGATTCGCAATTGACAGGACAACTGGGCTGCTGCTGCTGCTCAGGGGAGGTCTTGGCAGTGGCAGGATTTACTTGGAATGATTGGCGTTGCCTGAGGGCTGTCGCTCTCGGAGGAAACTCCAAAACGGGTTCTAAACGGGTTCCGAAGCAGCTCCTGAAGAAAGCGTGTGTTGAAGAGGCGAGATGAAGCGGACGCTTGGTGCATGGCAGCGGGGTGTGATGGCGGGAGCGTGGCCATGGCAGGGTCAGAGAATGGCTGTAGGAGACACCGACCTCTCTTGGAAACTCCCGGGTCTGAATTTCCTCTCGGAAATTTCCCGGAAATTCCTCTGGGCCTCAGTCTTTCAATCGCTGCCTATGAAAGCTTCCTCTGAGCAGAGATGCTCTCACTTCAGAGCAGAGAAAGCTCTGCACTTAAACAGTCTCCGATGTTGTGCTGCTTTGATCATTCTGTAGTGCACAGTGTTTTCTTGACAGAGTGCGTCAGAAGTGTTTTAGGTTTTCCTTAACACTGAACTTGATAAGTAGCTTAAAACCTGAGAGGTGTTCTTATTGCCAAATGGCAGAGATTCCTGTCTCCTCTCACCCCTCCCAAATGTCTATGCAGCCTCCTTACACCCAGCCTCTCTTCCTCCACATAGATTGCCAGGTGCCACCCCTGTGCCTTTACTTGTGCAACGGGCAGAGCTGGGCCATGAAAGCTGTCACTAGCCCACCAGTGGGACTTGGGAGACTTCCTCTCTGCGCAGTCTAGGTCTCAGCATTTTTAATTTTTGACTTGGGTGAGTGGAGAGGTAGGAATCTGGAGAGCTGATCCTAGTTTTCTGATGGTTCATTCATTCAAAGGCTCCCGTGGTGGAGCTTGCACTTCCCCTCCATTCACTATGTAGAGGCCAGATTTACATAGAGTACATCTGGCTTTACTTTTAAGAGGTTTTCTCTTTCTTCTCACTAAACAACATAACCCAGTAATAAGAAGGGGATTTGCCCTCATCTCAGATCTGTGAGGCCGTCTTTGTATTTGAATCTTGGTTCTGCCATTTACTAGCTGGGTGGGGGTAAGTGACTTATTCCCTTTCTGCCTCTCCCTCATCTGTACTGACCTGCACTTTGTTACATCTGTATTTGAAGATGGTTTTTCTATTCTTGTTTGACAAATTTAGCAGCTTAAACCAGTACCCATTGATTCTCTCATAGTTATGTAGTCTGAAGTCCAGGCAGGCCTGGCTGAGCATCACAAGGCTGGAATCAAGGTGTTGGCAGCTTTGCTCTTACCTGGAAGCTCTAGGGAAGAAGCTGCTTCCAGGCTTATTTAGGTTGCTGGCAGAATCCAGTTGCTTGGAGTTGTAGAACTAAGGTCTCTGTTTCCTTGCTGGCTGGGGGCGGCTCTGTAACTTAAGGTCCACTAACTTAGGACTCTAATTGTATCTGCAGAATGCTTTCACAGCAGTACCCAGATGAGTATTTGACTGAAGAACCAGGGGACAGGAATCTTGGGCGGCTATCTTTAGAATTCTGCCTACCACTGAGGATGAAATGAGGAAATATATGGAGAGTCCTTAGAGCTCTCCTGCTCCTTAGAGCAGAGTATGTCCTGGCATACAGCAAGTGCCGTACAAGCATTACCAAGGATCCACCACCACAAACTTGGCTCTGAAGCTGCTCACTGTGGGCTACATGAGAATGGTGTTTCTATAAAACATGAGAACTGCTAGTCAGGCACGGTGACCCATGCCTGCAATCCTAGCACTTTGGGAGGCTGAGGCGGGAGGATTGCTTGAGCCTAGGAGTTCGAGACCAGCCTAGGGACTACAGCAACACCTCATCTCTACACACACACACACATACAATTAGCTGGGCATGGTGGCATGCACTTGTAGTCCCAGCTACTAAGGAGGCTGAGGTGGGAGGATCACTTCAGCCCAGGTTGAGGTTGCAGTGAGCCATGATCATGCCATTGCATTGCAGCTACTTGGGAGGCTGAGGCAGGAAGATCACGTGAGCCCAGGAGTTTGAGGTTGCAGTGAGCTGAGATCATGCCACTGCATTCTAGACTTGGTAACAGAGCAAGACTCTGTCTCTAAAAAAATAAAAAATAAAAAATACATGGGAATTGGCAGTGTAGTGTGTGTGTTGAGTTACACGAATGTTTTCCTGGGCATTGTGAAACTATGTAATATTCTGTTAGGGATAAGTACAGTGGCTTACACCAGTACTCCCAGCACTTTGGGAGACTGAGGTGGGAGGATTGCCTGAGGCCAGAATTCTAAACCAGACTGGACAACATAGTGAGACCCCATCTCTACAAAAACAAGAAAATTTGCCGGGTGTGTTGGTTTATACTTGTAGTCCTAGCTGCTCAGGAGGCTGAGGTGGGAGGATCGCTTGAGCCCAGGAGTCTGAGGTTACAGTGAGCTATGATTGTGCCGCCGCACTCTAGCCTGGGTGACAGAGTGAGACCTTATATCTGAAAAATAAAATTATTCTGTTGTGTTGTAGATGTCGAGATTTCGTCTTTGTTTTTCCACAGTGGCCACTTTTGACTCTCCACTGGAGGCTGCTACAGCATTTCCTCACCTGCAGCAGTCCAGCTTTCTACTGGTAAATATCAGCTGCCCGTGTGAGTGTCAGTGTGGCCATAGTTCTATAGCTGAGGGACTTTACTGTTGTTTCTACTGACTTAAAGCTCTCCAGCAGTGGTATTTTAGGGACATGTGAAGGAAATAACACCAGACTCAGGGTTATACTCCTTCAGCTTGACTTTACCTCCTTATTACTGAAGGACCTTGGATTTACTCAACCTCAAGCTCTGGTTTTCTCATACAAGACTAGTTCATTCAAATGTTATTTTCCTTCCTTCCCAAGGGTATGAGGAGAAAGCGAGAAGGATGTAGCTCAGAATGTTCATGACCTGTAAATCCTTCTGCATACATGAAGCCGTTCTAGTAATCATAACTATCATCAGTGAAAAATGGAGAGGCACTGCTGTGCTGGTGACAGCTAGGTTTGCACTTTAAGTATTAAACATGATGCTGAGAACTGGGTGCAATGACTTGTGCCTGTAGTTCCAGCTACTCGGGGGACTGAGGTAAGGAGAGTCACTTGAGCCCAGGAGTTTGAGACCAGCCTGAGCAACATAGTGAGACTCTGCCTGTACAAAAAAAAAAAAAAAAAGGTCAGGCATGATGGCACACGCCTATAGTCCAAGCTACTTGGGCGGCTGAGACAGGAAGATCACTTGAGCCCTGGAGGTTGAGGTTGCAGTGAGCCACTGCACTTCAGCCTGGACCATAGAGCAATATGCTGACTCAAAACAAAACAATTTTCTCTCTCAGTCTTTCATTTTCCCTTAGTCATCCCTGCCCTGATGTGCCTCTTCCTCTCTCCTAACTGCACTCTGGAAAGCACGGCCATGGTTGCAGAGCTGTGTTTGGTCTGGACCCTGCTCATCTCCCAGATCCCCACACCTGGCACAGTTCATGCTACAGGTAGACAGGCAATCACAGTATGCAGTGAATGCAATCTGGCTTTACTTTTTTTTTTTTTGAGATAGAGTCTCACACTGTCACCCAGGTTGGAGTGCAGTGGCGCAATCTCGGCTCACTGCAACGCCCGCCTCCCAGTTTCAAGCGATCCTCCTGCCTCAGCCTCCCGAGTAGCTAGGATTACAGGCATGCACTGCTACACCCGGCTAATTTTTGTATTTGTTTTAAGTAGAGACGGAGTTTCACCGTGTTGCCCAGGCTAGTCTTGAACTCCTGACTTCAAGTGATCCGCCTGACTCGGCCTCCCAGAGTGCTGGGATTACAGGCGTGAGTCACTGCGCCCGGCCTTGGCTTTACTTTTAAAAGCCTTTCTCTTTTCACTAAACAACTTTACATCATCAAATAACCCATTTATCAATTAGAGGTTTTTGTTTTTGTTTTTTTTTGAGATGGCGTCTCGCTCTGTCGCCCAGGCTGGAGTGCAGTGGTGCCATCTCGGCTCACTGCAAGCTCCGCCTCCCAGGTTCACGCCATTCTCCTGCCTCAACCTCCTGAATAGTTGGGACTACAGGCGCCCACCACCATGCTCAGCTAATTTTTTTGTATTTTTCGTAGAGACTGGGTTTCACCGTATTAGCTAGGATGGTCTCGATTTCCTGACCTTGTGATCCACCCGCCTCAGCCTCCCAAAGGTTTTTTTTTTGAGAAGGAGTCTCACTGTGTTGCCAGGCTGGAATGCAGTGGCGCGATCTCGGCTCACTGCAACCTCCACCTCCCAGGTTCAAGCCATTCTCCTGCCTCAGCCTCCCAAGTAGCTGGGACTACAAAATAAGCCCAGCTTATTTTTGTATTTTTAGTAGAGATGGGGTTTCACCATGTTGGCCAGGATGGTCTTGATCTCCTGACCTTGTGATCCGCCTACCTCGGCCTCCCAAAGTGTTGGGATTACAGGTGTGAGCCACCATGCCGGGCCTACTTAGAGGTTTTTAATTTTATGCAGAAATCAATTTTTTCCTATTGTACCTTTAAAAAAAACTTCCTTGTTGGTGGCAAAGAGTTGTTGCCTGGGTATGAGGGGAGAGTCTGGATAGAGTCTGAAAAGATACAAGAGGGAACTTCCTAGGGGGCAGAAATACTCTATATTGACTGTGGTGCTGGTTACACAGGTGTAGACATTTGTTAAAACTCAAACTGTACACTTAGATCTATGCATTTTACATGTATTTTTAAAAAAATTTAAACAGCTCTCTGTTCCATCGCAGCCCATAGTAAATTGAACTTGGCTGATGAGGGCTCGATCCAGGGTCTGTACTGAGATACATCTAGAGCCCCAGTCACCCTGGGACAGGCCTTGGAGGAGCTGCTCTCCCTTCCCTTCCCCCATCCCTCTGATGAGAGTCACTCACAGGGATGGTGCTAAAAGAGGTGGGGCTGTCTGCTTAAAGTACTGATTTGCTTTCTTTCATCTCTGCACCCTGGAACACATACATCCTGCACAGAAAATGCCATCTCACACTTTGTAGCACATTGTAGTCATGTCCAGTAGGTTCGCCCTAGGCAGAGCACACCCGCTGCTGTGATGAGATACAGGGCGTTTTATTGTTTAATTTTTCCTCAGTAACCAACATGCTCAATTTCTCAGCCAAGGAGAGCTTAGATCAAACCTCAGCATAGGTGCTAATACACTTCACAGTTTAAGACGCAAAGCTCATGTACAAACCTGCACACCATGCACAGGTATCCCAGAACTTAAAATAAAAGTCAAAAGAAAAAAAAATACAGATTTTCTAAAAAGACAATTTGTTTCAAAATTCAAATATGAATCAGCCATATGTCTATTGCCAATAATATTGTCTATGTGTGTATTTGCCTGTATAAATAATACTCTGTGTTTAAAAAAAAAAAAAAAAAGAAGCAACAAAGCTCTTCTGGTGAGTCACTGTCAAACCACCTAGGTGGTCCTAGGGCCGCTGAAGGAGCCTGACCTCTCCCTTGGTCTTGGCAGTACTGCCCTATGAGGCCAAGGCAAGTCTGTGGAGAGGGCGCTGGAAATGGAGGCTTGTAAGTAAAGGCTGCACCATGCCATGGGCCTCTCCAGCTGCACTCGATATGGCCTGCCCTCCTTCCTAACGCAAAGCCAGTCACACTCAACCACACAGGTGTCAATGGTGAGCAAGCTACAAATCTTAAGCACAGCACAGCAGTTATTTAACCCTCCTTGCATTTTTTTTTGAAAAGCCCAGAAGATGCCAAAAGTCAGTTAACATACAGATTTTTAAAAACTACATCTGTAAGAAACTTTTTGTCCCCACGATATTCAGGGTAATCACCAGTCACGAGCTTTTGGTATTTTTTCCCTTTCTTTATTCTGTCTTTCAGATTTTCTCTATCAAGAGGTCTCCAGCCTGGGGCAGTGGCACGTGCCTGTAGTCTCAGCTCCTCAGGAGTCCGAGGCAGGACGATCCCTTCAGTCAAAGAGTTCAAGGCCAGCCTGGCAACATGGTGAGACCCTTTCTCAAAAAATAAAAAAAAGAAAGATAAGAAAAAAGACTTTCCAAATGATACTAATTACCTCATCCCCAAATCAACATACAGGTCCATAAAAAGGTGAAATGGGAGCTGTTAGTGTTTGACGATTTAGGCAAAGTTAACATGAAGTTTCTCTTACCTCACAAAAAGCACCTCTTTTATTTGATTATTTCTAAGTCATCTTGATGAAGCTGCATTTCTTTCACCATTCCTTTAAAGGGTTTAGCTATAAATAAAAAAGTAAAATTAGGCTGGGCATGGTGGCTCACACCTGTAATCCCAGCACTTTGAGAGGCTGAGGTGGCTGGATCACCTGAGGCCAGGAGTTAAAGACCAGCCTGACCAATATGGTGAAACCCCGTCTCTACTAAAAATACAAAAATTAGCTGGGTGTGGTGGCGTGCTCCCAGCCACTCAGGAGGCTGAGACAGGAGAATTGCTTGAACCCGGGAGGTGGAGGTTGCAGTGAGCCGAGATCATGCCACTGCACTCCACCCAGGGCAACAGAGTGAGATTCTGTCTTTAAAAAAAAAAAAAAAAAAAAAAATTGAAATCAACAATTTAGTCTAATCAGTCTTATCAACTATACAAAAATTTGGGGTGTTGTACTAAGTGATACTTCTTTAAAAAGTTTACTTTTAAAAATAATATCTGTAAAGTTTTGGGAAGTGATTAACACGGATGTTTATAATGAACAAATATGGTCATGCACTGGATAACATTGTCTCAGTCATTGATGGACCACATATACAATAGTGGTCTCATAAGATTATAATGCTGTATTTTTACTGTACCTTTTCTATGTTTAGATAAACAAATACTTACCATTGTGCTACAACTGCCTACAGTATTCAGC
The DNA here is from genome assembly GCF_047675955.1 of Chlorocebus sabaeus. NCBI lineage: Eukaryota > Metazoa > Chordata > Mammalia > Primates > Cercopithecidae > Chlorocebus > Chlorocebus sabaeus. Next base: position 30,455,706 of record NC_132922.1, read on the forward strand.
ACAGTCACATGCTGTGCAGATTTGTGGTCTAGGAGCAACAGTCTGTACCATAGAGCCTAGGTGTGCAGTAGGCTTTGCCATCTGGGTTTCTGAAGTACACTCTGTAATGTTTGGACAATGAAAAAATCACGTAACAATGCTTTTCCCAGCAGGTGTCCCCATCGTGAAGCAACACATAACAGTATACTTCAATATGTATTACAGCAAATACCATCACTACAGACATCTGGTCAAAGCCAAGGTTCACCTATTGAGAGAGCAACTGATGGGCATGCTCCAGTGTGCTGCTTAGCGCCAGCTGTAGCCCATGCGCAGGATACGTGTGCATGAGGTGGGTGAGTCATGAGCTCCACCTGTCCACACAGCAGGAGCCACGGGGCAGCTGGGGGGACACAAGACATTCTCCAAGACAATGCTGGTCTTAAAAGTACCAGAGGTTGGCTGGGTGCAGTGGCTCATGCTTGTAATCCCAGCACTTTGAGAGGCCAAGGCGAGTGGATCACTTGAGACCAGGAGTTTGAGACCAGCCTGGCCAACATGATGAGACCCCATCTCTACCAAAAATACAAAAAAATTAGCTGGGTGTGGTGGCACACACCTGTAGTCCCAGCTACTTGAGAGGCTGAGGCAGGAGAATTGCTTGAACCTGGGAGGCGGAGGTTACAGTGAGTCAAGATCACACCATTGCACTCCAATCCAGCCTGGGCAACAAGAGCGAAACTCCATCTCAAAAAAAGTGCCGGAGGTCTCCGTGGACTCTCACAGCAGTCCCGGATAAGCCCTGTGGCATTTGTGACAATAATGTCCTCTGATCAGGCAATTTACACTGCTCTTCCTGTCCACATTGACTCTTTTGAGAGTAATTCTGTTAGTTACATTTTACAGATGAGAAAACTGAGCCAGGTTGCTGTGGACAGTATACCAGGTTGAATACTGTCCCCAACAAAATTCATGTCCACTTGGACTCTGTGACTGACCTTATTTGGAAATAGGGTCTTTACAGGTGTAAGCAAGTTAAGATAAGGGCACAGGCTAGAATAGGGTGGCCCTAACTCCAAGACTGGTGTCCTTCTAAAAAGAGAGAACTTAGGCACAGAGACAGGGGAATAAACAGCCGTGTGGAGATGGAGGCAGAGACTGGAGTAATGCAGCCACACCCCAAGGAGCACCAAGCATCGCTAGCAGCCCCAGAAGCTGAGAGGCATGGAAGGATCCCCTGAGCCTGTGAGGGGGGTGGCCCAGCTGATGCCCTGACTTTGGACTTCTGACCTCCAGAGCTATGAGAGAAAAATCTGTTGTTTAAGCCCCCCAGTTTGTGGCAGTTGGTTACAGCAGCCCTGGGAAGCTCCTAGAGAGAGGTTAGGTCATCTCTTTCCAGAAAGACAGCGAGAGGCAGGGTCAGGACTCGAACCCACGCCATCCAACTCCAGAAGCAGCACTTTCTTGACCGCCGTGCACATGGCATCCATGTGGTCAGTTACTTCTCTTACACCTGTCCATATTTTCACCTTTAAGCCAAAATCCACATTTTATGCTAATTTTAATTCTATCTGCCTTTTTCAAATTCTCCATTACTATGGTTTTGCTAAAGGTTACTGTTGGGGGAAACTGGGCAAAACGTAAAGGGATCTCTCTGTATTATTTCTTACTATTGCATGAGTGTCTTCAATTAGCTTCCAAAAATGTGCCATCTGACATTTCCTGGGCTTCTTTCTCACTGAGTTCCATATCATTAATCTAACAAATTCTTTATTTTTTTTTCCTTAAAATAGTTGCTCAATACCACTAAGGTTTGATCTCCATAAGTAACAATAGAGAGAGGGACAGAAGATTCCTGGGACCTGTCAGGTAGTGAGTTACGGACCGTGGCCCCACCCTCACTGTAAATACCCATTGGTACAGAGATCAGAGAACAGAACAAGCAAGGCCTGAATTATTTAAAAAACAAACAAACAAAAAAACAAAAAATGGCCAGCTAAAGAAAACACTTGAGCTGGAACTTAACAGGTCATCTGTAGCTCATCTTTATTTCTTTTCCTTTCTTTTTTTAAATTTATTTGTGTTTGTTTTTGAGACGGAGTCTCACTCTTTTGCCCAGGCTGTAGTGAGTGCAGTGGCGCAATCTTGGTTCACTGTAACCTCTGCTTCCCAGGTTCAAGTAATTCTCTTGCCTTAGCCTCCCGAGTAGCTGGAACTACAGGTGTGCACCACCATGCCCGGCTAATTTTTGTACTTTTAGTAGAGACAGAGTTTCACCATGTTTGCCAGGCTGGAATTCCTGACCTCAAGAGATCCGCCTGCCTCGGGATTATAGGCGTGAGCCACCTTGCCTGGCCTATGATACCTTTTAATTTAAATGTAGCTTCAAAAGGTAAATAATTGAAGCTTTGTTTTATTTCCCCTTTAAATAACTTGAATTTTTTTCTTTAAAAATTTGTGTATTTGTGGCTGGGCGCAGTGGCTCACGCCTGTAATCCCAGCACTGTGCAGGGGGCTGAGGCGGGCAGATCACAAGGTTGAGAGATTGAGACCATCCTGGCTAACATGGTGAAACCCTGTCTGTACTAAAAATACAAAAATTAGCTGGGCGTGGTGGCCTGCACCTGTAGTCCAGCTACTCAGGAGGCTGAGGCAGGAGTATGGCTTGAACCCGGGAGGCAGAGCTTGCAGTGAGCCGAGATCATGCCACTGCACTCCAGCCTGGCAACAGAGCGAGACTGTCTCAAAAAAAAAAAAAAAAAAAAAAAAAAAAAAAAAGAATTATGTATTTGTATGTCCCCATTGAGTTAAGTGGTAGGATAAATGTATGTTGTTAAAAGCAATTTCTCAGAATTCTATTAAGCAATGAAAGACAAGATCCAGTCATGCAAGTGTTACAAAAAATACTGTGTATAGATTAGTACATCACATAGGGTTTGGTACATATCTAAATTCATGCTTCTATTTCACTGTTATTTGAAACAGTTTTATATCATATTAAACAGGGAAATTACAATTTAATTTCACGGGGGTAGGGGCAATGCATGGAATTTTTTTTTTTTTTTTTGAGACAGAGTCTCGCTCTGTCACCAGGCTGGAGTGCAATGGTGCAATCTCGGCTCACTGCAACCTCCATCTCCCTGGTTCAAGTGATTCTCCTGCCTCAGCCTCCCAAGTAGCTGGGCCTATAGGCGCGTACCACTATGTCTGGCTAAGTTTTGTATTTTTAGTAGAGACGGGGTTTCACCATGATGGCCAGGATGGTCTCGATCTCTTGACCTCATGATCCACCCGCCTCGGCCTCCCAAAGTGTGGGGATTATAGGTGTGAGCCACCACGCCTGGCCCCAAAATTTTAAGTGTTTGTTTCACATTCACTACCTTAAAAAAAAACTAGTTATTTGTCACTGAAAACATTTAAAACGTTGAAATCGCGTTTTCAAGTATATTTGATGCTAATGCTGTCATCACTTGCAGTTTGATTCACTAATAGCACATCTAAGTAGTTTAATAGTTTTGTTATCTGGCTGGGCGCGGTGGCTCACACCTGTAATTCCGGCACTTTGGGAGGCTGAAGTAGGCAGCCTTGAGGCCAGGAGTTCAAGACCAGCCTGGCCAACATGATGGGACCCTGTCTCTACTAAAAATATAAAAATTAGCCTGGCATGGTGGCACATACTTGTAATCCCAGCTACTTGGGAGGCTGAGGCAGGAGAATTACTTGAACCCAGGAGGCAGGGGTTGCAGTCACTGGAGATCACGCGAGACTCTGTCTCAAAAAAAAAAAAAAAAAAAGTTTTATTATCTATTTATCTATTTGGAAAATGTTTTGGAGTTGTGAATTATTTCTCCTCTTTTTCTTCTAGAGTTACACAAATCCAAGCACCTTTGTTGTGGTGTAGAGAAAAGTGTCACAATTTTTGTTTATCTTACCTTCTCAACTCTCTCTGGGGGTACTTTGCAAATAATTGAGTCCAAACAGAGGTACCAAATGACCTATGAACTCTATGCTTAGTAAATATATTAAACCTGAATAACTTAAAATATGCATTTTTTAAATAGAAAATTTGATTTTAATTGAGAATTGTGTCTTTTAGTGTAATTTTCATAGGGACTTCTAATTTTTCTAATGAATGTTGGCTACACTTTTTTTTAATGGAATGAATTTCAAGTCATAATAATCAGAAAAGTTTTAGTTTTGCTTTTACAGTATGGACTGAACTCAGATAATTAAACACTGTTGTGAATCTTAACAAGAGGCTTTTTTTGTGTTAAGATGATATCAGCCTATGTACAGTGAATTGAAGAAGCTTCAGTCTTATCAGAGTTTTTGCACATTTTAGTTCATTAAAGTCTGAATTAACTGTTCCAGATTTTCTTTATCTGTATTTGGAAATATAATTTTGTAAAATCAATGTCTTACCTTTTTGATACAATAGATCATGTCACGTTTTAATAAAACAAGAAGCACTTTTATCTTTCGTTTTTCAGGGAAGGGATGAACATTTAATTGTTTACATTTTGTTATCACTGTTATGCAATGCTTATTTTATGTTGCTTTATAAGTAAGTTTACATGTACCAGAATAAGTATCTGCTCATGTAATCTACCTGTGACTGTTTTACTGTCCCCTCCAGTCACTTCAGAGTATGCTGAAATTGACCAGGCGTGGTGGCTCACACCTGTAATCCCAGCACTTTGGGAGGCTGAGATGGGTGGATCATGAGGTCAGGAGTTCGAGACCAGCCTGACCAACACGGTGAAACCCTGTCTCTACTAAAAATACAAAAATTAGCCAGGCGTGGTGGCATGCGCCTATAATCCCAGTTACTCAAAAGGCTGAGGCAGGAGAATCGCTTGAACCCAGGAGACGGAGGTTGCAGTGAGCCACGATCATGCCGTTGCACTCTAGCCTGGGCAACAGAGCGAGACTCCGTCTCAAAAAAAGAAAAAAAAAAAATTATGCTGAAATTTACCACTATTGGGATGAATGATCACTATTCACCAAGTGTATCTTAACATGCAAATGTTTAAGAAATAAGCATAATAAGGAGATAGCTTGGGTTAATAGGATTCTCATAGTTTTTTTCCCCTATGAAACATAAGTAATGATTTTAGTGTATTTATTATGGAATATACTCATTTAAAAAGGACTTTAAGGCCAGGCGCGGTGGCTCAAGCCTGTAATCCCAGCACTTTGGGAGGCCGAGAGGGGCGGATCACGAGGTCAGGAGATCGAGATCATCCTGGCTAACACGGTGAAACCCCGTCTCTACTAAAAAATACAAAAAAAAAAAAAAAAAAAAAAAAACTAGCCAGGCGAGTTGGCGGGCGCCTGTAGTCCCAGCTACTTCGGAGGCTGAGGCAGAAGAATGGCCAGGAGAATGGCGTAAACCCGGGAGGCGGAGCTTGCAGTGAGCTGAGATCCGGCCACTGAACTCCAGCCCGGGTGACAGAGCGAGATTCCCTCTCTAAAATAAAGTAAAATAAAATAAAATAAAATAAAATAAAATAAAAAGGACTTTAAGAAATTGTACTTTGGGAGGCAGAGGCGGGTGAATCATGAGGTCAGGAGTTCGAGACTAGCCTGGCCAAGATGGTGAAACCCCATCTCTACTAAAAATACAAAAATTAGCCAGGCGCAGTGGTGGGTGCCTGTAATCCCAGCTGCTCTGGAGGCTGAGGCAGGAGAATCGGTTGAACCCGGGAGGCAGAGGTTGCAGTGAACTGAGATCTCGCCACTGCACTCTAGCCTAGCTGACAGAGCAAGACTCCGTCTCAAAAAATTAAAAAAAAGAAGTTGTGGATGTGAATAATACATTCCTCTAATAAAAATTTAAATTGTATAATAGCTTAATAAAGTATTTACATTCATTGATTGATTTTTTTTTTTTTCTTTTTTTTAACGACAGAGTCCTGCTCTGTCACCCAGGCTGGATTTCAATGGCATGCGATCTCCACTTACTGCAACCTCTACCTCCTGGGTTCAAGCAGTCTTCCCACCTCATACTCCCAACTTGCTGGGCCCACAGGCGTGTGGGTTACCATGCTGGGATAATTTTTGTAATTTTCTGTAGAGATATGGTTTCATCATTGTTGCCCAGGCTCTGTGCTCAAGCAATTGGCCTGCGTCAGCCTCCCAAAGTGCTGGGATTACAGGCACGAGCCATTGCGCCTGGCCTCAGTTATCCTTTCTATTACATCCTATGATGTTTTCATAGACTACAAGACATCAATTTCTTTTTTTTTCTTTTCTTTTCTTTTTTTGAGACGGAGTCTCCCTCTGTCGCCCAGGCTGGAGTGCAGTGGCCTGATCTCGGCTCACTGCAAGCTCCGCCTCCCGGGTTCACGCCATTCTCCTGCCTCAGCCTCCCGAGTAGCTGGGACTACAGGCGCCCGCCACCGCGCCCGGCTATATTTTTGTATCTTTTAGTAGAGACGGGGTTTCACCGTGTTAGCCAGGATGGTCTCGATCTCCTGACCTTGTGATCCGCCAGTCTCGGCCTTCCAAAGTGCTGGGATTACAGGCTTGAGCCACCGCGCCCGGCCCAATTTCTTCTTAATAATTGTCAATCTGGCCTGGCACAGTGGCTCATGCCTGTAATCCCAGCACTTTGGGAGGCCAGGACAAGCAGATTACCTGAGGTCAGGGGTTCAAGACCAGCCTGGCCAACGTGGCAAAACCCCCTCTCTAGTAAAAATTAGCCGGGTGTGGTGGTGTGTGCCTGTAATCCCAGCTACTTGGGAGACTGAGGCAGGAGAATCACTTAAACCCAGAAGTCAGAGGTTGCAGTGAGCCAAGATCATGCCACTGCCCTCCAGCCTGGGCAACAGAGTGAGACTGTCTCAAAATAATAATGATGATAATAATAATAATAATAATAATCTGGTTAAAGAGGTAACAATGATCTATCTATTAATGCTTTGGGAAAACAAGTTGGGTTGCCTTTGAAGGCCAGGGTTCTTAGTTCATTCAAAAATACTTATTTAATTTACAGCATGTGCCAAGCATTTTTAGCTTCCCAGTATACAGCTGTGAACCAATCAGATAAGGCCCTAACCATTTTCAGCCTTCTGTCTAGTTGGGGTGGGATGGGGGCTTAATTAAGATAGA